>NW_027287427.1:31771613-32971613 GCF_022747635.1 Hetaerina americana | reverse complement strand
ATTGTTTTTATGATGCATTAAAAATAAATAAATCAGAGTTCACCTAGATAATTAAGCAGAATTAAATCGTACACAGGCAGGTATGCTTTGAGTATATTTTGTGTTAATGCGTTTTCGTCATTCTTTTTCGTAAAAAGATAACTTGAGAGCTGTGGAATATGACATAATCATGTCATTGTCATAGTTGAGCTTATCCAGATTCGTAGCATTGATTCCGACATGGAAGCCCTCGTTCATTTGTTGTGTGGTTTACCCATATCACCAGATTATCTTGGGATGCATTTGCCTAATAACTAAGGGTCTGTCCTTACCACCCTTAAGTAATTTCAATACGAGTATGATCGTATAATCCCATAAGCTGGACATCGTATTAAGTACTTAACTTATTAATTATAATAATAGATATTGACTAATTAAATAAGGAGAATACACGAAAGATAATATAGGACATGCGATTGATATTACGACTCAAGAAATTACGAGAATATGCCTATGGCTCTTTTGTTGTATTACCTTAAGTGCTCTTTTTATTTTAGTTCTTGTGAGTACTATGGTGAATAATGAATTATATTAAGAGTCTACAGACATTTAAAAGAACTAGATCCCTTTTTGAAAATAGGGATAAAAGGTCTGTATGAAAGAGAAAAGTTGGCCAGTTTTCTCATGTTGAAGTAGAAACCATTGAACTCCCTGTTAGATGCCCTTTTCTAAATATAAAAAAAGGGGCCATTGATTAAAAGAAAAAGAAGTTGATGATGAAAAATTTATCGTACCACTTTTTAAATATGGTTTTGTAGGAAGGGCAAAAATTAAGAGAACCAGGTATATTAATGGTACTCTATGAATTAAATAAAGGAATGATAAAATATAAACATAGGCAAAAGAAGATTTAAGTATTAGTACGCGGAAGGTGAACTTCGAAGATTAATTTTACGCGAAGAGGATAAATTGAGACAAATAAATTATTTGACCGACGTATGATCATAAGGGGTCTAGGGACTTCAGTATCGAGGAATTAAGGCTTCTGTGATAACTTTTTGTCAAGTCCGGCTAAAATTTATTTAAGAACAATGAAGTATAAAAAATGCAGCTTGTTTTGGTACAAGAGTTAATTAATTAGATGACTACTGAAATGTCATCAGAGGAAAAGAAAACAACGATCCGAAATACTTTATATGGTTGGGAAAAATGTACTTGGTGGACGGCGGATGGAGCCAGAAGCCAAGATGATTAAACAAAGAAAGATGATAAGTTCATATGAAGAAAAATTCAACAAAGAAAAAATATTGGGATTGGGTACATTTTGAAAACCCATTTAAATATGTAAAAGTCATATAAGAGAATATTTAAAGGAGAAACAAAAGGCGGGCCTTCAAAGCCGAATTAATGTCAATTAAGGAAGAGTGTTAGAAACTAAGGATAAAAGGACGTAAATAATTTATCATTGAATGAGAAAGGTCAGAACTCTTCACATGACTCATCTTCAGAGTTAAGTAGTTGTTAAAATTATCAGCCCGCAACGTTTTACATTACTCAAAATGCTTTAACTATTGGATCTTATTTCATTTATCTTTCCGCCGAAAGCGTTTAAATCAGATGACAGAAAAATGGAAAACATGCATCATTAGATGGAAACTTTATTGTAGAAGATGCAGCACATGTAAATTAAAACAATCGTCCTCGAAAACCCATTAAACTTACATTTAATATTCCTTTAATAAGTAAACTAAACGAATTCAATATTTCTTGTCATCGAAGGACTGGTAGTTTCTCAAAAATACCAATTTCTTGATAAAACCCTGAACATCAGAAGATTCTATTAAAACCAATCAACGACTAAATTAAAGCTCTTATGCTGAAATTGAAATTAAAGTGGTTCGAAAAAATAATATATCATATCATAGTAATACCCTCCGCGGACTACAACCTTGACATTGTGGTAGGGCTTTTGCGTTCCGATGACCTCGAGAGCTGTGCTGGCTGGAGTAATAATAATTGCTCCTGGTAGGGTCACCTATGCAAGATAGGTCGAAGGTTAAGGGCCAGACGAAAGATAGTCCGACGCAGCGTCTGTTCCTCAGTCAGGCGGCTGCAATATTAGATAAATATTTTAGGTTTATGCGAGGTGACATGGAAGGATAGCGGGGCTTACTGGAGTGATCAGTATAGAATAATATACAGCGGCGGGGACGAGAGCCAACGAGGGGTTGCCATAGTATTAAATGAAGAAGTAGGAAGGAGCGTAGTCAACATAGAGCAGGTAACGGATAGATTATTACTAAAAGAAATAAAAGCAGAACCGACGAACTTGGTTATTATTCAGGTATACATGCCACCGAGCAATCATAAGGAAGAAGAGGTCGATAGGATATACGATCAGTTAGAGAACATAATCGCGTGTGTTCCTGCAGGGGAACATTTGATAGCGATGGGGGATTTGGAATGCGACTGTAGGCAAGGGAAGAGATGGTAAGGAGGTGGGTGACTACGGTTAAGGCACGAGGAATGATCGCGGGGAGAAAGCAGTGGAGTTCTGCAGGAGACAGGATAGCCATCACCAACCATTGGTTTAGATACCACAACGGAAGCAGGTTACATGGAAAATGCCAGGTGACTCAGAAAGGTATCAGCTACATTATATTCTTGGTTAGACACAGGTTTAGGAACAGTGTGATAAAATCAATCAGCTTCCCGGGAGCGGATGCGGAATCTGACCACAATTTAGTTGTTATGAAATGTATCGTCCGTTTCAAAAAAATAAGGAAGGGGCGGCGAGTTAGAAAATGGAATGTAGAAGCATTGAATGAATTAAAAAGGAAGGAGTAGAGAAAAAATAAGAGTATAGATAGAAAAGTCGAGTCGAAAAAATCGAAAGTAGTGTTCTAGCAGTGTAGAAAAAATCATGGAGGATTGTAACGAGCTAAGTACTATCGAAAAAAAGTGGTATAGTATCAAGAAAGGGTTATCGAAAGCCGCAAAATACACTATTGGAACCGTTAATGCAAAAAGAACTAGGAAACCATTGGCCACGGATGAGATGATTACTAAGATGGATGAAAGGAGAAAAAGGGAGAATGTAAATACAGAGTTAGGCAAAGTGAAATACAAAGAATTAAACAATGAATTGAGGCGGGCAACAAATAAAGCAAAAGAAGTATGGTTGAAGATGCAGCGTGATGATATGGAAAGATTTCAGAGGAAGGGTGAAATTGGTGCGCTGTACAGCAAAGAGATATATTTATCGGGAAGAAATAAAGGGACATCTATGCTAACAGTTAGAGATAAGGCGGGTTAGCTAATAGTTGACACAGGAAAGATCCATGTGAGATTGCAGGAATTTAAAGAAGAACTGTATAGTAAAGAGCTTAGACCATCAAAGTTAGACACAGAAAAGGAACATGACGAAGAGGATGATGGCTTAGGTCCAGGCATACTCGACGATGAGATAGAACGACGATAGGCATTAGGGGGATGAAACTAAATATAGCCAAGGGGGTGGATAACATTCCCGCGAAGCTACTGAAATGTTTAGCGAAGTGTGGGAGGAAGGGGCTATATGGGCTGATTCGTAGTATCTATGAAAAAGGAATCTCGACAGAAGACTTTTTGAGATCAGTTTTAGTTCCTATTCCGAAAAAGGTAAAGGCTACATCTTGTGAGGACTACAGGACGATAAGTTTGATATCCCAAGCAGCTAAAGTTGTTCTCAGGATCATAAGCAAAAGGATAGAGAGTAGGGAAAATGATTACTTAGGGGATGATCATTTTGGGCTTAGGAAGGGGAGAGGTACGCGTGACGCCATTGCAGTAATGAGATTATTAATCGAGAGGAATATAGAACACAACCAGGAGGTATTTACCTGTTTCGTAGATTTCGAAAAAGCGTTTGATAGAGTGAATTGGGAAAAACAAATGAGTATATTACAGAAAATAGGAATAGATTGGAGGGAAAGGAGGCTAATCCGCAACCTGTACATGTCTTAGACTGCTCAGGTGCGAGTGGGGAACGGGGAGTCCGGTTTGGCAGAGTTAGGAAGAGGTGTAAGGCAGGGTTACCCATTATTGCCGTTGCTGATCAACCTGTATGCAGAGGAAATGATCAAAGAGGCATGGGAAGAACTGGAGTTGGGAATGAAAGTGGGCGGGGAATTCATAAAATCAGTTTGGTTTGCTGATGACCAAGCTTTAGTTTGTCAGTCAGCCAAGGGGCTGCAAGCATTGCTGAGTGAATTGGAAATTCAGTGCGACAGGTATGGGATGAGAATCAATATTAATAAAACAAAGGTTTTGCGATTTTCTAGAAAGAAAAAGACTAAGCTAAACATTAAAATAGGTGGACAAAAACTTTAGTTTGTCAGTCAGCCAAGGGGCTGCAAGCATTGCTGAGTGAATTGGAAATTCAGTGCGACAGGTATGGGATGAGAATCAATATTAATAAAACAAAGGTTTTGCGATTTTCTAGAAAGAAAAAGACTAAGCTAAACATTAAAATAGGTGGAAAAAAACTTGAGCAGGCAGAAGAGTTAACGTATCTCGGTAGTGTTTTGGACCAACACGGTCAAAGTATTAAGGACGTAAGGAGAAGAATTGCGCTAGGAAAAGAGGCTTTAACAAGGAGGAGGGAGTTGATGACGGGGACGTTGAGTAGGGATGTTAAGAAGAGATTCGTAAAAACTTTGATATGGAGAATAACTATGTACGGCGCGGAAACGTGGTCATTGAAGCAGAAGGATAGACGTAGACTGGAGGCTTTTGAAATTTGGTTGTGGAAAAGAATATGGAATCTGAAATGGACAGAGAAGAAAACAAATGAGGAAGTACTTGGTATGGTGAGCAAAGAGAGGGGTTTGTTGGGAGAAATCCTATGGAGGCAGGAAGAGTGGATGAAGGGGGTGTTGACCGGCAGTGGGATGTTGAAGACTGTGATAGAGGGTAGAATGTTGGGCAAAAGAGGAAAGGGAAGGAACAGGATAGGGATGTTGGACGGGATGAAGGGAGGAAGAAAGTACTCAGAGATGAAGAGGGACCTGATATAGAGTAGGATGATGTATTTTGTTTTTTGTTAGGAGTAATAAAATATTTGTTTGGTAGTTGTGTCCATCCAAAAACCTACCTTAACCGGTTGATTACCTTAACAAAAATGTCATCTGAAAAGGAGCCATCTGTAAATATTTGTAATAAGTTTAATCTACAAGGAAAAACCAGCTGTGTAAAAGAATCCAAAGCTAAATTTTCTAGCAAAGGAGTTACGCTACTACATTGGTCAAAGTAATGCTTGAAAATTTAGCCCCTCTTATAGGTCGGGTGCCTTTACCCGATAGGTCTATATTGTGGTAAGTAATTTTTTTGCGTCATTATCACTGTATTTTTTTATATTACCTTACCGCTGTAGCACTTTTATATTTATTTGGCTTTAGACAATTTAAAGGTATCATTTAAGGTTATTTCCGTGTAGAGAAAGGTAGATAAGTAGCTAGGAGTGAGGCAATATGAATGTATTTAAGTTTGCTACGTTACGTTAAGTGCCAGTATCGTAAATGGCTGGTACTTCCTTGTTTGAACATATTATTATCTGTTGTTTCAATAATAAATAAATTCACATCTCCATGGGGAGGAGATGGGAGATTTCGAACTTCTAATTACTTCTGCAAAATGAGTAAAATCAAGGATAAAACTTTTAGAAAAATTGATAGCAATTTTAATCGGAAATATTTTAATGTTAAGTTCAACAACTTTCTATATTTTACCAGCCAACACGCACACCAATAATCTTAAAAATGTCTCTTCCTATGGTTAAATGTTTCCCTTGCGAAAACTGCAGATTTTTAACCTCTAGTTTATGTCTTTGCATACGTAATTAAAGGCCCTATAATGGAATAATGTAATATGGCTGAAGACTTCGATGGTAACAAAGACACTTAATATTTCTGTCCTAAACATATCACGGAAGAATGCCGCGTTTTCCGGGGAATTGAATGCAAAATTGATAAAAAAGAGACTTCCACCTTTGCTTAGCAATACTTCGCCGAAAAAAATGCGTACTTCCTCAATGAACTCAGGCGCGCGAAAAGAAATTAATAAAGGGAAAGCAGAGGCACCCAATCAAACATGACAATAATCAATATTTTTTGCTCTCTTGGGTCCTCACGTGCTTTATTTTCAGTAGAGGAGATAGAGTTCAGAGAACATTCAGTTGAAAATCTCAAGTCGTCATAGCCCGACCTAGAAAGTGGGTATCAGTTATACCCGTGAAAGGGTGGCTCTCATAAGGACGGGATGCACCTGCAACGAGGCGTAATTTTCAAGCCCATGTTCATTTCATCACGTTCACATCATTTCAAAACTTTAAGTTCAAGGACAAGATTACTTAACAGAGAAAACTTCAAAAGGAAATTTGACGAAATGCGTGACCTTTTGCGAAGTACAATATTTTTATTTTCCTTGTTTGAGGAAAACCATTGGTTTTTTAAGTGAAAACTTAAGGTAGTTTACTTGCTGAGACGTCACATGCTTAAAATAAATTGTGATATCGCAATTATGTTTTATAGAATCATCAATTATTAAAATCCATCAACCTTATAAACTACCTTTGTCATAAAAGTTAACCAACAGCCAGTGTTGCTTAATTCTCATGTTGGTTTAAATGTAGGAATGGATACAAATTTTTGTAAGATTTTACTGCAACGAGCGTAAAAATCATTACTGCGAATAATCTAAATTCATGGAAAGGGGTAAATTTTGATAGCAAACGGAAAAACAATTTAGAAAATTACATTTATGAACATATAAGGACATGAAAGCTATGTAAAAAAATATATTGATATTTTATTTTTAGAAGCTAGAGCGTTGATTTACACAAAATGTAATGCATTCATGTGACTCTTTACAAAGAAGTTTATTAAATAAGTATACATATGCCATCATTACATATACAAACATAACTATACATACGTTCATTTTTAAATAAATGCAAATTTACGTTTTCCCGTTGCACAAATGAAATGAAAACTATAAAATTAATTCCATTTATCTCTAACCCCCAAAATAATACTAAATAAACAATAAAAGTGAAACAAAAAGAAAAGAGAATGACATTACTGTCGAGACCAAAGGAAAAATAATGAAAGAATTTGGCAGATAGAGGAATGAGAATGAGGATTCCCCGTGAACAGAAAGTAGCCAAGAGAGGAGAAAGGAGCCAAGAATGAGTTTTGGAGAGGTAGAGGAAGGAAGGAACGCCTTTTCCCGACTGTTAGCGGCCACCTAGGCATTGGGTTGGGTCAATAAAGCCTCTGGGGTTATAAGTTACGCAATCACACGTACACTACCCACGCAAAAACACATAGCTTTCAATAAATTGCCGATAAAGTTAAGCAATCCCCATAGCTCCCGCCCTTCCAGATTTCTCGACTCAATTCCAATGTCATCCCATCCTCGAAGACCTTACGAAAAATGTCAGAATGCCCCACGCTTATTTCGCCTACCTCCCACATTTACCGCCTCACTCCAATCCCCGTACCTTCAAAACTCTCTCCCACTCTCTTTTCTCCCATTTCTCCACCCCCGTTTGCTTTCCTTTTCTCCTTCCCCCTTCCCGTCCCTCTCCGTCATCCCCTCCCCTCTAAGGTCCTCTCTTAAGCCCCCATGACCTTATGTGTTCAAATCCCTCGCTGACTCTTCCTCCCCAATAAAGACCGCAATCTTGTTCCTCGTTTTCCACCCTCCTCATCCTCCCCCGGCTTCTCCCACTTCATTTCTCCTTCCCGTCTCCCTTTCCTCTTGTTCACTCTCTCCGCCCTACCTCTGTCATTTCCCGTCTTCATTTTCTCTTCCTCTCCTCTTGCCCTCGACATCACAACCTTTGCTTCTATCCCCGGACCCCATCTGTCTTTTACAATCCTTCCCCACCCACGTGGCGGAAGTTTCTTACTTATTCGTTTTTCGTTGCGTTCGGGTGAGGAGAAGAACTCGAGTAATTTTTCTTGCATGCCGATTCCGCACTTCATTCCCGTTTTTGCTGCTCTCTAGCCTTCTTGGCCTTAACCAATTTTAGAGGGATTTTGACACTTCTAGATGGCTTATTTGAAGCGATCCCTAAAAAGGCCCAACTCAACCATCTGAGAGTGAAGGAATTCAGCTCTCTATGAAACCCTATCATGCTACATAGTTCGATCAATATATCAAGTTTGTAGGTAGCTGTGTAAAAAGTATCGTGACACTTTTACGCTAGAGATTGTTAAAAAATTCCGATGATCTGTCTGCCAAAATTATTTCAGTGTAAAATAAATTAACGATGACAAATAACTTAAATTAACTAATTTTTAAAAAATCGTCTTCAGCACCATCCACCACAGATATGAACGAGTATGAACATTTAATGGAGAATCCAGTTAAAAAGGTGGAACAAATACGGATAAATGAAAAATACAAATATGCAAGAATCATTGGTTAATCAGATTAAATCATATCGTACTATTACGTTAAAGTTATAAGTAAGTGGGCAGAACATTTGGTTTACATAATTTAGAATCCCACGCAACCAATTTTTCCCGAACACAATTAAAAGTTAAGTTAATATAATGTTTCCACTTAAGTCGCCATAGAAAGTTTTAAATTAATTCCCTACTATTCCACTCCATACAAGTGTAATCCGCTGGTTTATGAGATTGAAACCTTTATATTCCGAGCATTTGGAGCCATATATTTAATAACGACTTTCCCTCTCGCACTCACCCACACAAAGTCATGTTGTTTCGCTCGCCGTCTCATAAGGAAATAGTTTGAGAGACCCTTTGGAGGGAGCCGTTAGATATCTTTCTTGTGATGGTGGGTTGTGTTGGGGAAGCGGGAGGTCGGTAGCTGCTCTACGAGGTCACACACCAAGTATTTTTGCGTGGGTATGTGTTATAGGAGTCGGAATGGAGGCAGAGAAAAGAGGGTGAGGGTCAAGAAAGGCGCAGGGTCCAGCACTGAAGATGGGAAACATCGAATGGGGAGAAAGAAGAACCGGCGATTCAAAAGCTCACAATCCTGTCCGGTATGAGGGTCAATATCCGGTTTGATATCGCCTTTATCCTCCTCTTGAATGTCGTAAAAAGATATATATTTTTTTTCAAAAAGCGGCATTTGTTGGAAATCTTTCTCAGGTACGGTTTTATGTGGTGCTTGGAGAGACGGGAATTCTGTTTAATATTAGAAAATAAGGCTTCATATTTGGCAGAGCGTGTTTTTTTTCTTTTATGAAAACATCCCTTGGAAATTGATTATGATGAAAAATAAGGAAATGGCACTTTGGATTTCAGTGCAAATCTGTCTTCTTTCCTTAAATATTTTATAATAGAATACATTCATTTGGACAGAAGATTTATCATCTAGAATCAATATAATCTTAAAGGCGTTATAAAACGATACTCTATTAGGGAGACAAGAATGTATTTGAGAAAGTTAAGAAAGAGTGGTTCTTTCAGTTCTCATTTGAGCATAGCTATTTAATAACCTTGAACGCACATTCAATGCATTACATAAAATCTAATTTTTACTTCGTTATTGTAAATTTGGTAACATCGGAATGAACAAAAAACCCATGAGTTTTGTGAATGTGTATCAGGAAAATAAAACACCGTTTAAGTGATGTTTAATATCAGTCATTACTCTCCGCATTGTGAATTATATTCACATAAAAAGTTACAATGTCTATGAGCAGTCACGACACAACGATATTTGGCATTTTATTATAACTATTATGTACCTTTAGCTGTACTGAATCCATAGTGTATTTCCTCCTAATTTTTCAATAATATCTATAATTTAATTATAATATTTGGATTATGACATTCACCAAATAATTCTTTATTATTTATTGTCTTTATGTATTGTATTTATTATATTTATTATGAAAGGTTAAAGTTAAGTGTCAAAAACAATTTAATGACCTGAACACAAAGATGGCATTAGAAACAATACTGGTAGCGGACAGAAGGTTTAGGTTTATAACGAGTACCTAAATATTGTGAAAAGGCTATAATAAGTTTATGCCATTTCATCACTCAAGCATTTTATTTTAAGAGTTATTATAACTTAAATAAAAATAAGGATGAAAAATGTTGTATTTACATGGTCAAAACTAGATGAAAAAGTAAATTATATCATTAGTATTACTTAATCGTCCTTTATGTTTTCTTTACTCAATGCTGATTACCTAAGAGCACCTTTATATCCTCTATTTTTATGCTTCCGAGAGGTTTCGTTTCTAGATTCATACTTTTTCCAGTCTCGCGTGCTATTTCAGGAAGCACCTTATGTCCTAGAATCACGTTAGGAACAATATGATTTTGGACTCTTTTTAAAGTTGAAATCAACACCATAAATTACTAGAAAACTAAAAACAATACTACATCGGCTTCGTGATTTAAGCAGTGGATAGAACCAAAAACAAGTACGCTGAAAACTAAGTGCACACATGCTTATAGACAGCGAACAAAAACAAAGAGCAATATTGGGCCAAAATATACATTTAAGTAAAATTCTTGAGTTTAAAATTTCTGTATTTATTTTTCATCATGGTCACTATTAAGGCAACACGTTTCTCCCAACGTGTAACACGTTTTTCGTTTCATCGCTGAAAATTTCTTCCGAATTTCCTCGGTTTCAGGACTTGACAGCTGTCTTCATCTCATTGTCGGAAATGTAATGATTACCCTTGAGGTGTCTCTTAATTTGAGAAAAAATATAAAAATCGCATGGCGCAAGATCGGGGGATTGAGAACGGTGTAAAATCAGCTTTAATATCAGGTTTCACAGATCCTCGCCAGTTGCGCGCGAGGTGTGTGAACGAGCGTTGTCGTGTTGCAAGATTATTGGCGCCAAGCTGCCTTTTACACGACAAACTCGGCGTCGGAGGTGTTTTAGAGTCAGTGTATACTGAGAATAATTTACCATTGCTCATCTATCAGAAAATTGGTCACAAACTCGGTGAGAAGCCCAAAACACACCCAAAAGTATTTTCATCAACAATTATGGCTTTTCCAGGCTCTAAACCACGAAATTTAGTACCCGTCGATTTTTTATCGAGTTTTTTGAACTAACTAGCTGTCAATGTTTTCATTTAGAATTTGACATTTTCATTTCATGGCTCTACTTTAAAACTACTATATTTATCTATCTTGCATGCTTTTTCTACCTTTGTGTAGTATATTTCGTGATAATAATCCAGGGGGGATTTAAATAATTACTTGATGGAAAACAGTTTAATTAATTTAATGGCATTTTAACTGTGTTACATTAATGCAATCAGTAGAGTGTTTTCATGAAACCAATACTGTTTTAAAAAGGTATGAAATTATAAAGTAATATTCAACACTCAACTCAGGGAATGATAAATTAGGAATTTTAAGCAATTTCACTGTCAATTCTTTCGATATTAATTTCAACTGCTGAGTGATTAAATGGTTTCTATTCCACTTGAAAATTGATTTCTTAAGTCCCTACAAATTGCCATGATGATGATATCTCGAGACAAATTGAATTCTAGATGTTAACAATTTGTACTTATAATACTTCTATGTGACAGATTTTGTGTTTTGATGAGAAATCTCAATCTATAATAATCCTTATTATTTTGGTTCAGTTAATCATCTTAAATAATTAAGTGTAGCATAAATTGCACGAAGCTTGAATTGATTATGAGAGATAATTTACTTTGTGTTACAATCAATTAAGCAACCGTACAGTTTTTCAGGTGATCCATGGAAATGTTAATATGGGATGTAAATAAAATCATTTTCAAATTCCCTGTTTTGAGGCCGTACGTTGTGAAAATTCATGGCCGCTGAATTAATAAACTTGGTATTTTTTCATGCAAAAATGTGTGATTATTTTTCTTTGAAAAAATACTAAGTTTAGTTTCAGTTCAATGTAATTCAATTCAATTTCAATTCAATGAAAACTATTTGCATTGAAAATGATTTCATTCTTTATTTGTTAGACACATTAATTAATAGTGTTTTAATTAATTTACCGAAGGAAATATTCTAGAATATTGTCAAAATTTTTAAGTTTAGTTGGGATAAAAAGTAATAGTACTTATCAAGATTACCTGATATTGTCTTCACAATAAGATAATTGATATAAAAATTCTACATTAGCGAAGTTTCTCTTATTACTTTTCATTCATTTCTTTAATGTCCATTCGCTTCATGATTAATTCACTGCCATCTTTGTTGCAATTTTTTTACTTAATAAGGAAAGCATTTGCATAAAATGAATCCTTTCATATACTATATTTATGTATCTAGTTCCATCACACCCTCAGTTGATTAAGTTTAGTCTTATATTCTCTATATTCTAGAAATGTCATAATCTGATGTAAAAAACTAATTGGAGCACTTTCTTTGCAGACCTTTTAATTTTGACCCTTTGCAGACCAGATCTCTATTTCTCAGCTTCAACCATCTTTCTGTGGGCAGGCATCATTCATTCTATTGAGATATATAAGAGCACTATCGAGCGCGCACGACAGACTTCCTCTCTCGCAAGAGCTCTCTTGCTTTTTGATCGGTAAATGTTTGAGATGGGTGTGGAGCCGCAACTTAGAGGGGTAATTTGATGGATGGAGGTCATGGTTTCGCCCAGGGACCCCTTCACTTCGCCCAATGTCCCCTTTGGAAACCACCACATAATTGGGTGGGGGTTGAGAATGCTCACGGAGCGGCACGGAGGTCCGTCACGCCTCTATTCTTCGCTCCAAAGCCAGTCAGCAGAAATGCGACGGCTTGCGACCACTAAAATGCTTAATGCGTACCTTGGGTGGCCCCCTACGACGAATGCTCCACGTCGCGGTCGCAAACTTATTGATTATCATCACCTCTGACACCCTCCCTCAAACAGGGGTGTAATTAATAATGCAAAATTAACCTGGAATGTGTAATTAGCGCGAAAGAAAAACTGGATGTCGACTCTGGGCTACTTCATGACATGTGTTTGTGATTCATTTATTTCCCGTCAGCTTTGTTGAGAATGAGTGCCATCATATGGTCGTGATTTGCTAAATATTCTAAAAAATCTGTCCATGTATGATACAGAATAAGGTATTGTTATCGTGGCTAAACATAATTTCGAAATTTGAATGGAAATGCGTACATTAAGTCCCTGTAAATACAATTGAATCAATTTTGAATGACCTCTTTCGGTTAGGCTAAAAGTTCTTTCGCGTTTTTAATAGATTTTTTAGCATTGTCACTACAAAGTATTTTGAGCTTCATAATATTTTAATGCCGATATTTTATCAAGAATAAATACAGATATTTAGATTTAGCCAAAATATATCGAAAAAAGTGACTATTTTGGTTTTTTTTAAATATGAGTCCATTCAGCAGATTTGAATTGAATTTTTTTACATAACCATAATTGCGTGTTCTTTCGAATTTTCTTTTCTATGAACTGGGGTTATTATGAACAAGAGGGGGAATATGATTTAGATATTACAAGCGTATGATAAAGTTAATCAATTATTTAAGCTACTCATGTGTAGGGATTTCATGCTGAAATATAGTTATTCATTTTCAGATAATGCCTATGTATTGCTCAAATTAAATCAGATTTAAAAAAATGATATTGAGAGAAGTACATATAGAAAAGGGTGGAAAATGATAAACTCGGCTTTTTACTTATCTTCATATCTTTCCATTGATATTAGAAGAGAATATTTTAGATTTTTTGGAATATAAAAGAATATTTTCAACTTTAGCGTACCTGAGTTTAGCCAATAGCCCTCTTGAGAATCTAGCTAGAGAAATTCATACCCACTGATCTGGAATTCATGTGACACTTTTCATGCTTGTCATGCTCAACATCGAATTACATTAATCTGAAAATAAACTTCTTTTTACAGATACTTGAAACAGCAATGGATACAAAAGGAATTACGATAACAATTTTGAAATAAACTACACATATAATGTCCTTTGAATACGAAATACCCCGTGAATTCTGGCAACACACACTACACAAATGCACTGGCTTTGGCATTATTCATATTCCTTCTATTCTAATTTTATGGAACACTCTCCGACAAGCATTTATTATGTTTTCAATTTTCTCTTTTAACATGGCTATGTTAAGGAAATAAAATAACTAAATTAAGATTGATGTAATGATGAAGTTGACGACGGAATTAAATAAAAACTGAGGTAGCTTCAGTATAAATTGATTTAAACAATAAATGTGTTGGCAATAATATTTTCAAGAAATAACGGTGCAAAAAATAGAATTTTTTATTTTTCAGCAAAGGAAATTAATTTAATGAATAATATTAGGGTTTGTTCATGCGAAATTTTTAATTTATTCAACTCTAGACAAGGAAGACACCCTAAGTATGAAGCCGAAACTAGTCCAGATTCCTTAACGTGAACTTACATGTTGTATAAGTCTATATGTGCAGATAAGTTTAATTGAGCAAATTTCAATCAAAGTTATCAGCCCGGAGGTTGATTTGATAGGAGAGGGTTGAGCTGGAGTTGACGGTGTTCCCAGCGGCGTGTGAAATTTACTCATATGGGTAGGTGGGACAGTTCCTTGCCCCGAGTCGCATATAGTTTCCCAAGAAGTTATGGTACCCAAAAAAAAAACACACAACTCAGTTTAAACCAAAGGTGTTAAATATACCCCAGAGAATCAAAATCGAGCTCTCCCGACTCTAGTCAATAGCCCAACGTCTGTATGTCCATCCCTAATGAATTGAATAACACCGAATAAAAATAGATATATTTTCTATTCTTTTTATTATGTATATTTTATTATATACATTTTTTTATGATTTAAAATAATTAAAAATAGCTTTGCAGAATTTTTAGAAAGTTTTAGTTTATATGTGCTCGAAAACAATGCTGCCTACTCTTGAAAAAGTTCTTCAATCGATGATAACATGAAATACTAATTAATAATATAAATATGTTACTTTACAAATTTCTGAGGTTGTGCACCCACTCTTTAATATTTTAATTATTTTTATCATGAAATACGAATAAGCTATTACTAATAGCGTGCTAGTATATCGAATACTAATATTATGTTTAAGGATTCACATTTTAAGAAAACAGTATCGTTATTATCACCAAATTAATGAAATATTGAATATACTAAAATACATGTTTAAAGTTCAAATTCCTAATAATATATTTCATTTGTCATATCTCATATTAAAAATTATGACTGCCAGGATATTTTAAATCGAAGCTGTCACTGAGAGATACGTTCAATTGCAATTTGTCACACCACTACGATAGCCTGCTCATAAGAGTCACCTTTGGCATTCGACCAAGAAAAAAGAAAAAAATAAAGATCGAGGAAACGTCCAGAGACTCGATAGACGTCCCTTACCCAACAAGTCAAGAGAAAATTGACCTTTCTTCTCTGACCTGCAACCACCCTCTCAGTGCTACACCTCATCCGTGTTGCCCAACCCGTGTTCCAAGTTTTTGCCACCAGGAATTTCCCAAGTCCTGTCCACTTTTTTTGTCTGCCTCCTTCCACCTACCCTGTCACTATTCTCTTCCCTGCTCCTTTCCCCGCCTCATCCTCCCCCGCTTATTTCACCCCGTCCATCAAGCCGAAACCCTACTTTTTCTCTCCCCCCTCTCCGCAATCTCTCTCTTCGATCAGAGCCCAATTCTTCCTTCCTCCCACAAACCGACCGATTTACGAGCAGGTGAAAAACAATCAAAAGTTGGACCCAAGTTAGCCCGGCGTTGCGGGGGTGACACACACGCGCCTTCCCGCCACAGCCCTCTTTGCCTCACCCTCACATCACACCTACTCTCTCCTCTTTTGGCCAACTCTCCCATGCCAATCGGCCTTTCCCGGCACAGCGAGGGGGTTTCGGAGGGAGAAGAATCTTAAATTGCGAGCTTTCGCGAGGAGGCGTGAGGCGATGGCATGAGATGGGATAAAAGTGGGAGAGATAACGTGTGAGGCTATCCCTTCTGGGATTTTCGCCGCAATCTGACGTCGCCCGATGCATCCTAGAATAATGGAACTCCGTTGGAAGCGTGGTGCAATAAAAAGCCTTTTAACGCTCCGCTGAAAGAAGTCTTCTTCTTTCCGCTGAACGGCAATATTTTTAAAGGACGTACGTGGCTCCGAAGTTTTTTAAAACTAATGAAAAGGCTGAAGATGTTGGCCCTGATGGATTTCTCTTGGGAAAGAACTGTCGACATGTACTCCTACTTCAAGTGAACACGTGTGCTATCGCAAAAAAAATTGGTTGGGCTTTATTTGCAATATCAACCACTTTTAACACAATTGACCACCATGAATAAAATATTTAGTACTTATTGTAATTTGAACTAATTCAATTTTTAATTATTCATGTTGATTGCCTAGTTCGTTATGCAAACTCGATTAGTGCTTAGCAAATCATAAAAAAAATTATACTTTAATATTTAATTTACGGAAATGTTATTTTAAATGTTTTATAAATAGATAAACGCCATTAGTGTGTCGCAAATGAGACGAATGAGAATGAAAACATAATATTACCAACTTTTTCCACTAACATACGAATAATTTTTCTTTGCATTTGGTTGATTTTTTGTTAGATTGTTGTTATATGAACAGTGTCTAATTTATTCATTCATGTATTCCAACATGTTACGATTTGATCTCACATGTTAGAATGAGATTTTTAAAAACTAGAATTAAAAATACATATATTTATTGTGTAAATATGTGCTATTCACTATTTTTCATCCCAGATAAGCAAAAAAGGAATTGTTTTATTGTATTTTATTTCTCGCTTCATCATTGTAAATGTGAACAAACACGCAGATCATATCATCTGTTATCACATTTCTTCCACCATTAACTATCTGGCAAGATTTTGCAATGAATTTGGTATGCATGAGTCCATGTATTATTGAAAAAAAATTAAGTCTTGGTGTTTCCCTATATGCCATAATAGTTTTAATTACATGTTTTGTATTAATAAAACCCAAATCTTAAAATAAGAGAAACCGCTGCAATGCAATTGCCCTAATTTTCTCAGGAATTCAATATTATTAAGTGAAAGGATGTCGTGAGTCAAAAAAAAAAAAAAATATATATATATATATATATATATATATATATATATATATATATATATATATATATATATATATATATATAGATACACCATACAGCCATTTTAAGAAAGCGCATCGGTTGGTCAAGTGTTTCGAAAACAGTAGTACTAGTTTAAGGGAGGAAAGCGGCAGCGAGGTCATTTGCGCCATTAGGAATGGATAGGAAAAACCCAAGGGCGGAGATAAAACCGTTAGCTTTCTCTAAACGGAATGTTCTGAGTAATTCGCAGTTTAACGTTTCATACGACACATAGTACTTCAGGTGAGGATCAGCACCCACTGAAAAAGATCAGAAGCCTCCAGGATTTGATCGGTACCAGATCGAATCCTGGAGGCTTCTGGGTGGGAAACTGGTACATATGCTACCACACCATCTAAATCAATATCACACTGAATTTTGGTTTGATAGATGAGGGCACACTTCACCGAATATTGAGCCCAACGGCGTGTGAAATTCACACATCAAGCTGAGGGGCTTCGTTAGATAGGTGAGCGAGACTAGATGAGCCGAGTCGTCAATCTGGTTCATTTAAACTCGCTTATTCCTAGGACGTCCATCCGCATTAAATTATCTTATTTTAGCATTTTAAAACTTCCAGTATACTCCTTATCAGTTAAGCGCTCCCCAGACAGCTGTCTTTAGCTAGAGATACGACTGGTGGATTAGTTTATCTCCGAAATATTTCACAAGAGAAATGGAGTTTCATGCCATATTGAACGTAAGGCTCCATCTTCAAGATGTACCAATGTGGTGGAAGCAACAATTCCTAAGGACAAATTTTTCAGTGACAGAAAAATAAACATTTTACTGCTACACATGTTAAGATGCATGATTCACCCCGGCCAATGCCCTAGAATTGTTACCGATCTGGGAGGGTGTTTTACTCTGCGCATTCAAAGTGAGACCCCTGCGATAAAGGGAGTTGCCACGTAAAACCATAAACCCATGGTTTGTCACCAGTAATGACCCTCCGGAGTAAATTTGGGTTGTCCCGGACAGAGTCCAACACTGACCTCATTAGCAATGTTAATGCGTAGCTGTTTTGGGTCGAAATTGAGCAATTTTGGTATTAATGGCTCTTCGCCTTCGCTCTCGGCCCTCATTTTAGAGCATTTTGTACCTTCGATAAATTTTGATTCGGTCCAAGGTAGTTTTTGTATATGCCGCAGTCAACATTTGGAATGCGTCCGCGCACTTAATTTCGATTTTCACACAAAATTAGATATAAATTCTTTAATCCATTTCTTGGGACAGGCAAAAATCGAGGACAAGCCAATACACTTCCAAGCAAAGCAGGGGACAACAATTAACTGAACATTCAAAATGGCCGACCTTTCCGTATAAATGAGAAATAGAAGTACCAGCATAACGTAACAAAAATATCGAAAATCAAATATCCGTAACCCGCGCAATTTCAAAATTTGTAATCCTTTTTAAACAGACCTCGTATGTACCTAGTATCTATATCCTGAAGGATTGATTATGATTAATCATGGATACGTTTTGTAATGAAATGATATCTTAGAATACATACACAACATATAGTACTTAGACTAAAATGCAGGTTTGAGAAAACTATTATTTCTACTCCAAAAGGTGAATCTTTGTCTTGATCATAAAAGGTCTAACTTTTCGATACACGTATTAAATATATGAAACATATGATGACAGCAAATTTGGTAAAATCAAATGAGAATAAGATAATTAGAACTGCGAACAATTCGTTATTCACAAAACTTTGTCAGTTAAGGAGTCAGTCTAGTTCTCTGCTGCCACAGATTTATCCCAAAATTTGCCAAATAAACCTCCAATGTCGCAAAATGAATTAAGATGGAAGCCACTTTTTTCCGGGAGATAAACAGCAAAAAGCCTTTATTTTTCTTGAATAATGTGCCAGAGTAAACCTAATACTCAAATTATTGGATCATTTTCAATATTACATCCTGCCCAGCGATGTCTTTAGCCCCGCCATTACTGAGACCGTATCGCAGGATTGGAATGCAATGACCGGTCATGTGTGGGAGTAGGCAGCTAAGCATAGCTTAAAAGGTGTAATCAGCAATGGAGCTTGAGTGAAATGGCTGTCGTTGATATTGTAAAAAGATACCGTATTTACCTTCAAGGGAACCCGTTTACCCTCTTAAAAGACTGCAAACCACTGAAATGCTATCATTTTCAAGGGAAACAAAGCCCCATCTTGTCAGGGAGATAATGAAGTTAGTAGAATACACATTTGAAATCCAACACAGTCCGGGAAACAGCATAACCCATGTTGACGCTCTTTCACGCTCTCCTGCATCCGAAATCAATTCCGTGAATGCACGTTCCTTTGATCTCGCTGTGACACACGAACCCGTTTGGGATAGCGACAGGATGGCATGGTGCCACAAAGGGAGCCCTGTGTTAAAATCGCTTCACAAATGGGCCCGCCGCCATGACGTGATTTATTTTCATGATACTAGCAACGTTTTTCTCTAGTTTCAATAAAACAACGCGATCCCAAATTTTTAACTCGGAGTCCTAAAATTATTAGGAAATATATCCTAAAGAGATACCACTATTACCCCCTACCAGGACAACTAAGGTTTGAAAAAACTGAAGAGAATATGCATAGGCATTTCTATTAGAAAGGATGCTACATGGATATACGTGGCTTCATTTTAATTAGTCTACAATTTCAAAAGCAGTAACTGAATGAACCTATTCGGCTGGTAGTGAAGGCCAAATATCCATGGGAAAATATAGTGTTGCACAACGTGAGGCCCGTAGCGTAGTCGACGCGAGAAAACCGATACATATGTAGAAATGTACTGAGATCATTTGTCTTGCTATAAGTAAGTTATTTAATTCTCAATCAAAATGCAGCGAAGGCTGCTCAAGCTGTCGTAGAAAGCATCATTTCCTGCCACGGGGTGGCAAGAATTTTCTGATCTTAAGAGACGCCAACTTAACCTTTCAATTTATGCAGAACATCAGTCGATCCTTGAAATAAAATCCATATTTCCGTCCCCATGTAATTATTCTGCCATCAACACCTTGAACACCAAAATCTTAACCACCAAAATACCCTTCTTTTGTGGCCACAGGTAAATGGGCGCTCTTCAAGATTATGCCGTTTTTTTGAGGGACTGAAAACTTGTAAACTGCTGGATTACACCATTCGAATAAGTGAGTGTCAGAGGTGATGTAAAATCTGTCTTCAAATGTAGTAAGCTTAGTCCTTGCAAACCTGCGAAACCTCCTACTCATCCAGTCCGACCCCAAACCAGGCCATTCTATTATCCTTGGGGCCACGATTTGATTGACCCTCTCCCTAACCACCCCCTGCGAAGAAATGTAACAATAAATTCCAAGCTAAATTTCAGAAGCAGTTCCTCCACCCTTGTGTCAGAGAGAAAAACCCTATCCCAAATCCATTGTTACATCCTTCTTCCCTTACCGGGTTGAGTGCCAGAATCATGAACCGTAATACAATTTTACGAGAGAATATTCGAGCATCAGGGGACATATGCATACAAGCTGCCGACACTCTTTGGATGTAAATAGGACAATCACGGCCGATGTCTCGCAAGCCAAGAATCCCTAAATACTTAATCCGTCCATAGATCCAAACTTTTGATTCCCTCGTAAAAATGAACACTCATAGTGTCCTCTTTGACCGAGGTTAACACGCTGGTAACACTCCTATTTTAAGGTATATATCAAATATGTGATTTCCGATTTCCATTTGACTTAACAGTGGTTTTACTTCGTGAGCTGTGACCGTGATGGCGTGTTTTACTTTTTAGTGGCGCAAGGGCGCAAGTATATCGGAAATAATCAGATGAAGTAGGGAGCTAAAGGACGCCGAAATTAATACGTAAAAAAACCTCCCAGTGCCTATAAAGCATGGAAACTCAGGGCCCGAAAGTAAAGAAATTCATTTTCCTCGCGCTTTACAAAGGTGGCCGTTAAAAACAAGGAATGGGAAAAATGAACAACATTTCCACATATTTTGGGAATAATATTGAGGTATGTGAAAATTATTTCGTGATTTTATTACTGTTTGGCTGCTTCTGTGTTTTCTAGAGATTCCTGGGCTTTTCATAAGCTTTCGTTCACGAAGAATACCATACCAAAATGTTTGTGTAGTGCTTGCTATATGTTCGTTCCCATGACGCCAGCCCCTCCAATTATGTTGCAATGCCACTCTCTACCTTTATAGTCCTAAGCGGAAATTCAGGGAGCGGTTTAGTTTATAAAATGAAACTCTATGATGAAGTAAAACAAGGTATTTCATTACCAAAAGGGCAGGTACCGCACATTAAGCCCCAGTGGTGGACCATAATAATTCAATGGGCAATGCCCTTGGGGTCTCAGTTACCCGGAAGAGTACTCGGTGCTCTCAAAGGGGGACCGCCGTGGGAAAGAACAGCTGCGGCTGAGCGGCTGCGGGAGGACTGGGAATCAGGCGTTTGGTGAATGGATCTGCTCTTTAGATGGTGGGCCCTATGGAAGGGTCTGCGGGGAGGATTGGCATACTCTGAGAGGACCTGACTAGTATAAGACGGGAGGAAGAAGGCCCTTTGCAGACCCAACGTCCACTTAGAAGTCGAATGCGCCAGGGATGAGTTGTGCCAGGCGTGTGTGGCGTTAAGAAGAATTCTGCGTATAAACAACGAACCTCGATCACTCGCGCGTGAGGTAAGAGCCTGAAAGGTAGAGGTGCTTAAGAGACGGTTAGTCGCCTTGAGGGTAATCGCCATTTGGGCCTGAATTACCTCAAGCCCTACATTCCATTGTTACGGCTCTACAACACCAGTCTTCCTTGAAAACTACTTGTTCATGCACCACGCGTTAAGAACTAATCCTAATGCCGTATTTAGATGCGTAAGTTTCAAGGTTCGCATATGGGTTTGTAAAAATGAGTTCTTATCTCACCACTCAAAACAAACTCGCCCGGCCGTATTCTTCCTCAGTCCATGATGCTTTCCTCCACGCAATGTCATCAAAGCAAAATATCTTTTTTGCTTTTATACCAACTCAATTTAACTTTCAGTTCTCTTCCCACCTTACCCAACAGTCTCCTGCAAACGATATCCCACTACTCAAAAGACTTTCATCCCCTTTTTCTGATCTTCTCTAATAATGAGTTGAATCATTTATTTCCTCTTCATATGTCAAAATACATCTTTTGTATTTCTCCCAGCCCTACTAATTTTTTACATGCCTCTTCATATCCGCATTACCTAACTCCATTAGCCCACATGTATTCTGATGTCTGTAATCATAGAATTCCAAGAATTTAGCGCTAGAATCCTTAAGAAAATCCTAAGCCTCAGCTACATTCAAGTCTCCTTACTTCTGGAGAAACTCATCAGGAGTATGTTTTTGGAATTAATTCCAAGTCCATTCTTCATATATTGATCATCTTTTTTAGGGGTTGACAACCTTTTAGGACATACAGGTTACTGTACTATACGGTTATTACCTTGAATCTGGTACATTCTTATTATATAATTTGCAATCACACGAATAGAATGTTGCTTTGTGATTCCTCATAGAAATTCATTGCATAGATATGTATGAGTGTTTATAAAAATCTAATTAAAACCATGGCAAATATGGAAATTTCCAAAATTTCAAAGGAAATGTTTTTAGTCGCGTTAGGAACATATATATAGATTGGAATACAAAATGTTTCTATCGAAAACATCAAAGAGCAACAAACATTTTAAGCAGTGCAAATGTTTTCTTCATTGAAAACGATTGAATACCAGACAATAAGCAATCTTGGTGTCTTATTGCACTTGAATGGTCCAATCTTTTGGTAAGATTGGCGGGCATGTTCAAGCGGTAATTCCATGAGAGCGGGTGGTAATGAAAGTACTGGAGCCAGTTCTCTTACTTTGCTGCGGTCACTACGAGGCGCGAGTGCACGCGCTCCGCTCTGAATTCACACCATGATTTGGTCACGGCCGTGCTTGATTACGTGTTGGGTAGCTGGTAAGGAGGAGAGAGAAGAGGCAATGGAAAGAGAGAAGAGACGGGGCCTTCGGGCTGAGAGAGTTAAGACATCCGAAGAATTTGGGCGGAGGGGGAGGGCAAACTGAAAAGGGGTAAGTGAGTGCGGGAGAGAGGGTGACGCGGGGGAGATTTGACTGGGGTGAGTGTTTCAATGGCAAACCTGTCACCTTGAGCAAATGTTTTGGGTGCGGCGGTGGAAGGAGACGTGGGAGAGCGGAATGAGATGAGGGAGGAGGGGCACTGGTGGTCTTTTGAGGAAGTCAACTAGCTCCCATGAGCACAGGTATGCCGCCGGTGCTGCAGGTGCGATGGCGGCGGAGGGTCGTGCAAAAGGGGTCGCATGAAAAGGAGGGGGAGGAAGGGGGCCCTTACCACCCAGAGGCCGATAGCAAATGTAATGGAGGGGGGCGTGTTGTTAGTGTGGAGTAGGTGTGGAGACGGTGGGGAGGATAGTTGGGGAGGATTTCAAATGAGGAGCACGGAGAGGGTGAGAGGGGGCAGCAGGTAAGTTGCTGGTTGCGAACGCATGGTGGGGGAGCGGGGCGTTTGTATTCAATTAGGAGTTTCGGTGCCTTCAGGGTAAATCCCTAAAGGGATTTATGGGAAGGGTTAGGAAGCAGGTAGGTGGTGGTTTTCCTCTTCTCGCCTCCTACTGGTTCCTTTCTTCGCTGCCGAGGAGTAAGAATTTGTGAGGAGGTGAAGTGAAAGGAAGGAATTGGATTGGCGAGATGATTTTTAAAGAATGGTACAACATTATAGCGGAGCTGTCAGACATTTTGAGAAAGAGAAAGCCAAACTGCACTAATAAAGGGAACCATGAAAAAACATGATCCATAAAATTGTTTAAAATATTTTGCATCAATTGCGAATCCAAATTATGAGTCATTTTTCTAATCTCTGCCAGAGTAAACAGTCGTAGAGTCATTCTACCCGAAAAACTTCTTCGGCTTAAGATTACGCAGGATCCAATGTCATTATCTTTTGAGGAGAAAGTAACTGAGATTCAGTATCTTCTTTAAACACCGATTAAAGATCAAGCTCATACAGTTGCATCTGATTATATTTTTATTTATTTTTCGGTTGACCGTTATTCCCAATTTGAAATTTAACCTGTAATAATTTAACATATATTTAATAGATTTAGGCTAGATGCAGTGAAAGTTTGTCATCATGGGAAAAAAATATTGAACTTTCTTGCACAGATTCATTGTAACGTCCAACGCGTTTCAGTTCATAAAAACATCTTCGGGTACATGACGAGATTCAAATTTTGATATATCATATTTATACCTATTGAAGGAAAAGGATAAGAGAAGAGTGAGTAGTAAGGTAGCCGGGGAGAAAGAGGAGAAATATTGAAAACCCAAAGAAACAGAGAAGGTAAAGAAATGAACAGATAAAAAGAGGGGGGAAGATAAGCATTTGTGGTCATTTTTGAGAGGACGGTGGCAGGTAGCTGGTATGCTGGCGGTAGTTGGAGGGAAGAATAAAGAAAGGTTAAGGGGGAAGGAGACATGGAAAGATTAGAGGCCTGTTGAGGGATGAGGGATAAGTGATTCTAAGAAGGACCAACACCGGGAAAAGATTATTCAACTCTTACTGAGAGAGGAGGATAGGGGATGATTAAATGGTAAATACGCGAAGGGTGGAGTCAGTAGGAGAGAGGGAGTTTCACTTTTTGGGGTGGAAACGGGATTCTGAGGAGAAAAGAACGCTTTTTACCAATATGTTCATTTTATAGAAAATTCATATTTAATTTTACAACTTTAAGTACTTCTAAAATATCAAGTCTTTTAACCTTACTTTCGTAATGTAGAATATTTGGATAAAATTTACATGACTCGGGTAACTGTAGTAGATGCTTAACTAGGAGTACCGCTTCATCAAAAGTCCTCCAGTATCTTTCATGTTCTTTTCTTATAGTCTTGAAACTTCTTTCGGTCTGACTTACTCGTATGTAGCAAATGCCACAGGTATCATACTTCCCTTTGTAATTGCCAGATTGTAAGACGGGTCCTGGTTTATCTTTGATGCAGCAAAGGATTATTCCTAGGGTATTTGGATTATGAAATGATATATTAAGCTTTCTCTTAATACATTTACGGGCCATATAATTGCAAAGATCATTTTAAAACAATAGACGACACCACTTTCTGAGCTATTCTTGTTTGGGGGTAGGGATACATAGTAGTGAAATAGCTTCAGATTTTAATTTTTTCTTTAAGATAACACTGCCCTCTTAGTACACGGCTATTGACTATATGGTGTCAAGCTTATGATTTAATTTTTTTATAGATACGGATAAATTAACAAGGCAGTGTATCATTGAATGGAAGACTGACTGTTCCTAGTTCGTAGGGTGAGAGCAATCGGCTGGGATTGTCGCATCAATGTAACTTAGAGTAACATGGTTTCCTGTTTATGTCAAAACTATTATTGGCATCTATTATAGTCGTGGAGCAGTCAGGAAATTTCAGCTTTTGATTGAAAAGGTTGAGTAAATCGTGTGTTGTCTTATACTCCCAGTCAAGCAGTTGATGATATCGTCCAAATAGCGATACCAGTAGAAAATATTAGTTAGGATAGAATGGCCGCAGTGAAAATTTGTCATTTTCAATTCTCCATAATTATTTCTGCTAATAATGGGGATAGAGGAGATCCCATTGTTAAGCCGCCCACTTGATAATAGAACACATCATTGAATAAAAAATAGGTCTGGTTTGCCCATAGGTCCATGAGTAAATGGAGTTCTTTAGTAAACACAGGGTACATGTTGGAGACTCTCAGTAAATCCTTGGTTTGTAGCAAAATTTTGAATTGGCATAGAAGTTAATGTATTTTAATGTCAAAGGAAACTAGTTTAGATTTGGGAGGAAAAGAGATATGTTGATGATCATGGGTTAAGAGAATGGAATTCTCTATACACTATTTTACTGAAAAACTAGTGGATTTTCTAAAGATGGTATGCAGTTTAGAGGCTAAATTGTACGGTGGTGTTCCTATACATAATACCACTGGGCTAACAGGTGTTCCATCTTAATGAATTTTCGGTTGGCCATAAAATCTAGGAGGTATAGGATTTATTTGTAATAATTTTCTCTTTTTACTTTCTGAGAACTATATAAAGCGAACGGATAAGCTGTTTTTACCCATTTTGGAACCTAGCTAGTTGGATCACGATGGAGGATGACAAAGGATATATCTGCCAATTCATCATCACATTTATCAGTTTAAGAGTGTTAGTATTTTTTATTTGCTTAATTTAACTCTACAGTTTTACCCATACTCATAAAGGTATGCTGCTTCACCATGTACATGCTTGAAGAGTTAGTTAAACGTAAAATTGGGAGTGTGATGAGGAAAACGTTTCGTAAAAATATTTAAAAATCAAACCTAACCATGTAAATGAATAGAAATAAAGAAACATTTTTGGCTGACACTTTCATTGTAAATATTTGTTTCAGAAATCAAAACAGTTAGTAAATAGCTTTTAGGATCTAGCAAATTTTGTTTACTATCCTTAAATTTTAAGAAAAGTAGGTTGGTACTTTTGTGGCCAGTTTGGAAGTTTATTACCATTAACCAATAAACGATGGCTCTTAAATTAACGAGAAATTATGATTAACCTTGCTTGAGTAGTTAATAAAAAATCTTCATTTCAATAGATTGCATACTCTGCACACTTAGTCAATCCCGAACTCTTTTTTTAACCTCGGCCCCCGGGTCTCCGAAAACTTTTGTTTTCTGAAAAAATTCCAGTGAAGAATTCATGCCTTTCTCATCCGACGGGGTTATTCTAACTCCCTTCTGTTAAAAAATACTAAAACATACATACACCCCTAAATTATGCCATAAGAAGAAAAATAGCGCTCTATCCATTTGCACAACCTACATTTCTGGCATGCAGTCCCTAAAAATAATTCTTAGAGATCTTTATCTCGTAATTTCCTAGAATAAATCCACAGCCAACTTTCTTTCCAAATGAACCGCTATGACATTTAAATCCAGAAAATCTTCCCAAAGTTCTTAAATCCAGCAGAGCTCTTTTCATATCTACTGCAATTCCCAAAGTCCCTCTGATTTTATGCAATCGTGTTAAATGCAAAACCTGCTACATCCTTGTAACAAATTTTCTTTCCGTGAAGGCACCTGGTCAAATTTCGCTTTACCTTTCATCTTTTCCCTGCATGCCTATAAAATTCACATTCCGCCATTATCAGAGTATCAGGACTAATCTGAGAAAGAATGAGAAAATCCTGTTACATATTCAAGAAATTTATCTTTTATCATACTGCTCAAATTCCATTATAAATCTTAGAAGTTTTGAATGAGGACCCAGAAAATTGGGGAATCTTTCCGTGCCCAAAAATATGCAAAATTAAACTTTATAGCCCGTCCACATAAATTCATCTTCCACTTTATTCGGTCAGATAGTATTTAAAGAGAAATCGGAAAATATGATGGATTTTCGAGCGGTGCCTAAATATAGGTAATTGATAAAGCTCAAAGACGAAAAATCAAGTAAACTTGGGTGAAAAAAAATGTTGACGCCAAATTATATTTACGCACGTGTTCTATTGTATGAATAAGGAAAGTTCTAGCAAATAATATGAGGAATCAAATTCTAAACGCTGTAGTAAAATTGTAGTAATTGCAAGATTACGTTAACAATGAGACTAAAATTAAAATTAGATTTTTCTCGGAATGTATTCACGGTATTAATACTGGTGTTAAACGATGACGTTTTCATTTAGAACATTTTAGCAAACATGATACTCTACTTCTTAACCTTTTGCTCTTGCCCAATTTTAATAAAAAATTTAGCTCCAAATCATTTTTAGCTCCTAATCCTTGCAACAAAATCGATATCTTGCTTGTTAAATCAAATCGGAATATTATGGAATGAATTTTGATTGATATTAATCTTTTCCATCTATTCATACCCCATTTACATACAATTTGTACTTATTTTACTCAAAGTTCAAAATAGACGCTAAGGCTAAGGTTATATACGATGATAAACAAAAACGCGCTTTATGTTTCCTGAGAACTTAGGGTCTTACTATCCATCTGAAAATGCAAATTTATTAATTTTAAAATTGAAATAGTATTTTTTTTTAGGTATTCACTATACCTGGCAAATAAATTTTGAATAATGATGCTACTTTTTAGTGTTTATTATCTGCATACTATTAATCGCTCTTTTAAAGATGACGCATATATTACTTTGCATAATAATAAATAAGTATAATTTCCAGCATTGAAGAGGGGAAAGATTTATTCTTGGTGGCAAAATGACGAAGACGTGGCTGCTTACTCTTCTAAGAAAGAGGAAAGGAAGGCGTGAGAGAGAGAGAAAGAGAGAGAGAAAGAGGGAGAGAGAAAGTGGGAAAACCAGAGAGGAGAAAGAACAGACTTCTGAAAGAGAAGCCAAGGGTCTCAGAAGCGGGCCCGAGGAGTGGAAAGAGCGTGTTTGGGAAGGGAGAGCGTTAGGGGAAGGCTGGCAAATGTGCCGAGCGAAGAGGTTTAAGAGGACCCACTTTTGAAACCAACGGAGATCGCGCAGATTGCTTTTAAAGGCAGAGTGCGTGATTTCTAATTAATAGCACGAGTGTAATTAGGTGGAGTTGCTTCGGCTTCATTAGTTGTGCTGTTTGCACATTTATTTCATAGAACGGCTTCGGAAGCGGATACTTTGACCAATTTACCCGTTGGTGGTCTAAACTCCGTGAATATGGAGCTCTGTATTAGGTGTATATTGTTTTCATTTACCTCCATACCGAATGGTGAAATTTAACTCAGGGCAACCCGGGGACTACATTTGTGTATGCGTGCGTGCGTGAGAACACCTGCAACGCAATTCAGTGTTGGCTGAATAGTGGACCGTTCTAAGCAGACGGTTTCCAGGGAAGAGCGCTCTCAATGAAGGGAAGTTATGACTTAGCAGCTGACGCAGTGGTACAAGCTGCTAGGTAGCTTCTGGAGAATTTGCATGTCAATCACGGAGTACGCTGAAATTTCATCAGAATAAACACTGGTAAATTGAAAATTATGGTTGCTTCCAATGAGAGACACTGTTTTCTGTAATTTTTTTGGGCGCACATGAATTTAAAAATGTTTACAATTCAACCGTGTAAAAATATGTGAGTTTCTACGAATGGAGTACAAGTGCATAATTCCAATTTTTTCCATTTACGTAATTTCACCTTGAAATAATGAACAGAAAAGTTGTTTTAAATATGGTTAATTTTAATCTATGAGCGGCAGTGATACATGTCCATAAATGAGAACGTGAAAAATTAAAAAAAAATTAAAACTCGTTCAGATCAGTTCATAATATTTAAATTACACAAAATCATCTTAATTAGCTTCAATTTTACTTGATATTTGTCAGATATATCTTATTTAAACACGAGCTTTACCAATTAGCTTAGTTGAGATAATTAATTTATGTTTGATATTTTTATTTAAGATTATATAAATCATATTCATAACAGTCAGTCGGCTATATTCAATCGGTATCTTTTTAAAATGTTCTCATCGAACGTTAACGCGGAGGCTAGCTTTAAATTCGTAAATTTCTACTCAAAATTTTAGATAATGATTTTTGAGTAACTCATTTTGGGTACATATTTCGCCATGATATCTCTCCCTCACTAATGGCATGATCGTGAATTGTCATAACATCACCTTCCAACCACACACCTGTCAACCATAATCTCATAACCTTAGGTTAAACTATCCTGGGAGCAATTAACTCGCTCACGGCCGTTGACGTTGCTCGGAGAAACCAAAATTCACGTCCTTTGAGGGGATAGGTTGGAAATGACCAATCACTCAACACAGATATGTGAAATGGGACAGAAATAGTCCATATATTCTCGTATTTCCCAGCTGGAAATGTTGCAGTAGCTGTTTTGGGTCTGACTTATGCCTCTGCTATATTAAATTCAAGCCTGTTTCAAGCTTAGAATTGGGATCGTCGATGGTATCATAATTGTGTACATGCCCGCTGCTCTTATCCATCACGTGCAATTAAATATTACTATAGTAATAGATAATTGTATACAATGAATAAATTAAACAGGTCAAAAATATTTTATAAATTTATAGGATTCGATTATTTTCGTTTAAAAGATATTATTTTAGCTGCTAAACGGATAAAATAAATATATATTTCTAATGTCTTAGGGACAATGCAACAAAATATGCCGATGATATTACCGCACAAGAGGATGGACAGGTTTTCTGAACAACACAGATATTAACTTCAATATGCGTATATCATATCCTCATAAAAAAGGAGATATTATTCTATCAGCTTCTTAATTATTAAATAATACAACCTTAATATAACAATTCACATAAAAAAATTAGCAAAAATTTAGCATAGATATTAAATGTCAAACCAACTAGGTTATGATAAAATTTTTTTGTGATCTTCCCCAGTTTTATTTTCGGTTCACTGACGCATGTGATATTTTCCTTAGACAGGAAACATCTTTGGAGACAAAATTGTTGGTTATTTTTATATCACTGAAACGCTGACAAGCTTGTGAAGAAAAATATGCGTGAGAGCTATTTAAAAATAATGGAGATAATACTTCATCATGTTCAAAAGCCATTTTGATGAATACCACTTCGTAGAATTTGCGTGCATTTCGCTGGCTAGCCGCATGTATCCGTCGAAGGTGATTTGTCCATGCGTACCCCAATCTGGTCGCCATTTTCCTCTCAGATTGAATGTGAAAGAACGCCCGTAAGTCTCCAGGCTCCCGTGGATTTGATTTTGACTCTTCATTTCCTGGTTTCACTGAAAGATGAATAGTCACTCGCAACAATATTCATAGCTCAACTGAAAATTAATCGCGCACTTATCAGCACATGCGTACGCAAACCCACAGTGTCTAGAATGATGCGACCTGGTTCCCAAACATAGCGCATGCAGAAGCAGCAATAACCTCATCTCTTCCACGTGGAGAGGATCTGAACGAACCGGCCATAGTTGTGCGGGAGCCCTGTGAGTGGGAATATCTGTGAATATGTTCTTCGTCCTGTGGAATGGCTGTGGCCTCGGCGTTTGTACCGGCGTTTGCAGACCGGTTATCTGTCCTCCATAAGATTGCCATAATATCCCTTGTATCCGTTATGGTGATCTCTCGGGTATATTCCACTTCTACTACGCTGATATCCCTCCGTTACATTTCAATTCAATATGAAAATACCAAAAATATAATAAATATATAAATAAAAAAACAAATACACTCCATGATTTTGTGTATTAAATGGTAAAATATTACGCGCACGAAAATAGTACTCAAAGTAAATAATAATTATGTATATCACTTAAGATATTATATTTTCGTATTCTAGTAAATAGTAGACATAATGAGGCTTTTTAATATTTCACCTATTGATGTTACCATAAATGTTTGAACTTAATTTTTGTAAAATTCCCGATGTCACTTATAGCAGTAGATAATTATGGTGGAATTTTTTTTCGTATAAATGTACATGCCCTGAACAATCAGCGTTTTTCAACTGGCGAAAAAATAATGAATTTTAATATAGAAGTAAGCTTGGTGGTTCGTAAAGCTTTTTGCGGATTTAGACATTGGCATCCAAATTGGCAAACCTCAATTCTTGCAAGAGAGAGTACTTTAAACTGATTTTTCTCAATTAAATATTTTACTGTCGAAGTGACATTTTTCGGTTTTTAATTATTTTTGACCAATTTTCAGTCAGATTTACTGACTCTCTACACGAGTGTTATGACTAAGAGTTTTGAACAGTTTTATATGCAGTAGATAAAAACTACGTATAATTGGGGACTGAGGTTAAAAAGATAACAACCTCCGTCTGCTTCGTACACTCTGTAAATATTAAGATTCATTAGGATCAATTTTTGCTGGGTCATATAATTTTTATTAATCATTACACCAAAATGTAGATTTTAAATGATTTCCTTAATAAATTCTTTGAAGTGATGGCAACTTCTCGGCCGAGAAATAGCAAAAGAGCGGTTGTCATTGTTCAGCTACACTTAACGCAAACATTAAGGTACTTTAAAGATAAAAAAATTATTTATATATATTTATATTAATTCATGGGTGGGTTTGTGAATGAATAAAATGACACTGACAAGTTTTTGATAGAATTGATCTTTTTCTACCAAATTTTGTCATACTTAACAGTAATATGGATCTAGGTAGAAGTTATGATTGCCTCCCATGAATCCCCTTTCCTCTAGCTACTTCTTTCCGAGGAAATAAATCAAATTAATACGTTATGGCAACCCAAGATTTGACTTCAAGTTAATTTATTCATGCAACAATGATTTTTCGTTTTTTTTATTAATAGGGCACAGAAAAAAGTCAGAAAAAACAAGCAACATTGAAATATTTCGTGACTTACGCATAAGTAAACCTTTTCTGGGGACAAATTGATGGATAAATTATATCTAAATGAATAAACTTTGCCGCTAAACAGCGCTGGAGGCAAATAGAAAAATGCAATGTTTTTGCTCTATGTAGCAGTCGGTACCAGGTCCCCTTTAAAACGGACACGAAGCATAAGGGGTCGCTGCGCTTTGGCACGCGTTTAAAGTGGATCCCAGTCATGGGGTGGATCAAGTGGCAAGGGTGGGAGCCGGCGAATAAATAATGGGCGCTAAGAGCGTTTGTAACGGCAGAAAAGCGACAACGCAGGGGAAAGAGAAAGGTGGTAGTCGTTCACGTGTACATGTATTAGTACGTTCGCAAAACATAGGTTTATATGCATGTGTGTATAATTATATCAATATAAATAAATAAGTCTATATATATATAACTATATATAATATATATATATATATATATATATATATATATATATATATATATATATGGGTCGCGGTAGTCCAGTGGGTAGAGCGTTGGATTACTGACCGGAGGGTCCCGGGTTCAATTCCGGGCAAGGCACTCTGGGCACCTGCAGCTCCACCCAAGCTATGTGATTTTTAGGGTACCAGGTCTTCCTGGGAAACCATAACCGGCATCAGGGTAGGGGGCCCCCCTACCCTGATGTGTGAATTTTCACACGTTGTAGGGCTTAGTACTGGGTGATCTTTACCATCACCTATTAAACAGACCTTCGGATTGATTACTGTGTATATATATATATATATATATATATATATATATATATATATATATATATATATATATATATATATATATATATATATATATATATATATATATCTAATTCTCAAATCACAGAATTCAAAACGAGAAAGTTTTCGGTCATTAAATTCTAGTAAATTTAAAAAAATTGTGAATACCAGAAGTTGGCTAGAAATTATTGTATCACTGAGAAGATTATTATAAAAGGTGCTGCCAAATTAGGGATCAAGAGCGAATAATGGTTGATTTCATTAAATAAGGATTGGAATTTTGAATGCAACAAATGGTTAAAAAAAGAATTTAAGTTTCATTAATATTTACAAAATCCTTTGTGAATGGATTAGCATAGGCTGTATGCTTTTGACTTCTGGGTATGAAAAGGATATATTGATATCCTGAGTAAGAAGACAAATAAAACTTTGATTGAAAGTGGGGCAAAAATAGGAAATTAATACTAGGAAAAGAGAATTGGTCAATTGTATCAAAGTGCCAATTTGCCAAAGTGGATCAAAAGATTTTGACTTTTACTGAAATGTTGAAAGTTAGGAAAGAATTAGTAATATCATATTATACTAGTGTTATTATTGAGATATTGAACTTAAATTTAGCCTCTAGATGTAAATTTATTTATCATGTTTCATTTCAAGTACCCGAGGGCTTCTAATAACCAGAAATTTTACCTCAGTTACCTCAGAAAGCACCTCTAAAAGCTGGCCCCCCAATGATATGAGCTCCCTTGACATTCCGTTGAACATTCCCGCGTAACTAGCTTGCCTCGCCACTAGTAAGGGTCAGAGGGAAAAAAACATTAGATATTTTTGATTAGAGATGAAGAAGAGAGTAGTAATAAAAAAAAGTAAAAATGAGATATTGTAACGTTACTTGAAACCTTAACACTAATTTGAACTCCAACGAAAATTGATTCAAATTTTTCACAAAGGCAATACTGTTGACAATACTGGAAGGCTTTTGTCGATATCATATGGAGAGAATTGAAAGCGTGACTGTTGTGGGCGTGGAGAAATTGGCTGTTTTGAGATAAATTTTGAGCAGATCATTGTTCAATGTAAATCCTAATGGCAGAGGGTACGCTGGAGGTGGGGGTGCCAGAGAGACCGGATTCTAGAAACTGTTCAGACTGGGAGGCGTTCAGGACATAGCGGTCAGAATGGTAGGAAGGGTGGAAGTAAGGAATGAATGGGAAGCGGCAAACCCTAATGGTTTGCAGGAAGTATACGTTTGGAGGACGATAAGTAAGTTAATGGTACCATGCTACCCAATCACACCCACCCTACCTTGCCTACTCCAATCTCGCTTTTGGACTATAAACAAAAGACTAGCCGGAAAACACGATTTACAGCCAAATGCGGGGATGTGCGCGCTATGTGTTAAAAGTTTGTTTTTCCGAATGAAGCGGAGGTGTGGGGGTCCGTTGTAGGGAGAAAGGGCAGTCGTAGCCGGTTTTGGGCCTGAGAGAAACCAATTCTTTTTTATTTGATTGGGGCGTATGGTGGACGCCGCACGGTCCTCGCTCATCATTTCAACGGCCAATGCAGCCCTCACTTCAATCTATGGCTGGCAGCCCTAAAAATAAAGGGTTCGCAGAAGAGTGGGATAGAGGAAGAAATAGAAATGGAATGGGAGAAGGAACCGAGAGGGAATTTTTGATAAAGAGTAGGAAACAACATTAAGGATGGAGATTCCGAAAATGAGACAGAGACGTAGAGCTTGAATGCCATCATATCTGATACTTTCATGCAAAAGGCTAGTGGCTAAATTTATTACATAGGAACAAATATGACGAATAAATTTGCGTTACAAAAAATAAATAATAATGCCTTTTGCTTTTTTTATTTAGGAAACTTTCATGTCCTTCAACATCTGAATGTATTATCTTTGCCACACTAAAACCTATTATTATCTCTGACATTATTGTTTATAAAGTAGAAGCGCTGAGGCGCAAAATAATTAACTTTTAGAGTATAACCTAACCCAGAAAACCGATTTTCAACTTTCCAAATTAGCCCCCTTGTCTGCTGGAATACAGATGCCTATACAAATGAAAGGCAAAAGTAGTCTCATACGCACATTCATGGCAACGCAAAATCCAGGTGCGCATGAAAAATTCGGACAAATCCGGAATCAAGTCCATTATTTGATCACAGTAGCCAATGGAAAATATTATTTTTATGGCCTCACTGCGATAAACATACTCAAACTTCAGTTTGAAAGCCACTCAAACTACTTGGTTTCAGAGGAAACAGAGAAAATGTAGTCAATTTTAATTTTCCTTTAGGGTAGCTTAATGAATATTTCGCTTTTGTCTTGACTTCGAGAAATTTCGATGACTAGATTAACGTAGTTTTTCCTTTTGCTTTTAGGCCATAAACCTACCCTCTATCAAATGTATTACTCCTGGCATATTAATTGGTTTCTAATCAATCCATAATTTAGCTTTTCGGGAGTCCACCAAATGCCTCAGGAATTCATTTATTAAGTGAAAAATGTTATGCCCCTTATTAAAATAAAATTTATTATATTCCTCTACCTATGTCATTATTCAAATGTCCGTATTTGTGTGACGTATTAATAATAAAAAATAAATTAACTTCTAAAGAAGTTAATATGGACTAATATCACTGCTACATGCCGTAAAAAAGGTATTACAAATAATAATGCAATACCAGTGTAAGGAGCATCTTACATTCCACATCAAAATTTAATTCTGCTGAGTTGGAATGGGCAAAAATGCAAATCACACATTTGGCTATTTTAATGATGAATGATAATATTCGTTTTGTAATTGACTGGTGTATGATAACGATCGTATTACTATTTGATATCAGCAAAGGTTTAGCTTTCATAGTTTATGTTTATTTTGGAAAATAATGATGCTTAGTTCCAATTTGACGATGTTAAAGTTGAAGCGTTAAAGATACCCATTTCATATCACTATATTATTTGGCCGCAATAAACTCTGCAGTGTACCGCAAGGACCTTTTGTAGGCCCTTTTTCTTTTCGAGATCCATTTTAAACCTTGAATGAATGAGAAACTGTAAGCATATAAGGAGATGTGGTAGATCAGTGGGCATTGGACGATTGACCAGGTTTGAGCTCCATCCACAGGCCTCTTGGCTACACCAAAGCTACATAGTTTTTAAGCATTAGATCTTTCTTGAAAATCGTACTCGTAGGTGACAGGGGTAAAGGAAATGCTCTCCCTCATTTTTAATGTATGAATTTCAATCATCCTGTGGTGCTTATTGCTAGAGGAAGTCTAACCTCGTTTAAAATACTTACCTTCAGATTGATTACAGCGGTGGCTATTAAAACGTAATAAACATATTTTATAATCTGCAAACCTACTATCATTGATATTCAAAAAAATCATTAAGATACGTTAAAGTAAAATGTTACAGACTGAAATCTCTGAATTATCAATTAAAATTTCCTAATTGAAATTAATGACAAAAGAAATGAAAAATAAATAATGTATTAAGAATACCATTTCAAACGCAAAAGTTGAGCATGGTACCTAGTCTAAAACAGTCCAAATATGGCGTAAGAAGAACATCAACTAATGAGCAGGTCCATCAAAGTCCTAAGCAATTAATGCATTATTTTGTGTCCAGTAATACAAGTAGTTTTGTTATAATTTCTTTTGTCAAAATAAAAGAAAAAGTACTAGTTACTTCGTTTATATTGCCTCATTTTAATTTTAACTTTATTTGCCATTATCAGAATAACCATTCAAACCAGAAAAGACTGCCATCCTGATTGCTCTGACCAAGCACTGTATATGATATATATTACTAGCAATTAATCAAATGTTGTTTTTAAGGAACCCAGGGGATATGAAACTATTTAAATATATGTACCCATAATCTCTGTTTTTTGTATCTCATGAATTCAGAATGGTAAATTCATGAACTCTTGTTGAAGTCTTTGCAACTAAATAAATGTATTTTGATTAATTTAAAATTAATCCTAAATTTAAAACTATTTTTCAGTAATTTCAGGAAAGGATCATTAACGTAAGATTCCTTCTCTAGTTGAAAATATAATTTTAGAACTCATGTATAAATACAAACTTGTTATACGAGGTGGGTCCCAGAAGTACACGGTCTGACCTAGAGATGACGGCAGTTGTTTGAATAATATCACAGTATTAGAAAGTACACGTTTCAAGTTTGAAAACGCCACGTTTTTTATTATTTGTTTGGCAGCCATCAATGGTGAAAATTTTCAGTGAATTTGTGAAAGTAGAGAAAATATGTCATCGTTATTTGATACAATACTTTTATTTGATAGACCTTAGCCCAACCAATATGAAAGCTGAAAGGGATTCTACTCTGGGTGAGTCTGTTCCTTCATTTATAAAAGTAAAATATTGGGTAGCAGGGTTTCAACGAGGCCGTACGAGCTGTCAAGTATCGCTTTGGTTGGCCAGATTAGATGACTCCAGAAACGTTTAGAAAATCTACACCGTGAGTCTGGATGATCGTCAACTAATAGTGCTCGAGCTAACAGATATAGTGGGCATTTCAAAAAGTGTGGTACATCGCATAATACTTAAAAATTTGGATTTGAGAAAGCTGTGTGCAAGATGGGTGCCGCGTTTGCTCACACTCGAACAAAACCAGTATTGTGAAGATGTTTCAAATGAGTGTTTAGCAAAGTTTCACAGCAACAAAGTAGAGGTTTTGCACCGTTTCATAGAACTGGATGAAACATGGGGTGTCCAAGGCAAATACCGTTTTATCTGCAGGCAAGGCATTGGTTTTTCGAGATGCGCGTGGAATAACTTTCATTGACTATCTTTAAAAAGGAAAAACTATCAACGGCGAGTATTATGAGAGCTTATTGAACCGAACGTTTGAGCGAAGAAATCAAGCAAAAGCGGCTGCATTTGGCTAAGAAGAAAGTGTTTTTTCATTAAGAAAATGCTGCAGCTAACCAATCTTCTATTGCAATTGCCAAAATTTATGAATTAAAGATTGAATTGCTACGTCATGTACCCTATCCGCTAGATTGAGCCACCTCGGATTATTTTCGATTCGCAAGCATGAAATCACGGCTCGGTGGTCAAATATTTTTAACCCGTGAAGAAGTGATGTCGGCCGTTAATGGGTGTTTTGAGGAGCAACATTGGGCTTATCATAAGAAGAGTATTGAATTTATTAAACATCGCTGGCAAAAGTAAAAAGAGCTGAAGGTGATTATGTTGAAATATAAATATATTTTTTTCCAAAATATTTTGTGTTTTCTTTGTTGGGTCGGGTACTTCCGGCTTTACCCTCATAGTACTCCCTATATGTACATTAAGTTATTAATTAAACATGTAATTTTATTTTTAGATATTAAGCTAAAATACAATATTCGTAAAGAATGAATCGTAAATGAGACAATTTGTTTTAGCCCTTGGCTAGTGGCTGAAGGAGGATCAGAATGAGGGAACCACTGAGGAATTCCCACCTCCCTCTCTTTTATGTCAAAGGTACTTATGTCATACCATGCTTAGCTTTTCCTTTCATGGGGTCTTCTCTTAAAGTTCTTATGTACTTTCTGCACGGTACAGCGAGTAGTTGTTCACCATTTGTAATGTACGCATCCTTCCATAAATTAAGCATATTTTGCAGGTAACAGTTATGTTTTCTTTTTCCCCCACATTAACTGCAGTTTATTATTGCAGTTATTCGCCGTTTATGTACCAAGATAAAAACGTTATTACCATCCAAACATTCGATAACCTAAGTACAAATTTATTTAGAGGTACATGAATATATATGATGCCTCCGGGAGCATTTTATTTGGCATATAAAATGTGACATGCTAAATAAAAATAAATGATTAAAAAATAATTGAGAAATATAATTATTTCTAATTGAATTTTTTGTGTTTTAGTAGATGGCCTGAATAGTTCATTCTTATTTTCCACGTTATATTGTGAAAAATTACTAAACATATAACGGCAAACCAAGAAATAATTTTTTTGAAATTTTTTGTAAAACCCATTAAAATGTAACTCTGGAGATTATTATCCTCGTTTTTGATATTTTTTAGGTTCATCAAAAAGAATGTAACTCAATGCTACATTATTTTCACGAAAAAATGAATTGTGGGGACTCTGAATCCTTTAAGAGTCATATTAGAATATGTTCCATCCTTGTTTTTCAAAACGCACCCACAGATTCATGACGTAAGTATCGACTAGAAGGCTGTGGAAGAACTTTGTTTAGCATAAGTAACATACAGGATTCGTCCGGAAAATAAGTGTACTGATTTTTTCCCGCCGCTCCAGGCGCGCCCAGCACCGCTCTGATGGGCTGCGATTGGAGGGGGGTATGTTGGCAAGCGGCGCTGAAAAAGGCAGTCGGCTCTGAGCTGTGGTGTAGTAGGAGCTCTGTTAACGCGAACCTCCACGCTCGACCCACATCACGGAACGCGATGCCGAAGTTTTTGGAGCAGCGTTATTCCATCAAATTTGCGGTAAAGCTTGGGAAATCGTCTACCGAAACTGTCGGTATGATTAACCAGGCTTACGGGGAGTCAGCCATGTCCAGAAACATGATCTTTCGGTGGCACAAGATGTTCGTGGAGGGCAGAGAAGAGGTCGACGACGAACCACAGCCTGGACGCCCATCAACGACACTCACCGACGAAAATGTGCGAAAAGTTCGCCATGTACTGAACTCTGATCGTCGTCTTAGTGTTCGGATGATAGCAGAGCAGTGTAATGTGCCAAAAACAATAGTGCACGAGATTATTAGGGAGCAATTACAGATGCAAAAAATTTGTGCAAAGTTGGTGCCGAAAGTACTCAGTGATGATCAAAGACTCAATCGTTTGGAAATCGCGACACAACTTGCGGATCACTGCAAAAATGATCCACATTTTTTAGAGAACGTTGTTTCGGGTGACGAGACGTGGATCTTTGAGTACGACCCGGAGTCCAAGAGACAAAGTGCGGAGTGGCACACCCCATCATCACCCCGTCAAAAGAAAGCTCGCATGAGCAAATCTCGGATCAAGGCGATGCTCATTGTCTTTTTTGACAAAAGGGGAGTCGTTCACTACGAATTTGTACCTGAACGACAAACTGTAAATGCTGCATTTTACGTCCAAGTGCTCGACAGGCTTCGAAAACGAGTCGACCGCGTCCGGCCAGCGATCAAAAACATCTGGCGGCTGCATCACGACAATGCGCCGTCTCACACCGCGCTTGTCGTGTCGGACTTCTTGGCCAAGCACGGCGTGGCAACGCTGCCGCACCCGCCCTACAGCCCGGACTTGGCACCACCGGACTTCTTTCTGTTCCCGAAGATAAAGATGAGTTTGAAAGGAACGCGATACGGGACTTTGGACGCCGTCAAAGAGGCCGTGACGACGTGTCTTCGAGAGGTTCCCGATGATGCCTTCGCGGGAGCGTTCCAGGAATGGGAACGCCGCTGGAACAAGTGTATCGACTCGCAAGGGTCCTATTTTGAGGAATATTAGCTTAAGATATGTAAAAGTGTAATACATTTTTTTTCCTGAGCTCAGTACACTTATTTTCCGGACGAACCTTGTATATTGAAAGATTCACACAGATATTTGCCAAAATTTGTTTAAAAGCATCAAGTACCAAGTATATAATGTTGCTTTGATATCCAATTTGATTTCTATGAAAAGGAGATGCAATAATTTCAATTCATGTACTCGAACATAATTAATAAATGATCTTAGAAGGGACCAACAAGTATTTGGTAAGCAAACATTTATAATATCAAAATATCTCAAAATACAGAATAAAAACTTAAATACATCTTATTTCATTGAAATAATTAGCTATATCGCGAATGCAGGAGCGAAGTAAGTAAGATATTTGCTCTATGAAGGCAAAGGATATAAATTTTTGTCCCATAATTTTTATGTAATATTTTTCATTTTTGAAATATTGGTTTATCAATACCATACATTGTACTAACCAAAAGGTGATTGCCTATTTTGGTACTGCTCTTGGAATTGTTACACTTCATTCCACAATATAAAATCAAGTAACAAATGAAAACTCGTACCATATCCAGCATACTAATTATTCCTTACACCCTCAAAAATTCACTAAGCATTATTTACTTTATAGAAATAGTAATTTATTAAAATGATTTATTTATACATGCCTTTAAAAGAAAAACCATGCATTCAATTTATGTTCTACTCCCTAAAATGATGATTTCTTTCGTAATTTTGCAAAGTTTTTGCTGAAAAAGTAAGGTGTAATGCAATCTAGGGAGAACTAAAGAGAGCAAAGTTGTCTCATTAGAATTTTCTACGAAAATTTTGAGAGCTCAAAGAGAATTACTCTCCGTAATTATATGCTTCTTGAATTTCTATTCTAAATTTCCTTTGGAGGTTAATTAATATTCTACAATAGCAGTTTTGCGTTATAAATTCGATGATACTTAATATTCTTTGGAACTGAATTGATTAAGCATTGAATTTGATTCCCCAGTTCAGAAATTATATTTGAGAAAATGATAATTAGTCTCAATCTAAAAAGTAACTATATGAATCTAAACCGATATTCCGCTTCCATAATTGTCTTATTTAAGGTTAAATATTCCATTCAATAACCGAGAGGGCAATTATCGGAGAGCATTTCGGTTAATGTTGGAATTTATACCCTATAAGTGCAATGACTCAATTAAATTAAACAATAAAATCACACAATACAATTAAACATTTGATTGCGATTTCAAAAGTTTTACGCCTGGAATCGCGAATATTTTTTGGTTTGAATTAACACTCCTCGCGGAGCCTGCCCTAGACCAATTGGGGAGGCAGGTGTTTGTGATGCAGACGGTGATTCTTTTAAGGGTGAGTGAATTCCGGGCGTCCCCTACTTCGAGCTCGAGAGAGTGAATTTTAATTAGTGAAGCGGTAGGGGTTCTTGGGAAGCGAAATACCTTTGCCTAACCCAGCCACCGTCGCCTCCCGCCTGGTTCCACGACTTACTTCGTACGTGCCTCATGCGCACATAAATCTAGTCCTGAGGATTGTTTAACGGCACGGCAACCTCCGGCGCCGCTCCTGATGCAGCTGCCCCACTCCTCCAGAACACCCGCACTCCGTGCATTCGAGTGGCCGTCCGAGAAGCCGGCGGCAGTGAATGCAGTACTCAGTCGGCGGCGACGGTCTTTGGTGGGATGGGAAGGGTGCAGAGGCTGAAAGGGGTGGTCGGTCCAAAGGGCGTGGTGCGAAGTAGTTAGAATTTCCATGTCCCTGCCCGTTCTCCGCTCCCCTAAATCTGCATCAACGGAGCAACCTGCAAGCCACCACGTGGGTGTACTGTAGAGATAAGGCAATAGACTTTAACTAGGCAGGTGATCGAAGTCCTATAGATTTCTTAAATGTGTTATAAAGGACAAATGAAACTAAAGCATTTTTATAAAAATTGCGGGTCTAGGGGAACATACTTTTTTATAAGCGTTCTGCCCAAATAATAATTTGGTAATGTAAGAGTTGAAATCCGATCAGATTCAAATATTAATATTCTCCCCATAAATCATTTCAGAATACTACGGAACAAGACTGACATACCTATTTTAGATACAAATTAGGTATGAATATCTCTATATAGACACTATTTAGAAGAGTGCGTAAATTTAAAAATGGACGAATCATTTCTAAGATAATTCCATATACTCCAGGAATTATTTTATTGAGGTTAGGCTTTATATTTATATCATTTCTAGCACCTGCTCTCAAGACCTGACTGAATTGCTTAGCAGGACCAGAATTGGTATTCAATTTGTACCTTTCTAAATTTATACTACTTATACACAGGATGAAGATTGTCTGAAAATACATTTTCTCCTGAAGTGTTCCGTTACACCTAATGAATGAAGAAATGCATTTATTAAAATTAATTTCCAGAAATCATTCTACGATATTTAATTTTCTAACCAATCCAGTATGAAAGTAAAATATTTCAATTGCCTCTTCAGAAAATCGTGGTTACTTGTAATGTGGATGACTAGAGAGTAAGTAATAAAAAATTAAAATAATTTGGGCACCATATATAAACTAGTAGTATATGTTATTTTTTAAGTGAATCGGCGGTTATTTGTTGGCGAAAACATTCAATTTAAGATGGAAAATTCAGTCAAGATTAAGTATTCTCCATTTTTCCAGAAAAACTACAATAACGTTTTATCTGAAACTAAGTTAGTCGTGAACTATTATTCATTAGGGCTATCCTTTATATTTTCCAATCCCTTCATTACTTCTATGCATCGATAAAACCCTAGAAACGCAATCAGACATTGAAAAATTACTTTGAGTTTCTATTGAGAGACGACGTATCGTTATCGTAACTCTTCAAAAGTCTTCTGTTGATACTTTTTCGATTAGAGGAATTTTATTCTCAATTGGATGAATGAATTTTTTTGATAGATCTCGCTAACCTAATGTCATAATCTTTAAATTTTCATTGCCACTGAATATGGTCCACAGTTCTATCTATTCCTCTTTTAAAAACTTTCCCCGCCTTGCTTCTGAAAGTTTCTCACCTTTCTTTCCAATACTGAATACCATAGCTGAGGGCTTTCTGGGACCTTCACGCTGCTATGAGCAAGATACCTGTTGGATAGATACATTTCAAACGGCACTCAGACTTTATTGATATATATATATATATATATATATATATATATATATATATATATAATGCCTGACACATTTAACAAATATCTATGGTATTAGAAGAACCCGTTTGTACACATTCAGAATATTTAGCATAGATCAAAAACATAATTACGGTGGATATTTTTAAATGGAGTGGATATCAATAACTATGTTAATTAATTTTGTGGTTTTTATTTTACACTCTACTCTTACTTTTATGCTATAAACTGAAGCTAAAAAGACTTTTGTCGGTACTAATTCTAACTTGCTGTGCCCTTTTCGGGAAAAACTGGTTTGAGCACTAAAAAGATTTTCAGTAGAAATACTCCTTGTCCGTTTAGAAGAAACTCACTGTTTGCGTCTAAATTCAATTGCACTATCTAAAAATATTCTCATACATGATATTTTATCCATGAACTGTTTCCTTTTCTTTGCATTAATCTGAACCTAAAAAAGTGGTTCAGGGGGGTATGGTTTTGTATCTTGGCATAAAATTGGCTTTTATACGACGCGAAAACTGGGTAACTGAAGAATAATGATGGCCGCTGATTGGAAGATTGTGAGAAATGGGAGTTATTAAGGTGTTAAAATTGACAGATAATTATAAAAATGGAATACTCAGCATGGTGTAGAAAATACAAAAATTGCTGGAAAGATGGACCACATCATTTCAATGGGCGATGAAATTTTGAAGACTGATAGAACAGAGATCGTTAGGCAAGCTAGGTAGGTTGAGGCAAAGTGTATTTCAGACGAAATAAAGGAAAGAAGAAGAATTCGGACTTGAAAATCATTTCAAATTACTATGGATTGTGTCTTGGATAAGTCTTAAAAAGGAATAGTTGTAAATTTTACAATCATCCAAAACCTATCTGAACGGCAGGCTGTTAAATAATGGCAAAATCGGAAAAAATGAGATAATTTTACAAAGAGATGCCCTAAAAGTATTCCTATGATATAATAAATGAAATGCTTGTGCTAAAAAAATGTAATTTAATGAAGATATCTCAACTTCATCCCAAGATGCAGATAAAAGGGACCCAAGGTTGTATTTTGCAATTTTTAGGAAAAGATGGCGTAAAAACTACAGTTCAAAGAAATTTAAACTTCCCGGCCCTACTGAAAGTAGACTAAACTCGTTCAAACTTGATTGTATAAAAATATCTATGCATATGAATCTACATCTACCCCGTAAGCTGTCACAAGGTCACGTGGTGGGGGATGCTAGGACACTACCGGAAAAGTGGAATGCATCTACATGAAAAACAAGCAAAAGCATGCTAATTCCAATTTAATATTCTTATATACAGAGTTAACACGATTGGGTGAATTCTTTATGGGAAAACATCTTAAAATGCAAATTTTACTACGAAACTTCAGTCCGCGATGCAATCAGGTATAAAAACATTTCGTATAGACTAAATTAAAGAACAATAATATCAAGTATTTTGAAAATTGTAATTATTTCCACGTTGAGCTGTGATGCCATACTTATTTCAAATCTGAATAACAGAAATGAGAAAAAATCGTACTCACCAACAAATTCGCTCTTTAAGTCAAAATGTTCACACTATTTGCACGTTATGAAACAATTCAATCCTCATTGAGTAATACTGACGAGAAAATAATATTACTAGGTCTATTTATAAAACAAAATAATCGCTTATTTAAAAATTTAAAAATCCTCATCTGAATGCAAATTCCTGCTGGTGATAGTCCGTGAAAGTTCGAGATAACTAATTAGCGTTTGATTCGCCGGACATTTTCACCATATGCTGATTAATCCCGAAACAATGGACAGCCCGTCTCATCAGAGCCGTAGGTAATATTCCGTCGCAGTATCCGCAACCACTTGCTCTCTCTCTTCACTCGTGAGCCATGTTTCTACAGGGATAGGAACACGTATATATGTATCCTCGATAGCTCAAGTGGTTAAGAGCATCCGCCCGGCAAGTGGAAAGATCCGGTGTTCGAGTCCCGGTTGAGGAAATATTTTTACTCTTGTGATCCGTTCGATTCCGCCTTCCCCACCTCTATTGTGTTCGTCCTTTATACGTGTTCCTATCCCTTTTCCTTATATATGTTTCTGTATATATGAGTATTTATTCGCCGTTTGGCGGGATTTCGTGTTCGAATGTATATATACTACCTTGATCAAAAATTTCCCGGAATTTATTCAGAAAATTAAAAATACAAGTTTATTCATCTAAATCTATATTGTCCCCTTCAAAGTAATCCCCATCGACTGCAACACACTTATGCCAGCGCTTGATCCAATCCTCGAAACATTTTTTATATTCGGTTTTCGGTATGTCCATCAGTGCTTCCTGCGATTTTTCCATTACTTCCTCTCGGCTGCTAAAACGCGTTCCCCGTAATGGTTTTTTAACTCGATTGAACAGAAAGAAGTCACAGGGAGCCAAATCAGGTGAATTCGGTGGCTGTTGGATGGTATTTGTTGCATTTTTCGTCAAAAAATTACGAATAATGATAGCACTGTGCGACGGTGCGTTATCATGGTGCAAAATCCACGAGTTTTCTGCCCACATTTCTGGTCTCTTTCGGCGAATTGCTTCACGCAAACGTCTCATAACGCCCAAATAATACTCTTTGTTTACTGTCTGGCCTTCTGGCAAAAATTCATGATGCACTACACCGTTGTAATCCATGAAAACCGTCAGCATTGCCTTCTTTTTTGACTGAAAACGACGTGGTTTTTTTGGTCTCGGCTCATTTGGTGAACGCCATTCACTTGCCTGATGTCTGGATAAACCCACGTCTCGTCTCCAGTAATGATCCTTTTGATGAATGTGGGATCGGATTCAGCCTCGCAAATCATGTCTTTTGCGACGTCAACACGGTCTCTTTTTTGCATGAAATTGAGGTCTTTTGGCACCAACTTTGCTGCTACACGACGGAAACCCAAATGATTAACCACAATGTCTTGGGCGGATCCATAGGCAATGTTCAAGTCCTCCGCTATTTCTCTGATGGTTAATTTGCGGTTATTGACCAACATTTCTTTTACTTTATCAATTTTTTCACCGACTTTCGATGTCGATGGTCTGCCACTGCGTTCATCATCTTCGATTGACTCACGACCACTTCTGAACCGCTCGTGCCACTGGTAAACGACCGTTTTTTTTAGAGAATCGTTGCCGAAACACTTTTCCAACATTTCCAACGTCCGTGCGCCACTAAATCCGTTTTTTACGCAAAATTTAATACAAGTTCGTTGTTGCAAATTTAAATCCATTTCTGCAATTGTAAAAAATCGCCAACACACACAGAGATAGATGTACTCTTGGCTACGTAACTTTTGCAAATGTCAAGTTATGACACTAAGATTTAAAGGGAATATCAACAACAGATGTACCAATTTAACAAAAAAAACAGAACTCCAATCAGAACGATGGGAGCGCCACACGGTGGTTATTCCGGGAACTTTTTGATCAAGGTAGTATATATATATATATATATATATATATATATATATATTTATATATATAAACTCATATATACAGAAACAGATATAAGGAAAAGGGATGGGAACACATATAAAGGACGAACACAATAAAGGTGGGAAAAGCGGAATCGAACGGATCACAAGAGTAAAAATATGTCCTTGACCGGGACTCGAACCTCGGATCTTTCCACTTGCCGGGCGGATGCTCTCAACCACTTGAGCTATCGAGGAAACATAATTTACCCTGAGATCCGTGGGTCTAATATGTCGCCAAGCGCCCCGATTCTTGGGGCAGGAGAGGGGTTAGTCATCACCAACACTTGGTTTAGACACCACAAAAGACGCATGTATACATGGAAAATGCCAGGTGACTCAGGAAGGTATCAGCTAGATTATATTCTTGGTTAGACACAGGTTTAGGAACAGTGTGATAAATTCGCACAGTTACCCGGGAGCGGATGCGGACTCAGACCACAATTTAGTTGTTATGAAATGTAGCGTACGTTTCAAAAAGATAAGGCAGGGGCGGCGAGTCGGAAAATGGAATGTAAAAGCTTTAAATGGTTTGAAAAGGAAGGAATACAAACAGGTGGTTGAGAAAATCATGGAGGATGGTAAAGAGCTAAGTGCTATCGAAGAAAAATGGGAAAGTTTCAAGAAAGGGTTGTCTAAAGCCGAAAAAGACACTATTGGAACCGTTAACGCTAAAAGGACTAGGAAACTATGGATCACGGATGAGATGATTTCAAAGATGGATGAGCGGCGAAAATGGAAGAATATAAATACAGAATTAGGGAAAATGAAGTACAAAATATTGATCAATAAATTGAGGTGGGCCAGAAATAAAGCAAAAGAAGCATGGTGGAAGACGCAGTGCGAGGATATGGAAAGTCTGCAGAGAAAGGGTGAAATCGGTGCGCTGTACAGCAAAGTTAAATCGTTATCGGGAATTAAGAAAGGAAGAGCTATGCTAACAGTTAAAGATAAGTCAGGTAAGGTAATAGTTGACCCAGGAAAGATCCGAGAGAGATGGAAGGAGTATATAAAAGAATTTAATAGTAAAGAACTCAGACCAACATAGTTAGACATTGAAAAAGAAAATGACGTAGAGGAAGATAGCTTAGGTCCAGGCATACTAGACAATGAGATAGAAAGGGCATTAGGGCATAAGGGGTGGAAAACATCCCCACGGAACTTATAAAATGCCTAGGAAAGTGTGGGAGGAAGAGGCTATATGGGCTGATCCGTAGTATTTATGAGGAGGGAATCTGGCCGGAAGACTTTGTGATATCAGTTTTAGTTCTTATTCTGAAATAGGTAAAGGCCACGTCATGTGAAGACTACAGCACAATTAGTTTGATATCCCACGCAGCTTAAGTTGTTCTCAGGATCATAAACAAAAGGATAGAGAGGAGGGCAAATGGTTACTTAGGGGATGATCAGTTTGGGTTTAGGAAGGGGAGAGGTACGCGTGATGCCATTGCAGTAATGAGATTATTAATCGAGAGGAATATAGAACACAACCAGGAGGTATTTGCCTGTTTCGTAGATTTCGAAAAAGCGTTTGATAGAGTAAATTGGGAAAAACTAATGAGTATATTGCAGAAAATAGGAATAGATTGGAGGGAAAGGAGGCTAATCCGCAACCTGTACATGTCTCAGACTGCTCAGGTGAGGGTGGGAAACGGGGAGTCAGGATGGGCAGTGTTAGGAAGGGGTGTAAGGCAGGGTTGCCCATTATCACCATTGCTGTTCAACCTGTATTCAGAGGAAATGATCAAAGAGGCATGGGCAGGACTCGAGGTAGGAATGAAAGTGGGCGGGGAAATCGTAAAATCAGTTAGGTTTGCTGATGACCAAGCTTTAGTTTGTCAGTCAGCCAAGGGGCTGCAAGCATTGCTGAGTGAATTGGAAATTCAGTGCGACAGGTATGGGATGAGAATCATCATTAGTAAAACAAAGGTTATGCGATTTTCTAGAAAGAAAAAGGCCAAGCTTAACATTAAAATAGGAGGGCAAAAACTAGAGCAGGTAGAACAGTTTACGTATCTCGGTAGTGTTTTGGACCAATATGGTAAAAGTAGTAGGAACGTAAGATAAAGAATTGCGCTAGGAAAATAGGCTTTCACAAGGAGGAGGGAGTTGATGACGGGGACGTTGAGTAAGGGTGTTAAGAAAAGACTCGTAAAAACTTTGATATGGAGCGTAGCTATGTACGGCGCGGAAACGCCGTCATTGAGGCAGGAGGATAGAGGTAGACTGGAGGCTTTTGAAATGTGGGTGTGGAGAAGAATGGAGAAGGTGAAATGGACAGAGAAGAAAACAAATGAGGAAGTACTTGGTATGGTGGGCGAAGAGAGGGGTTTGTTTGGAGAAATCCTACGGAGGCAGGAAAAGTGGATGAAGGGGGTATTGACCGGCAGTGGGATGTTGAAGACAGTGATAGAGGGGAGAATGTTGGGCAGAAGAGGAAAGGTAAGGGACAGGATAGGGATAAGGGACGGTATGAAGGGAGGAAGAAAGTACTCAGAGATGAAGAGGGACCTGATATAGAGTAGGATGATGTATTTTGTGTTTTGTTAGGAGTAATAAAATGTTGGTTTGGTAGTTGTGTCCATCCAAAAACCTACTTTAACCGATAGTTAGTTGAGTTACAGGACTCAAAATCTCTGTATTGCCCATCGTATTTTTCTTGGGAATGATAATTGAGGTGATTTCCCGTTGCCTTCCTCAATAGTGTTTTTAACGTGACACCATCACTTACTGGCCGCCCCACCTGGGTCAGACGCCATTGCAGCCGCCTCACTGAGGCACAGACGCTGCGTGGACTACCTTTCGTCTGGCTCCTAACCTTCGACCTATCTGGCATGGGTGACCCTACCAGGAGCAATTATTATTACTCCCGCCAGCACAGCTCTAGGGGTCATCGGAATGCACAAGCCCTCCCACCACGTCATGGTCCTGTTCTTATACATTCCACTACGTCAAGGTTGTAGTCCGGGGAAGGGATATATATATATATATATATATATATATATATGTATGTATATATTTATATAAATATATAAATATATATATATATATATATATATATATATATATATATATATATATATATATATATATATATATATATATATATATATATATATATATATATATATATTCGTTTGTGTCCACTTACCGTTTGGTTCTGCCTTGAGCCTATGTGAACTTAATATGTTCCCCTCTTTCTCTTCCACTCTCTTTGACCTTTTCTGACTCCTTTCCAATCCCCCGCAATCATACATACGCTGCACAGTCATCTCATCCGACCGCGTATCAAACTCAAAACTCGTCCCCGAAGGGCTTTGGTTTCGCATTAACCGATGTTTTGATTGATCGTCAGTTCATTTTGCCGCTCTCCCAGCGAGCGAAATGCCTTCCGAAGATCGTTTCGCATCCGCCAACTTTATGGCGTTGACTTATCGTTCGTTATATATCCCCACCTCCAGCTTCCCCTCCCTCCTACCCAGCTGTGGATTCCAACTGAACGTAAAGGGGGAGTTGAAAATCCGTCGGTTTTGTCCTGATCATCCAATGACGGCCAAATCCACCACTCGCTCGAATAGCTGCGTGATCGCAATGAAAGGTTTTTCAGTTCCAGGCACATCAGACCAAGGGGAATGATAAATACCAACAATTTCGTTTTTTTTTCTTCTTTGATAGTCGAGCTTATGTCATCATGGGGTATCTGGTCCCTGAAAGTCTCTTGTCACTGACCGCGGACATAATGGGTTATGAAACGTACACTTTTAGAAAATAGTGTTGAAAAATCTTTCACTCTTACATTTTCACCTGAGATAGGGTGTTTGGAAGTCAATTATTTAGTTGATTCTTTACCTAGAGGGAATGATTTCTGATGGTTTGTTTCTTCTACTTCTTTCCGAATTCTAATTGTAACGTGTTTATGCCCCACTACCAATCTTTGTGGATGCTAACTAACTTCAAAATTTCACGTATCACCACTAACAGTCCTATTTATATGTTACAGTATTAAACATTCTAAAAGTAGGAATGAGTTATTTCTCGTGATTAACTGCATATAAGTAAATTTGTATCGAATGTTTTCATTTGGGGTAGCTACTTTTGAGAATATCACATAGGGTACGTGTTTGCATGTGTATTATGTAGTAGCTCTTGAAAATTATAGTTGTGTGCTCGTTATTATTACATATTATATTAACTCACATTTCAGTAGATTTTATTGATTAGACGGTTGTAATCAAAAGCTTTTAATTAAGAAAAATTGAGAATATTTTAATTGTAATGACATCTTCTTTACTTTCTTTCCTTTTTTATATCTATAAGGCTGAATTTATTATTTTCTTTCTCATACTTTGGTCGTGTATTTTATCAGGCAATCTGCGTTATTTTATTGCCTCCACTTCCTAGAATATAATCCATGGCGTATCATCATTATGTTGTTTCCCTTGCATTATGCAATGCTCTCATAATTTATGTATAATCATCTCTTTCTAATTTTACAACAACTTTCTAAAATTTCAGCTATCATATACTAATGGAAATAATTTATTTTTTCATGTAACTAGACATACATTAAAAATGGAAGATGTGGAGCTATTGGCTGTTAAAGAAATAATCTCAAGAAAGAAGATCCTAAGGCCAATAAAAATAATTACGAAGAACTCCTATACCGGTATTTCGGTCACACAGGTGACCATCAACGGAGAGAAAATCAAATAGGGCACTTGAACTAAGAAGAGGAATGTGCACAGGCACCGTCCAAAGTCAAGTGGGTGTTCAGGTCGGGGGGTGAGGTATATATACCTGGAGGGGCAAGGGGGGAGGGGTTAAGTGATGGTCCGTAGGTGGGGGGGAGTTTGTTGAGGTCACGTGGGAAGGAGTGGGGGAAGAGTGGCGGATATTAGGAGGGGGCTGTCTGTTTCTGAAATGACTAACAAAATTAAAAAGTGAACTGTTGATGATGCCTGGTTCATTGTTCATAAGTTTATTCTTGTTTAAGTGTATGTGTAAGCTCTCACAGGCATCGAGTTTATAGTGTTGTATCGGTTTTAATAATGTTAAGTCGTTGGGAGTGATAGAGTGTTCCGTTTCAAAAATGTGTTTGGCGACCGCTGATCTATCGAAACGTCCGTTCTTAAAGTGTCCTATGTGTTCCTTGAATCTGATTTTGGGATTACGTTTGGTCTGTCCAATGTAGGAGAGTTGGCAGTGTGAGCAAGTAATTTCGTAAATACCTGATTTGTCTAACTGTGGTGTTATGTCTTTCGGGTTCCCTAAACACGTAAGAAGAGTGTTACGGTTCGCGTAAGTGACATTGGTACCAATTTGTTTAAAGACCTTATCAAGGCCTCGGGTTAATGTGGGGAAGAAAGGTAATGCGATAAATTTATTATTGTTGTCTTTCCGTTGTGGTAGAAGTGTAGTATGTTTATTGGCAAGTTTTCTTTTTTTGTTTCTAACTAATTTGTCTATAATTTGGGGTGTGTATCCGTTGTTAATGACTATTTGTTTGATGTTTTCCAACTCTTTGAAATAGCGTTGTTTGTTGAGTGGTGTCGTCAGTAGTCTGTGTATGAGAAAATTAAAAGCTGCCATTTTTTGTTGAAAGGGGTGGTGTGAATCTGCTTTGATGTAGTTGTCGGTGTGGGTCTTTTTTCTAAAAACGTCAAACTCTAAGCCCTCATGGTTTTTAATTACTAGTATGTCCAAAAAAAGCAGTGAGTTATGTTGTTCGACTTCAAAGGTGAATTTTATGGAATTGTGTTTTTTTGTTCAGCCGGTCCAAAAAGTCATTTATGTCACACTTGCTGGTGTCAAAAATGGCAAAAATGTCGTCTACGTATCTAAGCCAAATGTTGGGGAAATAGTCAAACGTGTGTTTACAGTCTTTTTCAAAGTAATGTAGGAAGATGTTAGCGACAAAGCAGGAAAGAGGATTTCCCATAGCTGTGCCTTGCGTTTGTTTGTAAAATTTTTGGTTGAATTGAAAGTATGTTATGTCCATGCAAGTTTTAGTAAGAGTAACGTATTCTTTAATTTAGACAAAGTACAAACAATTAGGGTCCGAAGAAACCTTCGGAGTCAAGAATAGCAAAAATTTCATCGACACCATAAAACACCTACGCATCCAGCCCCATGAGATTCTTGTCTCTTTTGACGTGGAACAACTCTTCCCGAGCGTACCCATTGATATTGCCCTTGAAAACATCGCAGATTGGCTACACACAAAAGACATAACACCCATTGAAATTAAAGAATACGTTACTCTTACTAAAACTTGCATGGACATAACATACTTTCAATTCAACCAAAAATTTTACAAACAAACGCAAGGCACAGCTATGGGAAATCCTCTTTCCTGCTTTGTCGCTAACATCTTCCTACATTACTTTGAAAAAGACTGTAAACACACGTTTGACTATTTCCCCAACATTTGGCTTAGATACGTAGACGACATTTTTGCCATTTTTGACACCAGCAAGTGTGACATAAATGACTTTTTGGACCGGCTGAACAAAAAACACAATTCCATAAAATTCACCTTTGAAGTCGAACAACATAACTCACTGCCTTTCTTGGACATACTAGTAATTAAAAACCATGAGGGCTTAGAGTTTGACATTTTTAGAAAAAAGACCCACACCGACAACTACATCAAAGCAGATTCACACCACCCCTTTCAACAAAAAATGGCAGCTTTTAATTTTCTCATACCCAGACTACTGACGACACCACTCAACAAACAACGCTATTTCAAAGAGTTGGAAAACATCAAACAAATAGCCATTAACAACGGATACACACCCCAAATTATAGACAAATTAGTTAGAAACAAAAAAAGAAAACTTGCCAATAAACATACTACACTTCTACCACAACGGAAAGACAACAATAATAAATTTATCGCATTACCTTTCTTCCCCACATTAACCCGAGGCCTTGATAAGGTCTTTAAACAAATTGGTACCAATGTCACTTACGCGAACCGTAACACTCTTCTTACGTGTTTAGGGAACCCGAAAGACATAACACCACAGTTAGACAAATCAGGTATTTACGAAATTACTTGCTCACACTGCCAACTCTCCTACATTGGACAGACCAAACGTAATCCCAAAATCAGATTAATGTATGGTGAAACTTCTGCTATAGTAAATATCATAGTAGAATACAGTGGGCAAGATGATGGAGACAAATGAAGTCAAAAACAGAAAACAAAGCTTGCTTTTTGGCTAGGATCTAGAGGTGAAGGAACGATGCATTTTTAGCAGCCAAGAGAAGAAAATTCTCTTACATATATCATTCAAAATATAAATAATCGTGAATTAAATTTATCATCGAATAAAATATTCAAGATCCCCTACAGTTAAATAATTATAAATCCTCACATATTATGATAATGCAGCTACGGTCTTGTGGTTTTGGTTGAAAAATGAAAGTTCGAATGAAAAATTTCTTTGGATGAAAAAAATCTGTATAGAGGAATTATAATTTTTATTTTCATTTTTAAGGACCATCGCAAATCAATTACCCGTCCGTATTCTCGGAAGAGAAAACCATAACTACTATTCGTGGTACCTGCATCGTGAAATTTGTTTTTGCGCCTTTCAATAATTCTATCGATTTTTCTTTCTGCCACAGATCTCCTTTTAAATTAGACATAAAAAATTTAGAGTATTGGAACATTATTCTAGTTCTGCTAAAATCTCACAATACCCGATTACACATTCCTTCAATTTAAATAATTCGGGAACCCATTCATAGTTAATAGCATTTTCTTCCTTTAAATTTCATTTTCTTCAACTCACAATTTTACATCATTTACTTCACGTCTTACTCATTACCTGATTACAATAATGAAGTGAGAAATAGCTCACATTACTGATTAAAATGCAATGCTGTCATTTTTGTTCCGTTTTGAAATGTCTTACCAAGCCGATATACGATTTTTCACAGTTCATTTCCTAAATGAGGCTGATTATTTGCTGCGCGACGACAACAGCACTCACGGAAGAGTTACCTTTCTTTTAAAAGAATACACTTAGCATGAAATCAGGTATTTAAACTAATGTTAGATCATTTTCAGGCGTAAATATATAGTAATTCCTATGGAAGTCAGTAATATATTTTTGGAGGAGTCATGGAGATTATTGACCCTATTTACTTGGTAAGTTGGTAATGATTTTCGATTAATTTTAATGTGAAATCACTTTCAATTTGCAAAAGAAGCAAATGAGACAGAATTGCATGTAATGCAGCGCGGGAAGAAATTAAGATCCACAGTGATAATTGCAATGAAAAAAATTCCTGTATTTACGTGCTGTATACTTGCGGCTACTAGTTTTTTTTCTCTGCTATTTTTATGGAATTTTTAAAGTTGGCGATACCCGAATAACACTGAATATCCATTGGAATACTGGCATCATACTTAATTACTCTTAAAATTTCCTCTGGAAACAATTCCATATTAGATAAGAATATACATTCCTCGTAAGGAAAAAATGCATTTGTAATGATTCGCATTTTTTATCGTATTTCATATTTGCAAATAATACTAAATAGTCGCTATGAAATTATTTTATGTGATTTAAAAAGAACCATTACTAAAAACCAGTTTCTATAATCGTTATTTGACAGTTTCTGTTAGAGCATGTGGTAATTTGTAAGATAATTAATGTCAAGTACTGGTATATAATATTTATTATACGAGATAATAATAATGAATATACTCATATGTGCAAGAAACAGGAGTTTTACAAAAGCACCAGCAAAAGTGACTGCCTTCGTTGCGTTGTGCGTTCAATTTGTAAAGTTAGTTTACCGTAAGTTACTACGGTGATCGTTAGTTAAATAAAGAGTTAACAATCAAATAAGAGATGGCGATATTTTTGGTAAGGAAATGATTCTTCTCTTGTTAAAAATTTCTATGTAGCCTTTGCTAGTTTAATCAAAAATACTAAATTTAACTTGGTGTTCATTTGGAAAAATATAAAGTTTCAACCGCACAGTAAGAACTCGTTTTCTGCTTAAGGAGATAAATATTTAATTGTTTTTATGTTTAAAATTGTTTTTACCTCTAGCGAACTTAAAAGCATGATATAGTGAGGGAATTGTGTGTTAAAAATCCGTTTTTAAACACTTAACATCAGTTTCATTACTAATAAATCGTTTCGGATACTAATTATGGAAGTATTTTATGCAAACACGAGTTGATTGAAATGCGTTGAAATACACTGAAACCCAAAGTGTGATAGAAAACTTTCATTCTCAGGGAAAAACCCATTCAACAACCTCTTGCAGCTTAAAGTCATCAGAATCAGTCCCTTCAAATACTATTTCTGGGTTAATATGGAGTGGTCGAGCCAAAAACTAATTCATAGCATTTGGGCAGAGGGGTACTCATGCAAGTTATTAGATGGCGATGACATTCGGAGTATTTAACTAAAACATGGAAATAATAATCGGTGAGTGGTGTGAAATTTGCGAGCGCATGTTCCAATTATTCAGTGAACGCTATTTAGTTATTAAGTTATACTTTTTTATTTCGCAAAAGAGTTCAATTTTTAACTTAAATGCAAAGACCATCATGTTAACTCATATTATTATCATAGATACTTTGCCATGATGGACTCACACTGCTTTTTTAACTTTAATATAGTGAACCTTGGCATCCCCTATTTATTTATAAAACATTTTAAAAGATTTGTACATATAAATATATCAACTTCCAATAATAACAAATAGTACTATTTCATTCAATTCAGGTATCCTTTAAGGATTTTTAACTTTTGATCACTAAATTAGGGGATTAAAATAGTAATATTTTTATGTAATAGTAACATAAATTATGATGCATCTTTTCTTACTATTTCTACAATTTATTAGAATCTCCAATAGTTTTCTTCTGTGATATTTTCATTCAAATTTGGTCATGAAATTGTTTTACTAATCAGCCATATAGGTGATAAATTTTCTTTGCATATTTTTACTATATGAATTTATCTCCTAACTATTTTTTTCTGACAAAAATTTTGTGAGGATAAAATATGGCCCTCCGAATAGATTATGAGATGAAAAGTTGTTAACATATGCTACAAACATACATTCATGGCTGCCATTTTTGTAACGGAAAAAATGCAAAACCATTACAAGGTTTATGTTTTATTCCATCGAAGGAATATGTGGATCTGGATATTTTATCTGAATTTTTTCATCGCTATTATTGACTTGGCATCCATCATTCTTAACTCAGGGTAGATATTACTCATTTGACAGCAATGAGCGTAATATTCCTTAAGATTAGTTAACAATGATTCATATTCGCCATTTAATTTGCCAATTTAAAAATTGATGACTGGCAGTTATCGATGTACATATTTTTGGTGTAAATTCCCAAACTATAGCTTTTGCAATGTTGGCTTAAATTTTCTTGAACGATTGACTTTTGAAATAAATTCCTAAACAGATATTACGGTCTGCCTTACCTAAATCCCTGAAAATAATTCCGAAATTTATTTCTGCTCAGCATGAGTGCAATTACAGAGCCAAATTTGCTGTACCACAGTTAACTTCGAGAAAGAGAATAGATTTCTAATTTTGTTGTTTAATTAAAGCAATGCTCTAAAAAAGCAAGTGGAGACATAAGGAAATCTCCGATCCTAAAGGTGTTAAAACTGTTTGGAATTATTAACACTACTGGTTAGCAATGTGGTTGTAGTTATTTTTGAAACGCACCCTTAATTTATCGAGTTGTCATGGTTTAAATGTGACAAAGGAATAGAATAACCTATGTTCCTTTATATGCATAAGAAATACAAGTATGGACAATGATTTGCTTCTCTTTACTCTGTAAAGCTTCCCCAAGAGTACTGAGACAATATCAAGTACCAATGGCGCCATTTAGAGGTGGAGACAAAACCCGACACACTTCCATGCCCTCCAATTCCATTGCCTCTCCATACACCCTCCTTCCGTAGTTTACGAATAATCTGATCCCCGAGATTCCAGACTAGACGCCCAACCCAACCGACAGGAACGAAACAACCACCACCCTCAAGACGCCTCCGAACCATCCGCCGTTTCTGCGTCGGATCCTGGACCGTCTTCACTTACACCGCTACCCTCTTTCCTCCCTCTCCATCTAGCTTCGGCAGGAGTCCACGCCCAATTTAACCCCCTCGAGGCCCTCTTAGCCCCTTCGTCCTCTCTGAAGGCCTCCTCTCCCATCCTCCACTCGAACGTCCCTGTCTTTCGCAAAACGCCTCTCTGGTATCCCACCTCCTTATGCCCGCCCCAACCCAACACGCACGCCATTCCCCCCTTGCAGACAGTCTCAGCTACCTCTACCCTGGCCCCAACACCTTTATAATCCTCCCCTTTCCTCCCCCGCTCCTTGTCAATCCCCCTCCGCCACAAACACGCCCTCTCTCGCCCTCCGCTCCCCCCTTCCAAACCCTCGAGGCCAGCAATCGAGTTATCCCCGCAAACGTACCGTGAGGGGCCGGAGATGGATGGGACCCGGGGCATAGGGTATAGGGTGACTCCTGCGGAGGGTTGAAGAGGGGTTGGTGGGGCCGAGTGGGAGGTTTTCCAGTCGCTGGTGGTGAGATTGGAGGGGGGGAGTCTGCATGGGAGGTGGGATGGAAAGGGAGGTGTCGGGAGAGATGGGAGGATTGCGAAGGGTGAAGGAGCGCTTTCGCGGCCTAGGGGGCGGGGAGGCTTTGGAGTAAAGGGGGGCATGGGGCTGTTACGAAGGGATTTTGAAGGTCGTGACGGCGTGCTAGATTGGGGTAGGAGAAGCGGGAGTGATTGGGGGTTTCCGGATGTGGGAGTTTTGCGCGCTGTGGTTGAGGAAGTGGGGGAGGTGCACACCGAGGCTCTAGGAATGGAGAGGGGAGCAAAGGGGGCCACGAAGGCGCTGGCTCTGGCACACGCGGCAACCAATGGGATCATTTGGGGGAAGGGAGGATGTTCGTGGACGATATGGTGTGGGAAGGAAAATAGAGGGGGCTGATGGGGCCTTGACGGAGAGGTGGCTGCAGGGGGAGGGTGATTTCAGAGTGGATGTGGACTCCAAGGGATAGAGTGCACGATTTGATAATAACCAGATATCCTCGGCGACGAATTGGATCTGCTTTTTTGCGGTCAATATACCTGGAAGAACATCGTCTATAATGAGGTACTCTATGCTTTATGTACGAAATATGAAGCACATAGAAAATATTACTATTCAGAGAGAGGAATAATCCTGCTCTAAACGCGAACAGATTAATCAATGTTCAAGGATAAAATCTTCTGATATGATGGTAAACTTGTCATGCCAGTGACATTTTTTCAATCGAATGAAAATTCTTCTTCGGTATGTCACTATAAATGATGTATGAAATAGAGTCCATTATTAAACATTCCTATAACTTCGACTTTTATATGGCTGTTTACTCAGAGATAACTACACTACATCTTTATAAAATGTAAGCCTCTACAGTACTTATAATATCCCCGATAAGTGCACAATATAATTTTTGCACTATACAATAGTAAATATGTGCATGATAGAAAGCATTACAAAACGAGGAATTTGACTGTCATGAGAGAATAGACAAATTGTATACCAAAAAACCACATTAGTATTCACGGAATTTCAAAGCACTGATTAGATAGACGTGGCTTGCTTGTTCAAATTGGATGAGTAACAATATTGACGTTACATGAGGTATGCAGGACAACGTAAACGTACTGTCGGCAACTGAATTTTGCGACGCCTTCCCATCTTCCTGGTATTTCTCTGGCTCGGTAAGACGATATTCGACGAACGTAAAAACGGTAGCATAGTTAGTCAGTTGGTTAAAATAAGCTTAACATAACAAAAAAATCTAATTAAAAAGAATGATACGGTAATGCACAATAATTATATTATCTGTAGTAAGGTGAATAAAAAATACAAACAATGGTGCCTTCGATGATTTTACTGTGTACTTACTGGCTCAATCTTGCCATAGTATGAATTTTGCTTAATGCTTAATGTTTTACACGACTATGGAATAAATGCGATCATTACTCCACTTTTGACAATGAAAAGACACTGGAGGAACTTTTTAGTAACCCAAAGACATAATTGTTCACTCATTGTCACTAAAAAACAATTATGTTACGCATATTTTAAGATAAACTTAGGCCTTTTGGTTCAAAACAATCGCCAAAAATACGCAGATGTTCTATATATTTAATTTAATATTTTCCTTTCATTAATTTTTAGTTCTATAGACAGGGATTTTTACCCAATTACGAATGAAATATTTTATAAATTAGTGTTACATGAATTAATTAACTAGATTTTTATATGTCCCAGTCAAATATAGTTCAAGGTATGCAAATTGAAGGTTGATTTATGGTTCAAATTAACCAGGATATTTTAATTTGACTGTTTTAATTCATTAGGATATTTGCCATAATTCATATGTTTGATGTTACAACATCACTCTAATATATTTAGGACAGGTCACTTAGTATTCCTGAATATTAATTGAAACGTATGGAACTATTCAGTATCACCTAGCAAATATTTAGGGAGCCGCAAGGTAAATGTGGCGAATCTCGCAAGCGTTGTACTAATGGGTTTTCAATTAATTTGTAATGTTATTGTGACATATAATGTGATTCGGAAATGTTTACTTTTAAAGATGATGGTTCTGTGTTGCGGGCGCCTGGAATACATTGAAGGAATTGAATTCAGTGTGTGGAGGAAAACGATATATTTAATTTCTTCCTTGGTAAAATGTTTTCGAATCAAATCTTGGGAACTCGCGGAAGGGAAAGTAGAAGTGACCCAATGCATACTACAACAAAGGTGAGTAAAATTTATTGGAAAAAGAAAGACGACATGATTTGAAAATGATTAACTCAAGAAGAAGTGCTACATTCGTCAACCAATATTTTTTAATGATAAATATGGCATATGGATATTTAAAAAAATACTGTTAACAAAAGTGGAAAACATAGCTGTATTATTAACATGGGTATTAAATGCAAAAAATAGAATTTTGGAAAACCATGAATAGTTATTAAATTAACCATCTCTTTCTCTCTTGGAAATGTAATAAAAATCAATACAATTAGATAAAAGTAGAACGTGAATATATCTAGGAGTGTTATGTTAAAAATTATTAGTTTCAATTTATGCTTTGAAATGATGTAAGAATACTGGTTAAATAATGAAGAAGTAAAAATGAGGAAATAAGTACTCAAAGACGCGTACTTGATGTTATGCATAAGTTTTGAATGGCTACCTGTCTGCTATAAAGTTGATTCGCGTGATTCCTTTTAATTATGACGTCCTGTATATTTCAATGAATTTTGGAAAAACGATTGGTTTTTAAAGCTAAGCGAGGTTGAAAAATCAGGAAAAGTTTAAATTTTAATAAGATTATAAGAAATACGATTTAGCATATTCATAAATGATCAAACTGCAGTTATTGATTTACTCTGAAATAAAAAATTGGCCTAAATGGCTATTTTGGGAAAATGTATATTTATTCCGAAGGAGCTTATTATCTAATTAATCCATCAAACCACATACCGTCTACAATATATTTTTGATGAAAAATCTACTAGTTAACCCAAGAATCAACCTACTTTTTTGCTTGTTAATATTATTTATGTTTCTAAAATTAAGCACGATGCATTTAAAACGATTATAAATTATAAAAAAAATATTTATAATATATTTCTCAAAAATTCAGCCATGGAAAGCAACCAAATTTTCCCACCCATATTCATTTCATCGTCCACGATATAAAGAACATTTTCGACTACACAGCAGAATACCTTGCTGAGAAAACGGGAGACGTAAAACTTGGCATGTAATTTAATACAATTACACCAATTAATTGCAAAGAGTAAACAGGAGTTGAAAGGATTAAGTACAAATATGCACCAATGCTCTCAGATCAAACTAACTCTCTTCGTGTCGAAATACAAGAGCTACATGAAGATGCATGAAGATCTTGGGATATTCATTGAATTCGTTACAAAGGCGAAAAAGTTAAAAGACGAAATTCATTTCGTCGCTCTCTTGATTTCTAATTTATATCTCCATTTCATGATTTCGAATTTCCTATTAGTATCTTTTCATTGTACTATAATAGTATATGCAGTGAATTTTTTTAAACTTATCCTTGACCCTCTTCTTTATCAACATCCCTTATTTTCCCCATACATGGGCCAAAATTCCCATCGAGACTTCCTCTTTCTAGGGATAACAATTTATTTTCTCTGGCGGATTATGGTCACTCTATTGTAAACTTTTTACCCGTCTCTTAGAGCACCTAAGTATCTCCTCTGCTAAAAGAATTTAGAAAAAAATGGCCTACGAAAATTAAATTAATTCTTTTTCCAATTGTTATGGTTGATATCCTCATTTGTTGCGGTTTTTTTTACATATTACGCACTAAGTACTGTTAATAGTTTTTCGTAGTGAAGAAAAAAACCTTCCGTCATGTAATTAGTAAAACAAGCTTTTGAACAAGGGTAATCAATTGGTGAAACTCTATCGAAATTTAAAATATATTTTTTTTGGAAAATTACTTAGATTAGCCCACAGTGGCTAACTTTTAAACGATCACTGGAACTTTAACTCAGAAGGTAATAGAAATCAATTTCTGGGGTAACTTTTGGCTATTTTTGAAACAATTTGTTCTAAAAATGGTTTTTCGGCAATTTCCTAGGTAATTGACTCATTTAATCAGTTTTAAGTGCCACATGTAAGGCACATTTTGGTAATCAAATTACTGCAGCCTTGTTGAAGACTAACGGATTGGACCTTCAATAAAAAATCAACCAGCGTCTAGGCCAGGAGGTTAAAGTGGCCTGGAAGTTTTACATCCTTTTCATAACCGGATTGAATATTTGAAGTAGATAATGTCAATTTGCCAATGATTTCTATATGGGTCACGACAAGGCTCAAAAAAAATTCTAGTGCCTAAAGGAAGCCTTTTAGATAATTTCAAATGGTTTCCTCCAACTATAAACAAGAATTACGAGTATAAGTTTGAGAAAAAAAAATTCGCGAAGTCCTGTGTAAGGGTATGCTTAACTATGACATATTGTAAAAATGTATATGCTCCATGAACAGAATAACAAGAGGTATAATCAAAAATATTTCACATTTCCTCTGTGTAAAAGTAACATTCAAAAAAATTTTTAAAAATATATATTTTAAGTATATTTGAAAATTTTAACAAACGTCTCATTTTAACAAATTAAAACTGCTTTCTGAAGATTATTCTAGCTCTCTGAAGCCAAACTTTCCTGGTCATTTAAAAATTAGGATGACAGTAAAACCAGCCGCTTTTAAAAGTAGGAAAGGAAGTGTTGATTTAGCTATAGATTAAAGTAAAATAAAGGTTTATGTAAACCGCTGGAGGCTGCAGTGGAGGTAGACTGGAAAATGTTCAAATGAGTAGGGTGTTTTGATCATCAAGTGCTACGAAACGAGCCAAAAGGTTACAATTGCTACATAGCATTTTGCAGAATCAAGAATGCGTGTGAATAATGAGTTTCTTAAGAAATAGGAATGCTAGTATTAACAAAGTTAGAAAAACCAAACTGAAGCAAAAACAAGATCAAATATTTCACTTAACTGGAAATGCTGTGAATGAGGGAATGGTGAAATCAACCGAAAAACTGCGTTAGGCATCGAAGCGTTGACGTAAAGACGGGAGTTGATGACCGGTATCTTCTGTAATGATGTACAGAAAAGATAAGCGCAATTCTATATAGGATGTAGTTTTATTTGGTTCATAAACTTTATCGCTGAGGTAAAAAGTAAGTAAATAAGGGTGGCTTTTAAGATGTGTGTATGGAGAAGAATGGAAACATAAAAATGAACGGAAATTAATACATGTGATTAACTTCAAGAATCATAGGGGAAAAGAAAAGTTTCTCAGAATAATTTGAAGATGGTAGGGTAAGTAAATGAAAGAGGTACTGAGAGGCAATGGGTTAGTGGAGACGGTAGTAGAGAGTAGTATGCTAGAAAATCTAAGTAGAGGTATACTCCGTGTCACGTTAAGGCTTAACTTTCGTAGTAGCGCGTGTCTGGGGTGTAAAGCTACGTTAAGCTATTAGACTATTACGAATAATGTATACAAAAATTTCATGCAAAAACAAGTTCTCATTTGGGTGGAATCGCAAAACCCAGAAAATCAGGATAGAATCTGCTGACCAATTATTTCATTTACTGATTAGATTAAATTTAAGAGAAGTATTTAACTAAGATCTATTTTTAAATTGTGATACGATAACGATGGGTAACGATATTGAGCGTTCTCTCTTCTTTACCACCTCCTCAGTCCCACTCTACGTGAAATTGCTTATCTTTTGGGCCAGGGTATCGACCCCTTATCCTGGCGACGGAGGGTATTTAATGAGGGACGAGGAGGATATAGAGGTGTAGGAAAAAGAGAGGAAGGGGGTGATTAGTGGTGCTGCTCGAGTATTTCCTTCCCAATGGTCTCTTGTTTTGTCCGTATTCTTTTTTGCTTTTTATGCCCTCCCGCTCCTTTTTCCCCAGCAGGATTTGTTCGCCCGTAAAAGGTTTTGATGGTGATTTATTAGGTGGGCCAAATCCCGCCTAGCAGATTCCTCGTAAATAGTTTTGGTTTCCGCTGTAAATTCCGATTTTTGGGGTTTTCCCCGTACTTTATTACTTCTTTGACTGCGGCCTAATCGATATTTTTTGTATTGGCGGAAGGCCTACTGGAAAAACAAAACGCCTTACGTCCCTTACTCGAGCTCTCCATTGAATTTGTGCTTTCGCTGTCACATCCCTCCACGGCGCACCTACTTCGTGGGTGCCAATTCGTTTTTCGGAGTGTTTCAGAAGACGTATATTTGCGTCTTTTACGCGAATGAAAGCTTGGGGTAGGTAAAAAAATTGAAAAACGAATTTTTTTTCAATTTCTTGCGTATGACAAACTTGGGAGATAAATGTAACGGAACAAAATCATATATTTTGTCTTTATCCAATTATTTAGTAATTTTAAAAATATTCATTCACGCCAAAGTAAATTTCAAGCGTGATGGTATTGGTGAGTAAATAAAAAAAATATTTTTAAAAATTATCAGACGCGGGCAATGTGTGGCTTACCACGTTTTTTTATTTAGAAAAAAGAGTATTCGTTCCTTTTTTCTCTTTATTTTATGAATTCACTTTGTTTATTTGTGAATCGAATGTCATCAATCGGATTAAAGCATTTTCTATCGGGAACAGAGTCACTCATTTAATTTAAATGGGGATAATTGAAGTAATATCTTATTCAGGCAAAAGTGCTTTTGGAACTAAACTATCTCGTTTCAATATTTTGTGAAAGCCATGCGATTTCAAATGTATATTGCCAGCCGATTATTTTCGAATATTTATTCAGCGTGGCAGCTTAATTTTTGTGTATTATATGACCAATTGTAGGATTGTCGAAGATTTTTTCAAATCGGTCGCGGTAAGTTTAATTTGAATTTTATATTATCATCCAGAGTAATCATTTCATTCAAATATTCTAAATTCACTATGAGTATAGTCTATAAGAGTAAACACGAAATGAAATTGGCTTTAGATAACGAAGAAATGGCCCAAAAAAAAGCAATATTATAGTTTCTCTTAGACTCTCCAAGAATGTAAGAAAACTAGTAGTGCAAAGTTTAACGTATTTAAAGAGCAAACTATAAGACTCAAAAATTAATGCATTGAATACAAGCGTCTTGGTTCAGGGTAAAAATGAGGAATGAAAGCCAACGGAAATGGAGTGAAAAAGCTTATAGGTTTTAGCTGAAGTGGTCCGTTGTTGAAGAAATCACGTCATTATTAAAAAAACCTGAGATTAAGCGAACCACTTGATTATTTAACATTTAAATGCTATGCACAAGTATTCATATACTAGTGGTTAAACGATTGTTATTTTTTAACGCATAATTGTTCAAATTCACTGCAGTTTTAACTCTTTTTACGCCGTAAATTCCAATTTTTTTAATCGCAAAATCATTAGCTACTAAGAAAATATTACAGAAAATATGTTCGAAATCGATGCATAATAAAGCGTCAGAATGAGTAAATTGAAGTATGAAGGAAAATTCCATTGTTATGTCGAATTTCTAATCCGAGCGTGTTAAAAAAAGGAACAAAATCGCGAATCAATGCACACAATTTGAGTTTTCTGGGTGGGGGAGGCGGGAAGGCCGCCAGTTAATGGAAAATCGATCATTCCCTCCCACTCGAACACCCAAAAGCCGTGATACTCTGCGCATTTGGAAGAATTTCATTCGGGGGACGAGTTTTTTTCCGCAAACAATCTCTTGCAGATTTTTTCATCCTTTTGTGCTGATTAAACGCGGGAGAAATAGTCCGAGAGAAGTCCCCTCGACACACTTCCCTCCACTCTGATAATACCCTCCTCGCTCTTCCTCCTCCTCTCCCTCACACCGACCCATCCCCATCTACCCTACTACCACCCCTCCATACTTTTCATGAGGCCATGTATTCAATTTAACTCATAACCCAATTTCGGAAAACGGCCGATAAACGCCGCCGTGAGGGGATTAAAAAGGCCGGGTATGGTGGCGCCGAAAGGGACGCGACGGAGTTTTGGCGAAGTTCATCTTTTGCGCGCGTATCTGGGAATTGGGTTGGTGGGGGAATAACTTCCTCTACTCGGGAAGAGAGGTCTGCCCTGGCTATTGAAGTGGTATACTTATATGTGCGTGCGTGAACGAGAGAACACCCACCCAAACACACCAAGGAGAGCCCAATGGACACTTCCCAAGTCCCGAGGTGGGAGGGAGGTGATGTCACCGCCTCTTCAGATGGGGGAACGGTGGGAATTGAAGTATGTAACCGCCCGCGCATAAGGTCCAGCCTTGGGTATGGGCTGGACTTCGTGACTCGGACACATGACTAACACGGGAGATACTTCCGACACAACCTATGGCCGTCCTCACCTCTGCTCTCTTTCGTGGCGACACGTCACCTCATCTCTTTAGGGAATGGGACGAGGGTATGCAGAGGAAGGTTCTGTGGGAAAGGATGGGTCAGGAGGGTGGGGAAAGGGTCGAAAGGTCGAATGAGACCACAAAGGGCTTGAGTTGGGCTGGGGTGGAATGGGAAGGATCAGGGAAAAAGGCCGGGAGGGTCGGTGACGTCGGACTGCATATCAACCTCCCAGGTAATGCAGGGTGTCCAGACTAATTGGGGGTGCGGATTATGCATGCGCGTATCGCAGGTGGAGGTAGAGTCTAGAAGAGAAGCCCTATTTCCCTCCTCACCTTCCGTAGACCTATTTTCTCTGTCCTTAGCTTCTCGATCTTTCTCTTCCCCATCCTTTGCTATCGTGTCCCGAGAGCTGTCGTGCCTGTGGAAAACGTTCCAACCAGCCATTTAAGAAGAGGAAGAGGTAGAGAGAGGACTGGGAAAAAGAGGGCAAATATGGGTCGGCATATAACCACGCTACTCAAGTAAAACCTTTCTACTCGTCATGCATTAGATTCTTTTATTTAAATCGATCTACTTCCTACATGACTTGAAAGTTGACTCTCAATAAATACCGTGTAACACTGAATATTAACAATGCGACAGGTTAAAATAAAATCACCCTCTTTGTTAACCCGTTTTATGGGGTTTAGCAGATTACATCACAGAAAAATTATAAATGATAGCGTAATGTGTTTAAAAATAAAACAGCTATCAACTCGATGGTTGGTTTGATAGGTAAGGTTAGACGTCACCTAGTGCTAGACCGAACGGTATGCAAAAATTAACGCATAATTTAGGTGGAGGACAGGTCTTTTTCCCGTACCACCTTTCGTTCCTCAGGAAGATCTCAGTCGAGAAAAAAAACAAAGCTCTAGTAAAGCAAAGAATGTCATAAGGAGACCCTGTAAATCGGAATCGGGTCCTCCAGACAGAGGCCCCTCACTTTACCCCCTAGACTGGCGGGCTCTTCTCGTAATTATTTCTATCAAATGATTATATTATAAACTGTATGATTAATATATTCATTTAACTGGATGACAAGAGAATGAAAATGAGTTAGACCAAAGGTTTTCAAATGGCGGCAAAATTAACCTTTTAATAAACAAACCGGTGTATCTGAGAAGATATTTGGCTAAAAAAGCATCTGAAGGCCAGAAATCTTAACGAAATATCATGATAATTTTAGATATAGTCTTGGGTTGTATTCACATGTTTATATAATTATGACAATATTCTACCTAGAGATATTATTTCTGTTAATTATGTTCCTAACCAGGAAGAATATTCAGGATGAAAGAGAATTAAATTGAATTTGACCCAACTATAGTTTGTTGAAAATACTGAATTTTTGAGGGCTCTAAGAGTGTCAGTAAACTTACTCATCCACTAATGAGCGGTTGCTAATACTTATAGTTGTATTACTTGTACAGAAATACTGCTTTGTAAGTGGTGTTCATTTTGCGTAACTGCGTAGCCCCGCCAAGTTTCCAGTTAACCAGTCACGCAACCACAATTATCGAAATCAAATTAATTGTATGCTTAAATTCGATACATTCTCGAGGTTCAATCTTTTAAAAAAGAAAGTAACAAAATAACTATTCACTAATCGTATGTAACACCAGGTTAGTTGACGATATGGTAGCTAATGGTCACCATCTAACAGGAAATTGATACTTAGATTTACTGAATTGGAAACACCATACATTTTTGTAAAGAGGCTTTTGGAAAGCACGCTTGGGATATCACCAAGGCGAAAAAACAAATATGGCCACATAGATTGATTGAGTGCGAAGAAAACTCATATTAGATATGAATAAAAACGCAAAGATAAAACATATTTAGAGGAGTAATTTATCCATCATAAATTCTCAATTTTTGATTGTTTTATAACTTTTAGATAAGTTTTTTTCTCTCAAATCAGTAAAAATACATAATTTGATATGAATTTAATTTTTTTGTCCTTCCGGAAGTAAGTCTCGTGAGAGAAAGTATATTAGAGTTTTCAATGTTATTTAAATTATTCTTATGATTGATTAGCAGGTAGTTTATGTTTAAATTATATCTATAAATTTGTTGATTGTTTTTAGGGATTTTATGTGCCTGAGAAGAAATAGAGTACTGGCATTTAAAATGCAACCTACATTTACTTTTTCGTTAGTGTAGTAATTTTTCGTTAAGTGTAAATTCTTTATTATTTCTGAGTTATGTCTCCGAATGAATTGAAACTAAATGTTGGAAACAATTTTATTGTGAAAACAAGTTTTACGCACAAGGCATAATTTGGTGAAGACAGAGGCAAACTCTCAGAAATCTCTGCTTATTTTCTATGACCCGCCTAATCTTACCACTGAAAATATGAACGCTGCTCAACAATAAACCATTCTTCAACGCCGCATTATTTAGGCCTTCATTTGGTATATCCAACACATCTAACACTTTCCTCGCCATACCCTTCATTCTCTCGGCCTTTGAAGGGTGAACAGCCACATGAGAAATTATTTTAGAAGGGTTTTGACACGCTAGATTTTCATTTGTTTTAAAAGCCTTTTCGTTATAATTATCATTCAGAGATCGTTGAAATAAACGTCTACACGGTGAGCAAAAACCGCGCAAAGTACAAAAATAGTTAATGAAAAAAAATAAAGGGTATTTTGGAAAGAGTATGCGACCTTTTGACTTACGAGTAAAGTTCGTTATTCAGGTTGCAGAATAATCATTGACGTAAGATAAAGGAAGGAAGAAAATCAACGTGCCTAGTCAAAGTTGTTCTTTCAATAAAATTGAATACTAGCAGGCAATGCCAACAAAAGCAAAAGTAAGGGAACCAATTCTGACGCAAAGAACTTAATTATATCTCGAATAGGGAGAATTTCAGAAAGATTCAATGGAATAAAACACGGTATGGTAATAAAATTAATAATATTAGATATTTATTTATTCATATAAAAATATGCTTTTTTGTAATTCTTATAAATTTGATATATTTTAGAAGCACTTGTGCATGTCAGCAATTAAAACTTTGGTTCAGACATCGATTGCCGGACGGAAAAATTTATTGGGACCGGTATTTTAATAAAACTTTAAAGACCTTAGAAGGACTGCAAAAAGCACATGAGTGAAAAATAAGTTTTCTACTCCTACTCTTCTTTTATTAAGGCAGTCGCCAAACAAATTGAAAGACCTTGTCGGCCATCCAATTTTTTCCCTTTGCAGCACCCATTTGAACCGAAGGTCTCTGCTGGTCTGCAACCAGCTCGCCACCGCTTCAAGGCCTTGGCCTCTCCAGACGCCTACGCCGCCCAGTGCCGTTGGCTGAATGTCCTGACCCGCCGTTGATGACCCGTACAATTCTTACCTTCTCCCTCCGCTCGATTTTACACGGATGTAAGGCCATTCAACTTTTTAGACTGGAGCAAATTCTGGTATTTCCTTCAAATTTAAAGCTAATGAAAGATTTCACTTCACCACCACTGTAGACATCGCGCTTCTAAATCAACATGAAGGAAACGTTTAAAAAAAATAGGCTTTTTTTATGAGGAAACTTGTCGGGCTCACAAGTTTTGCAATGACTTTTCTAACATTTTTCGCCATTAATCGTTTTAATTTCTTTCTGAATAAATGTTTTGGATGAAGTATCTAAGTCAAAAGTCTTGTCTTTATTATTTGCTTTGGCTAAAGTAAATCTATTATTTGGATTTTATGGTCTCAGTCTGCTAAAAGTAAAAAAAAATATCAGGCTTGAAAATCTTTATAGACTAATGCAATTTGCGACAGAATTTCATTGAAAGTATATTACGATTTCCTCGTTCCCCGACACTTTTCTTATTTAAAGTCATAATGCTTCTTATTCATAGCTTCATTACTGTTGAGCAAACGATTATTTTCGTCACAAAACTCTAATGGTCATGTATACCTTAGTTTGCATAAAAAATGCTACATATGAAAAATTAATTCATGGTATTGCGCTGTTTGTTAGGATTTCCTCTTTAATCCACTGGTTCTTCTCGTTTGTTTGTTTTTTCTCGTTAATTATTCGTAGGCACAGGTAATCTAATACAGTATTGCCATATATAACCCTTAACTAGTGATATTCCTCGAAATCTGCGAAAGATGAGTGTTATCCTATTACCTTGTATGTATTCAAATACTATTTAGTTATTTCATTTATGTTACATTGATTCAGATCTAATTGGTTACACTTACGTGTTAGTGGTATTTTGTGATATACCTTGTATGACAACGCATAAAATACGTGCATCTACAACGTGCCAATTTCTAGAATTGATAAAGAATTCCGATGGGTTATTAAATACCTCATTAAAATTTATGGAGAACCTAGAGAATAGCCACTGGAGGGTGGTATACAAATATTTAATGCAAAAATAAAGTTAAATGCTGGTCACGGTAGGGGAGAAGAGGAGGGTGCTGTGAAAAATCAAAAATTATGCCGGGAAGACGGATGAGAAGCGTTTCGAATGGCAATAGGATGTTTAAGACTGCGGTTTAGGGAAGAATGTTAGGCGAGCAAGGAAGGGTTAGGATTTGGATATGGATGTTGGACGTTATGAAGGACCGAGGGAAGTTTATGGCGCTGAAGAGAGGATTATTGTAGAATAGAATCTTTGGTTGGGTTTATTAGGAGAGAAAATTGAATGGGTGCTGCACTGTTTGTAGCTTGTGTCCATACAAACCTACCTAAACCGATAAATTACCTAAAATAATTTAGTTAAAAAAATGTTATGCTTAATTTATGAGGATGTCTTGGGATACTGGGAAATCGAAATATAATGCATGGCAAATACAATTGTTAAGAATAAAATATTTATTTAATTATAAATGATACACATGTGCTAGAAAAATGTTTTAAATGAAAGAAAAGCATTCAGAAGTTACATGAATTGAAGAATAAGAAAATATTTATGCCCTTAAACTCGACATGCATAGTATGACAATTGAATAGACCAGAAAAAGGGTAGATTTATTGCTCATGCTATTTATTACTGCGCTTATTCAGGTTAGCGAAAGAAAAACTCACATATCTTATGATTACTTTGAACATAATTACGAATTTAATGGATACATTGGCAGGATAGAGCAAGAGTTTAACAGAAAATTCTTGGCAATAAGTGTTCACCCGTCAATTTACGATTTCGTACTACTGTTTATCATCTCGCAGCCCATTAACTTAACTTAATGACAGACAAGGAAGGAGTACTATTGTTAAGATAATATGCGATTTATACTTGACAAAAAAGTGTGTTAACGTTTTTCATAATTTTTGTTTGAAATTAATTTACCAGTTGAGTAAGTTGATATTACTTTTTATTCAATCGGAATACTTTTTTCCAGATTACGTCTGCTGGTAAGTTAATTAATATATTTATATAAACACATAACTGTAGCATGAGAACTCTTTAAACTTACTAATTTTTCATATGTATTGATGGCACCTCTCATTTCGTATTTGCAGAGATAAGAAGGGTTTGTTCGTATTATTATATGAAAACAAAATGATGTGCTACGAGTTAGTGAATATGGACACTACTTTATTTCTTATATCCTGAAAATTGGCATTTATTCCTCGTGTTGATATCATCTTTCTCTAGCGCAAATATGGTATGAATGCTAGAAGTAATTTAAGTATTTGCAGCGGAGAATGTAAATATAGCCACCGGAAATGGTTTGGAGTAGCAGCTTGGCATGCTAATAGCAATTACTCCTACGCTCATTTCTCCTTTTAGAAGATTTGACCCCACACATTCGTCACAACAATGTTTCTGCGGTGATAAGCGTTGCGTTGCGTGACAGTGCTAACCGCACGGATGTATTAAAGAGGGTTTTTGGATGGAGCAGCAGACCCCATACGAAATGTCACCTCGCTCCGACACTCTCCTTCCTGTTCCCCAAAGGCCGACAACACTCCCGCTCTCCCCCTCTACGCACACATGCTCACCCCATTCCCCCTTCCCTCCCGACACGCTTCCCATGGCACCTAAAAGCTCTTTCATTCCCCCAGAGAGCTGTCATTGATTACGAAGCCGGCTAACCAAAACCGTTGGAGATGCATACTTTCGCAACTAAATCCGGGTAATGAGTGTGTTGCAATGCATATTACACAAGTTTGAAATTATTCAGACCTGGAATGTGGAGACAGGTGGTAGGGGTTCACATTGACACGTGAGTGCATGAGAAGCATTTTAGACAAATATTTTTTCCAACAATTTCAAGGTCATGAAGACGTTTTTTTTGCTCCAGGTGTGCATATATTTCCCTCTGGGAAAAATGAATTTTAAGTACGTAGAATGATAGTTCAAGCATAGTTTCAAATATATCATGATTAGAGTGGCAAACTTGTACAAAATAAATTAATAAAAATTGATTGGTAGATGTATTCCTCGTATTCAACCAATTTTACCTAGACACCCTTTCCCAGTGAGCATTTTAATTTTTGGATTGATTCATTATGTCAATATGATTTAAAACGTATTAAACTGCGTCACCCATTTATTTTTATTTTCCGGTTTACTGTCAAGAGTGCTTGACTATTAATTATAACGTTGAAGGAAAAACACCCTTGAATGTGTATGCATTAAACGTGTTGAAGATAAATTTTTGCAGAAAATATTAGACAACTGGAATGTCATTTACAGTATCATACTTCTCTAATGCTAATTTATTTTGTAATGCTTTTCTTACCTTGTAACAAAGAAAATATCACTTCCCTCGCGATATATTCAGCTGTAGTCTCTTAGGTTCATTCCATGAGAAATATTGTCTTAATGCGATTTTCTTTTTACTGTTATTTTTTCAAGTTATGACCTTGTCCTTTTTCTTTCGTTATCAAATTACTTTTTTACGCTTATATGATGAATGTAGTTCCAATTATTTATTAAAGCTCTAATCTCCAAGCAGAAATAAAAACACCTATGATTATTTTAAAATGGCGAGCTGCAATGGTGAGCCAGCGTGTTTCTTTATATATTTTTACATAATATATTACTAGTTGATAATATATTTGCAATCATGTCTTCGTGTACACATACGGCGCGCAAAAAATAATTTAATGCATAAAATAAAAAATGACATTTTCTAAAATGTGTATTTTTTAGTATATTAAACTCTGATTGGTTTAATTTGCTAGTTTCTCCCGAGAATGTTTATACTTTCCAACAAAATATCTTTAAAATTTACAATTTATTGCGTGCCCTGAATCAAAATGGAAAGACACGAAACGTATAATGTGTGAAATTTAATACATTTACTCAAATAATAGCAAGGAGGTGTTTATTCACCAATATGTTTCTATTTACAATCTCTCTTAAGTTCTAAACAAGAAAGGACTCTAAGAATCCTCATTTATGATAGTCCTGTATACCTGCTGAACTTAATGAAAGAGAACACTCATTTCAAAAATTACAAGGCTTATTTGATTAATTTTAATTCGAAAAAGAGTCCATGCACATGCACTTCGTACTTCCTTGTGTTTGTTTTTCGAAGACGAGTACATTTCATATATTTTTCGTTTCATAGGTTTTTCCACATTGTATCAACGCCTGATACAGTGTGTTTTTTCCACCATACTGTTTATTCTACGTTGCCACTTGGACACGGTACGTCGTACAATTAATTTATTTAATTATTTCACCTTATTCAATACTTACAAAGCTACTAATTTAATACTCATTATATAAAACATGTGTATACTTTAATTACTGATTTTTTGCTCAGTCGATTTACTGATAAAAAAATCGTCAGACTATAGGAATTAAGAATATGTCCATGGATGGCGCCAACCTTAACCTTGTATTCTCAAAAAAAGAGTCTCAAACACCTCAGAAATAGGGTACGACATTAAGTATTAGCATATCTTTTTTACTGCATGGTTGACCACAGACAATATTTTTGCCATAATATTTCTACGTTTACAAATGCATGAAGGGATATAAATTTTCAAAAATTGATTTCAAAATCCACTGTTTGAAAATGATACAGCATAATACGAGATTAGCATTAAAGTATTGAAAAATAGGATTTCCCACTGTGGTCCCACCCACGTTGTCATTTGTGATAGCTGAAACCATCATCATTATTTTTTTAATTAATGCATTGTAGGCGACAAAATAACGCATACTCTAGTACCATATTGAACCATAATAGCTTACACCGTAAATATCGCGTTCAAAAAATAGACTACAGCGGAAAGCTGTCCTACGTACAATAACACTGTTAACCTACAAGTTGCACAACTACAAGTCTAATTTATTCGGTAAATTGAATTCTTTGATTTGTTTAAGGATATTATCAACTGAGGAAAATTTGTCTCAAAATGTTCAGAACAATAATTTTTATATTTAACATAATGCAGAAATTAATCGACATTCATAGCCACTGGTGTGAGCCGTGAAGTAAAAGAAATATTAATGGGGTTTACCTGAAAAAAAACCTCTTCTGTTACGCAATAAATGGGATGTGAATTTACTTGCAGGGTCATACCTAGCGGGAGGGTTCCCCACGCCAAATCACGAGCTCTAGGTGGGAATAAGAGGAGCACGGGTCCCACCTCATACAACTTTAAGGCGCAGAAGGGCGAGGGAGATGGCTTAATTCGTCCGCCTACCCCCCTATTGCACCTCCTCCCCTAACCGCCGCCACTTGGCTGGTTTTCATAAGAATCCTATTCCTATTTACGACCCCCAGGTCGATGTCCTGAAGGGGCAGACCAGGGTACCGAGTTCCCTCCCCACTCCAGCCCTCAACCAAACCCCACCTCTCCCTCCCCGCCCGGCACTCCCTCCACTCCGGTGGGAAAACGTCGGGAGTCACAAAAACACAATTTGCCGCCAGCGCTGACATTTTTCACCCGGGGCCGCCAACTCCCTTTGGACGGCTAAAAGTCCTTAGGCAAAATTTTTAAAATACCCCGCATTCACCCACTCCCTCCCAAACCACCCAACCCACCATCAGGCCATGATTTCCGCTCTCTTACCTTTCCACCCCACCCTGGTCCTCTTTCTTCCGAGGCCCCTTGAGCCACCTCCCCCAATGCGACACCGCTTTATTCCGGCAAACACCTATACCACCCCATCTAAAACCCCACCCCATCACCAATTCTACTATGCCCATTCTTTTTCATTGCAGCGGGGCGCATTTACCCGAATTCCTTTCCGCCGTGTTGATCCCAAAAACCTCTGAAGCGAAGGTCTCCTTTCCGGAAAACCGGCGTTCGCGGAGCGTAAGGATCGCCGACGTCGTCGGAGCGTGTGGCGGCATTGATAATGGTGGCCGTATTAGTAATAGGGTGGGAGGGGCGTTGAGAGAGGGTAAAGGAACATCCGGAAAGAAGTTCCACAGGGAAATTGGCGAGTAAACGAAATGATAAGAGCGCTCATGGATAAAAAAAAGGAATATCAAAATGGGACCCGGAAGCAAAGGATCAAATAAATACCGATCGCGAATTACGTACTTTCCAGATTTTGGAACAACGAAGTGTGGGGAAAAATATTAACTTTAAATTAAATAAAATTCTAAAGAAGTCGGTTCTTTGTTGAAATCCGATTCATTTGTTAAAAACAAGGACATACTAGGATATAAGCGTAATTTTCTGAATGCCTGCACTTATAAAATATGATGCAGCAATACTTCCTGGGTAAGACCTTATTACGAAGGCAAATAAACCATTATGAAGACAGATTTAAGGTGTTTTCCAGACCACAAACAAAATATCTATCATATTACTAAAAAAATTCATTATTCAAACTTACCAAGTTCCGTACGATATTTACAAAATTTTTATGGCTATGCAAACTGGAACTCCCTGAATAGCTGGGGTTATGACATAGCTTCCGGTGTTAGGCTGCAGAGTAATCGGATTCCACGTGCGGTAGATCATAGTTTTAATCTAAGAATAAAATAATATTGAGCAATTTTTGGAAAAGAGAGGAAGCTTAAGTGTTTAATTTGTTTAGAGCTCTGCATTGAGATGACGTTTTTTGTTTACTTTTCAATATTGTTCCAATTTTTGGTTGGACCATTCCTGTGATCGCAGAACGATGAAAACTATGAGCGAATTTGAAACGCTTAAATAGTGCTTATATGCTGCGCCTTATTTTAGCCGAGTATGTGCAATATCGAACGCTTCTTGCAAAAGGTTTCGTAGTTTTTGTATCAATGCGATACTCGGAGCACCGTGATGTTAGGTACGTGTATAATCGAGCAGGGGGTGACTATTGTGTATAACAGGCTATAATATATAAGCTCTGTACAGTACATATATTCGGAAATTATTTGAGTGCCTTACCGGATTGGCATCAGAAAAGAATGACGTATGGCATGGGGTGATATGAACCTTAAAATGTGTCCGATTTGCTTAGTTAATTGTGCAGTGTTCATTAGGAAAGATTTTGTCACGATACATTTCCAAAAATCCAATGGAACGGAGATGAAAAATTTTATCCCATAGCTACATATTTTCCATTATTCTTGCAGGAATCTATTTCCGTATCTTGTATAATTCCGAATGCATTCAAAAGATCCAGGCGAGTTATAGAGGATGTTCCTTATTATGAGAAAAAAAATTGCACTTTTTTACATATTTATTTGTGACGCACAAGGCGTTTCAGTTCGTCGAAAAATCGTGTTGTACCTGAAAATGGTTCGAAGAACTAAAACGCATTGTGCATTGCAAATAAAGCCGTGGAAAAGTGCAAATATATTTTGTCATAATTGTGTAATTCCTCCGGGACCTTTCATTATACTTAAATATTTCTTGTTAATTTCCCCATCTGGTTTTAACACCAGGTTTGTGCTTTGTTTTCATAAGTATAACAAGATAAGAATATTTATTATAAGAAGTATTTTAACTAATATTTTTTGGGCAAACTTAATTTTAATATCATTTTTCATATCTAAGGGCCTTAATTAAAGCTGCAAAGCTCATTCAATTCATTTAGAATGTCTTGCAAACCCTGTGCATAAATATCTGCTTTCAAATAGGCGAGTGCTCCTAAATGATAAGCATCCTTGGAAAATAGGCAAGGACACTAGAAGAGCTCCGTTGCTTTCTGTTGGCTAAGGTTGAATGCTGTGTAACGATAATATCTGAAAGATCAAATCAAGTTCCCTTGCCAGCGATAGTGACTTCCGTCAAAGTATCAGTAAGAAAGACACAATATTTTGCAAAAATGATAAACCGCGCGAGAGAAATTGGGCACCCCGCAGTGGGGCTGATTACTCGTTAAAATTCAAGAGGGTATATCCAGCACATCTTTATTCGGAAAATTTTCTACAACCGCATTTACTATCTAAATTTGAATTTATATAAATCGCTCTGCCTCATTGTATACTAAATAGCGCTCAGAAGTAAATTTTTCCACAAGTATGAAAGCTTCCGTACTGACCTGTAGACTACAACCTCGAATACATAGCTATTTAAGTCAGCAATAAAGGACGTAAGTGAGGGCTTACTTAAGTGAAGGCCGTACTTTTTTACATACAGAAAGTGGTAAGAATTCTAATGACGCATAATTTATAACTTTTTGAGGCACGTCTGAAGAAATCAAATAAAAATAATAGGCAGTTAGACCGGGTGAAATTTACCGAAAACATTGTTCTATTCTCTTTCTTCTTCACATAACTATTCGTTGAAAAATATCTTATGTACTTACAGGTATAATGGTGAACATATTCTTCGGGTACGTAAAGAATGCATATTGCCATTCGAATTAGAACCATCACCCCGTTCCGATACTGGACAGGTAATTATTTACTATGTACGAGTAATGTATGTTAATAATGGCACTGGGTTCCAAATTCACTGCACGTTGCGATAAATAAACCGACCGACGTATGAATGAATTATCCATCTTAGCTCAATACAAAGACAACAAAATGAAAGCTCTATACGTATTACACTAAAATGTTCAGAGGGAAATCAAATGGTGACGACGCAATAAAGTGAACGATGACGTTGAAAACCGGGTCCGGGAGGCGTGTAGGCCGCATCGGCACAAATAGAGATTCCTAGCCCGCAGTTTAAATCTTTACTCTTGTGAGATTGTATTTGCGAGGTAAAAGCATGGACTATTGAACTAAATGAAGCTTAACACCTGATTTTATTGTCGTGAAATGTATTTTTTATAATGCATTAGGAAAATCTTAGCATCCATCTGCTGACAAATTTTTCTTATTCCCTAGATTTGTCATGAATATTGGGTTAAGTATGATGGATACCAAGTAAACGTTTACATAAATATATGTGAAAAATAATTCAAATATAAATGAAAACTTTATTTCTATTATTTTTAACGGATTATTGGTTAAATTAATCCGTGGAATGTTTAATAACAAATAACTATTTTAGTAATCGATCGAGAGATGGTGAGATGAGATGAGAAGAGAGATGGTGATGAAGTGGGGAATTTCGGTTTAGGTACGAGGAATCACCGCGGGGAGAAAGCAATTCAGTTTTGTTGCAGACGGCGGTAAGCCATCAAAAATACTTGGTTTATTCAGTTTAGTCAGTACGTATTCAGAGGTAATACGCGAACTGGAGTTTTTCGTTAACGTTCCAATTACTTCTGTCAGTACTGCACTGCCAGTTTGATGAATTGTCAGTAATAATAAAAATGCTTACAAAACAAAATGATTAATTGGTAAACTTTTCTATTCAAGTTGACGTTGCAGGGGAAATAAATTTTTCAAATAGTAGCTACGATTTACGCTTTAGAAATCCTTTGCGAAAAATTATTTAATGCTGACAAGTTATAGTTAATTGAAAAAAATTTAATTTACGCAGAAAAGGGAACTGAAAATGCTCTTAAGTTTTACTTCATGAGCAACAGAGGTAATTAAATTTATTCGCCAAAATAATATTGAGTCGACTTAAATATGTACTTTCTTCGGTGGAAACCAACACTACGAAGCTACAAGTTCAAAACTTCGAAGGCAAGCCATGACATTGCTCGGAGAGCAAGAATTACCGAAAAAGAGAACTTTGTCTTGTTCCACTTCAACTAAGAGTATATTTTAATGAGTTTCAAAGGTATTTAATCCGTGTCACTTACATCGTCAACTCTACGCCATCCGAAGTTGGTGCCCTAAAGTTCTTCTTTTTCCTTCCCTCTTTTTCCTCTGTGCCTGGTTTAACCAGCTTAAGGTTTTTCTAGATTTTCGCATAGGCGAGAGAGAGACGCCGCTGCTGCTTTGCTAATGGGTATTTCTTAAATTTAGCGATAGAAAAGACCTGAAACCGGTCATTACGAGAGAATTTATCAACGCCAGATGAGTAAGGAAATTTGAATGAATTGGAAAGTCATGGACCAATCTTTAGCAAGTAGGCCTCCTGGAACATAATTATTTATCCTAGAATATTATTATTAGTCCGATGCAATGTATAACAAAAAAAGTCATTCCAAAGTTTACGTTTACTTTCTATCAGGACAAGTAAAAGAAAAAGGTTTAAAAAGATAGACTCATTTAGACCGGTTTCCGTCGCTAGGTCAACGGGTCTTAATGAGCTAAGTCCAAATAAAGCCAAAATACTACTTTTTGTAGTACTTTTAAGTTTAAAGTTAATACAAATGATCATATTTCTAGAATATGTCTTGCCAAATTTTGACATAAGAACCCGGTGATGGCGGGGTAACTTCCTTGCCTGCCAACCATAATATCTCGGGAACAAATCCAGCCTCATGAAAAATCGCAAAACTGACGTACGGAAAACCTGTCAGATTGAAAAGAAAAATGAAAGCAAACACTTTTTTCGATACAAAAAGTACATTCCTTTGTGGTTCCTAACTTCATAGTTTGTTGAAAAGCGGTGGATATCGTAAGGCAATTAAGCCTGTTATACTACCCGATATGAAGATTTTTATAACTTATATGCAACATTTACAATATAATTGATCAAATATAATTAATACTTATAGTGTTTATTCAGACATTTATTCTTTCACGAAACAAATTTAAATTGTGTCTTATCATGATCTGAAAATGAACGAGTTGGTGAATGAACTTCCCAGGCGTAAGCAATGGATGATGCCCTTTCCTGGTAGTTGTCTACTTTCATTTCTTCTTATATTAGAAGTGAAGTAAACAAAATCGTGAAAAAGCGCCTCTCTTGGTTTTGTTCATCGGAGAAAAAAAGAGTAAAAATATAACAGTCCAAAACAAATTCTTTCCGTGGTATGTTCGTGACTGAAAAACGGAAATTCGTTGTTATGGACGTTAAAAAACCGTAGATTTGTTTTCTTATTTCTGAGTCGAAGCTAAATTTATTCTCGCAATAAATCATAATTGTATTTCTCATTCATCTCCAAGAAAGGTGAAAAATAGAATTTTACCATGTGTTAAATAATTAATCACACTTAATGTATAGTAAGCAAAGACAAAAAACTGAATTCTTTGGGTGACAATCTTATTTATTCCGAGAGAAGAGGGTAAGTAAGCGGTTAGAGAAAGAGAGAGAGAGAGAGTTAATTCGGCTTGCTGCATCCAACACACCCAAGCGGCGCTGGCGAACCCGCACCGAATGTACTGGGCCATCAGTCGGGGGAGAGATTAAAAGACCGGGGACCTGTCGCGCCAAACACTCCTCCTCTCCAACCCCGTCGCCGCCACCAGGAAATAATTAACCCCAACCTCTTCCGAGCCCCCCCATCACAGGTCACCCTTGCTAATAAAAATGGCTTCCACATCAGATCGATCGGATTCAAACGTTATAGCAAAATAAAAAATATGTCTTAAAAATGCGGCACGCGTTCACCCCCGGTAACACAACGGCCGTTCGCTGGAAAAGGTGGGGAGAGGGGCTTTTGGCAAGAAAGGACACGAAACGATGGAGGAGAACCCTTTCGGACGACAACTAGGTTTAGTCGTTTGTCGCACAGAGTAGTGGAAGTGAGAGAGAAAAATAACATCCATAGAAATGGAATATAAAGTACTGTCGGGCGACGTCGACAGTTTGCTGAGTGACCTGCAAAAAAAAAATGCTCAATCAATTTCCGCCCCATGGGCGTCATTATTTTCATATTCCATCAGATTGGAAAAGTGATATTTTTTATTTTTGCATTTGACTCAATTGTTCCTCCTTTTCAGTCTAGACAGCGATCTCCGACATTGGACCATGAATATGCATGCCCACTCTAATATTTTCTGCGACCCAGTCTCCTTTTTGGACTCTCATGAGCACTTCACAAGCTAATCCATGTCAAAAAAATGCTCCCTTGCTAAATCACCGGCCTCTCCTTTTTTTAAATAAATTGGCACGGTCTTTCTCTTCGCCCTTTCTTCTGAATGCCCTTCACGTCCTAACCACCCAACCCTCCAGCCCTCAGAACCTTCAATCCCTCCTCCCATCCAGATCACCCCCTTTCAGACTGGCGGGGAGGTGGCGACTGGAGGGGAAATGGTCGGAATAACATTTATAACGATCCTTTAACACGAAACAACCCATATTAATCCTAATACGGAATTGATGAATTACTCCCTCGGCCAGCCATTAAATTCTACCCACCACCCCTCCATGCACACACAAACTCCTTATTTTTTCTCCCCCTTTTTCCCTCACTCCATTTACAAATTTCCTGGCCTCTGTATCCATTGAGGCGAATAGGGTCTGTCCTGGGGATTCGTTCGTTAAGGGTGTGGTTCTGCATGAAAGGATGGATTATATATTTTTTCCCCACTTCCTCCCACCCCATTCCTTTTCCTTTCCCACACCCAAACACACCCTCCCACCATCTCGACCATTTAAATCATTCCATACCCTCCCGTCGCCGCCCACTTCCTCCTACTGAGACAGAATGGGTCCGACTTCCGTGCAAACCCCTCTCATTCGACCCCTTCTCTCAATTTTTCCCTCCCGCCTTACACAGTCGCCTCCCCTTGGGCCCTCGTGGACTTTTCCACTATCGTGAAAGACGGCTCCTTGAGTGGATGTCGTACGACGGAAGCAGAGGAGGAGGAAGGAACGGCGCCGGACGACTGGAAAAAGCTGAAACAAACGACTGAAAATGGTCTTGGAGTTCGTGCAAAGGCAAATAAAGAGCTCAGAGTGGTATATATTTAAAAATAAGATATATTGAAAGTGAAAGGAATTGAATCCAATAAAATATTTTCAGTGCTTTAAAAAATTAAATATAACATTGAAATACTTTTCAAACGATTGGGCAAATGGCTAATTTTATGGGATATGTTAACGCATAAAATTCTCAATTACAGCAGTGCCTTACACATAAAACGGTTATTACCCTTTAGAAGTATTTAACACAAATATTACTTGATATAACCTGCATGTTTAGGCATGGACATTTCCTCGGATAACGTGATATCCTTGTATCGTTGCTTGGAATGCAGAATTATAAGATAACAATTATGTACGTTACGTTATCAAAATATAAATAGATATTTTACAGAACATATAAGCACCGTTTAACATTTAGTCGATATATTAAGACAGGGAAAATTTTAAAGAATCAGAACTAGTTTCTCTATCTCTCAATTTTGTTTTGTACTTTGATTTATTGGTTAGTAGCAGTATATTAACACATAGGAGTTTAGACATGTTGCAATGGCAAATGTATTAGCTTTCCACCCCAAGAGTCCGACCTTGAACAATGAAATTGAAATGCTTTTTTGGTGGTAAACCGATCTTATTATGAGTACCATGTAGAGAGCACTTTGTAGAGCACACTGTCCGTCCAATGGGACGTGTTATTGTCGACCCCAAGGAATCTATCATTAAGAGCAGGCGAATTCCGCCGGGATTTTCTGCCGCGCTTGATCCATTCCCTGACTAGTCTAAATTTGCCAAATTGCTCACCTATCCCTAAGAGCGCGAATGACCTCAGCTAACACTCGAATTTCCCAAAAACTACTGTTAGCTACTAGTTACCACTAATAGCACATTTCTTGGTTCATTTATTCTTGACGTTCTAATTTTTGAATACAATATATCAAATGAAACAGTTATTGAGTTACACCCTAGAATTAAGGTATACGTAGATATAATTACCTTGTGTGCAAGATGCAACTTTATTGGGTAGAACCATTAAAAACGGATATCATATAAGTAACAAAAAACTCTCGCTATTGTAGTAAAAATAATGTTTACATCATAGCAGCCATGAAATGTTATCTTATTTAGCATAAATAGATTTTATGTGCTCTTAGGAACAGTGAGTTGCTTAATTTATATGGGTGTTTTAAAAAAAACCTATTACCTACAAATCTTATATCAGAGTTAAGTTCCTTGAAACATCAAATTTCCACTCTGTAACCAAGTTTATTTTGAAATCAAGTCCATGTCTTCTGCAATATATTTATATTTCTTTGTAAATTAATCAGAATTATGGTGCACATGTTGCTGCCCATATTCATTAAAAATTCTTTTTCGTAGATGTTTTGTGAATTTATCCACATTCTTTACCCTTTATTGGTTTATCTTCCAGAGTGCTAGCATTTTTTAAATGAAGGTTTGGCATAACCATATATTTTTGCTTAAAATGGAAGAACTTCTTATGAAATGTCAAAATCTTTATAAGTTTATATGCCATGCTTCTAATCTCCATTGTTTGAAAGTACAGCTTTGGTCACTCAGTTACGTTTTCTTCGGTTTCACAGAAAATCACTAATAATACCCGTAAAAATATTTGCTGAATTGGAGATTTGTATTTTTGGCAAAATATTAATTTTATAAAGTCAATACCGCCCACTGGTTCACTGATTATTATTTTAACGCTCTTCCAAACTACTAACTATATTAAAAATCGTAAAATTTTCAATCTGGTGAGACAGTGATGATATTAGTTCCAAGAGAAAGGTTTGATGTATCAGAATTCAATGAAGGGTACTAGAAAAAATGCGAAACACTCATGACAGTTACTTACTAATTAGTCGGTGATGTCTACCCTGAAACACTGCCCAGTAGAAATTAGATAAAAATCAAGGCAATTCCTTCGGACTAGCTTTCTCTTCATTCTCTTCCAACCCCTTCAAGCCGCTGTTTCCCAACAAATAACTCATTTTCCCTCTTTCTCCTGACGCCTTCACCACCCTCAGTCTGGTCGCTTTTTTTATGCTCATCTTTCGATTCCGCTTCCACTGGGATCCTTCCGAGCCGCCGTTTTCGTCACGAGCAAGGAAAGAAAGGAATAGGGAGAGTGGGAGCGAAGAAGGAGGTGTAATGGATACTAAGAAGGACAATGGATATTTTTTGCTATCGTGGGGGAGATATTAGTATGGGAAGTAAGATCTTTGAAGAGGACGCAGTGGGCTTAGTCGGCCGTGGGGTGAGAAAGAAAACGAGAAAGACGGAGTGTCTGGACGCTTGTTGATGAAAGAGTGGAGCGTATAGAGGATGGAAGAGAAGAGGTTGTAGGGGAAGACTGTGACTTGAAGAGTGTGTTCTTGACCCTTGTCTCTGAAGATATCTCTGAATTATAAAAAAAAGCTTTCAGATAACATTGCGGTAAATTAGACGTTAAGTGATAATATGTGTGTGAACATGGTCATTCAACTAATTATAGTTTTTATTTTTTATTTTAAAATAAAAATATCCCGGATATCATTACTCCTACTTATATCATCGTATTTCACATAAAAATGTGTTAGTGTGTTGGAGAGACAATTCACTACTGAAAATTCGTTCAACTAGCCTTAAGAAGTAATCATACACATCACTAATCTTTAAAATTGCTACTTGTCTACTAAGTTATCTAGTTCCTTTCTAGTGAATATTATAGTTACTTTTTTCAATTTTAGTTCTTTAGTTGCGTTCCAATTTATACATCACTAGTTTCATATATTAGATGGCAAGCATTTTTAGGTTTTCATCTAAAAAAAGTGAAAAGCCTAAACAGAACTTTTCAATAAATTATGCATTATCACCGATAGTGGTAAAAATTAGTCTTTCATTGGCATCTCTAAATGTATTTTTGAATATTTCAATATTTTTTAAAGACTGAGATTCTAATAAAATAATGATTAATTACATATTTCACTATGGGTTGCATAGAGCTAGTCAATAAGGTAAACATTTGGACATTGAGGTGTGATTTCATGCAGCCAATGTTAGGGGTACTTTTTATACAAAGCATTCTTGAACTTATATATATCCACAAATTTGCATCTCGATATAAGGCACTAAATTTACCTTAGCAGATCTTAAGTATTAGCTCCTTGGTTGTACATAAGAAGGGTTACCGTTTGTTTTAATTAATATTTAGAATTTACTCTAAGACCTGTATACAATTTTTTTTGCATATTATTGATAAATTTATGCATAATTTTTAGAGTACAGCTATTACTGTTGAACCATTTTGTTTCAAGAAGCTGGAGATTTCGTTTGAAAGGTGTATGTATCCGAGGAATCTTCAATGTAATGATGATTTTTATGGAAATGAAAGCCCGTCATATGAAAGAGTTTTGGGGCGGAAAAGGAATTTTGAAACTGGCCACATGTCCCTCACAGACGAAAAGTGGAAGACCATCACTTACGGACGAACCTACCACAGAGAAGATTGTAGAAGACGCTACCCCACCAGACCGAAGGCCAATAATCCAAAAGATCATGAATGAGACTGATCTTTGATACGGCTGCGTGGAAAATACTTCACGATGATTTGTGCATGTCAAAGATGTCAGCACACTGCGTTCCACGACTACCTACTTCTTTTTTGAAGGAAACAATGCGACCTACAATTGCGATTACGGCACGGCAGACAATCAAATTGCTTTGGCTTTGTAATTTACCTAGAGCTGCACTATTCTCCCGATTTTGCCCCAAGTGACTTTTCCTAGTTCCTATGTTTCAAAAAACCCTCAGTTGGATATTTTACGATAGCAATAATTTCATTCAAGAAGTGAAACAATAGTTTTTGACTCAATCTGCAGAATTCTATAATGACGACCTTCCAAGGGTCAAGAATCGCCTGGGAAAATGTAAAACTCTGGATGGTGACCACGTGGAAATGTTTTAAGATTAACAAATAAAATTGAATTTCTATCTGCATTAATAGAATGGCTGGAAGAGTCACTTTGAGTTAGCGATTCCTACTGGCAAGAAAATAATTTGTTCTTCCGAATATTTTTCTTTATGTACGCCTTATATAGTATTTCGACTTACCAAGTTTCACGTGATGAAGACTTTGGAAGTGAGTCGAAACCCAGGTCGTACTTAATAAAACGTGTGTAGAAGAACAAAGTATTTTTTTCAGTATATCTCAATTGTATTTAGCAATAAATAAACATGTACGAAACATCCTTGTGTCTTCGCTGAGGTCTCTATAGTCTAATAAGCTTGTTCTTGCGCTATTAAAAAATATCTCAGAGAACTCACAATTACTATGTATTTGCATTATATGTATAACATCTGCCAATCTGTAAGCTAGCAATAATGAACAGACGGGAGGAAGAGTCAGTGTAAATGAAGGGAAAAAGTAACATTTTTATATGAAAGGAAATTATACATTTTTGTCAATCCTTTAATACCGAGTTCCTCGCATTTAGGCAACTCGATCCAGTATTGGGTAAATCGCCAGGAAATTTCGCAAAGTCAAAAATCATTTTTTCACCTTGCATATGTATACAAAATGAAAAATCATTTTTCGAAATAATTTTTTTCAGAGGACCTACAACTTTTTCCAATCGCCAAATACATTTTTTCGCAAATTATTTCCTCCGAATCTGGTCGCTGACCCTCAAACACACTTCCCTTTCACAGCTCGCAAAGGAGAACGAGGGAATAAAAGTGTCCAAATATTGAATGGGCCGCTTCAATGATCCAAACTGATGATGGGTCGTCCTCCGCATAACCCCACACGCACTTCCTTTGTACCTCTTTCCAAAACATTCCCTCCCATATAAAAGGGCTTTGCCTATGCCGCTGTCTTTTTACAAAAACGGTTAATCCTTATTGTCGTCGTCTTTACTTCTGTCTTCTTGCTCTCTCAAGCCTACTCCCTTTCCTTCCAGTATTGTAGACTGATTACCTATTTTATTTCCTTTGCAAGCTACCACGTCAATGTAATGATACTCCTAATTTCAAAATAATTTCACCTGCTCTCGCCGGGATTGCCCCCGTAAACTTTGACTGCATAATCTATATATCATTTGCTAGGTTGAGAGAATTAATATAAACATAAAACCTCCAAAATAGAAATAATGGTTATCATGTCAATTTTTTCTCACTGCAAACACTCGACAGCTGACACATACTATTTAGAATTGGTAAAATCCGCTAATAACCCACTAATTGACTCATGCATTCCGAAAACGTTTCTCACGAGGGTTAGAAATAACAAGGCATTGGGAACATTATAACTAAAACCTTCACTATGAAGTATATTTAAAAAAATTAAATTTATATAAAAATATTATATGAATAATCAAAACACTTGATAAAATTGGGGAATGAATTTTTTCAAACTGCCAAGAGAAATTTCTTCCCGTTAAAAGATCTTTTCCTTTTTTTTTTCTATTATTACCTGCTCTAATACTGTCTGAAAATCCCACCCTACCTTCCTCCATCTCACTATTACAATGGTCTCTATTCTCTTACAACCTTTGACATACTTTTGTCATTCAATATTTTCTCCACCCACATTCCTTTCCCTTTCATTTTCGTATTTCCCTCAGAAACGTCCTCTCTTCCTCCAATCGCCCTATTTATAACCTCATCCTTTGTCTTTCTTTCAATCGCGTTCATATTTTTAATGCTCCGTCACACATATACCTCAATTTTTTATACTTATTCTAAACCCTTGTCCTAAGACAAATCCTCTCTATAAACTATTTCCACTTGGTACTTTGTGGAAATACCATACTACAAGCCTATTTGGCGCATCGCTGGGTTTTAGAGTAAATGTACAAATAAATGCTTGTAGATCATAATCTTCAAACTACCTTTATTTTTATCTCATTTACACGATCTCACATTCATGATGCTATTTGCTTCATATTAACGTCTTCATCAATCTTTTATTCAAATCTTGACTCAGTCCACCCGCAAAAAAGTTTCTTTTCCAAACTCACTGCTTTTCCTGTTCTTCTAGTTTCCCTATTCCAGTCATTATTTTCCTCTAAAATACTTCCCAAATCTATTAACCGACATCGTTCTGTAATTTAATTCATGTAACTATATTGTTAACAAAGCAAAGTTTAGTTAGCATATTGTTATTGTTCTCTGATTCAGGCCACCTCCTCTCTTTTCCATGGGGTTCAACGAAACAGTGAATTTTCTTCATGAAGTTTATCTGAGTATGAGTGATTTTTTTTATAATCTCATAAGCTCGTTTATAAAAAAATTTAAATCGGATATTCAGTTATTTCACTCACTTTCCAATACTTTCCAATATCATTATTTCATGCCTTATCATGTAAATTTTCCATAAAATGATAAATGAAATGATTCTGTTCATTTTCGTTGCTATGAAAGTATGGAGAAGAAGATGTGATGGTTTAATTTTAAGAAAAACAATGGTAAGGCTACGCTGAGAGATCTTAGTTGAAATGGCGACCTTATCTTTCAAATAGGACTACAAAAAGATGTTCTGGAAGAAATAATCGTGTTTTGCTATTTAATCAGCAAAATTCCTAGCGACGAAGGAAGCAAGGAGAAGAAAACATTGCTGAAAAGTAAGCATAGGAGTTGAATTATAGAGAGAAGAAACTAAAAAGGACTACTCCTATATCGTTAAGATTGTGGATCATTGCAAAAAAACTTGAATAGTAGCATATATTTCATTTGCACGACTGAAAAATATGAATGATATCTTTTCTATTTTGTATAGAAAGCAACCAAGAGAATTTGGAGCTAACGTGGGAGAAGTAATGCTGAACTAGAATGATAAAAATCAATCATAAATAAAAAAATATATAGTAATTAAACGTGTGATATAAGTAAAAATTATGGGAAGAAACAATAAAAATGAAGAAAATAATGGTACGCTGCCTTGAAATATTGAACAAGTTTAACAGAGGAATAAACTTGAGAAGGACAGGTGAACACCAAATTTCAAAACCAAAATTGAAACGCCGTCCTGCGAAGCTTGTTCCGACGCTGTTCGTCTTTTATTAGATTTGCGAGAATAGAAAAACTTTAACTTTCGTTCGGTTTTTAGGTTAACACGGAGACGTGTGTGTATACGGAATTCATTCCCTTAAGGTCTATAATTTTGCGATGGAAGAATTTTCCTTGCATCTCCTCGTAAATATATAAAGGAGAATTCTTCTTCAAAGAATCCTTAAGTAAGTAAGCTATGGTTAGAAATGAATCTTTTGAAAATATATCTCTGTGCTTGGTTCTACTTCAAATCTATGTAGTAAGAGCTAAAAAAACTTTTCTAAATATACCTAAATATACCAAATAGTATGCGTCGAGGAATAGAAAAACTGTTGTAAATGAAATAAAAATGCAAATATAAAATCAATCATTTTTCTTATTAAACCCCTTTCCATCTGCATACGCTTTAAATCCAAATCATTCTTTTCTAGGACATTATCAAAGGTCGACATTAATGGAACATAGTATTCAATAACAGTAGATATACCTCGTGAATGATAATTCTAACTATTTTCATTTGAGGTAGTTTTAAGTTTCTTTTTCCATGCAACATGTTTCTTTTACCCCGATGACTGAAAAAGGGTGTAAAAAGGCAACACTCGCTGCGCGACGTCATCGTGGCCAATCAGTAACCAGGAATCACCAAGAAATAGAAACTACGTCATAGCGCAGATTTAACTCCAGTCCGAATGCACCATACCCTTTTGACACTGCTCTCATAGTATCTCAGGCTTTCAGCGTTAGCTTACATCCCCTCCCCACAACAAATTGGTTGCATATGCTTGCTAAAGTCGTGCGCACACATAGCTAGCTGTCTCAAGGAAGGGTAAGGATGAGCATTCATTCATTCCACCACTAATCAGCGGGCGTGCTCCAACTAGTTGGCGCCAATGTGCTTAGGCTCTTGACTTGCACAGTTATTCTTCCAAATATTTTATGCTATAATTTAAATAAACTTCTCAAGAGAATGAATTGGATAATGGCTTTTGAAAGCTAATTTTTTCGAAGAATTTTTCTAGTTTCTTAAGAATTTGGCTAATATTTTTAGGTTGAATGAAGCCTTACAGGGCGGATAGGAGATTTATCTTAGCTTGCATATTAAGGATAATTTCTGTAGGTTGTCATATGGGTGGTTTAAAAATATATTCTAGGATTAATGTAATCGTGTGTGATTTTAAACTGCTTTGCTATGAATTTCAATTTCTAAAAGAGCCATTCATCTGATGGTCACGTAATTATGTGAATTGTGAATAAAATGTAGTTTTATGGATGAAGTGTTTTCGAGTTTTTACACATCATTTTATAATTTCCAAATGCACGACTCCTATCACCTGTACGAGTTTGGTACGTTCAATGTAATAACCAAAGGTTCGTCTGGAGTGCAGTCAACATATTTTATTTACCATGATAGCATAATGTTTGTCAAAACCACATAAATTTAAATTTGTTGTATTTTTTAAGTATTTGTAATTTTGCATTTTTAAATATATCGACCTCTTTTAAAATTATTAAATTTTGTACTTTTAACTCTGACATTTGGCTCTCATTTCAAGTTCAGAGTAAATAATAAAAATTTTTGAGGAATATTCATAAACATTCGGGAAATGGCGAAATCAGCTCCACTGACCCCTGAAGGCTCATATTTTTGCTACGCAACCAAAAATGTTTGTGGTTCGATTGAATTTAGTTATCCAATTAATCCTAAATCACCTATATTTTATTCACTAATTGTCATATCAAAAGACAGAAGTCTGTGGAAATATACGGAACTCTTTTAATATGGATATTTAGGAATACCCTTTAAATTTCTTGGTTAACATTCCATTATGTTTCTTTTTCATTTATCTTTGGAGAAAGTAATTTCACGATGAAATTATTTTGTTGGTTCCATTTGAACTTTGGTAGTTCAATTGGATATGCTCTAGAATAATTAAAAATAGTTAACATTTCTTTTTGATCTTTTTTATTTTGTTTATTTGTTGCTGTGGAGAATACGCAACGGAGAAATCGTATTGTTTTGAGAAAGTAAGTAGCATGCTAGGGTACAGATTCAGTTTGCAAACACATAGTTACACTTTCTAAATCTCTCGATATTTCATTGATTCGAATTGATTGGTTGATTCCAAATTCTAGGTCGGACACATATATAAACCCTACCCTCAAATGCATACATATGTGGTTGAGATTTAACAACTCTCCGTAGTTAAGTCGGCCCCAAAAATTGAAATCCCTGCAATGAAAATTCGCGATATGCTGTTCGCGAGAGAGGATCAGATGAAATATTTGATTTAAAAAGTATTCCACCTATTCCTTAAACTCTGATTCTATCCCTAATAAAAACTGCTATTATAGAGTCTGATTTCTTCCAACATCGGTTAGGACAATTATGTCTCATCCCACTTCCTATCAGGGCACATTCCTCTTCTCCATCCGCCACTCTCACCTGAACCGTCACAGATGTATAGAAGTGCACATAAATAACCTATCCCTCCAACCTACTCCTATTTTCTGAATTATACTCATTGATTTTTGCCAATGAACTTTATCAAACGCCCATTCTAAATCTGCGAAACAGGCAATTTAATTCTGATTGTATTATATGTTTTTCTCTATCAATGACCTCATTATTGCAATGGCATCACACCTGCCTCTTCCCTTCCTGAACCCAAACGGATTATTCTCTGAGTGATCATTTACTCTCTCTTGGTAAGTAATTACCTAACGGATGATATCCATCCTCTTTTTGATGCTCTTAAGAGTCAATATATTTGCGTAAGAATTCATACTTGTTCTGTAGTCCTCGCATGTTGCAACCTTTACCATTTTTGTAAAAGGAACTGACACTGGTCTAATGAAGTCTTGCGAAGTCCTCTCTCAAAAAATCTATGAATAAGTAAATGAAAACTAATGTCGTTGCCGTTTGGAGCTGAATCAAGATGAAAATCAAATGAAAAATCTATCCCTTGATCATTTCCGTCAAGTTCATCATTCCAAATTAAAAGAAAAAAGAAGCTATTCGTATTACTTGTAATATTTACGGGAATGAAAGATAAGGGTAGCCTGCCATAAATATGCGCCGAACCTAACCAGATAGGGTTAAATTTGATTATATTGCTACAATTCTCAAATATTAAATTCAAATAATCTTGGATGCTAGGAATTGACAGACAATAGATTTATATTACTACGCATATAAATTCAACGTGATGACCTCAAAGTTAGTAAATTAAGGGCAGAAGAAAGCCTCTGCCTCTACTAAATTAAAACCGATGAAAATGTGATTTCACGGCTCAACTGTAACTGCATTTGAGGAATATTTTCTAATCATGCACAAAGTTTTCCCCCAAAGTTCACTCAGAGATCGTAGAAAAAACTTAATCTTTAAAGTGCACTTTAAGTTTTGACGCTAATGGAATTCCCAACCATAAAATTAATGAGAAGATTTGGTTATGAATCTCAAAGGAACGAGAGATGAAAAATGGATGGCGATATTTTCTCCGAATTCAACTGGGTGGACTAAGAATGTTTTAACGGGGAGGAATTTTCGCTTTTCCGCGTGAAAAGGGAATTGGGTGCCCCTATAATTGAATGGGATACGTGTATATTGCCCTTCATTAGGGGCCACATGGAAGGACGGGGGCTCACGTGACCAAGTGAATCACTTCTCGCGTTCTCGTCCACGTGCGAGACGGGCGCCGGGCATTAAGCGGAAGAAGGGCACCGAGGGAACCTTCCAAGTCTTCGGAAGTTTTGGGGAGAATAAGCGGCAGAGGGTGATGTGGTGCGTTCTGGTTTCTGGGGGGCGCGAGGCAGCGGGGCACGTGGAATGGGGCGCGTCATGCGTGCCGCACTTCCATTATGGACGACGGATCGTGGGAAGAGGGACTGCGGAAGTTGATCGAAGGGCCCCCCCTCTTTTCTTTAGGTGCTTCATGCGATTCGGGAGCAATGGGGTACTTCTCAGAAGTATGGGCGAGGGTTAGTGATGAAAAGGCAGGCGAGAGAGAGGGGACGGGAGTAGAATTTGAGTTTTGGAACGGGAAGTGGAGGTTGGAACGGGGGGGGGAGGTCTCGGAAGCTTCTCATTTGAAAGGCTTGTTGTGCCGTGCGTTTCAGGGAAAAGGTGAGGTGGGGAGGCTGCGAGAAAGCAAATGACGTGCGGGCTGCGTTACGGGGGCCTGGTGAATACGAGGCATGCGTTCTGTCGAGAGAACAGTACCACGGTCTGCGTGATTCGTAGTAGTGATGACTGTCAAATGTGGGGGAACCATGCCCCTCCCCCTTTTCCTCCTCTCCATCCCTGCCCGACGACACCCATCCAACCTCCGCCGCCACGAACGTCGAGACGTCTGGATGTGGAAAGGGGGAAACGGGAGGATAAGTGTGGACCCTCTGATGGAGTTTTATCTCTATGGGGGAGGGATGGGAGGAAGTTTAAGAGCAGAGTTTCCCTCTTGGAGTTGGATTCAATTGATTCGGGGGTTATGCCGTGTAGGACGGGGAGGGTGCACACGGATGGTGGGAACGTAAGAGGGGTGAGGTGCATAAGGGAGAGACTTTGAGGACCAGCAAACAATGGCGATGGTGAGAATTAATAGTCTAAAGGGATCTCGTTAACCGGGAGATGTACGAATTTCTAAATGAGTTATGAGGTCATTATTGCTATGTGCGAACGGAAGGCCAAACCCTTGGGTATAGATATATGGCACAAAAGGAGGGTAAAATTTAAAGGTATAAGTAGAAATTTGGTATTCCTTTCCTTCGTTTTGGATAGTAATATTCAAGAAATTTGACGATTCATGATAGGTATTTGATTATGGTGAATATAAAATTGTGTGAAGCAATGAAGGAATATGACGTATTAATTTTATTGGGTCATTCTTTCAAAATGAACTCAAAACCACTGAAACAAGGATGAATACAAAAATAATCCAAGAAAGTCGGCGAGATAACAGTTCGTTTGCTGATTTCTTATTTAGTCTAAATGAAGAGATTAGGGATGTATAAAAGAATTTCAAAAGATAACCCTTTTCTCAATGTTTTAAAATAGTAATATATAGGAAGACGCAGTGCAAGGATATAATAATTTATTGAGAATTGGTCAGCTATGCAGGAAGATTGAAACAATGCCGGAAAATAAGACGGGAAAATCTGTCTAAACAATCAGATTTAAAAGAGAAAATTTAAATTGAACCAGGAAAGATTTGAGTGAGATGAAAGGAATGTACAGATAAGTGTATGGTACGTAAAATGCTCAGGCTAGTAACATTAGATATAGATAGAGAATATGACGCAGATGCAGACGGCTTAACCAACGGTGAGATAGAAATGGTATGAAAAGAGTTAAAATGCCGTGACGGAACAAAAAAATTTGTTGGAACTGCTTTCATATTTAAAAATATATGGCTGCAAGACATTTGATGGACTGAATCGTATATTTATGAGAGAGCAATTTAAACGGAAGATTTTGTCAGATCAGGGTAATTTCGTGCACCAATAAAAGAAAAGGCTTTATCATGTGAGGACTACAGAACAATTAGTTTGATTTCACAGACAGCTAAAGTAATTCTCAGGATCATCAACAAAAGGATAGAGAATAGGGCAAATAATTACTTAGTGGACGATTAGTTTGGATGTAAGGAGAGGAGAGCTATGCGTAATACCATCGCCGAAATGAGGTCACTGATAGAGAGCAGCAGAATACAATCAGAACGTATTTGTAGGATCGTAGATTTCGTAACGGTGTTTGATAAAGTAAATTGACAAACACTGATAAATTTATAACAGAAAATTGGAGTAGACTTCAGAGAAAGTAGACTAATTCGCGAACTGGAAGTTTCTCAGACCCCTTAGGTGTTAGATGGGTGTTGTGAAGTCCGGGTGGATAGTTTAGGAAGAGGCATAATGTAGGGCCGTCCTTTACGTATCCGTTCACCTCTGCTGTTCGACGTTTATGGGGATGAAATGATTAATATTGGAAGTATTAGATGAACTGGAGGTAGGAATGAAAGTCTGCCGGTAGTTCAAAAAATCATTTGGGTTTGTTAATGACCAAGCTCTAGTTTGTAACTCAGCCAAGTGACTGCAAGCATTCTTTCTAAAGAGTTGTGGACATCAGGAGAAGAATTTAATTAGTGAAAGAAGATTTCACAAGGATGTGGAAATTGATGATAGGGAGATTGAGTAAGGATGCTCAGAAAAGGTTCTTTAAAAATTTTTTGTGGAACGTAGCAATGCATTGCGCGGAAACATGGTCAATCGAGCTGGATAACAGGCTTTGGAAAAGTGGAGGCTTTTAAAATATGGGTGTGAAAAAGGATGGAGAAATTATTATGAATAAAAGGGAATGTGGGGAAATATACAAAGGAGTATCGAAAGATGGATAAAGAGCAAGTCGATTTGTAAAGGGATGTTAAAGACGGTGATAGAGGAAAGGATGTGAAGAAAGGGAGGAAATGACAGTAATCGGATAGGGACTTTTTCATTGAATGAAAGAAGGAAGAAAGGGTAAGGTGTTTAATGGGAGTAGTAAAGTATTATGAGTGTATTGTATATTTTGGGTTGTATTTTCCTGGGAGAGACAAGAGAATTGTTTAGTAGTTTGTGCACATTCAAAACTACCAAAGATATATCAAGACAGAAATGTCGTAATTAATTAATAATTTCAGACGGAGAACCGAGATTGGATCAAAGTAAAATAACCCAACTTTCGGTATTACCATTATTTATGAATTAAAATTGAAAATTGATTAAAATTAGAATGGAAAACGATTTTTATATAATTTTTAAACATTCCAAAGAGCCGTAGGATTGCTGTTCGCTCCTTGGTCATTTATATTTAATTATTTCACCTCAACTTGATACAAAAAATATCGAGAATATATTTTACGCCTTTTTGGGAGTATTTTATTCCAAGGATAGCAACCTCAATAAGCTTGAATTTATAAAGAATGTAGCTTTTCTTTATAACATTTGTGTTTGCGACGCTTTCAGAATTTTCATAAGCGGCATTACTGCCATGAAGAACGTTTAAAGATAGGTGTTTCCATGAATGATTACGTAAAATCACGTATACGTGCTTTATTAATGTTTTTCCTTGCATAGGCACTCTTACATTTTTGCAGAAACTCTCAGAGATTGTGGTTTCCTGGGGAGGACAAAGGGGAGGGGCGACAGAAAGAACAAAAGAGGTCGGAATACTTGAAATACCGAACGGGATACTCAAATAAAAATATAATTTGTTGTTTGTTAGAAAGTCGATAGTATTAGCTAAAGAAAAGATAGGATTAAAATTTGTAACTGCATTAATCAATCTTCGGATGGATTAATAACTATGATATATACTCTATTTCTTGAAGACTGGAAAGAGACGTTAATGGTAAAGGCGGGTAAAGAAACTTATTTTATCGATGATGCATATGGTTTCAAAAAGTACTGGTCAAATATATCTATATATTTTCTACCAGGCAGGCAATAATAACATGTCATTGATATTTTTTATAGGCAGTTTATAGGTTTGACAGTAACCAAAAAATCTGTTAAAACTAGACAGAATGTATGCCATTAATTATCACATAAATAATTTAAAATTTCTTTGAATGTATGGTTCGAAGTCTCATTTCTCAATTCCGATCACAAATTAGTGATCAGAATATTTTGGGTACAACTCTCATTAAATAGCCGAATAGATCGTTGCATTATTAGGAAGACACAATACATATATATATATATATATATATATATATATATATATATATATATATATATATATATGTGTGTGTGTGTGTGTGTGTATATACACAATTGAATATTAAAATTGTTATTACTATTCCAGCAGTTTATAAGATTAGGCTTGAAGCACTTATTGCATTGCTCTTCCATTTGGCTTTTACTATTACTCATATATATAGTTTAATGGATCAGTCATTTGTATGTGAATTTTACAATATCACGCAGATATAAGGCATTCCGGGAAAAGTTCTACTTTTCCTTTGTATTCATATGCTTCTTTTGTCTTCCATTTGCAACGCTGTTTCCTATTTATGAGGGATATATAGTAAGTGAATTATATATGCAAGAACTCATGCAAAAAGTAAAACATTCTTATATTACTGTTTCAATCGTATTATTAGTTAAGGATTCCTATTCACCGTATGAAATAGTGTTTAAGCTGGAACAAGTATTGCTCACATTGTCCACCCAAAACAAATTATAAATTTAGACTGGTTTAATGTATATATAATTAAATATATAAACATATAATTTTATTAAATATGCATAAATATACAAACGCACATATCCATTTATTCGGCGTCGAGAACTCTATAAATTCACTAAATTTAATTTTTGGTTTCAAGCGATAGGAAAATTGCACTGCTAATAATATAATTTAGAGAGAGAGAGAGAGAGAGAGAGAGAGAGAGAGAGAGAGAGAGAGAGAGAGAGAGAGAGAGAGAGATGATAATTTATGCCCAAATTAAATATTTGTGTTACCTACTATCAATAATATTTGAATGTAGATGGACCTACCCCCTAATTACTCTCCAGTAAAATTCATCTGCTAATTGGATTTGTGGAAACGTGCCTGGCAAATATCTATAGGCCGCGTTAATTAATTACAAATTGCTCTCATCTCATCCAAATACCTCATGCATTTTCATTGGGGGACTTCCCGTCGGGGTTAGTTAGTCAGCCCAGCAGTATAATAGATAATTACGCATAAAATTTTATCGCAGAAACGAGATCATATTTCACGTTGCGAAAGTCATCAAAGACGTTATTTTTTACAGAAAAAAATTAATACCAACGGTCAAAAAGGAAACTTTGGTGGATGGCAGAGAATGAATAAATCGGATTTCTCGATGGGATATTCACCATCCAACACACAGGAGTTGGCTGAAAAGAAGGAAAAACCTTATAATGAAGCCAAACTCTCACACCATTCTCAAAATTTCATCTTCCCCTCCAATCCAGGCGTCCCCCGTCTTAAAACCCCTTCTTTCTCATCTGCCTTAATATAAAAACGGTTCGCCATTATAATCCAAGCAATCATCGGAGAAAATTCTTACTTCCTCAGCCCCCCTACCCTCCTCTAGACCCACCCCTTTTCTGTCCCTCATCTTTTTCTACCCTAATCTCAGCCATTCCCCCGTTCCACTCCCCTGGCCTCACCTTCATTTCCTTCACCCTCCACTCGCAGTCCCCACTGAGCCCATTTCGCGGGCGCAAAAAATAGATCCTTTAATCATATTCAAAGCCACTGCAAGCCATAACCTGGGAAGGGTCTAACACATCTCTCTGCAATCCCCCCCTTTTCCTAACACTCTTCGGTCCCTCTCCCCTCCCACTGCAATGCCACCTATTTCCGTTATCTCTTCAGCAAACTTCATTTCCGTTTATCCAACCTACATTATAAATGTTTGTGTTTACCGATATCCTTGAATTTTCGCTTATTAAGTCCTTCAGACATTGGCTGTTATTTGGTTACCCTATGATTTGATTGTTGAGAGATCGGGTATCTGTAAATAAAAATATACGAGTATATATTACTTTTGCATCGGCAGTTGCAGCTCATAGCCCTCTTTATCTCACTTGAATATCATATGAAGCTCATAAAATATTTTGAATTTACGAACTATATGTGCACATTTGCCTTTTAGATTCATTTCATCTTCTATGCTTGCCATTTATATTATTTTTCTTCTTTTCAAGCGCAGAATTCTGTACTGTTTCGTAATTCTGTCGCAGAGCTGTGGTGAAGTCTTTCTTGGGACTGTGTTAGAAAATGGTGCAATGAAGCTTTAGCTAGTTAAATTAAGAATCGCATTTTAGCAGAGAATCCATAATGCCTTTCAAGTAACATTAATAATATTAATAAACCAAGAAAATCCTGAAAATGAATCTTCTATTAATAATAACAAATTTATTTCTTTTCACCTCATTGGCGTACTAGTGCAACTATTTTCATGGAAATCATTAATTTTGTTGCATAGTTTTATGCGATGGTGCAACCATTTAATTGGGTAAATATGGACATTTTATAATTTGTTCTATACTCCTGACGTTTTGTGTTCTAACTATTTACGGCAATTGTATATGTAATCCCCTTATTCGTTTAAATAAGAAAACCCAGATTATTTAATTAACATGAATGATTGGTTTTCGGGACATGATGGTAACTAATTACAACTTTCAATATTCCGTCTTGCGACACTTGAATGTTGTTTGATATGTTATTGCTTAGTGATACTAAATAATTAACAACTTTCTAAATGGAAAAATCAAATTTTTCTAATAATTTCCATATTTATTGGGAGAAACACTCGAGAAATGGGAAGAAATACTTGCTTAGGGAAATAGTATATATTGCCTCATCTGAATCAGAGAGGTAAAGCATAAGATTGATTATGTTAATGATGACAGAGGGACTTAAGTGCTAATTATAGCGTGAATATCATGCATCACTGTACGATGGGTTTAACTTTTTCCTCTTAACTTTTGTGTCTCCTGCGATTTTAAAGGTAGACCAGTGGCAGAGGAATTTAAAGATTTCGTTTTAAACAGAAGTAATGGTGTAGAATGTAAAGATTGGCATCAAATTTTTTTTTACATAGATATAGCATAATAATTTTTTTCTTGACACACTTTCGGTTTTCTAGTAATGTAGAGAAATTATTAGTAAAATATGGAAGAATAATTTACATGAGTGGTTTGAAATACTCCGTCCATTACAGATGAGGTAACACTAATATATGTGAAAACGATAATGAGAAAACTAAAGAATACATTTCCACCACCTTTATGAAAGAGCAATTAAAGATTCATAAATTTAGTCATAATGGAAAAAGATAACCTGTTATCAATGGCTATATGATGGCTTGCATGGAGGCAAAATCTAGTGACAAGATTGACGGGAAGGGAAAAAATGAAGTGATTGGAGTGGTAATGGAGGAAAGGAGACTTTTGACCAAATAACGTAAAAGTCATGAAATGTCTGAGTGGGAAATATTTTAATTAAATGGAAAATGGAAAGTCCTAATAGTAACGAAGATAGGCATTAAATGGAAGAGCGAAGTGATTGATAAGGGACGAGGCTAAAAGAAGTGAAGTAATGGTTACGTATGATGAGCAGGTTTTACATGAAAATTAGGGTTTCAGAACTCTTAACATAAGACCACTTTACCGCCTCTACTAGTAACCAGAGTTAATTGAAATTCTACATTTAATGAGTAAGAAAAGCACAAGTTATTTTTTGAGCAACACTATTGTGTAATGTATCAATTAAATCTCCATGTGCAACTTTGGGGCTCAAATAGAAATTGTACAGTACTCTGAACTTCAATTAGCCAATACAATCCAAATAAAGCCATTTTTGCCTTGATATGATGGCATAGTCCACCTTGCAATTCTATGGCCAGTAAATGAAGTATTTGAAGCATAAATAAACCACGCATTGATATCGTATGATTGAATGAGTTGATCTTTACCAATTGAAATATAGGTATCTATTAATGTTCAAAACCAAGATGAAATTCTTTCGGAGTGGCTCCACTTTTAAGCGATTTTGACACATTTATATTGATATGAATCACTTGCCCGTTGCAATGAAATAGTTAAGCGTCTAAAGAGTCAGAAACTTTATGCCTTATTCAACAAAATTCTTTTAAATAAAAACTTTACCCTGGGATTTCCGTCGGGATCAAACCGCAAAATTATGTTAAAAAGACATTACAGTCGATTATTTTGTAGTAATTTCAAAACGAAGACAGTCATCGTTTTGCAATTTCTGATCAAAGCATAATTTTGTAAACTAATAAACCGAAATAATACGTGATTAGAGAATTAGATTGGCCGTGTAACCCATCAACACTTGTTCCATATTAATAATTAGTGTGTTATTTCAAATTAATTTATTATCCGTTAAAAAGTCTTTCTCACACAATGTACAGAGTTAAATCGTTACGCTTATACTGCAGAAATCCGTAAAAAAATCCCCGGACATCTATAGGATTTCCACTAATTAAAACTTGGAGAGAATAAAAAAGAAACTTGGCACACTACGATCGATGAGAGTGTGAATATAGTATGTTTCATCTATAAATTACAATCATTCCAACAAAATCCAGTGGTGGAGTTCACCATTAATTGGTCGCCTTCGTGAATAAAAAGGTGGGAAATGGGGGGATATTTCTGAAGCTTCCTTTTTGTTCGGCTCAATACAAGGGCAAGAAAAGATAAATAAGACTGTAGACAGATCGGATCCTCCAATAAAGGCTCTAATCAATCAACCTCCATTTCATTTAGGCCTAGCCAATTCACTCAAAACCCCCCCAATGGGTTTTTACCCTCTAACACATAGCCAGAAAAACCTCTCCTGGGTAAAATTGCGGCGCTCCATTTCATTCCCCTAGGCGTGCAAGCCGCGCACCCTCATACACCCGCTCATTCTCTCCACCCTTTCCTTCTCAAACCTAACTATTCCCGTTCACCCTTAACCCACTCGAAATCATCTCATCTTCTTCAAAAACCCACCTTACACACACACTATTCCAGCAAAAGCCTTAACGAAACCTCAAACTCTATCTTTTACATTCCCTGGCCTTTCTCCCTGCTTTTCCCAAAGTAGCTAATAGTGCACTTTCAAGGCTCTGTCCTCTCGACCTCATCTTCCACGTACCACTTCCCTAGCATTTTCCCATCCACAACGCCCTCTCATGAAGGGGATTAATTTTCACCGGTGTTACCATTCCGAGTCTCCCTCACGCTCTCATCCAAGTCCTCTGGCTGAAATTTCGTTTCTCTCTCTCTCTCGCTGGGGCATTGAATAGAACAAATGTGGTAACGGAATGCAAAATTACTGCAGGATATATTGATTTACCCCCAACTCACTTTATATAATACTTTTAAAATGCAAATAACATCCCTTGCTGCTAATACTATAGAGATACCTAAGATTCCCTTATCGTTGCTTAACTATATGGTAAGTAATATTAATGGAATAAATCAGAGCTCTATGGATGCGAATAATCTTTCCCTCCGCGCACAATACTGACAACAATAGATATGAATATCTAATAATTAGTTTTGTAGTAAGAGAAATCACGGTCATACTGATTGTATTAGTGTACCTGTTATGTAGTGTAGCTTTAGTTTATTCTTTCCCAGAATAATCGCCCCTCCTTCTTTACGTCTCTTTGCACTCACCCTATTGTTGTTTTTCTGACATTCCCCTCAACAAAATTTCCTTTCCCCGGGTAACCGAGGGATTGACATTTATTAAATAGACTAACATAGTCGTTTTTTTTGAGTTCCGTGTTCATTATGCCTAACAAAATATATCCCGTTATACTATATACCTGGCACCTATCAGCTACCACTAGGGTGTGTGGTAGGAGATGTTTACTCGCTAGGCATGCCGAATCCAAAATTATTTTTTACTCAATTGTTAGTAACAATATAGTTTTCTGAAATTGTTTAAGTAATGTATATCATTTTAACTAAAGTTACATGCACTCCGGTACTGAAATAGGACTGAGTGTTAATAAAATGTCTATAACAAGGTCTAGGGACCAGGAGAACACACAAGCTCTTCCTCTATGTGACATTCGTAATCCTTTCGGAGAAATAAATCATTTAAATTAGTTAGTATATCTGCCGCCTATTGATAAAATCACTTTGTGAGTTATTAAATCCCTTATGATAGATACCAGCAAAGAAATATCTTTTAAGTTTAACTAAAAGTTTGCCTTTAACCTCATGGACTGTGGTGCGTCGCGCAAGACTACAAATGCCTGCGACATTGTATGTATGGTATTTCATTACATCTGATTCCTTTAAAACCTAAAAATTTCATTGGTAGCTTAAGTGGCTAAAACACTTGCCCGGACACCGAGGGATAGGGTTTAAATCCCAGTCAGGGTGAATAATTTTTAGCCTCTGAAGTTGTTGCATTAAAATTCATATTAATGGATGACTTCGTTAAAAGTTACTTTTGCGACATCTCCCACATTTCGTGGAATTTGAAGTTAAGTCTTAAATTCCAGTTACTCTATGCAGCCTTAGCTTTTATTAGGCTCTATGATTTTTCAAACTACCAGTTATTCCTGAAAATAAGGTAGCAAACCAAAATAGCAAAATTTCCGCATAACGTTTTCAAATTCCGTTCACTTTTAGGATTACTTAGTAGGAAGTTTTATATAATTCAGCCTTCTATTTCAGTTATGTTACTTTTACCGTATCGTTTCTATCTTTTATTTGCTATTGATTATGTCAATTATCAAGGGCAAACTCTTTTGTAGTCTTGTAGGTTGGTAATTTTTAAATGGGTACAAACTAACTACGGCTACATTAATGAGACTCTCGTAAAATATTAAACCCGAAAATCTATTCTAAAATACAACCATTTCCATTTCTTAATGTTTACCCGAGATTAAAATTTTTAAATATGTATTATTACCAACTCCATTTCTATTTTTCAGAGATGATCTCCATCTAGAGATCTAGACATAACGCGCCCCGAGTGTGGTAGTGGAATGGTGGATAGGGTTATGAAATTTGGTCCAAGTTGAAGTGGAGGTGCTAAACGAGAGATGTGTAGGAGGATGGGAGAGATGGTGGGAAGAGGAAGAGCGGAAAGAGAGTTTTGGTGGCCTTGTGGAATGGACCCGACGCGATGGCGGAAATTGATGGGTATCCTCTCCCGCAATGTACCATTCCACTATCCAAGGCGATGGTTCCTCTCTCCCCCACACGACCAACGTGGAGGGATGGGGCAGTCCTTTATCCCCATTGGGCCTCTTTACCACTTCCCCATACCTCTTCCTTCTTTAACTCTCTTCCGCAGTCTTCCTGAACTCTTTCCAGAGACCACGGAAACCCTCGCAAAAAAAAAAACATTTCCTCAATCCAATTATTTCCATACCGTCTCCTTTATCATTTCCTTTTTATTCAAGCGAGCTGAAGTAATACCCACGGTCATTTGAAACTCAAATTTCCACATAATCTGATGGCATTTTTCCACTCTCATCATCTGTACCGTGGTTGACCATGGTGAAGAGGGCGGCAAATGGAGGTGGTATAGGATTGGTTTTCGGACTCTTATTCAGTTTTCCACGCCTAGATACAGGCAAGCTGAGTGGTGAATACGTATGGCAACCTCTTAACCTTTCAAGTGGTTGAGCAGTGGAAAGGTGCGAATGGTTCGGGACCAAGTTGAGTAAAGGAGCGAAGTCTCGGAGAGAAGTTTGTGAAAGGGAGGAGAATGAATAAGAAAAGGGGTCCTTAATGGTAAGGAGCCCATCTCATTTTGTTTCAAGTTAGCGCCATATTTTGTTTGTAATTTCTCCAACACAGTCGACCTCTCGTGAGATGTCAATGCGGATATGAATTGGCTTAAATATCTCATTTGCGTTATTTTATGGAAGCCATTCTCTAAGGATATAAGTTTAAATACATGTTACATCAATTTGATATGGAGTCCATGCCTTCATATATATATGAAGAGAGCATTCATATTTTATTGATTTTATGTGAATGGAGAAATGCTGTTAATACGTGCATAATGATTTTATTCCAAATTTCTAGTTTTTTTTTATTCAAACTAAAGTACACCAAAAAATAATTTGTGTATCAATTCCAACTTATTTATCAAGGGCATGCAAATATCCTGGGTAATTGGATAAATTCCTTTCTCGGATTTTCATTCTGAGATGAAGCGAGGCTAAAAGCCCTTCCTCTCGGCACTGCGTGTGTCCATTTTAAATAAACATTCCCAGACCTCTTTAGATTCCTCCCACCAGAACTTACAAATGATATCCTCAAGTTCATCCTACTCATCGCCCCTCCTATTTGGTTTCCTCCAATTCGAATTAGATATGTACTTCAATAAACTACTTCCCTATCGTTTAACTTATATCTTATTGCAATTTAAGTGTGCCCAATAGTACGTGAAGCTAATTTTACATAAAGCCAAATTTAAATAAAACAAAAGCCTACGGAACAGCGTCGGGATCGAGAAATGAATAAAAATATTATTTAAAACACAGTGTTATAAATGATTCTGATTAGGTATTCAATTTTTAAATTAAAAATCTTAGAAATTCATTGATAAAAATTGTTATATTATGTTTGATTAATAACAGGATAAATTAAAAGGGGGTTAGGGGAAAAATCAATGAAAAAATATAAATAATTAAGAAACAATAAGAAATGACTGGATGTAAGCTATTTCGGCGCTCTTTCTCTGTTGAATGTGGCTAATTATTTTTTTCTTGTATTGCTAAATAGAAGAGCAATGCTAATAAATTTAAAAAGGGGACTTTGATATTTAGAGATTTTCTAATTTCTCGGTTATCGTTTCATTTAACACACTTTTCTTAGCTCAAACTTATAACTCCTCCAATAACAATTTTGAATAGTCTCTTAAACTATTCCAAATAAAAGGACCTTACTTTCGAAAGACTTCTAGAAAGGGTCTCTGATAATTTTATCCTCCCTAGAAGCCTCTTTTTTTTCCTCTAATTTTATCCTCACTTATTATTTTTTATTCACCTCCTGGATACAGGCTTCCCTGTCCGTAAATCTTGCTTTTTTATTGTTGTCTAATACAAGACTACTAACCGCTGAATTAAAGACTATTGAACTGCTTGATGTTTTATATTTCGGTGTATTATATTCTAAATTAATAACCCTATTTATTTTTATGGTATTTTATGGTTCTTTATTTCACTAGAAGAATTTCTTCATCACGAAACAATATCTAAGGTGTCAGTATTCAAATAATGGTGCATTCATGCGTTTTACTTTTAAATTAGTCTTTCCAAGTTTTATGTATCTTTACTATGAATAAATGGCACCAATTGATTCTATTCACCCCTAAAATGTTTGGTTTCTGAGTTTAATTTCTTCCGCTGTATTAATTTCTAAACCGTACCAATATTTTCCTGTCATGGTGGGCTCTGTTGTTCACCAGCTACTATTCCACTTAGTGTTTTATTCAAAACTTCAGCACATTTCACCACCATCATTTTAGGATGGCCACGATCATATCCGCCCCTTATTTCTCTCTAACTTTTAAATGGGCCTCCTGACTTCATTTCTAATGTTCTTTTCACCATAGGTTCCGTATTTTATTTGAAGCTTTACTTGGACGTTATCGACCTCTATATAGCTGATTTGTATAAAAATGCAAAGGTTTTGGTTATTTTCACAATTCACACATTTAGTCACTAAATAGTTGTGAAAGTCTACCTCAAATATTAAGAAACCGGTTGGCAATAGCCTAGCCGTATTCATAAATGAAAGTGCTTTTGTCGGTCTGAGACTAAAGGAATGATTTAGGGTTGGGAAATAGTTGAATGGGTGCGTTTAGCTTTCGGGAGATGCGTAGAAGGGGGAATATTTGGGTGAGGATGAGGTTTCTCCATCCCCCATTTTATTAAGACTGTATTTCGTATGGAAATTACATCATATTCCTTCCCCCAAACCCTGAGCACCGCGGGGGCCCTCGCAAGACCGCTCACACTTCCACTTCCTATTCGTGATGGAGCGAATCGCTTAAGCGTTTATGGCGTGGCTTTATACGCATACATTTTTCTTTCCCGCGGCTAGAGACCGCAGCTGAGGGAATAGGACATTAATAGTGGCGGGTAATGGAAGAGTGTGCTCCTAATCTCGCAATTCTTATTTCAGAAATATTCCGCCTAAGTTCCGGCCATGAAGCGAACCCAAGGGTAATTCATACAATATGCAGACTGTATCAAGATAAGTTGCCTTGGACGAGATAATCGAATTAAAAAAAATTGGAGGTGGTAATACGTCATAGTGAAGGGATATAATGAGACTGGAAAGTTTCAGCTTAATTCCTATTTCAGAATTTTCTTCACACCATGCGAAAAAAGAAATCGTGAACATTTATCCAATATTCAGCTCGTATTTTACTGCAACTGAATATAAGACGAATTTGTAGACCAATTTATCTTTTAAATAAGGTCCCAATTTTATTATTCACTACCTTTCATATTCTTATGACTGATGAAATTCTTAGAAAAGGTAAATTTAAATAATTCATTCCGCGCGTATACAATGAAATGGTTCTAATATATTGAGGAGATAATTTTAATGAAGTTAGACCATTTATGTATGGTCATGAAAAAACAAATATTAGAAATTTACCTCTTGGCAAGGGAAAAATATTAATATATTGTTTACCTGTACATAAATTTATGAATACTTTGAACACATCTGGTGGACTTTGTATGATTTTATCCATTTTCAATTAATTGTAGATATTATATAGCTAGTAGTGTTTCCTATAATCCTATTCTAAAGAAAACTTTTTTGAAATGAAACCTTAATTTCCAATTGAATAATTTCAGTAAAAATAGAATCATAAAAATCTTTTAATAGTACACGTTAATGACCTATATTTCATTAAGTCTGACGCGACGGAGGGCCAGATAAGTTAACGTCAACCTTGTGGATAATATTGAACGCAGTAAAGTGTAATCCCGGATATTTTTTAAGTTTATGAATAAGTATAGGGAGATAACATTTGTGTGTGGAATATCAGTAGTGACATTAAAAACTGAGAGGTTAAACGTCATATCCAATTTACGTTTTACTCTGCTTACGAGCGTCACAAAAGGTAGGTACGCAATTGACAGCGTAGGCACTAATATAAATCACATTGACATTGTTATAATAGCAAGTAATTTAATACATAATTAAGTGAACTAAAACTAGAAATCAATCGCTGGTTCATTATTAGAGTAATTGTACTAATCACAGAAATGTTTGCAGTAGCCTTCTGGGAAAACTTTAAACATAATATTTGGCGGGTGGAACTTATAAACGTCTCTTTAAATGTTTGCATTTCTAATTCATGAGAAGTGTCGCCATCGTATCTCGGTCTTCTCGGTTATTTTGAAAAGCACTAAACGCGATAGAGGGGAGAATGTTAGGCAAACGAAGAATGATCAGGAATTGGATAGGAATGTTGGACGGAATGAAGGGAGGAAGGAAGTATACGGAGAAGAAGAGGGACTTTTTTGTGGAGTTGGTTTTATGTTGTTAGACAAGACAAGATATTTATTGGACCGTTATTTCAATCCAAAACCTACAATAATCGGTATATTATCTACTTTAATAATATAATAAAGTATATACGTTACTTGTTGAAATTTGCAATGAGCTTATTAGAAAGCGAGGGAGATATAATTTAGGCTGAAAGAAAAAGAGTTAGAAGTAAATTAAGTACGGTGCATCATTTCTGTCGGATAAGAATCCATTATGCTTATGTTAACGTCAGCTATAGGTAAAATGTCAATGCAAAATTAGTAGTTGGGGATAGTAAAATTGTTAAACTTTGAGGACAAAAATTATGGCAAGTAACTATTTAATGCCATAGTATTGGATTAAACGTTAAGGTATGATTAAAATGTTTGTATAAGTGCCTGTAATGACAAATTAAGCATGAAAATTTTCTATGGCGGTTTGGCGAGAAAAATGCGAGAAGTTTAATGTATGAATGAGCGATTTTTACACCGTATATTGCATATCGACCTAAATCAAGACATTGATGATGTGTATAAGTAAAAAAAATAGGAGCAAAAATAATAAAAGTAATTATGTATGCATGTGTATACACACATATATATCTATAAATAAATAAATAAATAAATAAATATATATATATATATATATATATATATATATATATATATATATATATATATATATATACACACTCCCCGTCCACGGGTTTCCACATCCCTTAACATCCTTCCCATCATAAAACCCCCTTCAACCAGTGCTACAGTGTTTCCGATCTAGGGTCCCTTCCCACATCCGATAACCCTATAGAATTAAAATCTCTTGAAATGGCTTTTTGATCAAGGTAGTATGCTTAGAAATGAATTAAGAAAGTACAAATTGCATTACTACTAAACTAATTTTAGTCAGCATGTATCATGATAGCTACCTGAGGTTTTTAACTACGTTTTTTAATCAATAGCATCATTTTTTCTTATTGGAACGATTTAATTATACTAGTGCACTTAGGTGGAAATGAAACAAACCAATAGCTAGGATATGCTATTTTAAGTGGCATCAAATATTCGTGTCAAAAATAATATGTGCAAAGGAGACGAATTTAAGAATAATTTTGCGAGTAACTTCGGTAGTACACAGAGATCACCACGATATTCACGTAACAAGTGCAACGTTCAGAACAGCACAGCACTGGAAAGCGTGAGAATCCTCTACAATTCTATAATTAGAGAGCCAAAACCCTCAAAAATAATTTTCTGTGTTCTTTTGTCGTTTGCATCTGTGTATCAATTCAAAACAATAGAATCTTCTTCGTCGTATACATCTTCGTAGCTGGAATTATTCAGGGCTTGATGCTCTTGACTATGCTATTTAATTTTTTTCTTATACCAATGTTGACGAAATACTCTATTTGTTCTAATTTACTAGCTAAAATGAATATATCAGCCTTTATCTTCTGCCTTTTGCAAACTGTAAATTTTTGTCCTACCTGTTAATTTTATGTTTTACCCTCGAAGTACTCCGTTCATTGTTTCACTTAGTTCCTACGGATGGTGACCTAACAAACCCCGCGAAACCCCCATGAGGTACCTTGCGGGGTATTTGATGGGTAAAATAACCCCAAATGGACATATTGGTTCTCAGAAAAATTATTGAGTTTGCATACGACATGGAGCTTGTGAGTTCTTTCTCATTTACAATAAATCACCCATTGCTAATTACTTGAAATTTTTATCTTTATTCCATGAGAATTTCAGGAAGTTTTACACTTTAAACCAATAGTTATTTACGCGTAAATATTTATTCCGTTTACAGATTGTACTATTAGGTCGACTGATCATTATTCTGAGGGTTGAAATCCGTTCCATGGGTTTCAAGAATTTTAAACTTACGATGACTTAAAAGTTTACGATACACTTGCAGGGAAATTTTAAACTATATCTCAAACATTACGGTTAAAATAAGGCATATTCCATATTTTAATTCAATCTGAATCACTTTAAAATATGTTCAGCTCACATGTTTCATTTAAGGTTCAATATTACTATTGAAATATTGATTGGATTTTTGGCCATGTATATTCACATTTTCTCCATTATGGTAATAGTTATGCTCTTCTTTAGCTATTTAAAATATAATCTACTTCGTTACTTGCCTTTGAACTTTCCAAACAACATATCTTGGAATTTATCTCTGAACTATTTACTATATTTTTTAGAAGTTGAAACTCAAGCGATGAAATGATCGATTATATTATTCTGGAATACCGGCGTGGTGGAATAAATCGTCTAAAATGATATTAGTTTCATATTAAATTCATTAAAAAGTGATATTAATTGAAAGAATATGTAACTACTCTCCGTATATTGCCAACCCAAGGAGATATCATCAGTCTTTAGTTTTCAATGCACTCAGAAAATTTAAATGTTATTACCATGCTTGGAAGTACCTTGAAACGAATTTTTAACTTTTTAAATATTCCTGAAGTGGGATAAAGGCGTGTTTAGGTACTGCCTCTGTTTATGGTAATGGCGGATTTTCACTAATGTTTTGCATTTCCTTGAGGCAGGTTTTGTAGAGAATAATGAGGGAAAATGCTTATGGCTCAATTTAAGCATCCATTTCAGTTTAACCCTTTAGCAGTTCCGCATCTCTACTGTGTGCAGCAGACAAGACACTATGTGTGTGGGTACTCCTGCTTTTTTGCTTTATTTTTATGGGTTATAGCGAATTCTAGGCAGGATTTAATGTCATTTAATATCAGATAGATAATTACAAGAAGCGGTTAGACCTTACCAAAATAACGGAGTCAATGGAAACCATATGGTTACTGAAAATACTCTTCTGCAACAATAACCAATTGTAGAAAAATACGATTCCCTAATTGAAATAGTGAAAATACATGTGCACATAAAAATGATTTTTTATAAATTTCAATCAATGTTCTCGTCTCAATGCGATAACTAAAAATAAAAAGTAAGTATTCATTTGCTTCATGAATTATTTTACACTACTCAGAAATAAAAATATCTAAAACTGAGGCATAATTCAATTCAGTCAACTTTTTGTAAATTTTCCATACTATTGATTTTCATGTATGCGCAAAATTTTCCCATGTTGCGCAATGTATTAAAAATCAATTTTACGCATTTTCTACAGAATATTTAAAGTATATCATTTAAACTCTAATTCTAACCGTTCAATTTTATGCCGGCATTCGGTGAGCGATAGCCGCAGAGAATAATTGGTAAGAGTGGCAGTCTTTGGCCCCTGAACCTATCAAAATCCTCTCTCACTACTCTTAATAAAAATATTAATTATGATTGTCTTTCGGATCATTAACACTAGTTCAAAATAAATACATCACAAAAATACTTTTTTATACAAACCAAAAATCGCTAAGATTTTAGAATCCTCGTTAACTATGGGCCTGCGATGGACCCTATATCAAGTAAACGTGTTTCCAAATATCTAGAGGGTTCTTGAGAGGCATTGCAGTCATTTTCGTAAACTCTACTTAGTTATAATTGCTCGTTTCCATGACCGTCGTCAGCAATAACAATAAAGACTCCAAACTCTTGTCAACAACCACTCCACAGTCATTCCATGCTTCGGTCTACACATCTCAGCCGAGCCTCCAACGGGATGAGTTTGCCGTGTACGGATATTCTCAATGGAAGCCCTATTTATTACAATTCATCCACCATAATGACCGTCACGGAATGGGGTGGGAGGTCAGAGGACAAGCGTTGAGAACTGAGAGCGCTCTCCTTAATACAAAAGACTATTTCTTTCTCCACGGAGGCAGAGGGAGGGGGTTTCTAGTCTCATCAGTGACTTCAACGTTGGAGGGATTCACGACCAAAAAGCTTACTGTGGCCATTCCTTCCGCACCGAAGTCTTCAATAAGTGTACCCCTAACTTACCGGCTTCATCCCCCTCCCATTATCTCTACCACTCCTCGCTGTCGCCCCAGAAAGTGTTGGAGAGAGTGGAAGGTAGGAGACGGGTCATTGTGTGTCTTATGGTGGACCCTTTTAACCCTCCCACATGCAATTTCGAGTTGATTTAAGGATTTCCCTGAGTGGCGATCAATCACAAGGCCTTGGCGGGGCTGTAGCAGTCATTAAGAGACGGGATGAAATGTGAAAGTCATCGATTGGGCATAGAGGGTGGCATCAGTCGCCGTAGCAGAGCGGCCTGCCTTCGACAAGTCATACGTTTTATATACGTACGCTGGGCTGGCGTTGATTTTTATCGGGAGGCGATTACGCTCCGCCGGGTGGGACCTGCGAGTTATTGAGGACCAAGTTCCGCGAAATCATTGGCCTTAATCGAGTTGTGACGCTAATAACTTTGCTAATTACCATGGGTATGATTGCGATCATGAATGCAGAGATGAAGATATTCAGAGAAAATTATTCTCTATGGCATTGAAATCTCCTGAGTGTGATGATGAAATGATTTGACTGGTTTATCTCAGAAAAATTGTAATGGTTAATCCAATGAAATTGTTTCATTATTTGAGAAATCGGTTTTGGAATGGAATATCTACATAATATGTGTTAAGAATAAAACATACAAAGGTTATTTTACATTTAATAATTGAAATGATACAGCCAACATTAATTTATTTAAAAAATCGATAGTCAAACATGCATAATATATTATTTATTTTTAACCATTAGCCTTCAGATGTCAATTATTTAAGACAAGGGTCTTCCATGTACTACATTTAGTTATAAAAGTCATCTTAATCAATATTATTTCTTCACATATTTAGTTTGATTCCACGGACACATTCGGGATGTTAATAGAAGGAAGGAGGAGAATATTTAGTAAGAAATGGAAAAGGAATAACCATAGATTAGGCTATTTTTATTTATCATTCGAATTTACTTAAATTGAATACATTAATAACCTTTTGCATACGGTATTTATTAATCTTTATCACAAGGAAGGAGTGCATAATGGTGTTATTTTTAAATGATTACCATATTAAAGAAAGAATTTACCAAAGAAATTCTATATCAATTTTTTAAAAGTATGATACTTTTTCATTTAAAATTTTATTTCCCGATAAAGTGAAAAAATAAAACGAAGTTTCGGCATTTTCTTACGAAAAATAAGAAAGGACTTACTCATAACCAGCTAACTTCTCTTAAATCGTGCGCCAATTGTTTTGACCTCATGGTCAAACATAAAACTGACACACAATGACGCCTTTCGGGGAAATATACTCTTACAACATGCTGGTAAGTCTGGGTCACGCACTTAACCACCGATAACAAAGAAAATATTTGACGGTTACAACAGAGTAGGAGTAAATAAAATATATTAGTGGTCTTATGGATAACGCTTGCGTGAAAATGGATAAGGTTCAAAGTAGAATTAAATAGGATAAGGATATAAGGACTTGGAAGTGAGTCTCATCCCTTTTTTCTTTTTAGGATGTCACTTTCTATCATCACTTTTTCTCCCCAGCTTCCAAAAAGGGCCTCACTATCCTCCATGCCATCTTATAGTTTTCCATTTTCTCACTCACGCTTCAACTACGTCCTTCATTAGACCATTTGACAAATATGGGAGAAAAGAAGGATATTTAAAGTAAAGAGGCGGTAGTAGCACAGGCCAATGACCCGTTACATCCTCACTTCCCTTCTTAACTAAATTTCTAAATCCTCCATTATCTCGTTATTCTCAACTGTCATCCACATTTTCCAATCAGGAAAGTGGTTAATTGAGTCGGAGAAAGTGGGGATAGGCCAAGGGACTATTTTCTTCTGCTATAATGCTTGAAGAATAAAATATGGCAGGATTGAAGTGAAAGTCAGGCAAGAGGAAAGGTGTTTTTCTTTCACCCTACCATCCCAACGGCAATTTTTTTAACAAGAAAGGGTTAGAAAGCAAAGTTTGTCCTTCAATCCGCATTTGCTTTTCCCATTAAATATGTTACTCCTTTGCTGAGGCAAATTGTAAAGATTGAGAGTTGGAGCGAAAGTTTTCACATTCCGTCCTAGAGTTCCTTCCACCATTGAAAGATAAGTGGGTGAAATATTTAGGAAATCAAGATTTTCCACACATCCCCACAATTTCTATCTTCTCCTAAGAAATATGCTTGAAGAAGTTTGGGATATAGGACTTTGTGCATGCTTTTCATACAAATACTATTGATCTTTTTACTCCGTTTGTGACGAGAAATTTAAATGCAGAATAGTAGAACCTGTGTATGTTAGGAATTGAAGAGAGGATGAGACAAAACTTTAAAGTGAACCCCTACCTCACCTCTTTTTTTATTAATTTGTGCTTACAGTCCTCATGGCTCATCTGCAAAGATCCAAAATTTTTCTTTTTATTATCACACCTTACTTTCATTGTCTTCCTTCTTCTCAACCCATAATTTGTTTCTTGGGAAACTTTTCCAAACTTAGCTTTTTCCGCCTTAGTTCATTTTAAAATTTTACGTCCATAATTCCCCCTCTTAATTGTTTTTCTTGCTATCAGTTTTCTTCTTTGATTTTTAAGGCACCGAAAATAGTTTTAAACTATTTTCTAGTTTTAATCTATTTCCAATCATTTCTTGTCCAATATTTGTTTCGAACTGACAATGTTCACTAGAACACCCATCTTTCCACCGTTATCTTCATGTTCCTACCCTTTATTTATCAGAACCACCATGGTGCAAAAATGCCTTTATCGATGCCCTCATAATCCATTCCCTCCTGTATTTACCGTCACGCTTTAATGTCTCCCTTTGCAGTGGCCATCCCTCCAGATTACCATACAAACTTTTTTGAATCCCCTCTAACACCTCCCATTACAGCGTTCCCATAATCATTTCCTTCCCTCGTCGCTTATGCCATCATATACTTTCACTCTTCCTTGACTTTACCCCATTGTTCCAGTGGGAGCCAAGTATAAAAATCTCTTGCGCTTGCTAACCTTCTTCAACGGATCCTCAAAATGTTCTCAAACTCCTCGAGGTACTCATTAACCAAACCTTTCTTTATATCCCAAAGGGAAAATGCCGTATTGGTATCGTAAAGTGCTCTCGAAATAACCCGCACATCCTTAAAATTACGTATACGACTACGTAACATTCTCTAATCCTTGTCCCTACAAACAGACTTAATTTCCTCTCCCAAAAATCACTTATGTTCACTGGTTTTCCTAGCCGTCCAAATTTCTTTCTTGACGTCTAATTCTAAATCTGAAAATTATCATAATCATATGTACATTCTGACCAAAATTCTCCCACCATTCGTTATTTCCCAGTCCAATGATGTCCACCTCATGGTTAATCTACAGTGAGAGGAATCTACAGGAAGATTGATATTATGAATCATTATCCCAAGTAAAATCTGAGGCCAGAGCACTAGGAACAGAACTTGCCTCTAGCAATATTTCCATGAATATTATCACCAACCAATCAACAAGGACTTCAATGGATGACAATCTAATACCCCCAGCTAAACGTCTCTGTGGTGACTTGCAGGTTGATAGTCAGATAGAAAATATTATCCAATCTCTCATAAATACTATCACAAATACATGCTTCGCAATAATGATCGGTCCAGAATCGGTTCATAGGTTTAAAATTCTAACATTCTGATAACTAATATCCTTTCCCATTCCCTACTTCCGAATAATATTTCTAATTTAACAAAATCTCCTTCAAACAACATACTTCTCAATTATTCTCAATCACCCGCTACGGTAACGTAATATCACGATTTAAAGTTGCTCAAGTTTTCAAATCCTACGTTTTTGCTGCTGCCCGATTCTCCAGCTAGCTGACTAGATTCTGATACCCACATTTCCCCAGACACGCAAACCACAGTGAACTGGTCCAGCACTAACTATCCCTCACACTAACTCTTACAAATGATCACACTTTCTAAAACACTTCTACTTAAATCCTCTATCTCCGTCGTCTTTCCGCGTTGAAACGCCGTCAATCCGCGCTTCCCTTCACCCACCATTCCTAAGTCATCAATCCTTTATTCTTCTCGCCCAAAGTGTTTTTTAATTCCCTTTCCCCAATCATCCCCTACCTCACTTTCCCACTACCCGAAAGTTTAGTTCTCCATTTCTCGTCCACTACTCTTTCCCCTCAAATCCTTTTTTCCTCTCCCAACTCAACGATCCCCACGAACTCCCTTTCTCAACCTAAATTTTACCATTTAAAAGTCCCTCTCTTGGGACCGACACCGTCTTCTTTCAATGTGACTCCATTACATCGGTCTTTCACCACCAGCAATGTGTGACACTCTGAACTTCCCATTCCCTTTTTCTCTCGAATCCCCATAATCTTCGTCTACAGCCTAAATCGGTTTTTCATAACAACACCCCTCCATCCCCGGTATGTAATACTCCGCTTTTTAGGCCCTACCCTCTAAACAATCCAGCTGCCCCACACCAACTAATCTTCCCACCTTCTCTCTAACCCTTTCCATAAAACGACTTTCCTAATTCTCTCTTTCCCTCAATCCATCATTAGGTATACACCCATAATTAGCTTCACAACTAAAAATTTCTCAAAGATCCTCAAATTCCCATCGTCTTATTTTTCCATATTTCCATTAATTACCTTTCTAATTCGTTTTTTCTCTGTCTCCACAATTTTCACATTCCAACGAACCATCATTTTCCATCTTGTCCTATAAACTTAACTTGCTGAGACGTAACGCTGCCTATGCGATTCCACTATTGTAACAGTGAATTCCCTCCAATTACTCGCCTCTGCTATTCCTAAATTCTCATCTCTTATCCCTCACTTTCTCTCAAAGTAGTAATTCTTTGGATTTTTTCTGTGTTAATTCTTCATTCTCTTCTAACATTTATCTCTAAAGCCTCTAGAAGCACTATCTACCCACAAATCTATCAGTTCGTCACTCTTAAACTAATTTCCTTTTATAATCTTAGACCGAGCGTTTAGTTCCATTTTGGGTATTGGTAATAGACTTGCCTTTACACTACCTTCCCATACTGAAAGGCAATTGTTAATTTCATCCCAATATTTCATGATAAATCAATACATTTATATTGATTGGGAATAGATTTCTGCTTCTAAAGACTTTTTCAATAATTTTCTAACTTTAGAGTTGACTTTATTTGCATTAAGCAAAATATTATATTTTTTATCGACAACATTTTCCAGATAAATACAGTGACGTATTTTACTTACTCTGCATTCACAATTAAGAAATTGTTTTCTTGAGATAGATGATCAGGCAAATAATGCTAAAATTGTAAGTACCTAGTTTAACAAGCACTGCTAGACATTTAGATTACTTACTATTAATGCTCATTACTATTTAATTTGATTTTATTAATGCAAGAGTTAACAGTATTAAGATAATTTTAAATTATTTTCTCCAATTTGAAATTCAGCATGGCTCTATACTAATCTGCCGAACATGTTTGGCCTTCCGAAATTCTACTTTAAACTCTTGGAATTACTCCTTCTCCGCCAACTCATTTTCCCCAATACGTTCGTGTATTAAAGCCCCCAGCACACACTGCGCAAATTTTGCCAATTGACAAATGTAGAGAATATTTTTTACCGTCTATTTTATATTACACGTTGCTTTTCGCCACCTTCCTCTCGAAGTTTCATACCTTGCTTCAACCATATCCTTGATAAAATTAAAATCTTGCTTTCAACTCGCCTGCTGTAATCCCCCAATTGACTATTCCTATTAGAAGCAGCCTGCCTCCATATTCCAACTATTCCTGCCTTCACCATCTTCCTTCATCAAGTCCCTGTTATCCTCATCCCTGATAATTAGCTTTCCTAAATACGTGGATTCCTATTTGTATCCTATTATTTTAAATCCATCTACCTGGCTAAATTCATTTTCTGCTCCCTCATTTCTAATACACTTCTCCAATCTTTCGACAAATCTTGTCCTATACTTCGCCCTATTCTGTTCAATACGCAGTTTAGCCCTTTACTCAGCTATAAACAATAAGACCATTAAACTTTCAAAACACTCATCATTCAGCCAATACCCATGCCAATCACCGATTTGTTCCTATTCTTTAATACAAAAAATCGAAATTAAATCTTTCAATTAGTATCCAACAGAGCACTCTGAAGGTCGTTCAGGCCTTAATCCACATTTAACACCTTTGCGTTAGTTAGCCCACTGGTGAAAGATCTGACTGTTTGCAACATTACCTGGACTTTGTTACTATTTATTGATAATCAGACATTTAAGGTTTTCTTAACTCAATGTGAACAGTTGCTAGCAATATAACATTGGTGGTACAGGCATTTCATTCTATTGGGAATAAAGAAGTCCATAGGACTGGATACATGTAAAAATACCTTTTAACAATAAATATCTTTCTTTAAACCCTTTTCGGGGAAAGATGATGTAACTTTGGAGAATTGCAGGAATTTGAGATGTCATCATAGGTGGGGGAATCGATTAAACATTTGTTAGAAATGGTTAAAGGAAATAGCGTGTGACTATCTGTAGGAAGGAAAATGAAAGGCAAAAATAAAAAATTGCATGTATGAGAATAAAAATTAAAACTCAAGGTATTTTGAAGGCAATTATAGAACACATAGCATGAGGTAAACTATGGTTACATGAAAAGTAAAAATAATTATGGACGAATTGAGTGAATTTAACTATGAATGCTTCAAAGAACATAGCCATTTTTTACAGAAGGATTTAAGATATAAATAGGAGATACATAGGTGCTATTACAGACGACTGAAACTATTCCGAATTTCTATTGATTATTCATCATTGTGTTTCAGGAATCATTTACAGAGGGAATGGTAGATATTTATTTGCTTTAATAAGGTATTTCGCTAAATATACCCTTATGCCAAGTAAGTATAGACCTACATTGCGAAAAAATACCATTAATTGCAACGTTGTTTGTTTTGCACTAATGTTCCATGTAATCCTCAGGTGCGGATGATTGGTAGGTAAGGTAATCAACCGGTTAAGGTAGGTTCTTGGATGGACACAACTACCCAACAAGTATTTTGTGACTCCAAACAAAACACAATGCAGCAACCTACTCTACATCGGGTCCGAATTCATCTCTGAGTACTTACTTCCTCCCTTCATCTCGTCCAATATCCCTATCCTGTTCCTTCCCTTTCCTCGTTGGCTAACATTCTCCCCTATATTACAGTCTTCAACATTCCCCTGCCAATCAATACGCCCCTCATCCATTTTTCCCGCCTCCTTAGGATTTCTACCAACAAACCCCTCTCTTCGCCCACCATACCATGCACTTTCTCATTTGTATTCCTTTCGGTGAATTTCACCTTCTTTATTATTCTCCACGCCGGCATTTTAAAAGTCTCTAATCTAAGTCTATCCTCTTGCTTCAATGACCACGTTTCCGCGCCGCACATGGCTACACTCCACATCATTGTTTTTACGAGTCCTTTCTTAATATCTTTACTAATCGTCCCCGTCATCAACTCCCTCCTCCTTGTGAAAGCCTGTTTGCCCATTTCTTCTCCTTACGTCCCTACTTCTTGGACCGTGTTGGTCCAAAACTCATCCGATATACGTAAACATTTCTCCCAGTCTAATATTTGCCCTTGGCGGATGATATCACCAATTAAATAATATAAGGAGCTTCCAAAAGAGATTGCATCTTTAAAACCAGGTTTTTAAATCCTATGGAAGTAAGTCCAGCGTAAGTAAATACGCGACTAGCCATCTGACATAACCTCACCCTACAAAGACCGCAAAAGAGAGTATTGAAGGAATTAGAAGCAAATCTTTTGGGATTTCAGTCAAATTTGTGAATATCCAAAATCCTCCTGAAACGATATGTACGCCAATGATTTTGGTATCCCTATCTCAAACATACAGGGTTCGTCCGGAAAAAAAGTGTACTGAGCTCAGGAAAAAAAATGTATTACACTTTTACATATCTTAAGCTAATATTCCTCAAAATAGGACCCTTGTGAGTCGATACACTTGTTCCAGCGGCGTTCCCATTCCAAGAACGCTCCCGCGAAGGCATCATCGGGAACCTCTCGAAGACACGTCGTCACGGCCTCTTTGACGGCGTCCAAAGTCCCGTATCGCGTTCCTTTCAAACTCCTCTTTATCTTCGGGAACAGAAAGAAGTCCGGTGGTGCCAAGTCCGCGCTGTAGGGCGGGTGCGGCAGCGTTGCCACGCCGTGCTTGGCCAAGAAGTCCGACACGACAAGCGCGGTGTGAGACGGCGCATTGTCGTGGTGCAGCCGCCAGATGTTTTTGATCGCTGGCTGGACGCGGGTGACTCGTTTTCGAAGCCTGTCGAGCACTTGGACGTAAAATGCTATCATCCGAACACTAAGACGACGATCAGAGTTCAGTACATCGCGAACTTTTCGCGCATTTTCGTCGGTGAGTGTCGTTGATGGGCGTCCAGGCCGTGGTTCGTCGTCGACCTCTTCTCTGCCCTCCACGAACATCTTGTGCCACCGAAAGATCATGTTTCTGGACATGGCTGACTCCCCGTAAGCCTGTTTAATCATACCGACAGTTTCGGTAGACGATTTCCCAAGCTTTACCGCAAATTTGATGGAATGACACTGCTCCAAAAACTTCGGCATCCCGTTCCGTGACGTGGGTCGAGCGTGGAGGTTCGCGTTAACAGAGCTCCTCACTACACCACAGCTCAGAGCCGACTGTCTTTTTCAGCGTCGCTTGCCAACATACTCCCCTCCAATCGCAGCCCGTCAGAGCGGTGCTGGGCGCGCCTGGAGCGGCGGGAAAAAATCAGTACACTTATTTTCCGGACGAACCCTGTATGTACAATTTTTGAGATCAAGATGAGTTAACTCTTCCTTATCCTATTTATAGGGAAAATTTGAATACCAAGGAGTAGAAAAGAATATTAAATTGTAGCTGTTTTTTTAATCGGGTTCAAAGAAAAGTGATTCAATGCCTTAGGTCACCTGAAAGTGTACCAAAAATATTGTGTATACCAAAATTATGTGGGAAAACTGATTTCAAGTGAAAAACGATCGTTTTCTCTTCATTTTTATGAGTAAGTATCTAAGGAAATGTATTTATGTACCCTATGTTCATTAATTTACTTGCAAATAATTAGCAAAATTTAGCAAATAAAAATAATTTTCCGTCAAAATAAAATGGGAATCCCATAAAAAGAAGATATAGCGCAGCTAAAATATAGATGTGACATTTATTATAGCTGTCATTATTACCTGCTACGCACGGTCAATAAATTATCCATAATTAATACACAAATTCCTCCGCATGGGCGTGGAGGAGAAGCATTTTTATGACTACTACAGCTGTGCTGGCGGCGCCGATGATAATTGCTCCTGGTAGAGCCCCATGTTAGATACCTGTGTGTCGAAGGGTAGGAACCAGACTAATAATAGTCCACGCATCATTTGTTCCTTAATAGGTGGTTGCAAAGAAGTCTGTACTCAAGGCGGTTGACCGTGCAAGTAACGTAGAGAGGTCAAAAAACTTCCAAGAGAGGTAACAGAAAACCATTTCAACAATTATTCAATCAAATGTTGAAAAGGATTATTAGAATGTATTTAGATACCGCACCTGGCACACTGGGCCGTATGTCGTGCTTAGGAGTGGGTAACGCAAGTGTTCTATGGTTGTCAATTCACGAAATTGTCTCACTTCACGAAATTGCAGGACAATCTGCATAAAAAAAGAAGCGGAATTCTTCATTTGGAATGTCCGTATGATTTTGAGAATAAGGAAAATTAGCAAATCTAAAGTAAGAGTTGGAGAGATAAAATGCAGATATTTTAGAACTGGGTGAAATAAGATGGCATTGTAGCCAAATAATTCTTTAACGATAGTTATAAAAGCGTATACAGCAGAGAAGAAGAAAACCCACAACAATAGCAGTAGTATTGAACAAAATGATAGGGTTAAGCGTAGTAAAAATAGGGTAAGTGAGAGACAAAATATCATTAATAAAAGTTAAAGTGAAAAAAACTTTGTTAATGTTCAGGTCTGTATGCCTCCAAGCGTGTATATAGAGGATAAATTCGGTAAGATTATCTATTGAACAACATTGCAGGTGTTTCTTAAAGGAAATTTTTGATTGCAATAAGGAATTTTTTGCCATGGTTTAGCATCTGAGATATGGTAGTGAGATAGGAGACCACCAATTGGGAAAAATGGATTACAGAAAGAAGAGAGTAATAGAGTTCTCTTGAAAAAGGTGTTTAAAGCTGAATGAGCATTGGATTTGAAAACTCTAACAGGCGTAAGAGCTCATGGAAAATCCCCGGGAGGATGCAGACATAAATTGGATTTTGTTAAAATTGGCATACATTTTCGAACAGGTGTTTAATTTGCCAAGTTTCATAGTACCAGATGCGGATACTGATGCATAACGTATTGACATGAAATGTAATGTCAGATTTCAGACGACACAAAGGGCAGAAGTTTGAGGGAATGGAGTGCAGAAGCATTGACCAGATAAGTAACAAAGACTGTAGAGATTACTGTGAAAAGAGGGAAAGGGAGAAAATATACGAACCGTGGGAAGGTATGGAGAAAAGGATATTAAAAGCAGCAAAATAAACAATAGGATCAATAAAGAGGTAAATAACAAGGAAACCATGAACTACGAACAATAAGAGTAAAAGGATAGAAAAGAGAAGAAAATGGGAGGATGTAAACGCGGATACAAGATATTACAACGAGTGGAATAATACAATGAGACCGGAAACTTGGAGGGCCAGAGAAGCAAGGTAGAAGGCGTAATACGAGGATATGAAATTTTAGTAAACAATGATGAAAATGGTGCATTCCAATGAAAGGATTAGAAAGTGAAGTGGAAAAATCCATGGAAAAAATCAGGAAAATATTAATGAAATATTAAATCAGGAAAGATTCAAGAGAGACGAAAAGTATATATAGAAGAACTATTTGAAAAATGCAATGATCCTCGAAGAAAAGCATTCACAGAGAATGCTAAGTAAAGAATGACAGCTTAGGTTCAGGTATACTTGATGGTGATATATGAAGACCATGAAGGGAATAGAAAATAAATTTAACCTTGTAGATTGACTTCCACGAAAATACTTCAGGATTTTTGAGACCATGGGATATATATATATATATATATATATATATATATATATATATGAAATAATTTATAAATGGCATCAATTTGGATGGAACATTTTGTCAGATCAGTATTAGTTCCTGTGCCAAAAAATGGAAACAAAGCCATTTTAGAGGGCATTAGAGCAACATTTTTGGTTCGAATGCATCTAAAGTGGTTACAGGATCATCAACAAGAAGATAAAGACCAAAGTAAATTGATCCTAAGTGTAAGTTCAGCATGTATAGTAATGAATGAGTGTAGGCTCAGGAAGGGTAGAGGCAAGCGTGATTCCATCGCAGTAATGAGGTCATAAATGAAAAGAATATGGATTATAATTAGGATTTATTTTTCTCTGCTTCGTAGATTTCGAGAAAGCTTTTGTTAGGGTGATTAAGGGGAAATTTCTGAGTGTAATACAGGAAAAAGGAGTAGAATGGAGAGGTGGGATACTTATCCGCAATCTGTACATGCACGTGAATGCTGAGGAGCGAGTAGTGGATGGAAGATCGAGATGAGTGGGTAAGTCAGGGGTGATTATTATTAAACACGGTTTCAAACGCATATGAGGAGGAAATATTAAATGAGGTTTGGCAAAACTGGGCAAATGAATGAAAGTCCCAGGACAATGGATAAAACCAGTCAGGCTTGCGGATAACCATGGCTTTCATTTTCAGGTAACCACGGGAGTTGCAGCCGTTGCTGAATGCAATGAAAATTCAGAACCAAAAGGCATTGTATGGGATGATAATTGATGGAAACAAAACAATAGCTATCTGATGTTTGAGGCAGAGGAGACAAGCTAAGTTAATGCATCAAAACAGAATGAATTAGATGGGTGGAAAAGTTTACCCCCCTTGGAAGTATACCTATTAGCCTATTTTGGGCAAAACAGTAGCAGGATTGTCTCAGGCAAAATAGCCACTTCCATCAATATAATTTTAAATTGGTATTTGTCCTTCTTTTTACCCGGTAAGATCGAAAATGCCTTTAAATTTCAATGGAAACATACTTTAAATCTTCAGCGCGTCGTGCACAAAAATATCTTAAAATATCATACCATATATTGAAGTGATTAAACGTGTAATAAAGGATTAGAAAAAATTAGTATTAGAAATCCAACAAAACCACTGCAAAATTGATACTAGCTCTTGAGGTTTATCCGCGTGGATGCAGAAAATATTCCAACCATTCAAATTAAAAATGAGCATCAAAAATTCACATTTCTAAAGCGACGCCTCTCAAAGACATGTATACTATATATAGCTGCACAGTAGCTGAAGTCAGTCCCAGTAAAACTTTGCCATCAATTTTTTGTGCCTTTTTATTGCATATTTTCGTTTTCCCTACCATGTCATCTGCTTCACAATCGGACCATCTCCAATCTTCGTCCAACAAACTGTTTGAAGGGCAGAAAGAGGCAAGGAGGCGAATATTTCCGGACGGGGTAAGGAAAGACGCAAGGAAGAGAAAGAGGGAAAGGGAGTGAGAAAAACCCCAAACTAGAAGTGAACCTGATTTTGTGGAGGTTGAGCAAAAGGCATCGGGTAAGGACCAAAAGGAAAAACCGATTATTCTCTGGAAACCATCTGCAGAGGGCGAGCGTGAGGAACTTCTGGAGCCTCAAGGTTGGGAATTGAGAGGGAGAGGGGGGGGAGGAAAGCATGAGTTCTTCATGGTTTCCTAAATATGCGGTGGAAGAGAGGTGGCGGAGGAGAATGGATATCCAAGGGGAAGGATGTGACAAAGGCGAGATGGATAAAAATGTAAGGAGGCAGAGTGAATGAATCATCCAGCTCATACGAAGCCTCTCCTTATCCTATAGCCTCACAGAGCGACAAAACGTGGGACTCAGAGGGCAAGAAGATATTCTCCGCACATTTAACTCAACGACTACGATATTCGCGATCCATATTCCTTTAGTGTTTATAAACGTTCATGTAAAACTACTTTTTGACATTTTTTTGGTTTCTATGATGAAACTATTATTTAACGCTCAGATATTGATTGAAAGCTCTCGCAATTAGCAGTTCAACAAATAATCAACTCAAGAAATTATATATTATGAATTTTGGTGGAATGCGAGGTATCGTATCTCCCAAGTAACCCGAACCCAACTTTTATGGTTAGCCGTAATCAAATATGGGTGAAAGTAAAATAAATTGCGTCATATAAGATATTTTTTCGAGAAGTTCCATATATTAGTGACGATACATCGAATAATATTTTTATTCTAGGTAATCCACAGAGTGAAGTAGGTTTTGGATAAATACAAATACTATAGATATCTTGTCTTATAGCAAAATACAACTCAACATCCCACTGTAGAGCAAGCACTTCTTCCTCCCCGTATACTTTATTCCTCCCTTCATTACGTCCAACATCCTTATCCTATTTTTGCCCATTCCTCGTTTGCGCAATGTGAATATTATTAATGCTTAAATTTTGGAAATATATTTTAGCGTTAAAAGTAGAATTGTTGAGAGCTAATTTTCAAAATAGATGCTATGCCTTAAAGATCTTAATACCTAATACTAAGCTTAAAGAGACAACCATTTTTACAGAGATTAAATTTTTATGTAATTTTAATAGATTCATCTTATTTTTTCCACCAGAACCGGGTTTTACACGTTATTACAGGAATATCTGCCGTCAAAAGACTGGCCACTCTTGCTGAATGTATTAATTTCTGTTAGAACAGAAAACTTTTTCATCAAATAAATTAAACTCACTTTTTATATTTTATGCACATTCGTGCAAGGATTAACCGTAAAATGAGTGACAGCAATTTGATTCATTTGCGCATTTGTTTACAAGTAATATTTATTATTTTGAGCATTAGATTTGAATTTTTAGTAACATTTGAGTGTAAACCCATATAAAACTGACAAATTACGTAGAGTTGTTCGCCGAATGTAATTTTTTAGCTTTATAAAAATATATATGCAATGATTTTTTCGAGCTGCGGACAATTCTTCACATTATTTTTCCCAAGCACATTGTAAATAGTTAATAAAAATAACGTTACAGCACTAAAACTCATCTAAATATTTTATGCAAAGTTATCACTAGCAGATCAGACGACCACTCATAGCGATGAATCTGTAACCACTACTGTCTTTTTGTTAATATCAAATAAAAACATTGAGGAAAATGATCATATCATCCAACTCGGAAAAACAAGGTTGAACACAAATTCCAAGAAACTGCGGGAGATGCTGCAACAGTTACTTTTAACGGAGTCATCCGCTAATATAAATTTCAATGCAACAACTTCAGTGTAAGAATCATTCGCCTTGACCGGGATTCAAACCCGGATTCCCGGACATCGAGGGATTCAGGTTCAAAACCCGGTCAAGGCGAATGATTTTTACACTCTGAAGTTGTTGCATTAAATATGAACACTTTTAAACAAATGTAAATCGCAAAATACCTATTTCCAGGGAATGGATTTTGATTTTATATTGGTATATTATATTTGCATCAAATACATTGTACCAGAATGTACGTCATTCAACGCTTGATTTAAATAAATAATTACATTGGATTTTTCTTTAATATGCTTCGTCCTCGTTTCGCCAAAGCCTTATCCGCGGATAGATACCACCTTGCCACCATGAGAATCCCCGGGGATCCAAATTGAAAATTTGATTTTTATCTTTAGGCTCTTATGCCCTTGACCCGGAGGGTAGAATTCCAAGGGTCTGCTGGCACCGGAAATCAAGAACAAGGTGGGTTAAACCTTCCTCCCAACCTTCCAAGGCCTTTGACCATCCCTCTCTGCTCCAACGGCACTTCCTAAGACCGCTTCTATGCACTCACCTCCTCCAGAAGGGATCCAATTTTTTCATTTCTACCTTTCCACTCACCTTTTTACTCCCTAGTTCTCCTCCGACCCACACCTCGGCGTCCTCCTCCCACGTCACTTCCTGTCTTATCTCTTTCTCCATTTACTCTCCCTCTCTCTTGCCTTCTCCTTACTCCATGGAGGAAACTAAGGACAGTGTGCCATAATGGAGAGGGGGAGGTTGAAGGTGAAGGCGAAGGAGCTGTCAGGTCAGAAGGTGGGATGGGGGTTGGAATAGGACCACTCTTTCCTCAGGGACTGAATCTGTGCCTTATACGAAACTCCGATCTCTCGTTCACTCTCGCTCCCTCCGTATCTGCCAATCTTTCTTTCGCTGCCACCTCAACTTGTCTAAAAACCCATGCATTTTTCAAAATAAATTCCACATTGATTATCCTGGGAGGAGAGATGTACGTGTTAACTTTAGAGCTGCTGTAGACTTTTGGCGAGTCGATAGTAAGAGCATGTAAGAAATGAAGCAAGTGATCTGATCTTGAATAGTAAGTTTGACTTATTTTGAAATAATTAATAATGAAGAATCAAAGTCACAATACACATTGAGCATTTAGACAGGTTGCACGTATTCCACACGACTATCTCTCTTTTTGATTCCCACTTTTATATGTTTTTTTTGTAATTTTCCACCTTTTTCACATCGCTAACCACTTCTGAGCTCTCAATAATGTATACTTACAAATCGGTAATGATGATTATACCATTGAATTAGATTTAAAGAATTATCGTTGTTATCCTGGCATGAAAATAAATAAATATTCGCATTTGATTGGTGATATTTGAAAATGACTTTGATATGGAGCGTAGCTACGTACGTAGCGCGGAAACGTGGCCATTGAAGCAGGAGGATAGACGTAGATTGGAGGCTTTTGAAATGTGGGTGTGGAGAAGAATGGAGAAGGGGAAATGGACAGTGAAGAAAACAAATGAGGAAGTACTTGATATGGTGGGCGAAGAGAGGGGTTTGTTGGGAGAAATCCTATGGAGGCAGGAACAGTGGACGAAGGGGGTGTTGACCGGCAGTGGGATGTTGAAGACTGTAATAGGGGGGAGAATGTTGGGCAAACGAGGAAAGGGAAAGAGCAGGATAGGGATGTCGGACGGGCTGAAGGAAGGATGAAAGTACTCAGAGATGAAGAGGGGTCTGATATAGAATAGGATGATGGATTTTGTGTCTTATTAGGAGTAATAAAATGTTTGGTTGTAGTTTTGTCCATCCAAAAACCTACCTTAACTGGTAGATTACCTTTAAAAAAATTGAAAATGGGCTATATAGGTTTATGAATCCAAAGATTGAAACAAATTTTGTGGCCCCAACAAATGAAAGTTGGTTTCTGACGCTAAATCGGTGCGTAAGAAATGGTGGAGAAAAACATTCCCCAGTAAAAATAGAACCTCTATCTATTCACTTTGCATTGATGGTCTTTAGAAGAATGGTACGCTTAGAAAATGTTCAAGGTATTTACATTGTAGATGTTCCCATCACCAATATTTGATTCGAGCTAGAGAACCATTGGGATGAAATAATTATAACTTCTACTTATGAACTCTAAAAATGTAATCATCACGAACTACATTAGTGTTTTACTTAATATCTCCATTACCTATGTAAAAATTAGTACTGTCCTCAAAAATTGACTTAAGAAAGTCGAATTTTCAATATAGAAAACTGAAATGTTTAATGCCATTTTAAAACAGGATACACTAACTAAATACGTGTAATTAATATCCTACGCTGAGATTTAATAAATTTGTAGCAGTACCATTTGTAAGGAACTTATGTTTTCTTATTCAAAATTATGCAATGAATATATATTTTCAAAGCTTCTTATTTTTTCCATAATTATAGGCCATATGTCGTTATTTATTTCTTTCCTATAACACCATAATTATTAGAAATCTGGCTGCATCTGCTAAAAAAATTGTCCGCAGTTATATATGATCAATAAATGATAATAAAATTTTTTTTGGGGGAATCTTATGGCATTTTGTAATATTACGATATTTATTAAGTTTGCTACTTTTTTTCATCGCCTTAAGCTAAGAATATATCATCCAATTACCTACCATGAAAATTGGCTTCATGTTCAATCCCATCGAATAGAATTTAAAATATAAAAGGACAAGTTTTTTCTTGACATTTTGTTTTTTACATGACTTATTCATCATATTTGTATATTCATCGTTTGAAATAGCTGAACATGCTTGTATTTATGGTTTACGGCAAATTGCAGGGAACTTAAGTTATGACGCATTAACTACGTCCTTCAAAATATTTCAAGACTATTTTTCCATTGACACTTGAATCTTTCTCAAGGAAGTTAATTGGCCCGTCCGCTCTGGCAAGCTTCCCTGTGCGGAGGAAACCATTGTATTTCCAACTTATAAAACAGCGTTTAACTTCAAATTGTAATCGCATGCCTGTGAACTTCTCGCATGCATAGTAGGGTGATTTTACTCTAACTTGTCCGTTTCCGCGCTCCGTTCTAGGCGGTAACTCCAAAGCCAGCAAAGAGAACAATCGGGTGTGGGAGGCAAGTGAGGAAGTGGAGTGGGTAATCAAACGGAGGATTTGCAGTCTCAGGAGATGTGAGTTGTGTTGGGCAGTTAGGAAAGGAATGTTGTGGAATTTGGCTAATAGAGAGTTCGTGTCAATCCACTTCTCTGGCCAACTGTTAATGCAAGCGAGAAAGAGATTTAGATCTCTCTTGAGTCGCTGTTTGTCTACTCACAGAGCTTACTGCCGTGATGACCTAGGCAGTTATTTCACATGCTATAAAAAAGCGCTTTTTTAAGATTTTTAGATAATGAATCGCTGATTTTTCATCGTTCTTTTGTGTAATAGGTAAACGCTAATTCTTTAGTAATTATAAACTGCTACTACCAAACTACTCTAAGCCAAGTTCAATACACACGTAAAATAGGAGTTACGTTTCATGATATATTTAATTTAATTTAATATCTTACCCATCTTTGTATATAATGCATACATAATAAAAATATCCTTATAATCTTTTCATGTTTTTAAAACATTCCTCTGATATACCGGCTTTGATTTTCAAGATTTTGCTCTAATAGTATTTTGGCATCAAAGAACTGACGACATCTATCTTTTCAATAATGACTCACCAATTTCCCCGTGAGGCTGACTAAAAATAACATCTTATTGTTTTAGAAGCTACAAGAATTAGAGCAAGAAGAAAAATAAAGAACGTTTAAAGAACATAGACTCTATAAAATATGGAATTCAAATGATATACAGATATATGGATATACATGTATATTAGTTTGGATCCTTCCTCAGCTCTGAATGCCTTCCACCTGTCTACATGCTCCCAAAATATTTCTCCTCTGTCCTCCATACAGCTTGTATTATATTCTCGCTTATAATATCGTTCTTCCCTTAATGTTTCTTCCCAGAGAATATTGTGCAAGATATGTTACATGTGAAACCACAATTAAAAACATATGCATAAGTTTACCTTCTAACTTGATGATTGAGCTCATTGGCAATTTTTAACGGTTTCATTTAGAATAAATGGCATTAGCTTGAGACGTTAATCGAAGCTAAATTGCTTCTTGAATTTTACAGCAGAGGAATCATAAAATATGACAATTTATTAACTTCTTTCGTAAAGTCACAACGAATAGGAGTTTTGATAAGTCCTTAGTTTAGTTTTAGTTGCAATAGTAGAAAACACTTCAATTATCGAGAGCGCAGGAGGTGAAAGCCTTTACTTTCAATCCTTTACACTCACTAGTGCGATACATAACATGTGTATTCACGTAGATATGAGGATCATGTACAAGTTGAAAAAAACTTTATTCAGACCAAATCATTAATTTCGCTACTTCCGGGGAACAGTATTGCGCTTGCCAGGGAACAAGCAGGCCTCCAGTTGCGATATCGCTCCGAGGACGGCTTTAAGTTCTTCTCACAACTTAATTTATTGCACCGTTTAATCTCGTAAGGGAACTAGAATTTTCAAAACTACGCCAGCGAACAGGTGGGCATTCCGTCTGATGAGGCGGTGAATTGCAGCGGGGAAAAAGAGAGAGGGGAGGGAGGAATAAAAAACCAAGTTGGAGTGGAAAAGGGGAATCGCACCACCATCTCCGCGTACCTAATGAGCAAGCTGAAGATCCCTCTCGCTCTCGCCAACTTCTCCAATTCACACAGGATACGTACCGAGCAACGACTGGCGAAACGTCGTCAGTGAGAGTGAGGGAGAGACAGAGCGAGAGAGAGAGAAATGGAGAGACGTAGAGAGAGAGGGATGGAGGAGGAAGAAGAGCACGTTTACTCAAGCTGCGTTTGGGAAAGAGATAATTGGCACGGATTCACTCCGTGCGGTATTTCATGAGTGAGTGGATTCTCGAGGGATATTTATTCTCAGAGCAGACCTTGTATGCTTACTTGATCATCCGTTCCTCATGGGGATCCCTGCATAATTTGACGACGGGTAAAAGAAAAAAATAGGTACATATCACGGTTCACTCAAAATACTCGTATCCCTGAACTTACTGATACTGATATCATAATTATGTTTGTATGAATGAATGGGGCAATCTCGCTTTAGATTCAAGGTTATTGAATAGGTCAAAGTTCATGAACAAGTGTTTGATTTTTCTGTACTTCATGTATAATTAATATGATCTTAGAAGATAATTGATACCAAAAAGCGAGTGTAGTAAAGGTCAATCTTGGCTGATTCGCGGCCGAAAAGAAAAAAAAATCTTTGATGATTATAACACAAGTAACCATGGTGCAATTTGTCGTGGTAGAAGAAATTTAAGATATCATGAGTATTTCATAGAGTTTTACTGATTATTAATGCACTTGCACGTAATTAGGAGCAAATTATTTTCGAGAGTTGTCTAAAAAGACTCAAACCTCAGCATAAGGACGGCTACACTCTTCAACGAAAGTGATGGATTATGATTGCGCATGCGTTGGAAGGAGTACACCAAATTTTCTGCTATTTTTCATATTTCTCGATTAAATTATTGCTAATATTAGGTTACTAATGTTAGTAAGGTTGAACGATAGATTTCTGAGGAAAGTTAATCCGCGCATCGTTTATTCCTCAGAGAGGCGACTACACACAAGATTTCTGACTCCATTAGACGGTCATTGGAACTATGTTGTCCATTGATAAATACTCCTGCAAAATGAATCAGCAATACCTCACTTATTTTGCCCATAAATTATAGTTGACACAAATAAAGAAATACGTCATGGTTACCATGAAACTAGGCCCACCGAAGGTCGTGCTCGCATCGGGAGAAGCATGGGTTCCGTTTTCATCATGTCACTAAAAACTTTCATAGTAGGAACAACAGCAAAAGCAGAGAGGAATAAAATATGATTAATTAGCAGAATTAAAAGCACATTGAATGTTAAAATGATATCATAATAATACTTACCTTTACATATTTACAAGTGACATGTAAAATACGTACGTCGTTATTCCGGCGAGTTTGAAACCAGATAGTCTTTTTTTCCACCTAAGCCCTTGACCCTTTATTGGGGAAAGGAGCATTGGAAGATATAAAGAAGGAGATACATGGAGAAAATGAAGATATTTTATAGCTTTTTGAAGTGAGATGGAATAAAAAGCGGAGATTCTTGGAGCGAAAGTTATAGATAATTGTAAAGTAGTACAGTTGAGGGAAAGAAAGCCAGCAGAACAAGAGCCCCGTGAAGGGCAGTAGTATTATACGGAAAGGTATGAAGGACCGTAGTATATACAGGGCAGGTGAGTGAAATATCAAAAGTAGAAGTAAGAGCTAAATCAACGAACTTCATCATTATGCATGCATACGCCCACCGGTCACCATTGGGGAGAAGATTTAGGCAGTGTATATGGGTCAATTAGAAGAGATGTGTGAGGGAAATGAGGGGGGATAGGATCGCGACAGAATAGTGATGAAGGTGGAATATAATAGGAATGGAAATAAGGGTTCACCAAGTAGAAATTAATTTGTTCAATGCAAATACGGTGAAATAAAAATGACAGGAAATAATAGGAGAAAAGTCGTCTATACTACCCTAAACACGTTGGGGAAAGCTTTACCTCCTGTTAACCGTATAGTTACAACTGTAAAAAAGCGAAATTTATGAAAGCTATTTTGCAATGGAATGAAACCACCACACATTTTGCGAGATATGTAATATACGAATTAATTTTATTTATACTTAACATATATTATTATGATAGAGAATTGCATAATTAACTTTTAGGGATGCATTTAATTATCTATTGACTGTGATTAAACAACATTCGGAAACAACAGGAAAAATATATCATTCAAACTTGATTACAGCTTGTAAATATTACTTTATAAGTTTAGTAAAAAATTTTTCTTGCGCAATAGTACGCGAATTTACAAACCCATGAATCTGATTGACCACAAATAATTCTGAAAGATATTTTAACCCATTTTTAATTACTTTTTTACATTTTATTCACTTATTGTCTTATTGTCACGTTTCATACACACACACACACACACACACACACACATATATATATATATATATATATATATATATATATATATATATATATATATATATATATATATATATATATATATATATACATACATATATATATATATATATATATAAATATTTTTTTTACATGCAACATATATAACCTCTGATCAAATAAAAGTGCAAGTATATTTTGCAATATATCCATTCCATTAATTATACTTTCCATTTATTACACCGATTTTTTTATATAGCTGGACATGCTATTCTGTTTATATCAGAGAGGAAAATTCGGAAAGGCCTTATCGTTTCCCTATCCCATTATTAAAAGCGGTAATATTGTAAATAACAAATATAATTTTTGCAAATAAAAATTTAAATAGCAATATTCTCCATGGGAAGCAGCGAGGCGGAATGGAGAAAAAATGTCAAAAACACAATATACTATATACTATGAAATTGAAGTTCAGATCCGACGCTTTTATCGCCTTATTAGGTAATTCTTTCCGCCGGAAACACGCATGCTTGCGAATGAGTAGAAAATATAAAATCAAAGAGAGCGTGTGGGCTTGTAACATATGTACTGAACACAATGCGCAGAATTACAAATGATTCTCCAAAGCGCTATTCTGGAGATATATCCATCAACGTTCCTCACCTTCGTATCATTTCATGGGAGCTCAATCTTCTGGAATGTTTTGCGTTATCACTCAGTTTTCCTGGATGCCCGCTATGACACTTGGCAGACGTTCCCCCAGAATCAATTCCGACACTATGTTTCCGATGGAAAATTGTTGGGAATCCGAGAGATAGACATAGTGATGGATCTGAAGTCACACTCTGTCGGACGTCGGGGATGTTTTAGGGGGTAGAGAGATCCGAATGATCACTCATCTTGCCTCGTCCTTCCGAAGTTGCCACAACCACGTCCAACCTCCAATTCACCCCTCTTCGGCCCAAGAACACACCACATAAAGATCTGGGCTCACTCCCATAAGGCTTTACAATCCTACTTCTTCAGACCTGAGAGGTAGAAAACTCAGGAAACGATGAAGGAAAAGTGAATAAGTTTATTCTTTGAGCCTTGTAAAACGCGAGTAAGAATTAACAATTTAAAATTGAATAAAAAAAGATAGTAAAAAACTATAATTCATACCTAAATAAATAATGTACACACACTATGTGCATAAGTGGGTGTGTTTATTACAATATTATTATTAAGGAATCTACCGGTTAGTGAGGGCTTTAAGTGGACAAAACTACCAAAAAAACATTTTGTGACTCTTAAAAAAGAACAGTCCAGCAACCTACTCTACATCAAGTCCCACTCCATCTCTGTGTAATTCCTGGCCCTATCCTCTTCCTAATCTTTCATCGGTTGCCTAACATTGTCCCCTCATTACAATCTTAAACATCCCACTGCCGATCAATACGCCCTTCATCTATTTCCCTATCTCCTCAGGATTTCTCCCGACAAATCCCTCTCTTCGCCCACCATACCTAGTACTTCCCAAATTGTTTTTTTGGCCCATTTCACCTCTTTCATTCTTCTCCAAGCCCACATTTCAAAAGCCTCCAATCTTAGTCTATCCTTTTGCTTCAATAACCACGTTTCCGTAGACTAGGCTCCATATCGAAGTATTTACGAGTCTTTTCTCAACGTTCCTACTCAAATGCCATGTATAAACTCCCTCCTCCTTGTATACAGGGTTTGTCCGGAAAATAAGTGTACTGAGCTCAGGAAAAAAAATTATTACACTTTTACATATATTAAGCTAATATTCCTCAAAATAGGACCCTTGTGAGTCGATGCACTTGTTCCAGCGGCGTTCCCATTCCTGGAACGCTCCCGCGAAGGCATCATCGGGAACCTCTCGAAGACTCGTCGTCGACCTCTTCTCTGCCCTCCACGAACATCTTGTGCCACCGAAAGATCATGTTTCTGGACATGGCTGACTCCCCGTAAGCCTGTTTAATCATACCGACAGTTTCGGTAGACGATTTCCCAAGCTTTACCGCAAATTTGATGGAATGACACTGCTCCAAAAACTTCGGCATCCCGTTCCGTGACGTGGGTCGAGCGTGGAGGTTCGCGTTAACAGAGCTCCTCACTACACCACAGCTCAGAGCCGACTGCCTTTTTCAGCGTCGCTTGCCAACATACTCCCCTCCAATTGCAGCCCGTCAGAGCGGTGCTGGGCGCGCCTGGAGCGGCGCGCCCAGCCCAGGAGTCAGTACACTTATTTTCCGGACGAACCCTGTAAGCCGCTTTCCTAAAGTGCAATTCTTCTCCTTCCGCCGCTACTGCTTTAACAATATTGTTCCAGAACACTTCCGGGATACGTAAATTGTTCCAACTGCTATGGTTTTTATCCTACTAATTTAATGTTAATTTTAGCCTTTTTTCTGGAAAATCGCATAAACATTGTTTTATTAATATTGATTCTCATCCCATACCTATTGCAATGAAATGCAAATTCATAAAGGAGTCAGTACACTTATTTTCCGGACGAACCCTGTAAGCCGCTTTCCTAAAGTGCAATTCTTCTCCTTCCGCCGCTACTGCTTTAACAATATTTTTCCAGAACACTTCCGGGATACGTAAATTGTTCCAACTGCTATGGTTTTTATCCTACTAATTTAATGTTAATTTTAGCCTTTTTTCTGGAAAATCGCATAAACATTGTTTTATTAATATTGATTCTCATCCCATACCTATTGCAAGGAAATGCAAATTCATAAAGCAATGCTTGCAAACCATTGGCTGATTGACAAACCAGGGTTTGGTCATCAGCTTACCTGATTTTACGAATTCTCCGCCGACTTTCATTCCTATCTCCAGTTCTTTCCTTGCCTTTAAAATCATTCCCTTCCGGTATACGTTGAACAGCACCGGTGATAATGAGCAACCCTGCCTTACACCACTTTTGCAACACTGCCCATCCTGAATCTCCGTTCCCAATTTGCAGTTGAGACGTCTGAGACATGTATAGGTTGCGGATTAGCATACTGTTCCTCCAATCTAGTCGTATTTTCTGCTATACACTCTTAGTTTTTCCCATTTCACTCTATCAAACGCCTTTTTCAAACCTACAAAACATGCACATACGTCCCGATTGTATTCTATATTCTTCTCAATTAGGGATCTCATTACTACAATGGCATCTCGCATACATCTCCTCTTCATAAACTCAAAGCGATCATTCCCTAAGTATACAATGACCGTACTCTCTATCCTTTAATTGGTGATCCTAAGAACAACTGGAAATCAAGTCAAACTTATTGTTCTGTAGTCCTCACACGATGTAGTATTTAGCTTTTTCGGAATAGGAACTAACACTCATCTCACGTAGTCTTTCGGCCAGATTTCTTCCTCATAGGTGCTACATATCAGTCCATATAAATTCTTTCTCCTACATTTTCCAAAACCTTTCAGTAGTTCAAAGGGAATGTTTTCTATCCCCATGACCTTATTTGATTTCAACCCCCTTAAAGCCCTACAGGTATATATCACATTGTCGAGTATGCCTGGACCTAAGCTATCATCCTCTGCCTTATGTCCCTTTTCTATATCTAACCTTGTTGGTCTAATTGTTCTACAGTTGGTCAAGTTGTTATAAGTACAGTTCTTTATAGTATGCCTTCAATCTCTCTTGGTTCGCTTTTGTGTCAACTATTATCTTACCTGACCTATCTCTAACTTTTAACAGAGAACTTCCCATCTTGTTTCTCGATTGTTATATAACCCTGCTGTATCTTTTGCTTTATTTGTTGCCCGTCTCAATTTATTATTTAACTCTTTGCACTTAATTATGCTTAACTCTGTGTTCACATTCTTCCATTTTCTTTTCTAGTTCATCTTTGTAATCATCTCATCCGTGATCCATGGTTTCCTTGCCCTTTTCCCAATAACGATTCTTGTAATTTCTTTTGCAGTTTTCGATATCCCTTTCTTGACACATACCAATTTTTCATCTATAGTACTCGCCTCTTTACCGCCATTCATGGTTTTCTCTATAGCTTGATGATACTCCTTTCTTGTCAGCCATTTAATGAACCTAAATTCCATTTCCTAACTCGCCGCTCGTGCCTTATCTTTTAAAACGGTCGCTACACTTTATATTAACGGAATTGTTGTCAGAGACTGTATCCGCTCCCAGGAAGCCGTGCGAACACTGTTTCTGAATTGGTGCATAACCATAATATAATCTAACTGATTCCTTTCAGAGTCACCTGGCATTTTTATGTCTACCATCATTACTAACCCCCGTCTCCTACATAACTCAAGAGCTTTCTCTCCGCGGTCATTCATCGTAAAACTATAGACCCCATCTAATCACCATCTCAACCATCTCCTAACATTTCAAGTCCCTATTCTAATTAAATTGGTCTTCTTTTTTTGCGTCTGCTGTCCTGCTGCTGTCGGCTTTCTTTTGCAAATGTTTTGTGAGATGACGATCGCGGAAGCCTTCCTTCTCCCGCTGCCGGGCCCGACACACGGCCGATTTAGCCGAGTCTTGTTGTTTCCAGGACTCATTTTCTCTATTATTTCCATTACCATATTTTTGGGGGCAATAATTGAAGTTATTTCCAGTTGACTTCCTTAATAGGTTTTTAACGTGACTCAATCACTCAATGGCCGCCCCACTGTGGTCAGACGCATTTGCAGCCACCTCACTGAGGAATAGACGCTGCGTGGACTACCTTTCGTCTGGTTCCTAAACGACAACCTATCTAGCATGGGTGACCCTATCAGGAGCAATTGTCATTGCTCCTGCTAACACAGCTCAAGAGGTCAACGGAAAGCAAAAGCTCTTCCACCACATTAAGGTTGTAGTCCTTGGGAGGGGTTTATTATATGCATTAGAGTTTGCATAAATAACAAGTATTTGAAGTCAAGGTTTTATTATACATTATTTGCATAATTCATATAACTTATCTTCTAAAATCAAAAAAATATTATTTTTTTCTGAAACAATATTTCCTGAACGGATTATCTCGAACAAATGCTTTTGTAAAGAGAAGAAAAAAAATGACATGAAAAGTGCTCTTTTAATGTCGAAAGAAAGTAATTTTAGCCCTTTAATGTCTAATCTCGTTGAACAGTAAACATATAAATTTACCTCTATGCAAATATCGCGTATTCCATCCATACCTTGTGCTGTGGTGGGTACAAGTACGAAGTTGGATAGGAAAGGAATAAGGAATAGGAGTTGTATTAAAATGGTTAGGAAAAGATAACAAACATCCGCTAATAATCCACAAAATATCGTGCAAATCCATAGACATGCTAGCCAAATATTTTTTCTAAACAAGCGTTAATTTCACCGATTGTAATTGTTCTCATGTGTACTAAATAGGAGGGAGTAAATTTGAAACGACAACCGCCGATTAAATTAACCACTATTATTACCAAATCAGGTCATCTAAAACTAGAACGTGGATTCTATTAATCCATGACCATGCAACTTATGGTCCCGCCCCTTCACTTGCATTACAGCTTGAATATGTGGCAACCAGCTTTTGGTAGGGAACCCGTGAGGCATGAGGCATGGCAAAGGACGAGGGGTGGAAGGCAGAGATTGAAAAAAAGAAAAAATATAGGTTAGGGATTGTTTTTACGCGCGCTGCATTAATTGTACGTTGCATCAACGCATTTTGGGAACTTAGTTACCTGTTATAATATATCGTTTAGTAATCTTAGATAATACTCAGAGAAAGGTCTCTTAGTTTGAAATTAATAAGATGTTGAATGCCTTTGATCTTTGCGTAATCAATTTTACCTTGTGATTACCATTAAAAATATACTTTGCTCAATTTCACTAGCTAAAGAACAGGTACAAATAAAAAATAGATTAATAAAGCGTCCTTATGAAAAGATGTTAATAGAAGAGTAGAAAAATCATTGATTTAAGAATACGTGCTTGTAAAGAAAGGAGTTTGTTGTGAGAATTCATCGAAGGAGATAACAAAGGTGGGAGCAGAGGTTGACGTCTCGGATCGAGGGTAGAATTTTGAAGATAAAGATGGATGAAAACAGATTTTTGGAAGATAAAGAGAACGTTTAGAGTAATTTTAAGCAGAGAAATTTGCTATCATTTTGTACAAAAAGAGTTAACTCGTGTTTTACTATGTTTCGATGCTTACCGGTGTATATTCTCGACTATGACTAATTGACTGCTCCTAACCTAAGCTATATATATTTTAGCACTGTACTGTCTCTACTTCTTTGAGAATGATATCAGTATTCAGAGAAGAATACTTGAATTCATCTGGTCATAATTCCACTCGAAGAAAAACAATCCTTTAAAACTGATTTTGCAATTCCAAAGAAAAAAATAAAATTACGGGAACCAGAATATTAAGATTTATTCTCCCTATTGTGTAGCCTCATGGAAGATATATACCGAACAGTTCGAAAAATTACCTTTTGTATAGAAGCAATTATTTTTACCTTATTTTATCAAGTAAAATTAGCCTAGATATATTCTGTTAATGTAGCCGTTAAGCTTGTTGATTAAATAAATTGGTTGAAACATTTTTTCCAAAATTGACTAATCCTCACGTTCCAATCCCGTTAACATCGGTATAGTCACCCTCTTTCCGGCATCAAACAAGCATTACCCAACCTGATCGCTTCCATCTACAAAGCCTCCACCTTTTACGTAATACGGCACCCTCTAATGAAATACCTGATCCTCGGTCCAGGAAACTCCTGTGAGAATTGAGATTAATCGGAATGGTATGAAGGATCGGATAATCTTCTTATCGCTGTATGTATTGGGCTTATACCTCCCCACTAAGTCTCTCTCATTATCACCGTTTCCCTCACATCTCTCTGTCCTCTTGGCGCTGGAGTGGTGGCATTCCTCCTGCTTTAAATCGTACTTTAAATGCCTCATGGCATTCGACAGTTTCATTTTCTTCCGTTAGTAGTCCTTCATCTTTACCTTGTTTTTTTAAAAACGTGCTTCTCCTAATCATCCTCGAAGGCAGTCCTTAAAAAAGATATCGTTTATGAAGTAAACGAGGTTAATTTCGGTGATTATCTTATCTTTTGAGAACATTCATCAGTTTTTATCATAAACAAGCGAAGAAAGCCACCCTATAAAGAAAATAAGGAACGCTAAATGTTGTACGTTTGGAGGCAAGATTAATTCACTAAATCGATTGATGAAATTTGCTCGTCCCGGGGTAACATTCTCGCCTGCCAACACACAGCTCGGAGGTTCGATTCCCGCCATGGTGGATTTCTTCCACTTAGGAGTTGGGTGTTGATAATTGGGTCTATTGGTACATTTCACTGTTAAAAGCCCGATATGAAGGCCAAAGCCCCAAAAGGGCCATTTGCTGTTCGGTTGATTGCTAAATAAAATAAATGGTTGTTAATGACATCTGCAAAACTTTTAGCAGCTATTGGGGTATAAGAAGCACCTCTAAATTGCTGATTCAACTACTAACACGAATATACCCATTAATGCATGTTATATTGATGGCTATGTGCACATAAAGTATATGTTTGCGCAAATGCACGTTTACATATTTATATGAACGCATACGAATATATTTATGCGTAAATGGCTGGTACTTCAACGCCCTTGCGATGGCATGCAATGAATGTGTAGATGTTGGAGGGGTATAAAATGAATACATACAAAATTGCAAATGGTCAAAATTTTTACTTTATTTGCCAGAAAAAATGTCATCAATAATCCTCAAAATTATTCCAATTTATCATGAGTTAACGAATCAAGGAGAGTAGAGACTGACTACTGACGATGAATTCAAAAGATTTCTCTCATATATAAAGATACCAAATTAAACAATATGTTCTATGGTATCTAGGAAGAGGCGATAATTAGTTCTGATTAAGTCGTTCTTCATCAAATGAGATTATAAAATCATTTATTTTACCCTTCAGTCAATTTATGATTGTTTTCAAAGACATTATATGCATCATGCACACTGGTATTAATATTCTCTCCATTCCTCGATTGAAATGTCCAACCGCTTAGTTGTCCTTTAATTTATTTTTTAGTCTATCCCTATTCACTAAATGTACTATGTCACTAAAAATATTCTGAATACTTGATGCTTTGCAATATTTAAGTATTGGGCACAGCGACGTGAGAGAATAAGTGTTGCCAAAAAGTATAACTAAATTTGATAAAACGATAATTTAACTGAGCAATATAAAAAAACCGACCCTAAGGCCTGATTTTACAGTAATATGCTGGTTGAGTGGCATTATTATTACCTTCTTTTACTCTCATGTAATTTTACCCCAAATTCCCGCTACTGAAAGGTCCAAGGGTTTATACTTCCGCGCCTCTATCTTCAGGGATCAAGGGACCATTTGGTCTCAATTTCGCCCACAAAAAGACCTCTTTCTATCTATCTTCACAGTCACTCCCACCAACCACCTCTCACACCTTAAGCACCCCACCACGCAAAACCCTGAAAGTTGTCATAGACTACATACATTAGCAATGAGAGGCAATAATAAGTTGGGAAACATAGTGGGGAGGGTAGATTGAGATAAGAGAGAGGGATGATTTCCCCCGAACTTGGGATGAATGGGGTGCAAGGTATGAAGGAGGTAGATGGTGGGCGCACGAGACGAAGGCCAAGCAGGCACACGCAAACACACGCACACTCTCCCTCTTAAGTCTGTGGATGCGGTGTTCCGCATAGGGAAAGGAGTGGTGGGTCGGGATGAGGGAGGGGATGGGAAGTGGGTGGAGTGGGACGGAAGGAAGAGGGTGGGGGGGTGAAGCGCATGGGCTCATTCTATCCTTTGGGGCAAAGGAGATGCTGCGCGGGAGGAAGAGTGGGGAGCGAGAGGAGGGAGTGAAGAGGAGAGATGGAGAGGGAGAGAGCCCAGTCATCGATCGTCGGGGTGAACGCTTGCACCACCTCCCCCGCCCCTCCACCCCCGGCCGTCTCTTCCGTTCTCCCCTCCCTCCCATTCGGCCCTACTACCTCTGACGCATTGGAGCCCACAGAGTTGGAGTGGGAAAGCTTCGAGAGAGAGAGAGAGAGATAAAAAGGGGGAAAGAGAGAGAGAGGGAAAGGGGAAGAGAGGTGGGGCTCATATACACCCCTTCCCATCCTTCTCGCTCACCGCGCCAAAATCTCCCTGCTAGCATAACACACGGCTCGGTCACCATATTCCAAAACTCCACCTACAGACACACACCCAATCGTAGCCTGCCTATACCATATCTCCTCTTCAAGTAACCTTTAACTAGGGTTTCTACCGCATCTCTCTATGCAGACACCGGTCATCCAACTACCCACCTTCTTTCTCCCTGTATATCGATCTCTCCCCCCCTGCGCCTCCCTCACACTAACTCTCTTCCGTTTTCCATTCCAGGAACCCTTCATCCTCCCTCCCCCCCAATTCATCGTGGCCTTCAGATTTCACCGGTTTTGCGTCGTTGTCGCCGGATCTTGCGACTTTTCCTTTCGTCCACAGTCAGCGTTAATGCCAATCGTTTCGACTACCGCTCGATCGCTCTCTCACTCTCCCGGAATCCACCCCTTCCATTCCCCGTACTTATCCAAAGGTTTGGGATTCCCATGCCATGCCAACAATATTCACTTAGATTTTTGAATATTTCCAAACCGAATGAAGCTGTTAAAGGTCGTAGAAACATCTGGTTATTACAATAATACGGAGGGGAAGAGAGACAGAAAATAGACCCACTCGGTGTATAGTGCCATTCCAAAAAATTATATATTTTTAAAATACATATTTTTTTATAAGAAACCAAAATCCTGGCAAAAAAAGGTCACGAAAGGTTGGCTGATGGCTGTTCTAGAAATTCGCCCCCATTGTTTGATGTTTTTACCGGTAATTTACTTCGTTTTAGGAAAGTCAATGCCCAAGAATAGAGTTCATCTAAAAATAAAAGTGATGTTCGATGTTAGGTATTAGTTTTCGGGTTTATTCCACATTCAATATATTAGACTTAAAACATCACAACTCGTCAAGTAAGATGGGAAACCTTCGCAGCCTAGATGCCAGAGAAGATAAGAGATTTATACGAAAGACGATATTATGAATTTTCCTCGGAACCAGGGAGATTTTGGAATCCAGAGCAGAATTCCATCCGTTAACTATATTTTCGTTAGTATCTTTTTCCTCGCAAATTTAAATTTGAAACGACCTAACGATGAGAACCAAATGCTCCAGTTAATTCCACCCCAAGCACTGGTACGGGAGTCACCATTCCAATAAGTTACAGAGAAGAAACTATTACCAATTACCTAATTAAAACATTTCCACCAATATGATTCCTCAGAAATATTGATGTGGTAGGATTAAAAATGATGCATCGATCACTCATTCCAGCCATTTACACATTTTCATATTGCCAACTGATTTGAATTTTACTCGTCTTCCTTTATTTGTCCCTGGTTTCCGTAAAACTGGGACTCACGAGGAATCCTCAGGAACGCCTGACCGTGGATATTCCAAGACCCCTTTGTTCCAATTATACATGTGTACATCCTTGTATATAAATAAATAAATTAATTATATAATATGTATATATATATTTATATTTAATTATTTATATATATTATAATATAATTATATATATATATATATATATATATATATATATATATATATATATATATATATATATAGGCCTACCGTATTTATTATTCCTGTCATGTTATTTGGTTGCAGCCTAACCGCATCCAGCAGCCACGATTCCCCCATTGCGACTACTCAGTCCTTGATTGTTTTTTTAGCCCCCATTCCTGCAAATACAATTACGGGAAAAAACTAACCAAATCTTTCGCGCTTCAATTAAGCTATGCGTAGAAGCCTTGAGCACAGCTATGCAACGCCCGCCTGAATGGAAAATTACCCAAAAATCCAATGGGTGGGTGGAAAATTTTAAAAGTTAATTGCCTTGAAAAGGTATTCGCTTTTCTTTGCACTGTATGGAAATAATGAGTTTTTTAGAAGTTTGAAATTTCAATCGCTTCTATTTGCGTGACTCAAATCTCTGAAATCTTAGCATTTTAAGCTTCGTTATATAGCCATAATCTAATTATTTTGCCATTTACGGCAATGAGTTTTCTGATTAGTGGTTGCCATTAGCTAATAGTTGCAAAAATCTTTCAAAGTAATATTTTTGTGTGTATTGATTTCAAACATTGTTTCATAATCATTAATGCATGGGTTATTAGTTTGCTTTCATACTACCGTTTACCGACAAAATAATAACCATTTTTATATTCAAATGCTTTTGAAATAGTGAAAAATATTCCTTAGATCAACAGTTAATTTTACAATGTAATGCTTCGTAGACATCCCAAACTACTCCTTTGGAAAATTAAAATGCATAAATGGGGTCAAGAATTGAAAAAATATTACTTAAATTTTGATTATTTTACTTGTTACAATTTAATAATATTTTGAATTACGTTTATCAATATTTTAATTGCGTTTTAAAAATTGATTATAATTATCATAACAGTATTCTAAATAATGTTTTAGGTTATTGATATGGGCGTTTCTTATTGAATATTTTGGCTGCGTAGTATGCGATGAAAATCAGTAGTGTCTGTGGTTTGTATCGATAACAGAAGTTCACATCTTATGAAGTTTTCACAGTACTCTAACCATTATTAAACCATTTGTGAATTCAGTATTCGAAGATATCTAACCTTTCGATATTACATAAACAGGAAAATAGTTTTGCTAGGCAATAAAATTACTACAGATTGTCTCCTGCTACGCAACATGCGCAAACTATGTTCACATAGAGATTGTAAAAGTTATTGTTAGTAATTTTGTAGGCCTAAAACTCATTGGGAAATCAGTTCCTTTTACGAGAAAATTAGTTGATTCAAAGGTAACTTAGTTGATCAAAACATAGAGGCGAGGGTAGAGTTCACCTTGCACTAGTTTTGTTGAGTATATTAAATGCTTGGGCTCTTTCTTCATTAGCGCGGAATTCTTTTTCCTCTGCCGGGCCCCTCATATCTAGTTCATTCAACGTATTACTCAAAATGAAAGCAATGGCCAATTGCAATGCTCTATTTTATTCAACGCTCTTTACTTTATTCTCCTCACTAATTTGTGAGGAGATTACTTTAATACGAAGTCTTTCCCAGGGAGTACTTTCTACTTTCTACGAGGGTAACAAAATAAATAGCCAGCACAACTTGAAAGGGACAATAATAGTAAAGTTACTTTCTAAAATTTATATACTTCTCTATTTAGTCCCTATGACCATTCAGACACTTATTCCATGTCTGAATATGTCCTTGATAGCCCGGAGAGAAGAAGTAACTTATCTGTTTTCGCAACCAACGAATACCCTCTTGAACTATGAAATCATAATTTTCATAATTTAGGCCACCTAAAATAATATTCTAGGGCAAAAACTGATGAAAATTACTGGGCCTTAGTCGGGAATACGATAAACGATGGATATTTTAAGCTTTGCCAAAGAAATGTTCATAATAGCTCCTGTCCAGCTGATCCTTACGACTTATTTATTGAGTTTACCTCCTATGTATTTTGCTAGTGAAGTATATTTCAACCAAATATTTCCTCATTTAAAAAAACAAGATGTTCTTAAAATACTTTAATTTCTTGAAATTGTGATTCTATGTTTCGTTCCCCATTTTGCAGATGCATACAATCTCCAAAAATCAGGTCAGCGAAGGGTCCCATTATCAATATTCATTCAACAGTCTATTCTGCATTCAGTCGACGAGTGTTCTAGAAAAAATGTAACATTTTCTAACATAAAAGCTATATTTTTACTCTAGCCCATTTAAAAAAGGTACTTAAATAATTTAATGCAGATTTCAATTGCAGATTCCAGATCCATTTCAATTGCAGATCCATTGAGTATCTATGACCTACACTCATAAGGAGAGAATAAAAAAAGTATTTTTGCCATTAAATCATCTCTTTAGTATTTTTCAAATATAAATAAGATAAATAACTATAAATAGGATAAATGTACCGACACTTTTTCTTAATATTTAGCACATTATATCTGGCTTCATTTATGTTTTCCTTTTGCTAGGATAAGTCAATCGTGTTTCAATTTATCCATCGGTTAAAACAAACATTTTTGCTAACTTTGAAACCGTTAGTTTCACTAACACGGTTGGCATTACGAATACCTAAATTATTTATGCTGTAATATCACTTTATTTTTTCTCGCTGAAAATAAAGCAACATAAATGATAAGATTTAATTGATTGATATTTAGAAATTGTAAATTTATATTGTATGTAGGTAATCTTAGAATACCTAGGTAACAAGCTATTCAAGATGCAGATTATATTTCGTACTATTTCTTCCGCCATAAGATAATAAAACCAACAGGGTAATGCACGATTTAAAACATTTCACGTAGTGTTTCATAAGTTAAATAATTTGATCGACATTTATCAATTAATTGAGTAAGTTTTCATGATTCTTCTTGGTTAATTCTAATGGAAAATTGACCCTAAAAAGGTGCTGTTTTAGTGTTAAAATTGAATACAACATTTTATCTGCAGGCAAGGAAGAAGCTATAGTGAAATTAGTTCATTTTTGACTGAGTAACGACTCTAGTAAATTTATTTCTGTTACCACTCCACAAAACACCTGAAAAGAGTGACCTAATAGAATGCTGACATTTCTTGATGTTTTTGTTATCAATGCCATTAGTAAACTAATAAATGTGCCCTTGCATCAGGATTTAATTGCCATGTTATGCATGCATTCATGCATGTGCCTCTAATAGTTTTCACAAAAGAATGAAGTGGAGAACTCTTTTCTAAAAATGATTTTTGGTAAATAATAATACCAAAATACTCAAATATTCACAACATTAGCGGGCATTGAGTGGATTTACTCGTATATAATGGTGATGCTAACTATTTCTATTCGCCAAAAAGTGTAAGATGAAGACTTTTAAATATAGAGTTCATCTTCAGGAACTTAATAATCGGCAACATCGATATTCCTACTCCCTGTTACCATTCCTATTCCAATGTGATCAAAAGAAGCTGACCAGTTTAACTGAGAATCTTGAGAGAGAATGTGGTATTCATGGTCTTGGAGAGCGCCTTCGTCAACTTGGAATGGGGCAAGATGTTTTGACGACTGGAAAAATCGGAATAGATTACAACCACAGACGTATAATCTATCAGCTATTCAAGAAGCAAGTAACCACAAGGCGAATGAGAGAGAAAGCCTTATAGAGGCTAAAATTAGCAAAGGAGTTAGACATGGATGCAACCTTTCACCTGCAACATTCAACATATACCTGGAGTAGGCAATAAAAGAAGCACAGGAAATTAGATTAAACAGAATCAGGATCAATGGAGAAGAGATAAACATTCTACGCTTCGCCGGCGGTATTGCGATGGTAGCAGAAAACCAAGAAGATCTTCAAAGGTCACTAAACGCATTGGATCAAGTTCTGAAAACATACAACATGAAAATAAACAAGATGAAGACTGAAATCCAAGAATGTTGAAGAGAGAGGCGGAATACAGTAGGTAAAATGCAAAGACAAAATTAGATCAAGTAACTCCTTCATCTATCTCGGAAGTACCATCACACGGAACGGAAAAGGTACGACAGACATCAAGCGAAGAATATATCAAGCTAAGAGAGCCTTCACAACGAAAAGACTACTGCTTTGTTCAATTAAGATAGAAGTACAGACAAGAAAACAATGCGTGAAAAGATACGTATGAAGCGTGGCATTCTTTGGATCAGAATGACCATCGGAAAAGTAGACCAGAAAAGACGAGAAGCCTTTGAAACCTGGTGATGGAGGAGGATGTTAAGAAAAAAAGAATGGAAAAAATAAAAATGAAGAAATTTACAAAAGAATAGACGAAGAACTGATCATATGGAACACCATAGAGAAAAGAAGAAGCAGATGGATTGGCCATCCTGAGGCTATATCCTGAGGCACAATGTATACGTGATGAATATAATAGAAGGAAAAATAGAGAGAAAAGTTCCGAGCGGGACGTCAAGGGATAATACTAATAAAGAAGAACGTAAATTGTAAAAAATACCAGGAAGTAGCCAATTATTATTAGAAAGGGCAGAATAGAGGGTTATAGTCAATTAATTTTAGCTTTGAGCGAGCAATGATGATGTTACAGTGAATACATTGTAAATTACCGCCCAGGTTTGTAAAATTATATGGCAAAATATTTTCTAGTCAGCTTTTCTAGTTATCTTTTTCTAGTCCGTCTCTATTTCTATTTTGGCCTTCTCCAGCTTTCTGCTCCCCCTGAGCATCTTATATTCCACGTCCCTATCCTGCATTTGTCTTTTCGGACCGATGGACCATTCCCAGTAGTCCCCACCCGGAAATCCGAATGGGGGACTATTTTACCACCGGAATATTTTACCTGGAAGGATGCCATCATATCATAAATGTGTTGAGTGCAGGACTACATCTCCTCGGGAGACTAATGCGGTGATTTTCCGTTGCCTTCCGCATCGAACTACTACGGCGGATTCCGTGAACTTCCCGAGAACAATCTCTCTCGGAACACTGCCGAGTACACTCTCACCCAAAGCCGAAGCTGTATATGCTGGACCGGTCTCCTTGATCTGCGCGTGAAAAATGCCTCACGTTGTTTTGCGTGTAAAAGTTGTCAGCCGCTGGTAAATATGTTCCGACAAAATAGCTAGAATAACATTCTCCGCGCTACTGTCTCAAACCTGCGAACCTCGGTTTGCGAGTCGAACACGCTACCACTGGTTCACTTCTACTATAATATGCAGTGAACTTTATTCCACGAAAAAATGTTAAAAAAATTTTTCATGCCGGCAGATAACATAATTTAGTCTTTCCTATTCACATCATTTAGGTTTCTAATGATATCACCACCGCCTGCGCTAATTTCAATCATACTACAAACCAAAATATTAGAAAAACTACTACCGGAAATTTTGATTAAGTTTCCAGTGAATTAAATTTATGAATGAGTTTAATATACTAAGGAAAACAAATTTCTATTTAATTAATACATCAAAGAATAACAGTCATCAGTTTGATCTCTTATCGAAATCTATGGAAAAAAGATACATAGTTGTCCGTTGATAATTTGCGCCAACCGAAAGTCCCGATGCAATTACCTAAAATCATGATTCTGACGTATTTTATTTGCAACTTATTTGATCCTTAACAGTTAATTCATTGAAGTGGAACAGAGATACCATTAAACTTGTTCGACCGCCAATTCATCATTTCCCTACGCAAAAGTAGACTACCCGCTGGCGCCGAAAGCGCGCCGTAGATTGAGTTTTTGTCTCCCATTCCCTCAACTTTCCCACCGTTTTTTTTATCTTTCCCTCTCCCTCACCTTTTTCTCTTTCCACCTTCTACTACCGGAGCGGCCATCCGGTATAGCGACAGCAAACCCTCTGTTTAAACCCCTTTCTCCGTTCCCGAAATGCACTGAAAAGGGATTCCATTATTTTGTTTATTTCACCGTGAGATTCATTCACAGTCGAACTATGTTTCTATATTCTCTCCCCAAATCTACCTCTTTTTACCCCAACCTCCCATTCCTGCCTAAAAGTGTGTTTTTTTAGCAGTTCATTTCGTGTTTCTCTTTTATTTTTTGATGTGTCCCTTCGATGAACCCTTCCACTATTCCCTTCATTTCTGATCCCGCTTTTCCCTCCCTCTTAACCCTCTCTCCCTCTCCCTTTACGCGCTTCATTCGCTATGAGTTTTATTATTTTATCTTTTTCCACACCCCGCACACTCGCTAAATTTTTTGTCTTCCTCTACACAAACCAGAATTTTTAACACTCTCTAGTTAGTCTCTCATCTTTCATTGAATTGAAATAGTTTTCCTGATATCTTCTCCAAAAGCTCTTCTTTATGGCTATCAAGTATTTATTGTATGATGAAAAATATTTAGTCATTCTTCATCACTTTAATTGAAGTAACCCTGTTGTATTACATTTATTACAAATGATTTCGCAAAAGGAAACAGGGGATTGACTGTTTGAATATATAAAATATGATGTGAGGATAACTGTAAAATCTTTTACTCGATGACGATGACGTGAAGCCCGAGTTAGACCAAAAACTATATGAAGCCGTTAAAATAGCTGTTCCATTTAGCTCTTCCACAATCCCTCTCTCTTGGTCTGTTCTATTTAGCACATTCGCGAAAGAACGAGAATTTGCTAATGCTCGAAGCTAAATTGGCACAAACTATCTAAACAGTATTTTCCCTCCCATCCAATAGATAACATATTATTATTATTATTGGTAATCCACCGGTCAAGGTAGGTTTTGAAGGGACAGGTATTATATAACATACCATAGTTAGAACACTCACACACGCACTCTTCTTTTAAAATCGTTTTAGTTTTCGGCAAATTGGCAGTTTTTATCATCGGTAATATACCGGCTAATGTAGTTTCACGAAGGTCCCATACTAACAAAGTTTATGTTGATGGTCTCTTTTAACAAAAAAACATAACGTCCAACATGAGTATTAGACATACTTCAATTCTGATAACTTCCTTCCTTTCTTCATTCCGTCCAGAATAATTATTTTATTTATAGTAGCTTTACCTTTCTAGCTGTCTAAAATTCTACCCCTTTGACAGCCTTTAACATCCCACTCTCAATCTCAATCCTCTTCACCCATCCTTCCTGTTTCTTTCTTTTTCTCATCAATTCCTTCTCTTCCCTCACCATAACTACCACTCCGTCGTTTGTTTACCTTTCGGTCCAATTAACCTTTTACCTTCCCATGAAATTAAAACTTGACGTAGTGGAAGGGCTAGTGAATGTTGATGACCCATAGAGCTACACTGGCAGGAGCAATGATAACTACCCCTGGTGGGGTAGCTCATTCCAGATGGGTCGAAGGGTATGAGCCAGACGAAAGGTAGTCCGCGTTGCGTTAATCACGCCTTGAGTTGGATGAAAGTGCGTCTGACGCCAGTGGGGCAGCCTTTGAGTGATGGTGTCACGTTAAAAATTCTGTAAAGTAAGGTAACATAAAACCACCTCAATTATCAATCACTAGATTTTAATGATGGACACTATAAAGAAAATAAGTCTTGGCTACCACGGAATTTGGCCCAATCGACCTTTGCCTTGCCCGAAGCGGAGGAGGCAAGGCTCCGTGGTCGTCTTCTCACCGCATCCTTGCCAAGCTATAGCAACCGAAGCAGCACAGATGATGATGAAAATGACTGGATTATTTAATAAAGGTATTTTGAATGTTGGGATAATGTTTAAGACGGAAAATTTAGGAAATTTATACCAAGGAAAAAAAGAGAGAAAATAATGATATCTTAGGTCTAGGCAAGGTGAGATTGGATTAGTGGATCTATATCAATGTATTAATAAACAGCATGGGGCGTCAAGAGTCAGAGTCAGGTTGATACCATATATTGAAAAAAATTTAGACAGAAGGTAAGTCAACAAACAGCAAGCAACAGACAGAATTTTGCCAGCTAAGGTAAAAGCAGAACCGACAAACTTGGTCATTGTTCAGGTATACGTGCCACCAAGATATCATTGAGAGGAAGTTGGAGATGGAGTAAACGATCAGCTAGAGGATATAACTGCAGGTGTTCCTGGAGTGAAACATGTGACTACAGTGGAAGCAAATGGTCAGCAAGTGAAACGTGATTGCGGTGGAGGAGAATGGTTGGCAAAGAAGGAAATGATAGATTTGGTGGCAAACTATGGTTTAGGAACACATAATGACCATGGAGTTAAAGCAAAGAGTTATGCAAAAGACTGGGGTAAATCATCAAGAATACATAGCTTAGACACCACAAAAGGTGTTGGTCAACATGGAAAATGCTCGAATAATCAGGATGATATCACTGAGACTATGTTAAAGTTAGGCACAGATTTGGAAACTGCATGATTAATTCACCCGGTATCCTGGGGATAGATGTGGACTCAGATTATTATTTGGTGACTTTGAAGCCTAGTCTTTGATTCTGAAAGGTAAAACAAGGAAGTCGGAATATAAAATGGAATTTGAAGGACTTACAGAAAACATAATAAAAGAATATCAGCAGACTTAAAAAAAGTTATGAATAAAGGCAGGGAGCTGGGTAAAATATATGCAAAATGTAAACAACCAGCGTAGGGATATCTAATACCACAAGCAGTGCTATAGGAGCAGTAAAAATAAAAAGAACAAGGAAGACATAGATTACGCACGAAGTGATTACAAAGGAGGATGGGAGAATGAAATAGAAAAATGCAAATAGAGGATTAAGGCAAAAGAAAAAAATAGATTTAAAGAGCAAACTTAGGCTGGGAATAAATAGAACGAGAAATCGTAGTGGAAGACGACGTGCGAGGATATTAAAATTTGTGGAGGATGGGTGGAAAGGTGAAATCATTGTCAGGTAAAAGTTAAGCGGTTACAGGCGTGATGTGATGTGATTGTACAAGGAAGGATGGTCTGCTTAAGACAATCTTAGAGGGCAGGAGAGAAAGAGAGAGAAAGAGTTATATGAGTTTGGGTATGTTTCAGACTGGGGTAATACCTAAATAAATGAAAAGAATGGCTCAAGACAAAAATACCAAAGGAACCAACTACGAGTGACCTTACCACGTGGCAGAACAATCAAAGAAAATCTGAAATATCACCAAAATCAAATCAATCCTTGCAGTTAATATTGAAGATACGTTTATATGGATTATTATCGCCACTATTCTTTTTCTTTCAGCGTCACTTGTATTTGTTTCTTAATTTTTTGTTGTTAATTGTAAAAGAATATTAATTGCTTGCATTTACAATTTCCCTGTTCATATATGGGTCATATCTTATGATTTAAATTGAATCAAATAAATTTCTCTCGTTTTCGCATATTGCTGCCATTAATGTGAAGTTAAATCGAAATCACCGGGTTCCGTTTGAGATTTTGGTCCATGGACGTGAAAAAAATCCATTAGTTCCCAGAATGAGTGGTTGATTGCGAAAATAATGGAAAGTTATCTTTTATGAGGCACCACGCATATATAAAAAATTCATAACCTTTTTAATCGAATTGATTATACTTAAAAGGATGCAGCAAAAAACAAATGCAACAATCAGCCGGGAGGAATTGCTCCATATTTTCGGTGGATAACATTAAAAATATTTGTGGGCTTGGAATAATTTTTGGAAAGGCTTTATTAGTTTTGCTCTTATAACTATAAGTAGATATATAACTTTTTAAATTAATTTTTTCAATTATCCTCTTAATGGATCTCACTATTGAAAATATCATGTTTGGACCATTATTAAACGACTTCAGTAATACTTTTCACAAATTTATAAAAATCTCTCCGTGACTTAATAGAAGTTAGTTAACTTCTTAATAATGATTATAAATCACCAGCAAGTACTTTCATATACTTGCGGGGTTTGAAAAAATTAATTTCTGTTTGACACAGAGGTTATTAATAATTCTGAGGGTTTAAGTGCCTCGTTTAAGACCATGCCAACTTTAAAGATAATTTGAATAAAATATTTTGGCAGATTATTAACATATAACGACAGTTTATCTTCCATTTTACTTATAAACACAATTAACTACAGCAGAATTAATATAAAGGTTTCATTGAAAACTTCAGCTTTTTAGGGCTGGATTTCGGGATTCCACCGCATTGGCATATACTTTTAAAGAATCAGGATCCACATTCTACGCTTCGAGTCTCCGGTAATTAATAACAATAGATTTATTTATTAATTTCCCTGTGTACATTAAAGTGAAAATATGTGCCACTTCCATTATATGCACTGTATAAATCAAACGTTTTTATGTTTTTTTATCTCTATGCATGGCATATTAAAACAAAATTTATCAAAAGGAGAAACCTATGCATTTTCTCTTATTGATAGCCTTGATCTTCAATATTAATTAGTGTATTTTAATACAGGAAGCCTTCATTTTATTTCTTTGGTAATTAATTATATTCAACTAAATGTTACTGTTTCCGTATTTCATTGATGATTTTAGCTAAAATTTCTCATTATAATTTTAAATTTAGTACAAAATCAACTAATGTAAAACGGATCGGTTACTTTAGAGCTCTCCTTTTACACGTTTAGTTCCATATGACTCATGGATATACATGAACAAACAAGTTTGAACTCCATTGGAAAATTATTACTATTTTATGCTCAAAATCAACCTTGAAATTACAAAATAAGTATCACAGGCATTTCCAACTAGATAGGAAGATAAATTAATAGACACAATAGACCAAATGGAGATAGAGCAAATGTGAGAGGGAAGAATTGGGTGGAGGAGATACTTACTTTAAATATTACGGAGAGACACTGTCTGATTTTTGTTCTAACTAGAGAAACGAAACAAAAAACATAGCTTAATCCGCGATACCGTCCTATTTATTTAAATGTGATCCTTATTTCTCTATTTTATCCTCCATCTCTGCTGCATTTGAAAATATACTAAAACTCCTGCCTTCTATTCCACATTAAATGAATTCAATATGGATTTAGTTCACATTTATGTATGAAGCTTTGTATACCAAAAGCGAATGTTCATGCATCGATGACTGCAATGCGAATTGAAAGAATTGCGACATCGCATATTATATTAGTTAATTAAACTTTAATTGTGGACAATTTAATGGCCTGTTACTCTGCTCCCGTTCCAAAAATGCTTCATAACGTATGATAATGTTAAATATTGTATACATATATCGTATAATTTCCCTCAAATCTACCGAAAATGAACTTTTATCCAAATAAAGGGTCTTTTCAGGAAACCAAATGTTACATTGCCTGTAGATATATCGTCGCTTATTGGTAGCTTCAATGGCTAGATGTTTTTAAGTTGGTGTCTGTAGGACTCATACACCCTTTCTCAATCCTTGCAATATCCCAAGGCAAACAAATTTATCTCAGGTACAAACACATTTAGTACTTTCAACGACATGGATTTTGTATTCAAAAACATCTTCCTAAAGATTCTTGGAAGCAATTAGCCTACTCAACCGCCTTTCTCATCTCTCCTTCTTGAGATTTTCTCACGGCCGCGAAAAAGAAAAACAATGGACCAACGAAAAGGCTGGAGCCCGCTAACTAGACCATTTTGTGCTAACGCATCGTGGGAGAGTTGGTGCTATGCTCTCCAAACTCTACTCTCCAAGCAAATGTGTTGGGAGAAATGGCAGAACCTAGAAGCAGACTAATTGCGTGGAAGAATAGGGTTAGATAAATATTCTCGCCCGAAGGGGCTAAGGGAAAAGGAAGCAAAATAGGGGAAGGAGGGCCTCACTAGCCTGACCCCGAAAGGAATAGTACGAGTAGATGTGCGCAAGAGGATAGTCCAAGACAAAAAAAAGGGTTCCGTTTGCGTTAATATCATGAGGGTTAAGGAGTAGAAAGGCAACTCAGGTGGTGAAAGGCAAGATGCCAAAGGAAGTTGGGGAGGCTTAAGGAGCAACCGGCGTCTCATTTCCAGGCCTTTTATTTTAACCGGCCGGGAAAATACGACGTGACTCGTGAACCGAGGACACAAGGGATTCGTTTTATTTAGCTTATGATGAAATGTCCTACCCACAATAAGGAATTGGTTTGAGGAGCTACTTTATTTGCTTTTCTTGAATTTTACGATGCTGAAAGCTTCCCAAAATTTCCATAAAACTGCCACTTTTATAAAGTAGTACCCCGCATGAGAATAGTTACCCTTTTACCGTAAGATAGAGGGCTTTTTCCAAAAGCTTAGGGTTTTTCTAATATTTTCATTAAGGATGGTTAAGTAGTTTCGTGACCTTATGGTGCAAAGTTACCAAGTCTGACGTTTCGGCAAAGATCTCTTACAACATACAGGTATTACACGAATATTTAAATGTCGGATTACTTTGCGCGAAAATGTATGTTTTGGCTGAATATTTTTTTCAATTTGCTGAATGAACTGATTTAAAAACCTGACATGAATTTACTTGAATTGATTCCTGATTTTGAGAAAGACATAAAAGAAAACTCAGGCTCACATTTAGCATGAATGGTGAAAAATCTTGAATTTAGAAATGATTTCTTCATTGGTAATTTGGAATCTATCCACCGATATACCTATTTTCCCTAGTATTGTTTATTTTCTTTCTTTTATTTGATCCTTATGTTCTTGTATTTTCTGACTTTCTAAGTCCTCTGGAATGAGCGATAAGATACGCGAACCGTCATGGTTTTTGTGATGCCTTATAACATTTAGGGAGTAACCACTGCAGCGGAACGAGTGAATTTTCATTAAAATATTTGTTCATATAAATATTCAGTGTTTGTTGGTTTTGTTGAGTTAAATTATATTTCTTGTTAATTAATTCTTACAGAACACCTTAGGTTTTATTTAATCCTTTGTTGTTCAATTTTGTCATTGCATGTTTAGTAGGTATACTGGATTTAATATTTAACTTGACCGCAATCAACGATTTTTGCTTAAGTTTGTGTGGTTAATCTTAAAAGTAACGTTTATGCGTAGAATGTAACAAAAATATTGACCTTCTTCTTATATTTTAATATTGGTTTGTTGTACCTATGCAACGGCATACTATATTGATTGTTTTCAGTTACTGCAATGCTGCACTAGTCGATGAATGAAAATCAGTGAATACTGATAACAGTGTCAGAAAAAATTGCTGCTTCACTTTGTTGTGTGTTGTGATATGATTTTTGTGTTCAAAAGGATCATAATCTGCCTGAAATCATTGAAAGTTGTGCATTGTGTATTGACTCATGAAAACGCCTCAAGGTAAGAACGGTGTGGAGACTGCAAAAACGGCCACCCAAATATGCAAGGTAAAGAGCGGAGTGGGAGGCCCAGTTGAAATACAGATGAAATATTTCAGTGAGAGGACCAAGAATTGCTATGTGATCAACAATTGAAGATTAGTGCTCTGTATGATAAGTTTTGTCCCTACTCTTCACACGATTGCTGAGTACAAACTCGGATATCACAAATTGTGTACCAGGTGAGTACCGAAAATGACTACCGACCAACGCATGGAGCATATAAGGTTTGATGATTGATCACCTGCTACAAAGCCATGACCGTTAATCAAGCGACTTTAGCCTCTTATTTTACTTGACACGGTGGTTTGGTGTACTACGTCACGAAAAGTGCCAAGAAGGAACGGCGATTACGTAGAAAAGTGCAGTAGGCAAGTAGAAACGAAAATCGTCGGTAAATACTTTTCTCATCGAATATATTTTTTATGACCAATGATTGTTACTCTATGTGTAGAGCCATATTCTGAGATGCTAAGTTTGTATTAACCTAATTATTTATGGCTTGCTATCTCTCCTTAAGGATATGCTTTGTCCCAGAGAGTTTGCATGCAGTCGTCCAGTGCATTTATTTGCCCTAGTCTCCTCAAATTGTCTCCCCATGCTAATGATAGCTGAGATTAGTTTTACAGTTGAGAAGAAAGAGCAATATCTGCAGTTCTCTGAAATTTGACTTACTTTCCTTTCCCACGCTATTTTGAGAAATAATATGCTTTCCTCTCTCGTAGAATTCCGTTACTCTCTTCCCACCCATTATCCCCTTCCCTTTGAATTAAAACCCACCTTCGCTTCTTCCTGCTACAAATTTCCCTTCCTCTCGTAATCCACTCTTCCTACTACCTACCTCTCAAAAGCCAGGGTCCGTCTTGAATCTCAGCTTAACAGCCATTGCATGTGGATCTTCCTTTATATCAATGGAAAAAAGTAAGAATTGGTCTTCCCCGAATGGGCGTAGGCCTATTTAACATCTCTTTCCCTTGAATATGTTTTTGTTCACCTACCATTCTGCCATCTCCTAGTGAGTTCTTATATGTGTTAACCCAACTTTTCAGTAGTTTCTTATATTATTAGTTTCCTCTAAACTAGGAAGATACAGATATATTTTTCTATGCAAATATTTTCTCCTTAAGCTCTTAATCATTAGAGTTTTACTGAACTAGGAAGAATCCTTTCGTTTCCGCAGAATTGAATTTTAACTAAACTAGCTTTGCTACTCTGTAGCTCATCATCTGTTCATGATTATGATGCTACAAAGTAGCGAAACTAGTCGAAAAAAAAACTTTATTCTCTGGAAACTCGAAGTTATTCGATTTTGCGTTGCTCAGTTTAGTGAAATACTAATAAGTATTAGCTGAAATATCTCTTATATTAAAAGTCTATTTTGGTTAAATACTTGCCTCGCTTTGCTGGTGTAAGAAATAGGACTCATTTTTTCTCTCATTCTTCATCTAAAATTTATTCCTGAATTTCAGTCAATGGTACTAAATGGATATCACAGACTGACGTAGGGGCATAATTCATTTAAAAAATGGTGCCTCTTCAAAGGAAAGTAGAAAATAGTATGATGTAGTTTTCTCAGACCAAACGCATCATTCTTCGGATGCCTTGCCGCATTAAATGTCCTTTGCTTGTTTCTCAAGCTGCAAATTTAACGAAAAAGTTTTCCTCTCCCAGGAGTGGAAACCCCAACTAAATTCACAGCCAAGGGAATAACCAATTAGAACTTTTTACACGCTTACCCCCTATTATCTGAAGTTTTGAAATTAATTATTATAACTCAAAATTTGAACGTTTACTTTGCACCATTCTCATTTTACTAAATTCCATCTTTCCTTTCACTTATATTATACGGTTCTTCTGTCCTTTTATCACTGTTGCATACCACGTTTTCCGTGAAATGAGAAACTCATGAACATTATTAGGCTAGAAAGAGGTGGAGGTGAGTTTGGAGCGGTATAGTAGGAAAGAAAATGTGAAAGAGGCAGGCTATTGAATTTAAAATGTACTTCCGAAACCCTAGGGTCAGGGATCAAATTTTGACTCGCAAGCCTCAACCCTTTAAATTAGACGGCACTGTCTGCGATGCAGTTTTCAATTCAAAGTCATGATGGATTTTTTTAACTATTAGTGCTCTTGAAATACCCTTTTAATTGGATGCTGTTGCTCGATTGACTCTATCAAGTAATCAAGTTTTCATTGAGAGCACGGATGGCTCTGCACACTCGGTTAAGAATCTTTACCTACCTAATTCGTGGCATAGTTCGAAATTATCCGGAAAATATTTTTCACAATTTGTTATATATTTTTGCAGAATAACGGTCTTACAGGTTAAACTACTAGTGAGAAATAATGAAAATATTATGAAATCAACTGTACTTTGGAATTGAAACATTTTGGAAGAGTTGAGTATCCTTATTGACGAAGTGGTCAATCAAAATTAAGCTGTGTTGGCCGTCATCGCGTGCATAATTCTTTCGACCGTCATATAATATACAGTTTTAATGGGAGCTACACCTAAGAGTTACTTTTTTTCGCTATTTAAAGGGCTTGAAAATTTATTTTCAAGGTCATTAAAGGTCATACGACTTTTCACTTAACCCGCTTATTATTTAACTTTCTAATTTCATCAGTAACTTGGAAGTCATGGAGATAAGAAGACTACTGGATTGCAACCATTGTTAAGTTATTAAATTGAGTTTGTATTCCACAGTTTTTTGGGCAATCTATGTTTATTTAATGCCACCAGTGTAATCGCATATGTCCCTAATAGATAACAATGTATTATAATGATCTATTTGAGCTCGAAGTTATAAGAAGAAATATATTAGTCTACCAAAGAAGGCAGGAGATGCCGCAACAGTAACTTCTAACGGAGTCCTTCGCTAATGTGCATTTCAATGCAACAATTTGAGAGTGCAAAAATTATTTGCCTTGACCGGGATTGGAACTCGGATCACTCAATGACCTGTCGAGTGCTTTAGCCAGTTAAGCTACTGAGGCGTCCTATTAAATAATGAAATTTTGGGGCTTTAAAGGAACAAGGTGTTGCTACGAAGTACCGTACGTACAATGTCACAGGCATTCGTAGTTGTGCGTGACGCGCCACAGTCCATGAGGTTAAAGCCTTAACTGGCTAAAGCACTCGTCCGGACATGATTTTTACACTCAGAAATATATATATTTATATGTATAGGTAATTGCACTGTTTGAGGTCAGAAATAGTAATTTGAATAGAATCTTACCATCTTTGTAATGTACCGTTGACATTCTAAATGTTTCGTGATTTTGTAACTAATATTTTCTGTTTTCGTGTGAATCCTTTAAGTCAAATTTTATGTAAAATATGAGGCTTCATTCCACCGCCAATAAAAGTTCTCTGTATCCATCTCTCCCGCCTCTTAGGGATTCCTCTCAAAAATCCTATGTCATCCTCCAACTAGACCACCATTTACTCGTTTGTTCTCCTTTCTTCTCATTTTACCAATTCCATAATTCACCTCAAACACTCCACAAAAGGCTTTTGTCTACGCCTATTATCTTGTTAAAATATCTCCGCGAGGCATAAAAACACGCTCCACACCAAATTTTTGACGAGCTCTTATATAACAGCTTTAGTCAACAACCCTCACTTTAGTTCCCTCCTCCAAAGAAATTCTTCTTTAGCTAACGCAATTCTCCTTCACGTGTCCCTATTACTTTGACCAATTTGGTCCAACACACTTCCGAGTATAGGTAAACTATTCTACCTGGTCTAGAATATGAACCCCTATTTTAAAATTTGACTTGTCCTTTCTCTTTCTCGAATACCGCAAAAAACGTTGACTTGTTTGCACTTCATCTCATCCCATACCTATTACATTATCTTTCCATTGCGATCAGTTAGGCTTGCGACTTCGTGAATAACTGATAAAAGAGGGCTTGAGTACGCGCAAACCTAATTTAATTTGTGAATTCTCGACCAATATTAATTCATATCTCCAGCTCTTCCCACGCTTCTTAAAGCATCTTCTTACTCCTCCTAACACTGCCCATCCTGACTTTCCATTCATTAGTCGCCCTTGAACAGTCTGAGACATGTAGAGGCTGCGGATAAGTCTCCTTCATATTCATTTAATCTACCCACATATCCTGTAACACATTAATACTCGTACATTTAACTCGATTCGCTCTATTAAACACTTTCTTAAAATATGACTTTTTTTAACCCAATAAGCACTTCCGTGGGAATGTTTCCAACCTACACGGCCGTATTTGATTTCAAATCCCTCAATATACCCCTACTATCTCACCATTGAGTAAATTTGGATGCTTAAGCTATCCCCCAGCCTAATTGGAAAAGGAAATACATTTGTTCTTTTACATATATTTTATCATCAAAACCTAGGTTTCGGCTTATAAAGTCATCATCAGGACTTTGTAAGTCGAAACTTAGGTCGTGTAGAATAAGTATAGGTGGAAGAACAAAGTATTTTCTTTTCCGATATGAGCCACGTGCACAAAGTGTTGCCTCAAACCATTCTATCCGCGAACCTAAGCCATGCTCGCGTTTTCTAGTTCTAGTCACTCGCATTGCATTTTTTTCTATTAGCTTGATCTGAAAAACTCTTGTATTGATGAACATTCCAATTTATGCTTTGTCGTAAGAAGTGCCAAGAAGTTTAGACATTGTCGTCCCAAAAAGTTATTAATCCACAGCGTGTACACGGGCCACCCAGCTTTGCCATGAGTAATTTCTCATGAAAAATGTATTTTACGCATTCTTTGGACAGCTCCTCAGTATCAGAGATTTCAAGTATACTCCTACGCTGGTCATCTAAAATCATATCGTGCACATTTTTTATGACTTCTGAAGTGGTTATACTTTACGGACGTCCTTCACGTGAACCATTTTGTAGGCTATCACGGTCACGTTTAAACTCGGTCGCTCATGTTCAAATGGAGAAAATTGAGGGAAAACAGTCCCTATACACACTTACTGTCCTCGAATTAATTTACCTCGACTTCTTTTACCGAGCATTTTATATGCACGATACTTGTTTTTCCTAATTCTAGGAACTCACGCACCGCGACTAATTCACGACAGTCTAAGGAAATTTCCGGGTGAAATGACGTGTATTTTCACACGACGACTACTTAAATTCGTGCCAACATGAGAGAATAAAATCATTCGGGTAGTGAAGATATCTATGTGTGAAGGCGAAAACTTGTCAGACCTATCTCGAGTGTCTATATTTTCTGGCCCAATCCTTTTACAATGCAGTTATTCTATCCTTTTCATTCATATCTCACTAACAGTGATCTTCCTGAATAGCTCAACAATTTCACCCTTCCAATGTAAACTTCCCATGTCTTCGCACTGCTTACTCCACCACGTTTCGTTTGCTCAATTTGTTTCCCACCAAAGTTTGGGAAAAACCCATTGCGTTGTTATTAAAATAATACTTCAATTCTTCAAAATGGCACCTTTAAGCATTGACACAAATCGATGCCTGCACCTCTGTCAATCGCGGGACGGTACCTGGAAGGCGTCCACGGGAATTATGTGAAGCCACCTCATCACGGCCTCTTTGACGCTAACCAAACTTCCAAAATGGTTGAGCTTTCAAGCTTTTTTCGTTCTTGGAATCAAAAAGAAGTCCGGCGGTGCCACATATGGGCTGTAGGCCTCTTTCACAGCGAAGCCAAGGGATCACGTGAGGCTGCCACCCTAGCGACCTTCTAATCTTACGACATCCATTTGGGGACCTACTTGGAACACACCTCTCTCATTGATATATCTTCTATAAAAATACGTTTTTCTGGTATTCTCCACTCGAAATATTACATTCTGACGCTCGGGCGTTCGATCAAAATTAAACATTTAACTGTACATACTCGTCACAACGTTCCGTTGACGGACTTCAAGGGCGTTCCTCGTCGTCTGCCTCCTATACTCTCCCGAAGCATCATGCACCAGCGAAAAATTATTCCTTGAGACGTCTCAGAACCCGATTTTTCGACCTTAACACAAAACGTTATCGCAAATCGTTACTCTGTGTAAGGTGATAGAGTGAATTCGTGACGCGACCCTCGAACCGGGATCCAGTGTAGCTGCGATTCGCCCACTGGAACTCCCCGCATGCAACTGTTGTGGTCCACGGTGCTTTCTCAAGACCTTACCCTACCTTGCCCGTCACATGTTGCCCCACTCTAGTGGTCATCTTCGGCTGGTAAAAATGGTTCTACTTATTTTTGCGGCAGACTCATTCTTATTATTAGCAATCATTATTTGAATTTGGGGTTAAAGTTCTAACAAGCAAAATATTATCGTAATTGGCAGGTCATATTCTAACTTTCTGAAATGTGCTCTTAAGATTTCCTGACTACGCTTATTTATGTTGTATAATCAGGGCTAATGTTTTCACTGTGATTGCGATTAATCTTACTAAATAGAGATAATGCCAGGATATTTTCCAAGTTTCACTGCTTGTAGTGCAGGAAAATACATAATGTGATATCTTTCTATAAGCTATGAGCTATTAGTTGGTAAAAAATGGATTGCAATAGTAAATTTTTATTTCAAAGATATTAGTTCAGCAACAGTTTTTGCACAACCGATCAACTATGTGTTATATATATATATATATATATATATATATATATATATATATATATATATATATATATATATATATATATATATATATAATGTATAACACTTAGCACTAGTGGACACAGAAAAAAACACAGAAACACACAAAAAAGAGACTCACTATTTTTCGAATTTTCGGTGGTTCTGTCCCTCTCTTCCTTGATAAAGGTGGTAACGACCACCGAAAATTCGAAAAATAGTGAGTCTTTTTTGTGTTTCTGTGTTTTTGTCTGTGTCCACTAGTGCTAAGTGTTATACAATATTATTCACGTCCGTGAGACTTTCAAAAAGTGTTATATATATATATATATATATATATATGTATATATATATATATATATATATATATATATATATATATATATATATATATATGTATGCTACGTATTGCAAAAGTTAGCATCAGCTCATGATCTCGTAAAATATTGGATGTCACGGGATTTTTAAACTAACAAAGTAATATATAGTACATAATAGAAAATACACATGTATTTTTTAACTCTTTTGGTGAAACTATTGCTTCCTAAAGCTAAAAAATAAATATGAAATAGTAGAAGCTGCGAAATGCTTGGAATAAATTACACGGAAAAACGATCCATTTATTTTTGTATAAGCAGAAAATAGCGTACCAATTGGATATATGACAAAATATTTGAAATACAATGCACATTTGTGACTCGTATTTTTTATATTAAGTTCAAAGTTTACACTTATACAGAAAATTCGCCGGAACAACATGTTAGAATTTTTCTCACCTTACGTAAGAGCCTTCGGCCTACACTATGTTTGATATTGAGCTGGTTATAAAACAGGAAAACACCTTGAGCCAAAAAAAAATGCTTAAAAACGTTAGTATTTCCCTAGAACAATACATAAAAATACAGTATAAAAAATTTGCAATTCATTTCATGCTATGCATTCAAAGATCACTTTTAGTCGCAAACATTACAGGATCGCTCCCAAAAGTGTTAGGACTTATTTTTTTTCTAAGAATTTTATTGACGATATACTAATATCGACTTAATAATCTTCAAAGTATGCTCCTTGAGCTGCTACGCACTTAGTATAACGTTGCTCCCATTCCCCGTACGCCCGCTGGAAATTTTCTTTGGGGATGCCGTTGATGACCCTCGTCGAAGCCTCTTGAACAGCCTTTATCGAGTCAAAACGTCGTCCTATGAACTGTCTTTTCATCAGTGGGAAGAAGAAGTTCGGTGGTGCCAGATCGGGAGAATAGGGCGGGTGCGGCAACGTGGCAACGCCGTATTTGGCCAGGAGCTGTCTGACGAGGAGCGCGCCATGGCACGGCGCGTTATCATGATGAAGCACCCAGCAGTTTGCGATGGCCGGTCGGACTCTTTTCACGCGTTCTCGGAGGCGGGTGAACACCTGCACGTTAAGCGTCGGTCTGTGTTCAGCAGTGTCCTCACTCTGTCCACATTCGTGTCGGTTCTTGCCGTCGACGGTCGTCCGGAGCGATGGTCGTCTTCAACGAGCTCCCTACCCTCTTTAAACAACTTGTGCCACAAAAATACTGTGGAACGGCTTAAGGCAGTGTCCCCATAAGCCTGCTTGATCATATCGAGGGTCTCAGTTGCCGTCTTCCCGAGTTTCGCACAAAACTTCACGGAATAACGTTGCTCTAAATTCAGATTCATTTCGTTTTTCGACGCGGACAAAAAACTTGCTTCACTAAAAACGGTGTCCTCACTCAACGACAGCCCGCAGGCAACTAAGATTGGTGGTGGTATGTTGCTAAGAGCCCCCTCCACCTTACCCTGCCATGCAGACCCCCCTCCACCGCTCCGTTCGCGCCAGAAAAAATCAGTCCTACCACTTTTGGGTGCCACCCTGTATATCCACCGGAAGGGTTCACAGATTTTGGTTACATATACTTGAGATGAAACAGCAAAACAAATAATAGCATAGCATTTTATTTTTAATTCTATTAACGTTAAATTATTTAGTGCACTCAAAAGGGAAGAGCGCATTTACCAAATTTTCATTCAGCAACTGTCAAATACCAAGGCATATAAGAAATAAAAAAAAACAACTACACATATTTTGCAGTGTCTATGGTTTCAACAATAAATTATGTTCGTGCTTTTATCTCAATTTACCGCAGAGTGACGTTTTAGTAAAAAGAAAATTGCAATAAATATATTTCTATTTCATTATCTAATCTACACGACTTCCCCTCATCATGATTTCATTAAAGATAATATAAAGGTACATCACTTCCTTCGTAGAGGTGACGACTTGGGATTTCGAAGAAAGAATATGCCTATCCAACGTTGGTTCCTACCTCCACTTTATTACAAACAAAATCGCAAATCCAGCGCCGGTAGTCACAGTTCCCTTTGAATTCTATTTCTTATATATAGCTCATCTCCGCATTTCCTTTTCCCGTTCCCTTTCCTCTCTTTCCCGTCCTCACCCTTATCGGCCGCGTGACGTGGAATGGCAAGGCATATCCAAAACTCAAAAGGAATCGCCGGTATATCCAATATGCTTTCCTTTTACTCCGGGATAACCAACCACCACAATCTCCATATCTCTCTCTCTCTCAGTCGAAATAAAAAATAAGAAAAAAACGCCCTCTCTTGAAAGCCCCGCGGATAAGGACGAGATTTCAGCGATGATGCTAAGGTAAGCGATACCTTTGACGGAGGGACCGTCGATGAGTAAGAGTGAATGTGGGAAAAGGAAGCGACTTGGGGGGAGATTTAGATGGGGAACGTGGGAGGGTGCGTCGGAGATGGATGGCTCGAGTTTCGTCCCCGGGAGTTATTTTTGCGGCATCCAATCCGTAAAGGAACCGACGAAACGTGAGCCTTTTGATCCAATTGATTTCTCGTTTTTTCCTCATGCACCAAATATTTTCCTGCTCTAAGCAGCTCGCTTACGACATGCGGCTCGCTCCATTTACTTACCTTCCTTAAATCGAAGTAAATGCTGTAGCTGGTGAAAAATGATAGCAGGTTATTGACTGTGCAGACGTTGATGAAACAAATTTAAATTATGTATGAAGAGAATTTTACATGTCGTTACATGCTTATTTTTCTATGACAATGCATTTTGTGCGTTATAATTGTAATATGATTTTGTAAAACTTTGGCAAAGTAATCCGAAGAAAGAGAGAAAGAAATAACCTATTTTAGAAAGTACAATCCTCATTATTTCGTAGGAAATAAAAGTTTACCACCATTACTCTCACCGTATTATCACATTTCAGATCGTATGAATTAATAATTGAAAATAAAAAAGCAGAAGAAAAATCGATTATTTACTCAATAATATCTTGGACTTAAGAATGAAACTATGATTCCTCAAACTATTAACTCAGAAAATTAACATTAATCATCCCTAATTTTTGCATTCATTGATTTTTATAACAGGCACTAAATTTACGGGAAATATGCCCTATGATTGCTTTGAATCTCATGAGGTTGGTATGTGGAACTGAGTATGAGTATTTAAATAACTTCAAGAATACAATGACACACGGCATTACAAAAAAATCTTGTGATGAAGATAAGTTGAGCAGGGAGGAAACCAACAAATGTGTGGAAGATGTGGAAGGGTTTTAGTGGGAGCAGTGCAAAGAGGGAAAGGAGGTGAATGGGACATTCGCAGAAGAGAAAGGAGCTTTTTAAGGACGAAAAATACGCTCCTGAGTAAAAATACGTAGCGCTCGAATTCCAGAGGAAATTTCAAAGACGCCATGCGACACAACCAGGTGGCTGCGCTCGCAAAGTATGCGTTGAAGAAATAAAAGCATACGTACATTAAGAGCCTTTTTGGAAAGTAAATCATTGTTAACAGCGTAATGCTATAATTTATTTCTGCCTTTTAGAACAGGGAAAGTCGCGGGACTGCTATTTTCACCCCTTTTTTTGCTTTTTCCCTTATTTCTCCTCATTGGGGCAAGCGCACCTTTTTGTTTTCATTCCGTTTCGAGAAAGTCACCGCTCGACACTTCTGTCGACCCACACTTCTGCCCACCCCTGGCCATAACGCGAGGGAGAAAAGAGTGTTCTACATCAATGCTCTCTTTTTGGACTCTATGCAGCTTCTATTTTCTGTTGGGGATTCTAAATTTCATGTTTCAATTTATTCGGTCTATTTGACCGACATTAACGGAGATGAGTGTACCAAGTTCAAGGGTTTTGAACTCAGGAAATATATTCTAAATTAGTGGTATTAGGGTCAAAGATGTTTACTGTAACTAATTTATAATCATATTGCAGCATTTGGAGTCTTTTAAATATTAAAAGCTTATTGCCATTTCATTAAACTATTATGAATATATTTAATTTTATCATCCATCTAGTATAATGTTTAATGGGTTCCCATTAAGTGTCTGGCTGCATTCATTTAATATATCTCACAAAATTGAATTTGAGCATAGCAATATTCAAGAGTATTAAATCGCAATATCCATAAATGCCACAGTGATCATTTAATTCCGCTGCGAAATCGATATATAATCAAAAAACTTTAGAAAATTTTGATTTTATATAGATATTTTAGTTAATTGTATAATAGGCGAGCAATTTGCTAGAATGTTCCCCGCAGGAAAGTTATTTTGAGTAATTATGCTACATGTTCAGCCATTAAACAGCAGACTAAGGCAGAATTGTTCACTAACTAGAGTGTTGCTGTTAAGTGATGCTTCAGCTAATTTATAATTATGCAACAAATTAAATCTACCTTCTTCATTTCAAAATTAAAGTTTACTCCGTGTATTTCTTTAAGGAAAATACATTAAGGCTGCATGATTTAAAGAAAGGTTTTGACATTCAATCTCAACGATGCATCGTGAACGATACTGGGGCCATAATTACTAAATACGAGGGTCATCCGGAAAGTAGTACCCGTTCGTGCCGCATGAAGTGCTGACGACGCGAGTAGCCGCTGGACGAGGTCAGATAGCTTCAGTGGCTTGTCTGCATTCTCTGAGCCAAGTTGCGTGACGCTAGCATTGCCTGTGTTGTTTCTGTGATTGTTTACAATGTTTAAAAAAATTGAGAACGCCGCCAGTTGTGAAGTGAGGGCAGTGATTAAATTCCTCCATGCAAGAAACGTTCGCCCATGTGATATTCATCGCCAATTAAAGGAGGTGTATGGAGACAATGTAATGGACGAGTCGTCTGTTCGGCGGTGGTGTCGCTACTTCAACATGGGGAGGGGGAACACACACGACGATGAGCGTTCGGAGAGACCGTCTGTCATTACAGACCAACTGGTGAGCTCAGTTGACGAATTCGTGAGGAACGATCGGCGCGTCACAATTGATGACATCTGTGAGCATTTTCCCAATGTTTCTCGAACAATTGTTCATGAAATTGTTAAACACCATCTGCATTATGCAAAAATTTGTGCAAGATGGGTCCCTCGCGTATCTCAATGAGCTGGCGGCGAAGGACTATGCAGCAGGAATACAGAAACTTGTCACACGTTATGACAAATGCCTTAATTTGCTTGGAGATTATGTTGAGAAGTAGTTTAAAGTATCCTCTTTCAAATAAAATTTTTTATGTTTGTTAATATTTACTTTTGTGTCTTTATTTCACGAACGGGTACTACTTTCCGGATGACCCTCGTATATACATATATATATATATATATATATATATATATATATATATATATATATATATATATATATATATATATATATATATATATATATATATATATATATATGTATATATATATATATATATGTATATACGAGGGTATATATATATATATATATATAGATGCACACACTCACAAGAAACACTTACATTTAATGCTCAAATCACAGAATTCAAAACGAGAAAGTTTTCGGTCATTAAATTCTAGTAAATTTGAAAAAATTGTGAATACCAGAAGTTGGCTAGAAATTATTGTATCACTGAGAAGATTATTATAAAAGGTGCTGCCAAATAATTCGTATAATTCCTTTTTTTAGTAATTACATAGTTCAGGAGAAATACTCCCTTTAGACTTGTATTTATATTACTGCTCCTAAAATCAGCTTCCGTGAAATGGAAAACTGTTGCTGTTTCCATTTTAACTTGTTCTACAGAAGACCACTTAACATCTCCACCGTCAATTCTCTCACTATTACTCATCTCATCCCTTACACCAGAAATTAGCGCACACACTTCCGCCTATTTCTTTTACTCCAACTCGACCTAAAACATTTTATCGGCCAAAGTTTTCAGTTCTCTGTAGCGCACCCTAAATAGACGCTAATTTTATCAAAGGAATAAAGCGCGTTTATTTTCTCGTTTTCTATTTTTTCACTAATGCCTCTTAATTTTTCGTCCTTTAATTTTATCTCTTCTTCGTCTTCATTTTACTCTTCATCATATCGATCCTCCCAACAAAATGGGTTGGTAAATAGCTAGAGCAAAAGAAGCAAGACGGAAAATGCAGTGCGAGGGTATGGAAAGCCTACAGAGAAAGGATGATGACATTGGTGTGCTCTACAGGAAGTTAAACACCCTATCAAGAAGTATGAGTAAAAATTAATAGCAAACATTAAAAGTTAAGTCAGGAAAATATTATTTTCATCGAAAACGAATAAAGAGAGATGGAAAGACTGAATATAGGAGCTGCATTGCAAAGGAATGAGACCAGGAAAATTAGAGATAGAAGGAGAACATATAGATACCTTAGTTCCAGCCTTACTGGACGGTAGGATAAAAAAGCAACAAAGGAGTTAAAATCAAATATGGCAGTGGGTCAACGTTTCCGCGTAACCACTCACAAAATTAGGAAAAGTTGGGACAAACAGCTTAAATGGACTAATTTGCGGTTTTCGTGGGAGAAGGAGATGACCTAAAGACTTAATTAGACCAGTGTTAGTTCCTCTTCTTATAAAATTATCAGTAAAATGGTAAAGCATAACAGTGATGAGGTCACTAACAGAGAGGAATGTAGAGTACGATGAAGATGGATCATTCTATAGATGATTTTAAGAAAGCTCTTAATTGGGTGAATTGGACGGAATTAACCAAATTATTGCAGAAAAAAGGGATAGATTGGATGGACAGGAGACCGATCCGCAACTATAGACGTCACAGGCTGAGCAGGAGCAAGCAGCGAGTCGAGACCTCGGTTGGTCAGTGTTACACGTAGAAAGAGTATGAAATAGATGTCCAGTATCACCTCTACTCTTTAAGGTGTATTTGGAGAAAATGGTTAAAGAGACATGCAACGAAATGCAGCTAGGAATGTTTGTAAAGAGTTTATTAAATTAGCTAGGTTTGCCGAAGCATAAGCTTTTATTTTCTCAAAAACCTGCCAACTCAGCAGAGTGCATTGAAAAGTCAATTCACTCTGTCAGTAGCAAAGGAATGCGATAAAAACTGTTAAAAATCCAGATCTTATGCGCTTTTCGAAGGAAAAAAGGGTGCCTTAAGGATTAAATTTAAATATTGGAGTTTACACTAGAGCAGGTTGAACAGATCGCGTATCTCAGAAGTGTTTTGGGTAAAGGTCAAAAAGGTAGGGACGTAATTAGAAGAGTTGTTTTATGTTGAGAATTGGAGGAGGGAATTGAAAAGAGAGATGTTGGCTATGGTTGTTATTAAAAGGCTCGTCAGATATTTAATATGGAGCCTGATTATGTGCCAAGCGGTAACATTATAGCAGGATAATAGGTGATATTTGAAACATGGGTGTGGAGAAATTGAAGCAAACAGAAAGGGAAACAAACGAGGACGTTTTAGGCATAGTGAGTGAGGAATAAATCCAAAATGGGCAGGAAAGATGGATGCAGAGTATTTTTATTTGCAATGGAAAGTTTACAGCCGTGATAGAGAGGAAACTATTCAGCAAGCAAGGAAGGGGCACTAATAGGATATGGATGTCGAGCTGAATGAAGGGAGGAAGGATGTACGAGTATGTATGGTTGAAGAGGGTCTTACTATATTGTAGGATATTTGGTTGTGCTATATAAAAGAGAAACACAGCCACTCCACACTGAACGTTTATCGACAACCATGGTTTCGCCACCATGTGGAATTATTACGCAATAAATACTAACTGCGGTAATACTGTATTTTTCTTATAATTTCAATGGAGAAATTTTGCCGAGTGTTGATGTCGGGTGGTGTTTTGTTATGAATAACAAGGGAATCGTCGCGGTAACTTGTGGTAGCTTGTGTCCATCCAAAACCTATCATTATTGATAGATTATCATTAATAGCATCAATTTTTTGGGGTACAAAGAATATTTTCGTCAGAATTTCAAACCTGTATTTGGTTTACTGCGCCCCTATACTTTTTTCTACAGTGTATCAATTCTCTCAACCTCAGATAGCTTCCATATTCCTCAGCCTGGTAAGTTTTCCCTATGCGAGATCTTCCCTTTAATTATCTTTTTGTTATTTCAAAGCAACTATTTCTGAGTGAAAAAATCATTCACTTTTACCAGAAATGCGAATGATTTTTGCACGCAGAAAGTGTTGAATTAAAATGTACATTAGCGGATGACTTCGTGCAAAAGTTACTGTCACGGCATTTCCCGCAGATTATTGAAACCTTTTCATTATATTTCAATCTATTTTATTTTGCCTTACTCTGAGACCAATTCAAATAATTGTTATTTTGTTAGAACTAGTAAGGTTTAACACACCAAGTATATGCTATATGGTGTATAGATATGTTTGTAGGCGGATATATAAAAGTTTTGATGAGTTTCAATAAATCAATTGGTTAGCGTTTTTGTTCCTATGATTGATGAGTAAGTTTTGCAGTTAATTATGGTGTATAGGGAAGGAAAATAATTTTTATATGAAAGATAGGCATTGAAGATAATCGTAAAATGGCACTAAAAATGATTTTTTAATCAGAATCTGTCCACAAATGCCACTAATTTTGAAACAAAGACACATAAATATAAAATAAAATATTCATATTGAACAGCACAATATGGGTTACAGACTCAAACCAATGGAAATATGGGGACGGAGAAGAAACCACATAAACCTTTGAGCAGATTGCTAGGGACAGATGTTCAAATAGATAAAATGAAAAAAATACCAGAGAAGTGGAGAAGAAGAAAACGCCGTATGAAGAACTATGCGGAAGGGAGGAAGCAGATGGATAGGCACACCTTGGAACATTTTCGGAATGATGAAAGAAGGAAATATCATATGAAGAAACAGTAGGGAGGGTCCGGGTATGAAAACAAGAAGGCAAATATTTTGACCAAATAGAGTGTGCTCTAGAAAGACATATAGTATCATAAGAACGGAAAAATGCTTCTAGAGAAGCGGTGAGCTGGATTAAACAGATTTATTGTATTCAAAAGTATTATTAAAATAATCCCTTGTAAATATAAATTATTTTTGAGGAATCATACTCAATACACCCCATTATTTCTCATTACCTCTTCCCAACCCTGCTTAGACCGTCAGCATTAAAATATTACTTTAATTTTGACTAAACCTTTGTGAAAGCTAACTTTTGCAACGCGTGCTTGAATTCAATTTCCCGCCAATTTTTGTTTAAGCTTAATACTTTTACAGGCTATATTTTCCATGAGTCGAGTGCATGATTATGAGTGGTTACTTTTTCTCGTGGATAGGAGCATGAAAGCCTAGCTGTCTCCTCACCCATTCCTTTCCAAACCGCTCCCTCACGCCGCGCTACATCGTCCCTCCGTGCTTCCTCCCTTCTCGTTCCACCCCCGCAAGAACGATCCCGAACCCCTTCCTTCACTCCTCTTCCACACGGCCCTTCGCCGGCGTTCCAATCCCCCCGTCGCCACTCCCCTCCGACCCACCCACCAATGCACTGAGGCGTGGAGCAGAAACTTTTGCCGAGACACGACACAAGGCGTGGGAGCCTGGCGGGTGGCCTACGGTTGGAAACGCAAGGCGAGGTTTCAGCATAGATCTTTCCTTATATACGTGCTTTTTTCCCCATGAAGAAGATAGAGAAGGGAAGAGAAAGAAGGAGATGACGGGAAATGGAAGGGAATGAAAGGAAAGTGTGGACTTGTAGGGGAAAAAGGGAGTGGAAAGACGGGAACCTCCCTTTTGCGCGACGGATTAGAACGAAAGGGGCCGTGCTCTCTTCCTCTTCCCGTCGTTGCTTTCGTTTTCATTTTTTTTATTTACTTTTATCTCTTCTGGATAATAAAGTCGGTTTGCAAAAGAAAACCGCGGCGTTTGATCGGTAAGGAGCTGGAATAATGACCTTGGGTTCAATGCCATAGCTACTCGAGTCTGCCGTCAATGCCGTAGGATTAATTACTTAGTCATGGGGATGTTTTATTTTTTTAAATGTGCTAACTATTGAATATATATGAATTAAAAATGCACAATGTAGCCCTAACTATCATGGTCACAGATGACAAGATGTGTTTCCAAATTTACCTCAATACCCCTATTTCGAGTGTTTTTCAATAAAGATGCATTGGCTGAATTAATATAACCGAAAGCTTAGTTCATTTTAACGATTTTATATAAGCGGGCAATTTGTAAGAAGTAGGATTTTCTGAAACTTTGGGCAAGAGTTTTGAACAATTCGAGTTAAAATTAGCATTTTATCAATGAAAGCTACCAGGGGGTCCAAAAATTAACTTACCATTCGGCGAACGACATACTCTACTGGGAATCTCCAGTGGTCATATCAATTAATGTTCTGGTGACCACTGAAAAACCCTGCCTATCAAGGAGTGAAAACCCTGCAATCGGTGTTGGATGGTAGCAGAGTATCAATTCTATAACCAGTTCAACTCGGAAATACGGTTTCCAAGAAATTAACTGCCCAGATTTTCTTTAAAGTCACTATTAATGTGAAAATAAAAGGATACACTTACTTTCTATTCGTTTTTACATTATTTTATTCATTTTTTTTCACAAGGGATTCATATTCAGTATTTAACTCTGAATTTGAAACCTCATTATCAAGCCAACAAATGGCGACTACAAATACTTACATTCCGAGCTTGCAAAATACAGGTATTTACATTAGATACCCTACGGATCTTGTTAAAGTGTTGTGGAAAACCAAGATATGTATAAAAATTTTCGGGTACTATTTTTTCCTGACGGGTGCCCAAAGTGTTAAATTTGGACCATCGATTAAGTGTGCGCATGATCGATGATCGCATTGGCATTGATAGGATTACAGTGGACACCATCATCACTGAAAATTTGCCGTTACGTAAATATTCGGTAAACTCGTTTCGAAGGTCTTGACGACGGCTAAGAGCAGAGTCGAGGGTCTACTTGCCAAGACCTTCAAACGCTTTGCGACGATTCCCCAACTCCCTTACAGTCCCGACTTGGCACCAGCAGACTATTTCCCATTCTTAAAAGTGAAATAGACCCAAAGTCCAAATAGTCCAAAGGATACCACCATGTGATCCTAAATACCGTCGAAGAAACTTGCACGCGTACCTATATGGACTCACCGGAATCCTTCCACCAGGGAGCTTTCGAGTCGTGGGAAAGCCGCTGGCTAAGGTGTGTCGACGCTTAATGGATGTACTTCGAAGAATTTTGAAATATCTGAAATGTCTTTTTTTCCGAAAATTTTACCGATACTTTGTTTGCAAAACATGTACATACGTTTTCCTGGTAAAGTGTTAATATTACTCTGTATGAAAAGGCAATAGATTGCTGCATCGCAGTAGTTAAATCATAGGTGTAAAAGAATAGGTCTCAAAATTTTATTGCGACGGGACAACTTTGCCCAATATGAGATTTATTTCAGAAGCTGGAATGGAATCATATCATAAGTAATATTAGCGGTTTTAGTCGATGGTCTTATGCCCCTATATTTCGGAGGAGAGACAACATTTTTTCAGGATGTTCTCAGTGAAAAAAAGGAAATACTATTGCAAGAAATTAGTGCACACTTAGTATTGATGCCTCACAACTAACTAGGTAAATTAAATCATTTAAAACTTGTTTACAGATGTTTAAGCTATTACTCCACGATTTTGATTTCAACTTTTGCTTTAATATATACATTAGTAAGCCAAAACTTATTGAAACGATGAAATTCTGCCTCGTCGAATTTCTAAGTTATTGAGCAGTGCACCAATTACTTTATCTTAAAAAGATTTCCAACTAATTGTTTGGATAAAAACCGTCAATGTTAAATAAAACAAATTCAAAGAAACTGCGGGAGATGCCGCAACAGTAACTTTTAACGGAGTCATCCGCTAATAAGTTTTTCAATGTAACAATTTCAGACTGTAAAAATCTTTCGCCTTGACTGGGATTTGAACCCGGGTCCATCGATGTCCGGCCGTCTGCCATAGCCAGCTAAGCTATCGAGGCGTCCTCTTAAAAATTTCAGAGTGTAAGAGGACACCTTGATAGCTAAACCAGCTAAAGTACTTGACCGGGCATCGAGGGACCCGGCTTCGAATTCCAGTCAAGGTGAAAGATTTTTACAATCTGAAATTGTTGCATTGAAATAAAACAAATTTACCAACTTGTTAAAGTTGGTGTACTATTTGATGGTTATAAAAAGGTAATATTCTACAACAATGAAAAGAAAAATTAGAGAAAGTTGGTAGGTGATAGATAACTTATTTAAAAATATTTTTACTATTTCACGATGCATTTGACCCAATTCTATTATGATATAATAATTCTGTCGCAGCCAGCTGTCACAATAGGAAATTACAATATAGCAAAATAAAAGGTCTCCCGATTTTTTTGTACCAATATTGATTCTTATTATGATACCAAAGAATAAAGTTTTGGGTTTTTCCAACATAAATAAAAGAATTGACTCTGATAAACGCATTCCGTTACAATTTTTTTCCCTTCTGTATTTTTTTCAATGGATAAATTCTATTACGATATTTTCCTCCGAGAAATAAGTTTCGGATTTTCATATGGATGGTAGCAATCAAATTGAAAACCCTTCTGGTTGACATGCTGCCAGAATATTTGTGTTTTATACTTTATTGTCAAGCATGAAGAGTCCAAAAGTACTAATTAAAAGAAGAAATAAATTCAAATACCTACCAACAGTGAATGCGTGGGCCATAAAATCAATAGAGGGATATCCAAAAAAGTACCTTTCAATAATTTGGCAGCCTAAACAAATACACAACGCGTATGTATGATTACCTACCCATCGATGCTACTCCTAAGGTGCGTACGTAAGTTAATGCGAAATCTAAGAGAGAAGAGTATTTGGCTCGTGGATATTTTCAAGTAAGCCACACAAAGCGGCTCGATGCCTCGTCTTGCGCCAGCACTCTAAACGGGCATTTACCTTTTCACGATAAGGAGTAAAGGCAATAACACCGAAGGTGGAAAAAATAAGCGCGCCTGGAAATTAGCCGAAAACATCCTCTTACCAAACGCAACTACGCAAAATGCATGCATTTCCTACACGTGCCTTCGAACTTAAGCGGCGGATCAGTAAGGCCTGCTCTCTTTAGTGGCTGGCTACTTCGCGCCACATATCTCCAACACCATTCGGGAATGACGACCCTGATATAAAATAAACAAGAGGAACTCGTTTCAACCCGTCCATCCCCATCACTACATCTTTTCATAGTTTCCTTTTGTACACATTTTTCCACACACACATCCCCCTCGCACATGACCTTTTTTTTATCCACGTTCACCCGCTCCACTCGTCCTTTGCTTGGCTCACTAATCCACCCCTTTCCCTCCCCCAGCTTTCACCCGTCTGCTTTTATCCTTTTGTTTTATTGGTGACTTCCACGTCAACGGTTCCCTGTAGTTTTTTCCTCTCTCGGTCCGCGCAGTTTTTGTGTGTGCGGTTTCCTTTCCTTACAGTACACTGTCCCCATGTTCCCCTCCCATTTCTCCCACCACGTCGCTATCCATTCCCCCACCGTTCAGCCTTTGTCTTCTCTATTTTCTTTACCGTATTTATACGCGGATTCCCTTTGTTTAGTGGGGGCAGCAGTCCTGCAAATTCGTGACTCCACATAAAAGAATTAATTTTTTTCTAGACCTCGGCAATAGTGGGAACTTGGGACGGGACGGACCAACGCGGAGGGGTTTTTACTGTTTGAATCCTTATGTACAGGTACATTTTTGACGAGCAAATTCATGTAAACAATTTGATGAACAGCGGTGGACCCATCAGAGAGAATTTACCAGAAAGATCTGCATTTTCCAGAACTAAGAAAAACAAGTAACTCGTAACTAAATTAGTTTAGAGAGTCAATGGGTACTTCATAATTATTCATAGTGCTTAAGTACAAATAGCAAGATCCTTAATATTCAATTCCACTTCAATCATTGTAAGCTCCACAACTTTGAATTGGTAGTAGTTCGTAGAGAAAAATAGTAGGGACTGGATCAAGACTGGGAAAGATTGACTATTTAATTTTTCGGTGATTATGGGTGACCGCACTAAGTTTCCTTAGGATATTGTCCTAACTTGAAATTAGTCCCTGTACAGCCAGTTCAGTGGTTTGTGAATTAAACACATTTACCAATTAACTAATCAAAAGCACAGTAATTAACCCGAATGTCGGTCTGGCAGGAGATAGTAAAGTTCACCCAATACTAAGCACGAGGGGCGTAAGAAATTTACACGTCAGGGTAGGGGGGTCAGTTTCTTTCCCTGTACCGGTGAGGGTTCCCCTTCACAATTTGGTACCTGAAATAGTCGCATTGCTTGAGGGGAGCTACAGATACCCACAAAGGCTTGCCCAAGAATTGAACCCAGACCCTCCGGTCAGTTGTCTAACGCCATACCCATTGGACTACCACGACTACACAGTTAATTATGCAGTTTACAAAATGAGTTTCATTTTGCATGGTCTTAAAGACTGTATATACTCTTAATCCTCTATACACAGTTTATATGCTCCGTATCCCGTGGACAATTTTCCGTAACAAAAATGTTGTTTTAGACGAAATTCATTTCCCAATTATATCATTTTGTGGAGCTAGATTTTGGCCCGCAAATGGAGAAACCATAGAGTGTCAATTTGATATTTTATTTGGCTCTCTATAATCTAATATGTAAATTTAAGGGCTCCTTCGAAAAATATTGCGGATGCCTTAGAAAGGGGACAGCCATTATGTTTCGCTATTATTGCTACTCAAAAATGTCCTAGAATTTGTTAAGGCTAAAAAATTATTTTTCATGATAAAATAGTTTACCAATGATTCTTAATAATTTTCTTTCCATTGAGGTAAAACATTATTAAATATTTATCAAAATACCTAATTTCGAATGCATAAGGCGGTTAGTGAAATACATCATTTATTCCTATTTTCCGGTAAATTATTGAAGGAAAATATTTTTTCCGAATTCTATAAAACATTTGGAGGGGAAATATGACTGCTTAAATAATGAGAAAGAGTCTAAAGGTGATTTTTAAGCTCTTGAAGGTGTAATTACGTACACTCGTGCGTTACACAAAGAAGCAATTACCTGCCAGCTTAAAGTTGAAGTTCCAAAAGCATTCGAATTTCCCCCTAAAGAACAGTCAATGTATTTAGCCTGCGGTTTAGAAGCTAATATTAAAATTTTACAAAAATAATTTCGCTATTAATTTAAAAATGCATTGTTTGAGAACATTCTCTTTGAATAGTTTGCAGTGAAAAGCAAATAGATGCCCTTTGATATGTTTGATAAGCAATGCATGAAGCGTGATATGATATTCTGTTTTAACAATAATACCTATCTCTTGAATGACTGATGGAAATTGATTTTTTTCTAACACGGGTTATGATAAGAATCAATTTTTCCTGAAAAGTAACAGAATATTGGAACAATACTAGCTCGAAAGTTTCAAAAATGCACTATACTTTAATTGAACAGCAAAGAAAGGCAGTCATTTTCTGCTACCAAATTTCAAATGTAATACATATATTTTCCACTTTTTTTTGAATTTCACATAGTATTATTTCAGGGAGGTATTATTATTTAATTAGGTGGCAAGGGTAAATATTAAAAACAAAGCAACAGACTTCGAACTGTTTCGGTGACAATTTTACGCCATATTTGGATGAAACGTAGATGATGCTTGAATAGGAGTGAATGAGATGGAAGAAGTGGTTAGGTTGGTGCGCTAAGGTGTGACGGTGGGAAAGGGAAGTTAGGGGTGTGAGCAGATGCAGTCTTCAGTAGACATGAGTCAGTTTGGGAAATATGAAAGCTTTAATGCCAAGATTTATTGCGTTCCGCGAGTTCTCACTTGGGTGTTTGTTGCCTCTGACGGGAGATATCTCGATTGGTAATCTAAATGCATGCACTTGTCGTGAACAAATAAATCTATCTGTAAACAAGCAAACGAAAATGCAAAAATAATACAGCTTTAGTCTAATGTCTCAACCATGAAACAACTAGAAGAACTTTTCCTCATCAATCAAACTGCTTAACTATTTTCCAGGGTCAGCTATTTAGTCCACTTTCCTCCCTGGACTCACGGCCAAGAATGCCTTGAATAACTAAAAATCTATTTAAATTTCTCCTTTTCTGCCAAATTCACTTTATTGATTCCCGAGTCAACCATCACTTTCCTTGACTTGAGAATTCTGGTTCCTAACAATAAATGTACTACATCTGTCCACAGGTTACCAATGTACTCATTTGCGTATTACAACAGGTGCCAAGCTATCCACTATAAAAGCAATTTTTCTATCACTTTCAATAAAAAGGCATGATGTGAAAAACATTTATCAATATGGTTTCCGGTAGAACTTTAGTAAGCATGTAAAGATTTAAGGCAAATTTGTGGTATTACTGTTATCGTTATTATTATTGTAGCATTCATGGTAGTTTTCAAATGAATACTGAACCACGTCATTGCGTCTTCTAAGAAAATAAGAATCTGACTTTAAACATCACAGTAAACCCTTTTTCAACTCCGAATGTTTCCTTCTTATATTTATTCCGTCCAACATTCCACTCATTCCAACCCCTTCCTAGTTCTTCTGACGTAATTCCCTCTATGGTAGTCTTCAACAGCCAATCGAAAATAAAACTATTATGCATTCAATTATTTGCCTCATTATAATTATTATTTTCCTTTTATTCATTTCACATTTTCCATCCTTCTTCAGACCCACATTTCGAAAGCCACCATTATACACTAATCACATTGCCTAAGCAGCCATATTTACACGCTGTAAAGCACATCAAATATGGTTTAAATCTACCTATCGTAAAAATGATCACCTATCGTATTGTTTGATTAGAATTTTCTCTTTTTAAAAACCAAATTACCTATATTTTACTTGAATTAATTCCATTTCCATAGATGCCACACAGAATTTCCAATGAGCTTACAGGTATTCTTAGCTTACAGCAGCTTACTGGCAAACTTAAGCTTCAATATCTGTGAACATAATAAATAACACAGTTTTAGGTGTAACATGGTGGAAATTCTTCAAGGTTTTTATAGGCATTAGGATGAACTGATATTTTTCCGTAGGAATTTTAATCCCATTTGAATCTTTCTACCAGAGATCCATTTTAAAGTTATTGATAGGAGAATTTCCAGTTTTAATTGATTTCAGTTTGAACGACACTGTTGGACAGTGCAACCATTGTGGAGAAACTATTACAACATAGGAAGCCAATTACACCATGGGAGTAACATACAGGGTCGGTCCTGAAAATAAGTTTACTGAGCTCAGGAAAAAAAATGTATTACACTTTTACATATCTTAAGCTAATATTCCTCAAAATAGGACCCCAGTGAGTCGATACACTTGCTCCAGCGGCGTTCCCATTCCTGGAACGCTCCCGCGAAGGCATCATCGGGAACCTCTCGAAGACACGTCGTCACGGCCTCTTTGACGGCGTCCAAAGTCCCGTATCGCGTTCCTTTCAAACTCCTCTTTATCTTCGGGAACAGAAAGAAGTCCGGTGGTGCCAAGTCCGGGCTGTAGGGCGGGTGCGGCAGCGTTGCCACGCCGTGCTTGGCCAAGAAGTCCGACACGACAAGCGCGGTGTGAAACGGCGCATTGTCGTGATGCAGCCGCCAGATGTTTTCGATCGCTGGCCGGACGCGGACGACTCGTTTTCGAAGCCTGTCGAGCACTTGGACGTAAAATGCAGCATTTACAGTTTGTCGTTCAGGTACAAATTCGTAGTGGACGACTCCCCTTTTGTCAAAAAAAGACAATGAGCATCGCCTTGATCCGAGATTTGCTCATGCGAGCTTTCTTTTGACGGGGTGATGATGGGGTGTGCCACTCCGCACTTTGTCTCTTAGACTCCGGGTCGTACTCAACGATCCACGTCTCGTCACCCGAAACAACGTTCTCTAAAAAATGTGGATCATTTTTGCAGCGATCCGCAAGTTGTGTCGCGATTTCCAAACGATTGAGTCTTTGATTATCACTGAGCACTTTCGGCACCAACTTTGCACAAATTTTTCGCATCTGTAATTGCTCCCTAATAATCTCGTGCACTATTGTTTTTGGCACATTACACTGCTCTGCTATCATCCGAACACTAAGACGACGATCAGAGTTCAGTACATCGCGAACTTTTCGCACATTTTCGTCGGTGAGTGTCGTTGATGGGCGTCCAGGCCGTGGTTCGTCGTCGACCTCTTCTCTGCCCTCCACGAACATCTTGTGCCACCGAAAGATCATGTTTCTGGACATGGCTGACTCCCCGTAAGCCTAGTTAATCATACCGACAGTTTCGGTAGACGATTTCCCAAGCTTTACCGCAAATTTGATGGAATAACGCTGCTCCAAAAACTTCGGCATCGCGTTCCGTGACGTGGGTCGAGCGTGGAGGATTGCGTTATCAGAGCTCCTCACTACACCACAGCTCAGAGCCGACTGCCTTTTTCACGTCGCTTGCCAACATACCCCCCTCCAATCGCAGCCCGTCAGAGCGGTGCTGGGTGCGCCTGGAGCGGCGGGAAAAAATCAGTACACTTATTTTCCGGACGAACCCTGTATATCCAACGGGGATGCTAACGACATCCGTGAAAAAGAGGATCAGGTCCTCAGCGCTTTCCTTAAACATTTCCCACAGTTTAACGAGGTGGATATGCTACAAACAAGCAGTCTGATATGGTACGGAGGTATATGAGAGTCATCTGTAATACTCTCCACAAAACGGAGAGGGCTAAAATATTCCCCTCTTCACTATTGTGCAATCTTCCAGACCAAACCACTACGCGTTTACTTTAACTTCCTCTTATCACGATAATATTCGTATATACCTGCATTCACGTTCTTAATGGTCTATTCTTACCGCTTTGCTCTTTGCGATTAAACTCGGCCTTTGCAAAATACACTACAGCAATAAACGGTCTCTCATCTCTACCAATTCTTTCACTGCATCAAAACCAATTTTTAAAAATTTTCTCTAATTCCCCCATAGTCAAGGAGATACATTAATCGTCCTTAGACATAGAAGACTGGAACAGCAGGAAATAAGATAGCGCTTTTAGTGGCAAAATAAGCACTTAATTAGTGGCATCTTTAATCGAAATTCGGTAGTTCGTGTCAGTAAAATATCTTAAAATTACATTTGAGAGTACATTGGCTAATGTGGCGTATAACATGACATGCGCTTAAAAAAGAACTCCGGGCTTTAAAACCCAAAATATCATTATAGAATCATTCCTTTCAAAAATGCCATTAAGAGAAGGTTGTCATTATGATACACATACTGTATGAGGATATGGCACTGTTTCCCCACTCATTACTCTTCACGGCAGAGAAAGTACGACAGCAGTGCGCGGTCTTTGATTCCCTATAGAATATTTTCCAACTTCTATTGATACGTAAAAAATACGAGGTAATACGCGAATATCTAAGTATTAAGGAATACTCTAACATGATCTTTATTGATGAATCTGCCTTCGTATACAGAATAAATTTGTTTTCAAAACAAACCTATCTCTTTTGGCTTCATTAATACTTTTTATGATGCATTCAGATGCAGAAAACGACACGATGCATGTGTAAAGGCTAAATATTTAATTTAATTTCTTTGTCTTAATATGAACACACAGTAAGGTTCAAATTACCTCATTCATCAAGGCAGCTAAAAATTACATTTCTGCTATTATTTTCTTTTATATTTCGGTCAATAGAAGGTTCCCGTTTTCTTCTGGCTATTATAAAGAAGTTTTTATCAACTGCCAAAATGTAATATAAAATAAATGGATCAAAACTGACAGAAACTTTCGTCATTTAGACTTACATTGAAACGGCTGAAATAGAATGAATTAAATATTCCTTCTAATTTCTGACTACGGGAGCTTAAACATCCTTTCCACTAAAATGGAGATTTATGGCGAAATTTTCATCAATGGTAAGAAGTCGGCATTCAAAATCAGGCTGAACGTGTAGATCATCGCAAATCAAAAAGTTGAATATGAACCTCTGACAATAGCTCCGATGTTCAAAAGGTGGGAGGGGATCCCAAAGAATTCTATTTGGTAAAACTTCTGAGATTCTTTTTTTCCCTCTGGTTCCTTTTACGGAAACCGGAGTGGATTCTCCAAGATCTAATCAGGAAAATGTTTCTACAAAAGACGTCTTTGTGATTATGCAGTAACCAAAAAGTTCAGACAAACTCATGAAGCCTCTCAATATTTGGCGTGAAACTTTCTCTTCGCATTATATTTATGCAGAAAAAATGTGAGCCACAACTTTTTCAAGGGATCTATAATGGAATTTTTAAATTTTTTATAAATTTAAATTTTGGAACTAATTAACAGCAAAGGTATTCGAGTAATTATCTTTCGCGCATTTATTTATAGGCCATTAAACTAGATACTTATTCCAGATATTCTGTTTTGAGTTATTGGTGTAGTTCCCTCAATTCGAATAAAACTTATTTCTTGCAATTATTATTTATTTTTAAACTCAACAACCTTACACAAAATACCTTATATTATTGATATTCCTAATTAATTAGGTTTATCGTTAAAAATTACATATCGAATTTTGGTTTAGAGACCAAACTTATGTCAAAACAGTCACTAATGAGAAGCTAATTATTGAAATTATGCTGGTCATACATTACTATGAATATTTAAATATTAGGGATTTTTTATGAAATTACATAGCTGAGGGTAGCATTTTTAAATTACAATTCTTGGAAGTATTTTAAAAATACCCTAGTCCAAATATGGCACAAGTAAACGTCATTTCAAACAAAAAAATGGAGGGACAACAGTTTTTCATTGAAATAGATTGTATTAAATTAAAGAAATAAAGCTTGATCCTCAATTTTGTCGGAGGTTAATGGCCATCACCAGGCATTAAATGCCAATAAGCTGATATTTGACTGTATGAATTTCTTAATAAATTGAATTCCTCGATAAACAAGCCGTTTTTTGGATTATAACGATCGTTTTATAATATTTTATAATAATTAATTTCATTATTTTTAGAACACCTTTGATATTGTTATTGCTTCTGTTAATTAAAGACATTTTTAAAGAAAAAATAATTCCAAAATCGAACGTTGTGCCAAATGACTCAAAAGAACTAATTGATTCTCAAAATGAATACTCCGCTAATATAACTAAAGCTAAAGAGATTTATATTGAACTTATTGACTGTCCTAATATTATTTTTTTTCATATAGTTACTATTACAATCCTTACCGTAATTAATAAAACGTCTTGCAATTAGTTTGCATGAAAATATTTTAGTTTTTCCTGAAATGATAATCATATTTTTTAATAAAAAGCCTGCTCTTAATTTAGAGTTCGTATTATAAATACCAGACTCATATATTGTTCCCCTTTTTAAGTTTTGGTCACAATTAACCATATGTCTGAGTGTCTGCCATTAATTTTCCCTCTGCAAACAGTTTCTCAACAGATACAGAATGAGAGAAGGCGATACCATTTGCTTAGCGTTAGCAAATATCAATTAAAAATTATTTTTCTGCAACATTTATCATTTTCCCTCTCTCTATTCGCATTTAAAATAAAAACTAACTTTTTTCTCCTAATAAAACTCAACCATCTCTTTTCTCTATGCTTCGAGAAATCTCACTCTTAAGATTTGTTCGATATCAAGAATAATAAAACATGCAAAGGAGAAAACAGAGAACAACCCTCTCCGAGTGTATCTCTTAATTCCTCCGAGGTCCCTAGAATATTTGCAGTTTTTCTTCGTTTATTTAAACCGTTTTTTTTTTCTCTCGGTCCTTAAGAACGTATTCGTAGCCATACGAGTTCTGCCACGGTCGACCCTTGCTTTCCCTCCTATAAACTTTGACCTTAAGAAGCTTCGCTTCTCACCAATACACTCTCGAGTCACCGTCTGCAAATTGCCTTTCTTGTAATCGAGAATTTCTCATTAACAGTGTAAAGAAAAAATATTTTCCCTAAATTAAACGTCTTCTCTCGAAAGAGAACCTCCCACAGAGAACCTTCCTCCCGCTATTACGCTCCAAAAACCTTGAATTCCCCGTCCGAGCTATCTCCTTGATGCTTATGCCTAAAATAACATATTTTGCATCCATTATATCGATGTCGGCCCATTTACCTTTTAATCGTTGAATCAGATTGGCCTGCATTGATCTATCACCGCCGTTGACACAATTACTATAAAACACAAATTAATTTTTTTTGGAAACAGGTGACTAAAATGAGACCTTAAAAAAATTATAAGTAACTGAAATATACTAAAGATCATGGTAATAACATGACTTTATCTAGGGGTATTTAATGCAAATTCAATACCGATTACTTGGTGTAATCATGAATTGCAGGAATTTAAAGCTCAGCATTAATTGACAATAATCCACCTTAACTAATGTATTTAAGTCTAATAAGTGGGTATTTTTTCAAATTAGGACTTTTTACGGAAAATTAAAGCTCATTAGACGTCCACAACTCGGCGTATTTCTTTCTGCGTTTAAAAATAATAAACTAAATTCTCCAGATGGAACATTGCGACGTAGAATATTAAATTTTACACCAGATCTATAGCAAATATTTATTGCCACAATTTTTCGACTTGGTCAACAAGGATATCCAACTCATCTTTGAGTGGCTGACTGAAAATCGGCTATTTCTAAATCCCAAAAAGACCAAGTCGATACTCTTTGGAAGCCCGGCCAATGTACATATGCTGCTCGCAAGGGATCACTCTAAAATAAGTGTTTTAAATATTCAAATTGACTACTCAAACACATTAAAAAGCCGAGGAGTTTATCTAAGTAGCACCTTAACCTGGCGTGATCAAGTAAATGCCATTTCTAATAAAGTTCACAAAACTCTTTACACAATGAAGCATTCCAGATATCTAATTCCTATAACATTATGCCAGAAGCATGTTCAGACGTTAGTATTACCACATCTCAACTATTGCTCAGTTGTCTACGCTGATGTGAACAAGGAGCTAAGTAAAAAATGGCTCCGAAATTCTTGTCTACGATTCATCCTTAACGTACGTTATAATGAGCGTGTAACTCGTATAAAATGCTGAATTGGCTGAAACTCGAACAGTGGAGAATGCTTCAAAAGACTCCAAAATTATTTAAAGTTCTGAATTCTAAAACCCCTCTCATATTTATCTGAAATATCTGCATTCAATTTACTTACAACAAAGAGATCAACCCACATTACAAAAACATTCTATCTTCCCAAATACCGCACGGCTATATATGAAAAGTCATTCAGTATTTCATCCTGTAAACTATGTAATTCTTTGCCTAATAAAGTAAAATTATAAATATATATGTATATATATATATATATATATATATATATATATATATATATATATATATATATATATATATATATATACACATGTATACATATACATGTATACATATATATGTAGTGTACTATATGTTTCGTTCAACTGATATTAAATTGTGTTTTATGACTGGTTTAATTGCCTTATTCTTTGAATTATGTAAACCTGTTTCACGCAATTGGTAACCTCATGTAACATGTATTCTGCTCCAAAGGACTTTGCTCCCAGAGCAATAAAATTATGAGCAAAATAATTATTTTTACGCGATTTCCTTATTTGAAAAGTAATTAGTACTGCCCAAAACGTAAGGGTCCTCACAGAATAATCCTGTTGTTTTACCACTAGTATATTCATGTTAGCTGGATAGTTTTATTACACACATTGCACTACATTAAAACTAATCTTTCATTCAATTCATGTTCATTTAATTGATAAATAAGGTACTTTTTCAACTCATTGGTTTGCTGCAATTGACGGCATTATGGTAACAACTTCTATTGCATATGTAATTTAAAGATAATGATGATTTCTAAAGATATTTTCATCGCTTATACTTGCGATGTTAATTCAAACTTCATATATACCGAGGCGATTATGAACTTATTATACACCACATCTGTTTGATTAAACAGGCTCACACCATTAGAGGGAATTTAATGATTCGTCTGCGAGACAAACATTCTCGCATTGTAAAGTGCAGTTTTCTAAAAGACGGTCGGATTCAAACAACGATCCAGAGAAACATGAACGTTGGATTACAATAATCCGTACGAGACGGCCTTAGGTGGGGTTGGGGCAGTGGTTTAGGAACTTGCAGATAAAAGCTACCATTTACTTCCCTTCTGTCACTATTCGATTTTCCATTAAGGTATGGTAAAATTTAATTAACTCATATAGTCATACTATTTTCAAAGGGAATATCGTACGGTACTGAAATCCGGAACCCTCCTGTAAATACTTCAGATTAATCTTTTGCTCAGCAGGATATCAGGCTCCGCTCATATTTTCAGCAGGGATGATATTATTTCATGAAAAGATCAATTAAAAAAAACCCATACATTACGCTAAAGGGAGCCGTTTTCATTCACTTAATCGACTGCAGTTCGCTACGAAGTTCATGATCCAGAATCTAGAAAAAATTAGCAGTTTCCTGAGAGTTAGTTATGATGGTATAGTGAGATAATTGAGAATAAGCCACCCGATGAAGTAGCGAAGGGTACAAAACCTTAACCTCCGATGTCAAAAGGTGATAGCATCAATTTCTTCCAGATCACTGAAAAGTATATTTATTTCACCAATAATTATGCATTATAACGTGTATGTAAAGAAAATGGTATGAATTAGTCAAGGAGTTCAAACTTTCGCGGAGAATATTAGAAAATAAAATAAACAAAATTAAGTTAGTTTTCAATGCAAAGAAAAACTTAGTCTAAGGTTACAGACAAGTTACAAACAAGAGAGATAAACCTAGTGGAACCTTGTGGAAAAGTAATATTTTGATTAAGTATTATAAAAGAAAATGGTGCAATTGTTGGTGGTATTAGAAAAAATTGATTAGGCAAAGAAAGTTTCTCAAGAAGAAGGAAGTTGAATTAGAATGTTAAGAAAAGACTAGTGAAACCTTTTGATGGAACATTCTTCTGTGCGGAACGGGAACATGGCTGTTGAAGTACGAAGATAAGTGTGAATTGGAATATTTTGAAAATGTGGTCGAGAAAAGGATGACAAAGTTAAGATAGGCATTAAACAAAAAAATGAATAAGTTTTGCAAATGAATATGGATGAGAATCGATAGTTTGCAGAAAGTCAAAGGGAGCAGTAAACATGGATGCAGAGTATTTTCATCGGGCGCTGGAATTCTGAAGCTTTGATAGAAAGGCAAGGCTAAGTACAAGTCTGTATGTTTGAGTCAATTATTAAAAGAGAGTCATTTGTACTCATGCAAGAGAGAAATAAACAAAGAATGAGAACATGAGACTCTTAAACTGGGAGATTAAATCCCGAAACGTATTAGGAGACCGTACCTTGGATTAGATAAGTTGACGTGGGGAGGCCTGTCTCATACTTTATGATAAAAGATTCTTCGCTCCGACCCTCAGTCTCCTGAGCTGGCACCATCGTTGGTAGCTTCTTCCTTTCAAATTTTCTCAATTCTAAGAACTGAAGGATTTCTCATCCATCCTCCTAAATTATCGTCTTCCTTTGATTCTTCCGAGCAGACGGAATATGATCAGGCCCAAGGGAATCAAGGAGAGAGGAGTAGGAATGAAAGGTTCCACAGAGCAAAAGTTGAAGTTCCTGGCCACTAAAGAAACTCGAGCAAAAACGTATGTTAATTCTTCCTTAAGCTAGAAAGGGCACTGAGCACGAGTCATGCAAGCCATCATACCACAACACCATTACTTCCAAAGTTTCCTCCTAAATCTTTCTCTTCGATACACACGCTTGGTTTTCAGAACTGTAAGTCAATGATCCGAAGTCAAAATAAAGGAAGGAAGGCCAGGTATAACGTAATCCCTGCTCTCAATGGAATATTTGTGCCATTCATTATTGAAATGAGAGATAAATTTTCGCCTTAAAACCACACAATTATTTGTGGGTGCCCTTATGTGTCAAGGATATGCAGATACGTTGAAGTAATGTAGTGAAGCTTTGAAAACAGGTTGCTGAATCATTTCTCTAATCTTAGGGACGTGTACTTTATAACATTAACTTCCTGTGGGCTAAAATAGTGCGATAGTGAGAAAAAATTACATGAAAAATTTATTTTGAGGTATTTTTTATGTAACGCTGAAAATACTTTCTTCGAAAGATTAAATATAAGAAACGGAAACTCTAAATTAGCCAAAAAAGAAACCATTCAAAGAAACTATACCTAGCCATTAAACTTTTAGTAAATGTTCCTTTTGGAGTTATTTATTGTCTGATAACCATTTTTCCAGTAAACATCTTAAATAACACCATACCTCATTTGTTATGACATATTTTCCATTAAATCTAATAAAGTTTCAATGGATTGTTGAGACAGTGTTTAAAGAAGACCGATGCCGTTACTTTGGAGGAGTAACTTGCTTCAAAGTCCTCATCTGGTAATCTCTGCGATGAATAACGACTAGGGTATTGGATAACTATTTATATTGAGTTGCAAAAAAACTCAAAATTATATGCACTTTAATGAACCTCCAATATCCATACTAAAAAGACTTTATACTTTTCCACAGATTTTTATTAGAAGGTGTGACGCATTTCTCCGACTTGCGGCATCATCAGGTACAAATTTTATTTACAAAAAATACGAGAATATATACGCTCAGTGCAGAGTATGGGCGGGGAGGGGAAGGAGGGCCTGTGGGGGAAGGGGAAAATGGGTGAGTTGAGGGGTTGGTTAGACCAATTCCAAGCTAGTTTCTGAGAAAGGAGTTGGAGTGGGAGGAGCAATTGCTCGTTGCAAATTGTCAAGTTGGGGCTTGCTAGGTTGCTCCTTATCTCCATTTGCTCGAAAGCGTCCATTTTTAATCCTTTTGGGAGTTTTTGGGAGTATATGTAATATTTATGGGGCAAAGTCACTGCTGTGGTCAAATTGTAGTAGGTGCTTAGCATAGAGAGAGTTGGTATTCTTATTTTTGTGACACCTTGCGAGTTCCTTGGCTCGTGACTTGACATTCCTCCCTGTGTCACCAACATGAACGAATAAGGTAGTCCATTCTACTTCACCCAGTATTTGTTTTACAGTTTTCCTTACATCTGTCTCTTGTCTTCATTCGACCATGATGAATGTTTTATTCTAGCCCTACTAGCGCATTGCATTAAATACTGTAATGTGTAAAAATAAAATACTCTTGGACTCCACATACTTTCTTTCACTATTCATTATCTTGAACATATGTTATTTCCATTTTCAAACAAAAATGTTAAAAGTTAAAATCCTCTAAAATCTATTTTCATGCAATATATCATGCAGCAGTGTAACCTCAGGTATTTGATATTATTTAGACGGCCTACTCTGTTCTCATGCCACACTGTAAACTTTTAAAATTAAATTAGTAAATTAGGTTTTTGGTAGGTAAATTAGGTTTAGTAGGTAAATTAGTTTTTTGGCTGCCAATTTACTGTTTTCAATTCTTCTCTACTACCACATCTCCAAAGTAAACAACCAAATCCTCAACATTCGCCTCAATAACAAAGATTACGAGCCACACAATATTGCACCTCATAAGGACTAGTTCTGAATTATTAAGGAATAGGTTCACTCCTATTCCTTCAGAACTACTATTGTTCTCTTGCCATTTCTTTCAAGTATAAATGGAAATCTACGGCTGATAGTGGATAGCCCAGTCGCCCAATCCACCTTCCTGATAGTCTAGTTTCATCTATGCAGTCTAAAGTGCATCTATAATAATATTTTAAAGTAGTCAAATATCTCTCGAATTTAGTCACACCACCTTTAATGAATTCATTATTTGTATCTAATTTACTCTGTCGAACTCCTTGATGCAAGCGAAGAAAAAAATTAAACGTCTTAACAGTGTAGGCATTTTTCCCTTAGGTACCTCACTACTACTTGGAAATAACTATACGTTAAGCCTTCCTAATTATACAAGCCTTGTGCACTGACCTTTCCATTGGTAATAATTTGCTCAATACTACAGAGATACTCTGTGAGCCTTAGTGTTTGCTTACCTGCTTTAAAAAACAAAGGTCTAGCCTAATAGATTTTACTCCTGTTATCCGATTTCCTGAAAGAAATTAACCTTCATATATGATGCGTGATAGAGCAAGTACCTAATGACGAAGGACCCACACTATCAAATTCTCCAATGCTGTGAGATTAATTGGCTACCGGGCATTTCTAGGAAACTACAGCAGTGCATGGAAAATAAGTAGCCCGCCTACGATGATGTGTAAATTTCAAACGCTGGCTGTATAGGGATTAGTAATATTAGAGCTCTACTTCTTTCTAAAAAACCAACATATTCGTTTATTACTGTAGACTACATATGAAAAACCATATATGCAAAATATTATCAATTTACCTAATACAGTTCGTTTTCATTTTTTTGTCACATCTATCTCCCAAACAAATTAATCCCAAACGAATTAATCCCTAACGAAGTTACTATTATCAAAATAATATTCCATTTCTATGCCTAAACTATGCGCTCTAAGATTATTTAAGTTCAATGTATTATTTACATCATTCACAAATGTTTTTTCTTCATTAATAATTGTCTTGTAATAGTCCTGAGAGTATATTTTTTTTTTAATTTTCTGATCGTTCCTTCATCTTTCGCGCTAGAACCTCTATGTTCATTTTTTCATGTTAAATTCTTCCTATCATCTCCCTTATATTATCAACATATTTAATTCAGCCCATCATTATCACACCATATATTTAATTTACCATTTTCGCTTCAAATTTTCAAAATATTGGTTCACGTTATTCCATTACTTTCTCTCCCTGTCTCACTATCTGTCTCCCTTACATCTCTGTATTAAATTGAAAGATTCCTAACAATTTTCTTATAAGTCAGTCCCATTATTTCACGTGTTACTTTCTTTTTTTCTAATTTTAGGAAATTTTAAATTCTTACTAACTGTGTTAAAACCCTTGTTCCTTTTCAGAATTTCATCAGAGTTTTTCTAGTAATTCTCCCCTTTTCTCTCATGTGAAGTATCCACATTTTGATACAACCCTAAATAAGGACGTTACTATGGGTTATGAAAACAAAATCATGAAATACTATTATAATGCTGAAGCGGTCTGATATTGGAGCTTTGATTTAATTGAAATTATAAATACTTAGACCTTAAGCCTTTGGACTTTGACCTATATATAACTAATTTCTTTCTTATTAGACATTCTTCCGATCAAGTGCTATTTTCGGGTTAAATTTAAAAATACAGCCACTAGATTATCGATGAAATTACGGGACTGTATTTAAAACTACCTTTTCCAAAAGGTCAAATATTAATGCACTCTTTCAGTTCAAAACTAACTTACTTAATTAGGATGATGAATGAGAATAAAAATTAAATTGTATCATCGTAAAGAATGAACGTTAACTATATGCGAAAATAATTTGGATGTGCCACGAGTAAGGGAAATTATTTCCCTCGGAAATAAACTGTGCCATGATGGAGACCAGTTAATGACCAGCAGCTTCATGCTTTCAGTCATTTTTACCATTAAGAAATCTTTACCACCACGCAGGGTAATTACTGTTCTTCCTTGAACGCGTAACCATTAAAGTGGTGACCTCATGAGTATATGTGTCACCGTAGTTCATTAATTAATTTACATTGATGAAAAGTAATCTAACCCCATGCATGCATCTATCATGAATATATGTGATAAGGATATACCGTTTTAAGGAAGTTTTGAGGTTAATTTTCATTTCTGAAGTGGGCTCTTCAAATTGTTTGAAGTAGTTCTGAAGCGCCAAACTTTTAAACCACAGACTTTCGAGTGTTTGCCGAAGAAATTAATTGAAAGCATTTAAACGGTGGCTGTTAGGCGCTGTTACGTTAAAGCTATAGCATCTCTTATATAATTTTGCACAAAATATATTTTTCGTGAGAGCAACCTATACTTCTGTACAATTAATAAAACATTTTTCTAACCACCGCTGCTATTGAAGTATCTATACAATATTGGATTTTCAATGTCGATTTCAATGAAAAATGACTTAAATTTTGTCAATATTATTTGAGAGAGTAAACGTGGGGCTGTAAATGTAAGGAATTTTCGTCAAAGCAGTAAATGCAACATCAATGCAACCTCCTCAAAGCTTTACGAACTTCGCCCGAAAAAGCAAATGATAACCGAGATTTAATGACGCAAGGACAAGCTCCTTGTAAAAGCACCAGCCAGCTAATTTAATACGTTGAGCGCGACATCTTAGATGCACGAGCGCACTTTTAATCGATCCCACTATGCATCGCGGCGGCGGCGGTGCTTGTGGATCGCGCGCGTTAAATCCCTACCCTCCTCCTCCTTTTCCTTTACGTGTAGACTGCGGTGAAGCCGCCTGCTTTCACGCTTACCCACCCTCATTCCCCCGCCTAGCAGACCGACCGCCGCGCGCCGCTCACGGCATTGCATCGCAACACCCCACGGCCTCCCTCCTCCTGCCGCCCTCACAAAAGTGGGCGAGGGGCCGCGAAACCAAACTGCTCTGCTCAGGCGACGGATTACGGTCTCGCCAATTCGGCCCGTTTTGGATTCTGCACTCCTTATCTCCGACCCGCAGTTTCACACGTATCGGCACGTATCCACGTTACTCAGTCTTGCGGTGGTAAGAAAAGGTCGAGAACTGAGATATAGGGGCTTCGTTTGCTGTCAAGTCACTCAATGACAGAGGCTCAAACCATTAGCAGGCTAACATGCAATAAATAGTGACTGATTTTAAAAGAAATTGAAAATTTTAACAAAAATTACAATCTACCAACAACTTACATGCCCTCTAAAATAATAGCTATCATTAATTTTGGCTATACAAATATGTTTCTCATTGCATCCTTTCAGGTTTGTCCCGGTCATTCAAAACGATTATGTTTTAGAGACACAGGAAAATGGGCTAACTATAAAGCAAGTGTTTATTGTCAGAATTAAAAAAAAAATGCGTTTACACTAACGTGCATCGGATATAATATTAATTAAAGAATGAGATTTTCTGACAAAATGAAAAGATTACAGAGCGGAACAATTTGTTTAAAATAATAGCTTGGGATTCAGGATGATGTCATATTTTTAAAAAAGAAACAGGAATAGTTGCAAATTCTTTGAAAAATATATAAATCTAAATTTAATCGAAGAAAGCTGTGAGTTAGTAATGTCCCGACAAAACTTAATTTAGGCTCATGGAGAAAGAAAATAGGAGCAAAGAGTTTTTACGGACATAACTGACAGTGGAATTCACCCGTAAGACTGACAACTATTCTGATCAGACTTCATATTAATCCCTTATATGTTTCTTTTATCGGGGTATGGTTTGAATAAAAGCAAAGGAAAGGAAGTGTTAAGGGTTATCAACATAAGGATGGAGAAAAGAGCAAATAAATATTCTAAGAGGTCTTTGACCGAAAAAAGGACAGATGTCCAGGGTGGCATGAGAATAATAAGGTGACTATTAGAAAATTGCGTCAGGGTCTGTAAGAGCCAAGCAAATTATGAAGTGGCAATATGCAATAAAAGGTAGAACACTTTTTCCTCTGCTCTTTGATGCATATCGCTAATGCCCTTCAGATCAGCTATTTATGCACGAAATCATTTCTAAGCGCAAAATTCTTACAACTTGTTTTATGTCCCTCAGGTCTTTAAGGGTCTAGCCCACGAATCATGAAATTTATTTTTCTCGTTGTAGTTTTGTAGAAATGTGTACGTAATTTGCTTGCTACTACCGAAGTGTGCTTTTTTATTATATATATCAGTTTTGGTTTATTTTATTTAAAAGGATATTTAATTTAAAGGAAAATATTTACTTAGGAGTTCAAAGTTTTAGGCATGCGGTAATATAAAGAGAATGCCATTTCCAAATATTAAATAAATACATAATACATATTTTTTTAGTGCTGCCATGGAAGTGAGTATGCCTCATTCTACTTAGATTATCCAAAAGGTAATTTATAACACTGCTCCTGGAAGCGTAAATGTAAGATTGAGCGGCAAAGCACCAACATCTGACATTTGATATTTCTTCGAAACGATGATATTAATGGCACTCGGGTCGTCCGCTGACAACTTTGAATTTAAGTATTAGAAATTCATGGAAATCAAATCACACCTCAACAGATATTGCAAAACTAGATAAGTAAAATAAAACCAAGAATTTTTCTGATTCATCTCATCGCAGATTGGCCTCTGTGAGAGCTATATGAGAAATGAGTGACTCAGGTAACAGTGGAAGCAGACGTCCATTCCAATCGATGCTATTTTAATTTAATATGAAAATATTTAATGCAGATAACACTTAAGATTTTAATATAGGCATTCTTAAAGTGAGTGATGGAGCTTTTTTACCACGGTTGAAAAGGTAAGGATGATTGAGTTCATCCATCTGCTTGCAATGATGTGGAAGCAGCAATTTAGCAAGAGTGCGTAAATAATCTTTATACGTCGTCTTAATTCGACCCTTTCACTAAATGATAAATTGAAGGTCTAAAAATTGAAAACTCACACACGCCCCTTCATGACTATTCCCGATGCGATATTTTTTCCCTTTCCCGAATGAATCCTTTCCTCTTTCGCAATTGAGTTTATAATCATAAATGTCTAGGCTGCTCACTAAATTGCCAATTATTGTTTTTACGCAGTGTAAGAAATGTTATTCTTACCCTCATTACTCAGTAAGTGTACAATCCAAAACAGGATAAAACTTGATGAATGATAAAATTTTGCAAAAATTTATATGCTCTAATTCCAAAATACAAACTTTGGAATTTTGTGACGAAGTTCTTTTCACACCTAATTTTTTCAATCTTACTATCAAATTTATGATTGAAAGTTATAAATGTTTCGAAGGTTCACTTACTTGTTAAGTCTGATGGATTGAATTATATTTAGGATAGAAGAGTAGTTAGCTTGCGGTTAGGCAATGTATACTGATTCTGATATTGAATCAATAGAAACAGTATTTGTTAAAAAGTTTAGAGAAGAGCTTCCTAATTAATTAACAACTAGTATGCGTTTTTGTTTTTAAGAAATAAAGTGCCCACAATTTTCTTTTAGTTAACGTTATAGCAGCTAATAATTAATGTTTGAATATTTTCTTTATGCTGATACATTTTAAATGAGCTTTCTTAGTTTTTGTTTTGATTTTAATAGAAAGAAACGAAGTGAGAAAAATAGGGGTAATATCAAGTAGAAGTAGTTTTTGTGGGAGACGACTGACAGCTAAGGTCGTTTACGCCATTTAGAATGGATGGGAAAGGAAGGGTAGAGGGAAACCAGGCGTCGGAATAGGCCTACTCTTGTTGGAAGGCTTGGTGGCTGAGCAGTTTAACGGACGTCGTACGCACTCATGTGCTCTCCACGAAGCACCTCGGGTAGAGATCGGGATTCCTCTGAAAAATATTTGCTGTCTCTAGGATTTGAACCCAGTCCCTCTCGGTGGGAATTCCGTTAGCCACCGCACCATCTTGATCCCCGGGTTAACATCAAGTATAATTATTTGTATGTTGAAATATACGTTAAACTTCTGTTGGAATCATAAAAAAATAAAATTTGATGAGCTAAATAACCATATTAAGGTATCATGTATATACATACATTAATCATGAACCACTGGAAAACGAAAGAATAAAATATTGACCAGACTTAGCAAACCTGACAGAATATATCATTTTACTTTGAATACTATATCAATTTGCCTGAGAGACAGAAATAACGCGGTTGCTGGTGGGATTGAGGCACAGACACATTTCATAAATTATACATGAGCATAATTTTTAATACAAAGATTGCTAATATCTATAGCGGGTCGCATAAGTCCAGGAATAGAAAAATGTCGGACTATTGTGGGCCCGGGTTAAATTATCGGGCAAGCTACACTGGGCACCATCAACTGAACCCTAGATGTGTGATTTTTCGGGTACCTGATCTTCCTGGGAAACCGAAACGGTAGTAACCCGAAAGTAACTTGCCACCCCTACCCTGATGTGCGAATTTCACACACCGTTGGGCTTAGTATAGGGCGAATTCCACCATTACCCAGAAAACTGACTTTCGGGTTTATTACTTGGTTTTAATGTCTATTTATTTATATGCATATATATATGCCAATAACTGAGAAAGGCTTAACTTCAATTATATGCAATAAATCATTCGCTGGATATCCTTGCTGTAAGCTATTAAATATATTTCAAAATGAATCTACTAAATTGACTCAAGTTTAATGTGACAGCGGCTCCTTCAAATTTACTATTCGTATTTGTGAATATTATATTGGGAAGGGTAAGCATCCGCACTTTTTGGCCACGCCAATTATTAAACTTGATGTACGTTGATTCTCGGCGCATAAAAAACGGGAAGAGTTCATGCATTCATTATTTATATGTAGTGGATAACAGTTCATAAAGTAGTCATGATTGATACCTCTCTCATGCCATCCAACAATGAAATACCAATTCCTTCACTGAGAGATGCCTAACGCCTCGGGGTCTCCAATTGCCCCGAAATTACTCAATACATTTATTCGTGCTAAAATGACATCGAATATCTCCCCTCCCCAATATTATTATTCCCGGCCGTTGATAGTGCAGTCAAAAGTTGGAAGTGAGGTGTCTTTTTTTTTAGACCTATTATAACCTCATATCTTGTCAGTCAAAATTTAAATTATTTCTCATTTCTTCACGTCTCAGATGCTGCTTTAATTATTTTGCAATTAAAAAAGCCGTCGGGAATCCGCTAACCTTCACACATTTTTCGCACATCCGTAACTTCATGGTCCCTCAGTTTCATCCATACATGCTCTCAAGGCGCTACTTTTCTGCCTTTCGCCCCTGTACCCCCAATTCTCCACTATCCCACGCGCTGTGTCGAGTGTCACGCTGTCGGCAACGTCATCCGCGTCGCGTTCTTCTGCGTACTTCATTTCCATCTCTTGTCCTCATTAATCCCTCTTCCCGCAACTTCATGTCCTCATTTATGGCTATTTTCTGCTCTTTGGCATCTGTCTAAATTTAACTTCACTGTTAAATGTATGTGATAGCAGGAGAGAGAAAGGTAGCCAGAGGATGGGTTAGTAGGAAAAGAGCGGAAGTAGCTTTCATAAAAGATTCCCTCAAGACGTATGTCACGTCTTTTCAGAATGATTACATTGAGAAAGCGAATATTGATACCAAAAGTATAAGATTTAGACATGTCACCACCGATTAATAGTGGGTTCCTTGAGAACAGATTGTGAAAATGGTGGTCTATTTAAATTTTATTGAAAATAACCCAAATGTGCTAATAGCAAATGATACCAGTGACCCCATTCAAATTTCAAATATAATTTATCAATGTTATATATAAATAAATGAAATTTTTATGTAGAAAATAATAAATCGGTGTCCTGGATAATTAATATTATCCTTGAAGATTGTAGATAAAAACAGCATTGGATACATTAATAACAGCAGCTGCATATTTCATGTGGTAATATTTAACCTTACAAAGTAAGACCAGCGGCTTTATATTGGGTCTCTCGTGCTCTCACCAAAAACAACCACCATCCATAGTATTCAGCAGGAAAGAATGTTTTAACGGATGAAGAATGAGCACATATCGTAGGAAGCCCTGCAGCATGTGAAATTCACATACAGAGAAACGGACACTTCCTTCTCCCATGATGCCTGCCCTTTTGGAATATATAAAATTGCATCACATGGATAATTTGTCTACAATAGTACCCCTAGATTTAAAATCCTTGACCCTCAGGTCAGTAACCGAGTATGCCACCCTCTATGCCTTCCGTGAATCATATGACATGTTGAGGCGACATACTATATCATTTCGTTGAGACTACAGTTGAAAAACTAAAAAAATGCATTCATATTTGATCTTAAGTTTTGTTGTAACAAAAGTATAACATATATGATGACGTGCAGTTCTGAAATTGTCTTTTTTCGTATTAGTATGGATGCATATTAGAGCTGAGCTAGTTATCTAATTTCTGTTTCTTTAGCAAGACATTATGCAACGAAGGTCCAGGATTCAGGTTATTGGAAGTAGCCCAAGGATTTTTGGATCGTTGAATTTAATGAATTGATAAATCTTTTGGATTTTTACAACCACATGCTGACTGATACTTTTCATAAAATTCATAAAATTTAGGAAACTTTTATTGATCAATGGCTATATGACAGAATTCTAATTGTTATTAAAAAACTAGTAAATAGAATCATTACCGGACAAGTGTTATCACGCTTAATATATTCCATTACTGAATCAGCAATTTGCAGGAAATTAATTCAGAGTTTGATTAATAATGGAAAATTCACTTTTAAACTTTAAACTCGTTGTAGGATTTTTAATTTTTCTGAAAACACTGCTTCGAAAAGCTTAAGAAATAATAAAATTCAGAGCACTATTGGGAGCAAAAATGTCATCATCTTACAATTAAGATGACATAATTCAGTGGGAAACAAAGTAACAAATGATGCTCATGATGATGGCTCATTTCGTGGATTATACCAGCAGACATCGACGGTGAGCAAACCTTGACTAAGGTCATGGGATACATGCTTCTATGACGAGAAGGATAAGCTCTGCGACCTATATCGTGGGGTTATATTTACAGGCCATTTGTCGTTTGTCTAATTAATTGCACAAAAGATTCAGTACCACTGATGGCAGATAACCCTATCTCTAGATCACTCGGATCACCTTTCAACGTAAATTAGCACTAATGCATGCAAGAAAAGGCTGACTTGAGATCATTTGATTGCTATATATTTTAGTGAACAATTTTTTTTTATTTTTTGCAAATTAATTCTTTAAAAAAATTCTTCAGTCACTCAGCTCTTGAGCCTTTCTGATCACAAGAGTAACTTCATATATAAATAGAGCTGTGTTTTCCAACACTATGGGTTGGTGTGATTTTTACCGATTTATCCCCTATCCGAAGGTAATTCTAAGTTAATAAACCATCATTGCTAGCACTCCTTTTGGGTTCATTAAGCTGGAGCTTGTAGAGATAGCACTTAAAAAAACAATTAGAAGAATGAATACGGAAACATAAGTTTTTATAAGAACAAAAAGAGAAACGGAAAAGAATACGCACCCAACAAACATGTACCATATTCTATGTACGTATGTTTTGTGTGCGTTTGCGCGTCCAGAATGTGCGTTTATGCATGTCTAAGATCATGTTTTCTCTCTGGGATGAATTTCCCTTGTTATTACTGGAATTCTCTTTGCCTGAGTAGTTTTAGCCCCTACATTCTTGTCTCTATTCGTACTCGTCGAGGAAGAAAAACCTCTTTAATTCTCTGATTGCCTCATTCTCCAACGCCCATCCTCGTCTCACGCATTTCATATCATTCCCTAGAAATTCTCCCTTTTCCTCATACCCTCATTCACTTCTCCACCACCTACGCATCTTCTTCTCCTCGTATTTCTCTCCCCTATATTACCACCTCCCTCCTCCCCCCTCCCCATCCTTTCTTTCCTTATCCTCCGTTTTGCATTCCTTTCGGACGCTTTAGCAGCCTCCTACTGCCGCCTTTCCAACTCCTTTATCGTCTCCTATCCCTCATCTCTTTCACCCTTTTCTAATTCATTCACGAGGAAGAAGGTCAGAAACTTATCGTCCACTTCTTCCATCACCCATTCACTCACTCACCCTGATCTCTCTTCTCTCGTTCTCGCCTCGGATCGCGCACTTCACGTGTCACCCTCGATATTTTGCTACGCACTTTCCTCGGTTGAAAAGAAACAAGGCGAACTAGAGTGAGAGGGTAAAGAGAACGCTTGTGGAAGGAGGAGGAAAAACGGCGGAAAAACTCGGGTAAGCTGACAGAGAGGAAAGGAGGGAAATACGGTGAGAGAAACCCCTTTCGCAAACAAGGGGTCCGTTGGTTGGTCTGCTGGTTCGTTTGTTCCGTTTTAACGGCGGCGGATGCCACTAACTGCGGCCCTCTTGTGAGACAACTGAGGCAAGAGAACGAAGGGTTACAGAGTGGGGCTAAGACGGAGTGGGTTGGGGTAATTCGACTGCGAGAGGGGAGCGAGTGACTATAAGGCAGAATAATGGAGGGGAGGTGGTCTACGCAAAAGGGTTGCTTCAAAAGCGGAGCGGAGTCCGTGGGGTCTAGTGGGTGTGTGTGAGTAAATGGGGGAGTGGGTAGGTTGAATATAGTGGGCCGCACCACGCGGAAGGAAGGCCCAATGAGAGTTAAACCTTTTCCGGGTAATTTCCGAGGGTTTCTTATGCGGAAAATTAAAATCCGGAGTGGTGTCAACTCACGTAGGTCGTGTAAAAGAAGCTTTCTCTACCCCTTCTCTCTCCCAACCTTTTTCCCCTATCACCCTCTCTCGATCGGTCTTTTTCCCTATCTCCCTTACTAACTTTGCTCCAAATTCTTCCTCCTCATCTCTTTCAATCTTTCTTTTCGCCGTCCGTGCTTTTGAAGTTCCCCGCGCTCTTTCTTTAATGAAAAATACTCTTAATCCCCCATCTCCACCCTTGCCGAGTTGTACCCACGCTTACGCTCACTTTTCATCTTATTTTTTTCCTTGCTCTTGTGAGCCTCATTGAGCTTAGGTTATTGCGAATTCTCCAACGGACTTCACTCACTCATTCCACCCAACGCTACCACGTATTCTTCAGTCCATCACTCTCGCCATCGTTTCGCTGTCTAATATGTCCGACCCTTGGCCTTCCATAAGAGCGCTCTCCTTTCTTCCTCTCCCCAACGACCTATTTTTCCACCCTTTTTCTTTTCCTGCATTAAGGCTTGGATCTAGAAAGCTTAAATTAGACCAGATGTAATAATTTGATTTTCTGATAAGAGGCAAAGTTAAAAAGTTCCATGCAAACATATCACTATACTATATTGTGAATTTGAATTTTATTTTAAAATACTACAGAGTCCATTGAAAGAGATAAGATAATAACTTGGTGCATGCCCCTAATATTTGAAAATTAAAATATATTATAATAATACTTAAGCTAAAACGGCAGTATATAGTTATCTAATTGAAAGCAACTCGCCACTGATTTCTTAACTGAGAAAAATATATAAACACTTCATTGAACTTGAGGTGAAGGCTACTGAATTCATGAATAACGAGTTCCTTTTGAAGCATTGATAAAAGTAATCCGCTGATTGGCAACCGATAAAGGCTAATAATATGAAATAATAAACTTTGCTGTATTCAGTCAACAAATCCAATGGTATCCATACTAAAAGGAATGACTTGTACTTTTCCAGATTTGTTACAGATTTAATCTGTGGAAAAGTACAAGTCTTTCCTCTTAGTATGGATATTAAAAACTTACACAATGTGAAGCCTGAAACAATAGAATATAAATGCAATGGTATTAGGCGAAACTTGATGGAGTGTTTCTATCCTTTTTAAAAATAAAATATGAAATACATTACTAAGATTACATAGATTTTCATTACACAACCGATTTCAATTATCAAACCCGTTTCAACGCAAGTTACCACCCTTCAAAATATATTTTGTGAATACCTGTTAATAAATACCAACAAATATTTTTTTAAATATGCAAGGAGAATATGAGTGACGTACACGGGAAGATTGCTTAGCAAAGTACTGGTCAATGTTAAACATAAAATCAACGGAATTAACAACAACCTGTTTCAGCTAATTATGAATAAACACTGTAAGAGTTAATCACCTTAAAAGCACTGCACTAACTCTCCTTAATCTACTAAAATCGCATTTCTCCCTGATGAGCGGAAATGAATCAAGGTTATTATGAAAATTGTGTTCCAGCAATCATATAACTATATTACAAAACCAATGCAACCCTTCAGAATCAGTTTTAATACTTAGTGATTATTCCATGTGTTCACATCGTTTATTTTAAAGTATTAATTCCTTCTATCACTTGAGAAGGTACACAAAATCCGATACACAACAATCATTATATGAATAATTTATTCAAATGGCCAAGGGTCATCAAATCTAGCCTAAATTTTACAAAGTCTGCCACCCGTTTTATAAGATGTTTAACTATTTCTTTCTTCACATTCTTCCCCTTTTTACCTTCAATTTTCTGGTTGTTTAATTTATGAAATTTATTCTATTATTGTGGAAGTGAAGTAGGGAAGCACTTTTATTAGCTCATGCTAAATTACAAAACTCTCAATAGAAAGTAATTAGGTGAGCCATGATAATGGGTTAGTCTCGGACAAAATCTCTATTAACCATACCTATATCAGCATTTTTTCAAACAGGCATATAATCGTGTTAAATTAATGCGTAAAATTCAAGATAATATGTATAATTATATTGAAACAGGAAAACTGCCCATATATAGGATGTTGGCAATAATTAAATGCTAAGAAGTTAGGGATTAAAATGGATGAAATTTCTGTAACATAAATGCTCACTTACAAATCATTTTTAGCAAGAGAAATTATATTTGTGGCTATTTCATATATGCACCTTGTTCTGAAAATTGCTATAAAGGTGTTTTGCATATTTGTGGCACAAGGTAGACTACATAATATTCTAATACTCAAGGTCAAAGAGGAATTCAAGACTTAATTACTGAAGAAATAAATAGTACTACTTAACACTAGGGCATAGCGGGTTAGGTCATACGTAGCTTATTCATAACCTTTAGATTGCCTTATTTCAAAGAAACTGCGGGAGATGCCGCAACAATAACTCTTTATGGAGCCATCCGCTAGTGTGCATTTCAATGCAACAATTTCAAAATGTAAAAATCATTCGCCATACCGGTCAAGGTATTGCCCTTCAAAATTAACTTTTTCCTATGGAACTCCCTGTCTTCTTATGAGGTTAGAGCAAATAAATACAAATATGGTATCCACCAGACTAATTCTTGCTAAAATTAGGCTGATTTTATCGCAAACATAATTTCATAAATTTTATCTTGAACTATTTTTGTTTATGTATATATTTTAAAATAAATAATATATTCAATATAAAATAAAGTCACTTATTCTTTATTGCAATAAAACACAATATGTGAAAAAACTTTAGAATAAAAATGCCTTTATTGCGGAAAGCATGAATAGAGCACAATTAGTAGGCAGCAAAAAAAAAGTTTCCTTTTCTTTCAGAAAAAATTTCTATTTTTAAATATTGTAAGGTTTATTCAAGGCTTTGTCAAGGTTTGTATAAGTTTTGGAAAACAAAATCGCGAAAAAATGCACAGAGATCTGCGGAATTGGCCTGTTATTTCTATTTTCATACGAATAGTTTAATTTTACAATTCGGTAACCTAAAAGTAAGATCTGCTTAATGGAGTAGACTCGGAAACGCTATAATCCCATACTCTTGTCAAAAATAAGTGACATATCGGGGTAAAAAAGCTTCCCTCATTTGCGATTGTATTGTTTTGAAAAAATTTGGATTCGTCCTGTTGTCTATCAACCCGCCCCAATTAGACAACTTGGGTGCCGAAGTCTGGGTCTCCACCACTCACAGTCGTCACGAGCACGTCGAATGCGTACGTATCATATTGACGACCATTGATGCTGAGTCACTGAAAGGGTCACCGTATATCTCTTTCCTTTTACGCCCTCACAAAGCGATACCATTTACTGTCACCGGATTCATAAAAGGCCGGGCTGTAGGATGTACACACTGTGTAATGTGTCACAGACGCTTGGCGTGGAGAGGTGGGTTAAAGCGTGCGAACGGGAAGGTCGAATACAATTGGACATGTTGAAACTACAAAAAAATTATTTTCCAAAGTTGCAGCGGATATTCAAGTAAATCGTTTACTCGTGTTCGGCCTGCAGGGTTTGAAGTAAAATTAAAGCAAACAATTTGCTTGTCTTTTTTCGTGTATTCCGTAAATTTATCATACGATAATTGTTAAAAAATATTAACCATCATTTACCCTGCATTGGCACAGCGAAAGGGGTGTGAGAAAGAAGAAAGCCACCACCCGGTGCAAAAAATTAGGTAGTTCTATTCAAGATATAGTTGATAAAAATTAGATATCATAGTTTTTATGAAAAACAATTCTAGCGATTACTACACGGAACCAAATTCGCGAGTCCAAAGCTATTAATATATATATATATATATATATATATATATATATATATATATATATATATATATATTATTAGGCAATCTACCGGTTAAGGTAGGTATTTGGATGGACACAGCTCCTAAATAAATACTTTGTGACTCCTAGCAAAACATCTACATCACGTCCCTCTTCATCTCTGAGTACTCTTCCTCCCTTCATTTCGCCCAACATCGCTATCCTGTTCCTCCCCTTTCCTGGTTTGCCCAACATTCTCCCCTCTATGAAAGTCTTCAAGAACCTACTACCGGTCAATACCCCCTTCATCCACTTTTCCTGCCTCCATAGGATTTATCACAACAAACCCCTCTCTTCGCCCACCATACCAAGTACTTCCTCATTTGTTTTTTTCTCTATCCATTTCACCTTCTCCATTCTTCTCCACACCCACATTTCAAAAGCCTCCAATCTACGTCTATCCTCCTGTATCAATGACCACGTTTCCACAACGTACATAGTTACGCTCCATATCAAAGTTTTTACGAGTCTTTTCTTAACCTCCTTACTCAACGTCCCCGTCATTAACTCCCTCCTCCTTGTGAAAGCCTTTTTGCCTTGCGCAATTCTTCTCCATACGTCCCTACTACTTTGACCGTGTTGGTCCAAAACACATCCGAGATACGTAAACGGTTCTACCTGCAATAGTTTTTGCCCTCTTATTTTAATGCTAAGCTTAGCCTTTTTTTCCAGAAAATCGCATAACCTTTGTTTTATTAATATTGATTCTCATCCCATACCTGTCGGACTAAATTTCCAATTCATTCAGCAATGCTTGCAACCCCAAGGCTGACTGAAAAACTAAAGCTTGGTCATCAGCAAACCTAATTCCCCGCCCATTTTCATCCCTACCTGCAGTTATTCCCATGCCTTCTTAATCATTTCCTCTGTATACAGGTTGAACAGCAACGGTGACGATGGGCAACCCATTCTTACACCTCTTCCTAACACTGGCCAACCGGACTCTCCGTTCCCCACCCGCAACTGAGCAGTCTGAGACATGTACAGGTTGCGGATTAGCCTCCTTTCCCTCCAATCTATTCCTTTTTTCTGCAGAATGCTCATTAGTTTTTCCCAATTTACTCTATCAAACGCTTTTTCGAAATCTACGAAACAGGTAAATACCTCTTGGTTGTGTTCTATATTCCTCTCGATTAATAATCTCATTACTGCAATGGCATCACGCGTACCTCTCCCCTTCCTAAACCCAAACTGATCATCCCCTAAGTAATCATTTGCCCTACTCTCTATCCTTTTGTTTATGATCCTGAGGACAACTTTAGCAGCGTGGGATATCAAACTTATTGTCCTACAGTCCTCACATGTTATTGTTACGTTAAGATTATTTTTTTATTAATCAAAATTATATGAATACTTTGTTAGGTATTTAATGAAATGGAAAAATTTAATTATAAATATTTTTAAACAATGATTAGCAATCGTACGTGTACTTGTATTAAGTACTTTAATTATTTGAAATAATTGGCATAAGGCAAATCGTCGCGTTATCTTCCTTCAAATCGGGGTTAACAGTTTATGGTGAAATCGCTTGGACACGAGGTGTAGTATAGAGTCGTAAAACAACTCGCTATAGTTCTACGTAGGTACTATGCAGGTGGTGTGTCAGTACCCATCGTATTAATTAAATCACACATATTTATCTACAGTTTAAAGCATATTTTTAATTTTATTGGAATCTATTAGTTAATATACAGGTATAACCGGAAAGGTAATGTTTTTCAAACTGCCATCAAGGAGGTATATCATTTCATAACTTTAATGGCTTAGCAATTACGCGCTGCCAACTGTTCATGTCGCTTGGAAATGCATCGTATTTAAAGTATTTAGTTTGGTGGAAAATCAGGTCTCCTGTTTATTTTTACCTAATACCCGCAGAACACGAGCATACACTGATGTTTATTTTGTTTAATTTTCAATGCTTAATACGAGGTGAAATTTTGCATTAGTGCGCGTTGCCGCAATGCATGTCGGGGAAGTAAAATGTCTGTGGTATAAATATTTTTTCAATCAACCCACTCACACTCTGACGCCTATTTAAACCCCGCCACACGTGGGCGCTACCCTTATCAACTCCGGCCGCGCCCGTCGCTTACGTACAGCTGCTCTCCGCCTTTCCGTTTCACCCACGTTTTATCTCCGACCGCGTTCCCATTTCATGCAAACCCACCTTTCCAATCCTCCATCGTCGTCGCAATGAGCAGCGCCAAGTACCGATCCGCCCACACACCCACCCATCGACCTACCGACAGACACCGACGCCATCGACATCAAATCCCTTCTCTCTCTCTTACTTCCCGTCTATCTTTCCCTGTTTTCCGCTCACCCCCCCAATCCAAACACCCACGGCGAGAAAATAAAAAGAGTACAATCAGTCTCCTCACCACTCCCACCCCCTCCTTTCCGCACCCATCCAACATTTCCACCTGGTCGCACCCCATAACCTGCCCCTTCTACGCCCACCACAACTAACGCCATCTCCTGCATGACACACACACTCACATATTTACCTCTTTGCCCACTCTTCCCCGCAAACTTCCCTTCCAACACCGCCCGCATCAATGTGCAGCACATTCCACACAGAGGCTGCGCAGCCGCGCGCCCGACCCCACCCCACTCCACCTAACTCCGCACCCTAACCACTCCCAAGTACAGATGCAGACGTATCGTCATATCTGTCCTAATTGAGACACCCGTAATACAAAAGCGTTGCCGCCGCATTTGACGGGTCCGCGCACCCACCCTCCCGCGAGTCCACCTGACCCTTAGGGTCAAAGAGAATGATGGGGGCCGCCTCCCACGCACCTCGTGCCGTTCTCCTTTCCCAAACTCTCCTGAGGTATTCGCGTGGCTTCCTTGTTGCTCAAACGCTTGCCACCCCCACTTCCGTGTCTCCTCCTCCGGTCGAATTCTACGTAGTCGCTGGCCCCGGTTAACGGATTCGGGGGTAAGTGGGTGGAGAGGCACCACCGGTTGGTTTAACGTTACGTGGTGTTCTTTTGCTTATTTGTTTTAGCTTCGGAAATCCACGATGGTTAGACGTGGGGAAAAGGATGTGCTACTATCTTTTTTGTTGAGTGAGGGTCACGAGAACCATCACCCGTCTCGTGGAAACGTTCAAAACTCCCACGTTCATAGGAGGCAAGATATCTTTTAATACAGGTAGCTTACCGGCATACACTGGTCATATCACACCCGGCTGTGGGTTCGGCTTTCATCGAGTCATGTGTCGACTAAGAGGGAGTCAGCGTTAAATTCGGAAGGGAAGTTTTTCCACTCCATGGTAAATATTCAAAAAGGTAACCATTGCGTTGAAGGCATTTTGCCCTAAATGGTTCTTTGAATCCATCCTAAAAGTTATTAAAGGTCCAGATTGTTTAGTTTTCTCTTGGTTTCCTCACCAAGTATTTGGGCAAAATCACTAAAACCGTTCAGCATATAGACTCAATCCTAAATGTTTTACGCTAATGCGATGTATTATACATTATAAAAAGGATTATTTTCGCATTTTTTTTACTCCACTTAACTAATAACAATAATATTATGTGTAAATATAGTAGATACAAATCAGGACCACTGATCTAGTGCCAGAACAAGCCAAGGTTGATGATATCAATATTTAATGCAATATTTTCTTTCGTTCTTATGTTAATTCATGATAATGATATTAATATTGAACTCAAACTCCAAATCATATGTGCCCAATTGTTTTAATTCTGCCGTTTTGGAAAGAGCAAAATACCCCTTAGTGCCAAGTATACAAGTAAAAAAATATATTAATTAAGTAGGTTAATGTTAACAAAAGCTAAGTCGGCTTGGGTTAAAGTATTAGGACTAAGTAGATTTTTAAAGATATATTGTCTCGCCTCGTGCACCTTAAAGAAGGCAGTGCCCGGAATCCTCCTAAGCCCCCTCGTCTGGCAGATTCGCGTGCGAGTTTTCTCTTGTTCGTCCGATAGCAATCGCGGTTTTTTCGCACCCACCTTTTTCATACACATGTTTTTGGTCACAAGATGAAAATGAGAAAGAAAGTCCTCATCTTTCTCTCATCATCATCAACTGCGAACAAACGTGCGAACGAACGTTATGTTATTTGGGTAAGTGCGGTCTTAGATCCCAGAGCGCAAAAGCATTGCATGTCAAAATATTTCTTTTATCAACGTGTGGGAGGCCTGCACTGGAGTTATTGATATCTTTTTGGCAATGCTTTTAAAGTTACTCGAATTTCTACACGGATGTAAAATTATGTGTGTTTTAGTATGAGAACTCCATAAAGTAAGTGTAAATTTTCTGTTTTTGAGTGTCAGCCAGTGAAAATGTTGAATATTTATATCAGCACTTCCAACATTATTCAATGATTTTCTCTCGCAATGGCAAGAGCAGTGCTAATTTTTACCTCAGTAGAATTGTGTCTGGAGATCTGAGCCCACCCTTCTTTGAAATTTTCTGTCATTTTCAATTATTTTAAACAATTTTTTAGCTATTGTTCAGGGAAGAATATCTAAGGTACCCGCGTAAGTATTGCATATGTCTCGGAAAGTGATCTATTCGGGCGAATGCAAATTTTGAAGCTTTGACAAAATTCAATGAAATTATTGAAACTTACAACCGATAAGCATAAATTATTCAACACACTACCATATAACATAATTTAATTTTTACAAAATGAAATCTGCGAATAGTATTTACAATGACCCCAATGAATAGCGGGGATCGAGATGGTGCGGGGGCTAACGTACTGGCTTCCCACCTAGAGGGCCCGGGTTCGAATCCCAGCGGTGTTGAATATTTTTCAGAGGTATCTTGATCCCTACTTGAGATGCTTTGTGGAGGGCACTTTGAGTGAGTACGCTGTCCGTCCGTTGGATGGGACTTTAACCCCTTGGTGGACTTTAACCCCTTAGGGGACGTTGACCCCTTGGTGCCTTTCGTAAAGAGCAGGTTAATGCCGACGCCGGGTTTCTCTCCACTCTTTATCCTTTCCTGTCCATCCCCTATGGCGCAAATGGCCTCAGATGTCGGTCGCCTCCCCTCAATACTACTACTCCCTTTGAATAGCCCTCGTTTTAAATATAACATTTATAATTCAGGATCATATAGAATCTATTTCACACATATTTGTCAGTGCTCGTACATTCCTTTTTCTCTTATATTCTTGTAAAAATATCTTTTGAAATCTGTGCCTTCTGTATACACTTTTTGTTTACTATATCTATTATTTTGAATGCTCCTCAACCTATTCCGTTTCTAAGGTCCATTCGCTTCCTCCTCAGATATTTTCCTGTTATCCAGTTATGTATTAAAAATGTTCTTGGTAGTCCCTTTATGTATTCAAAGCCAATACTCATATCTTAAAAATTGATATCTCATTAGATTTCTAACACTGAGATCCAATGGTGGTTCCAGTTGCGAAAGATTTGATAACCTACTTGCAATAGGCCAGAGATATTTTTTCTTAATTTAATTCAATTTTGTATGAGTACTTGGAATACCATTGAGCCAAAATATTGTTACAAGGGTATTTTTTTCTATTTCTGAAATTGATGTCTTAATTAGCTTCCAATGATCTTTTAGTTTAATAACCCTTATTTTCAGATTGTCAGAACGCCAGAGTTAAACATTTTACCAACTTCCTTCTCCTGACGATCTAACTACCTATTTTAATTTTTTTCCTCATTCCCTCAGATTTAATATGCTCCTCAATGTAGATGTTCCTATTAAATACCTAATGCCACCAGAAGTCTAATTCCTTTATCTACGATTTTAATTCTACCCAAGGACGATTCAATTATTGGATGGAAATCAATTAAGAGTGGAGGCAAAATCTGTAACTCCTTTCCAATTGTTATCCCTGACGTTAATTTATGTTGATTGATAAAACTCTTAGATAAACGAAGAGTTTTTCGTATCACCGCTAGGAAAAGCCATACCACTAAGATATTTACATACATCAGAAATATATGAACTCAATAGGGTATCTATTTTTGCCCACCACGATCTTTTGAGGATAAGCCAACTCAATGAAATGGTAAAATAATGGGGGTGATCTGTGCCTATTTTTTTATTTCTTAAATGGTATGGCTCAATTATACACTTTCATTTTTATTTCTCCCCTCTAACGAGTAGGCCATGCACCAGAGATAGGGGAACAGGGTGGAAACGCATTGATATAGAGCTAAGCTCCTTATATTTCCTGTGAAAGGAAGACTAGAGAGAGGTTATCTGCACGCTGCGTAGATGTCAACTGCCATTTTCGTGGCCTTTTAACCTCCCTTTCAGCATCCACCTTCCTCGATCGGGATAAAGTGAGAGTGAAGGAGGCTAAGCCACCAGAGTTGCACTAATTACATTTATGTTTAACATCCCAGCGGCATCCGATCCCACCATACCCTTCTCTAGGTTCGGCTGCACATTGCCCCCATCCCTCTTCTTCATCTCAACATCCAAACCCCCCTCCCCCCTGCTAATACCCTACCCATCACTCTCTCGTACACACACACACAAACGAGCGACACCACGCACACCGTTCGGAATTTCATCCGGCCGATTACGAGGCTTCGCCAGCCTTCAAATGGCTTCATTAAACACGGAAATGCGCCATTCTCCGGTCGAAAGGGCGCCAGCAGCGGCGCCGCCAACTGCCTCCCGCGCAAGGGGTTGCCGTGGATTCGGAAACGCGCGCTCGCGTGCGATAATAAGTTGGGAAATTCCATCATTGATAAGCGAGAGCGGGGCTGAGCACCAGCTAGCACATGCACCAAGAGATTTCGGCGATGTCGTCGTCCTGTTGACGCTCATCATTCTGCTTATGAGACTGCTAAGTGGCTGGCTGGCTGAGGCCTCCAGTTTTTAATTACCTACAGTGGAAGACCTGAAAATGGAATTATCGCGATGGGTTTGATTATGGTCCTCAGCTTACGCGTGAGAATTATTACTCTACGCTTGCATTAACGTACGGTACTCAGTGCTGTTTACTGCAAGATATATAATATACCATAATAAACATTTACATATTAGTTATTTCTTCCGTACTTTCTTTCAGAGAGATTGCGAATATAACTCATACAATGTTTCAAATGTTGCTCTCGTTTCCGCACATGAGATGAACGATCATTATCTATTAACTACGGAAATATATTTCAATTCAAGCAAACCATTTTAGGGAACTAGTGTGATAGGTGTGAAAACATTGGTATCTAACGTCATAATAACTAAATAAAGTATTTTTTGAAAAATGACAAATATTACATGGAATCGGTATGATGAACTATGATACGTACTTTTGGTCACAAATTATTCTATTTGAAAATGACATTTTCACCCCACAAATATACTTAGCTACAATGCACCGTGATTTTGAATGTTACGTTACCTAGAGTTATCCATCAGTGCTGTAATCTGCCCTAGGATAAATGCTCTTTAAGCTCACCTCGTACTAATCCAAATGGTGTGTTAAGTTCAGACATTCCCGGTAAGGTATTTGTTCCCTTTCCTGTACCACCTGCGGTTTCCCACAACGTTCTGGTATCCAGAAAATCAAATACATTGAATTGGAGTTAAGGGGGCTCCGAGGCAAAAACTCCCTTTTGAATTCATGATATTCCGGCAAGTACCAGAACATTCTCTAAGCAATACTAGTCTAAAGAATATTCTAGGCTTAAAGTAAAGCCTGGGAGAAAAATGCACCGACTTGTGTAGTAAAGGGAAATAAAAAAAAATCTCAGTAATGGCATAAACTTTACCCATACAAAGTGCCCATACACTTTTTACAAATATTTAATGGGCACTAGATAGTAATCTTATTGACATATTTCTCATTCATAAAGTTTTCAAGGCAGGTTACTTCAGAAAACAACGCAGTTAAAAGTGCTCTGTATAACTTTGAGCTATGTATATTTTCAAATAAAAGATCATTGAATCATTCTTTTTCGGAATTCATATTTTTATTTTCCACTGCTTAATTCAGGAATAAGAAATTCAGCTTACAAGTTATAAGTATTTCAGGTCATAATTCATTTGTATTTATTACTTTTAGAAACCTCTTCAGAAAGCTCTTTCAAGCCCAATTGATGGTCCAATTAACTCTAAACATGCGGTTTGTTAAATATTTAAAACGGAGAATTTATGTGCTTTTTCCAGGAAAATTGAATAAAAGTATGCCAAAAAGAGAGAATAGAGAGGGTGAGAAAAACAGAGCCATTTTGATATGCAAAAGGAAAAATTAAATTTGAATAAACGCATTGGAAATAAAAGCTAATAATTGTAAATTGAGGAACTTGCTACATACCATTAATGACAGTCGGATCCAAACTGATAATAATATGCCCTAAAAAACTAAACATAACACATTTGCAACATTCTCATAGCAGGACTACTTAATGCCCTCGGCAATCAACGAACAAAAGGGATGGACTACATAACGGTTGGATGTGCGTATTTGTACGATTCGGGAGGACGAGGTGGCGGAACGGTAGAAAAGGGAGGACATGAGAGGGGACATGGGTGGAATGCGAGGCATCGCGAAGCACGAGTTTCACACTGGCTGCGATCTTCATATCCCTGTGTCTCCTCATTACGAACCATTCTGTTCGCCGCGTCCAACCTTCCACTTCAACTGACAGCCACGCATAAATCTGGCCTATCCGCGTCCGAAAATAATCTCCGACCACCACCCCCAGTGCCACCCTCATCCGTTACCCAATCTTCCACCCTCCTTCCAGCGGCACCATCCGCCCCACCCCCAATACCCCACGGAATCAACAACAATTCACCCCCGCTTCTCCTCACATGCCTACGCACCGCTGACGATATGGGTTGGTCCCCTTCCAACGGGCCGTTATGTTAAAACGGATTACGACCATCTCTCTGTCTCGTTCTCCCACACACCCCTCGTTGGTCCCCATCAAAAGCTCTTCTGAAACGAGGTGGCCCTGTCCGCGGGTCCATAAGTGTGCAGAATGGGAGAAGGGTGGTGGCACCCATAGTCCACCCACACTAAAACCCGCGTGCGCACCCAACGCCCACGGGACGGGCGCGGTGTGAAATAGTGGCACCCCCCCACTTTGATTGGCTATCGAAGCGACGAAGAGATCACTTGTAATCACCCGGATAAGCGCTTTCATCAGTTATCCGACGACCAGCATCTCCCCCCATCCAACAATCCCTCAGCCACTCGCAAAACCCCTCCCCCTTTCCAAGCCCAATTCCACCGTAACACACCGGATCGAGGGTGGGTTGGTCCCAACCCCACTTACCATTCTATAAAATCCAATCATATTTTTGTCAATTCCGGGAGAGAAGGTTGAAAAATGAGCGCAATGCGGGGACTTGGAGTGAGAAAGAGAGGAAATGGGAGAGGGAGAATGAGAAATGCACGAACGAGCACATGTGTGAATGAGGTGGGGAAAGAGAATGAGGAAGAGAGAGTGTATATATACATGTAGAGTTTAGTGGCCACCGGGTGGAGGTTGTAGGGATACGGCCGATTGGAGCGGGTGGAAAGGTATGGGGATAGGGTGGGAGGATCCGAAATGACTCCGTCATTGACCCTTTGGTTTCCGGTGAAAAGGGGTCATTGAGCACGACGAGCGAGTTCCCTCCCCCGTTCGCCTCAGTGATATACGGACGCGGGGTATCTGCGTCTGAACGCTCGAAGGGCAATCAATAAAATCACGGCGAAGACACTTCAAGCATTTTAAAACGCTTTATCTCGCTTCGGATCCTTTCATCCTTCCTCCACCACTATATATTCCTTTCTAAATCGGTTTTGCGTTACGCGGTGAAAAATCTGAAGAAAATAAACTTTTAAAATGGATCATAATTAATTATACTGGCGGAGATTAAAGTTCAAAATGGAAGACGATATAGATTGTAGCTTGAGTATGACATTTTTTAAACATTTTTGCGTCAAAATCAAAATCGCAAGAGAATCATTGAAAATATCAAATGTAATGGACAAAATGTTTAGGGTTTGGCCCTTTTCCGGGAAAAAGGAGTTGGTTAATGGGAAAGGTATGCATTTTGGCCATTTCTTGAAAGTTACAATCCTTTAAATGACATACCATAATAATTAAAAGAAATTTTGGGAAAATGAGTCCGTTGTATTTTTTTAAATTTCCATCCAAAACCTAACTTAATCAGTCGATTAAAAGTTATAATAAGAATAATATAGTTCCATTTGACGATCCTTATTGAATATCAATGCATATTTGCTGTCATAAATTCATCATGCAACCCAAAGAATAACTCCTTTCTCATTGCTAAATAGAAAAGAGTTTCAAACAGATAATACTTCTAGCTGCTCATATTTTACCATCATACCGCAATAGGTTTTTAACAATAGCATATTAATTTTTATCTTTTTTATTGAAGCCAATAAATATGAATTGTTATAATGGTAAATGCAATGTTAAATGGTCAATGGTAAATGTGTTATGCTTCGTATGCAAAATAAAAACAATTAATAAAAATATTTTATGTCTTTACGGATATATATTGATTTCTTTTTTAACGTTTGATTCAGAGGTATTTTACGGAAGTTACAAGTAAATGAAACTACTCATAAACATACTTAGTCTCGAAGCAGTCATCTTTTGACGTCAATTGACTTCTTAACATCACCACCTTCAAAAAGTACTATATAGGGTATTGACGTTATCTGAGAACAAAATTCATCGCATTCTTGAGAATTGCCAGATAAATCCAGGCGTCAGATCACGCAATTACACTTATTTTTCGAGGCAGAGAAACTCATTAAAATCATTCTTACTAACACTGGTTCAGCATGTAAAATTGCAAAACCAAATCATAGTTAATATTCAGTTTAATGCAATATACTGTATGTAAAAGTAGTTGACTTGTAAAATGTATGTCGATTTGAATATTAAAGAACTCTGCTAAAATGCCTCAATTTCTGTGAAGAGGTCAAAAGACGACCCGAATAGGGTACATTGACTTAGTTTAAAGAACTGAATGGGATTCCACCATCGCACCAGGTAAGCTCACTCAGCAGGTTACCGCCATGAAATCAGGTGTGTCACTCCATGCTTTAACTATCGACCCAAGCTTCGACTTTTCCCTTAGCGGACTCCTTAGTGATTGATTCCGTGTTCCAAGGCGATAGCGTTTGAAAGCTAAGAGAAGTTCCCCGGGATTCCCTCTCCTTCAATTTCACGCTAGAGCTTACCAAAGACCTGGATGACTTGGCAATGTGTAGCTTCCTTTTGGAGGAGGGAACTGAACGCGTTTAGGATGCGTCTCATTTCCATTGCCTCAGGAGTTCCTCCACATCCCCTCTGGGCAGGATAGAAAATGCAAAATGCAACTTAATGCTATTTTAATCCACAAAGGCCAAGGGCAAAATTATTAGCCTGTGGTTCAAGATTAGATTTTACTTGGGAATATGTTTGATTTAGAGACAGTTCCTAGATGAGTGAAGAGTGAGAAAGAACACTGCATACACAACACCGTGTGCAGGAGAGTAAGTGGTGACTACACTGAGACAAAAATTTAAAACATGAAACGGCGGACCATTCCGCCAGAGGGTGAAATTTAATTCACGTAAAATTATATTGTTATTACCGAGGCTCTGTCAAGACATATTGATCTTCAAAAAATTAAAGATAACTAAAAAAGTTAGAACCTCAATTCAAAGATAAGTTAAGGTAAATAAGCTTACTTTTTAATCGCTCTAAGCTCAGAGTTTGTCGGGTGGCTGCTAGTGCTGTTATTGACGTACTTTTTTTTCTAGTTTGTAAAAAGCCGTTCCCTGTCGGCTTTCCTTTCTTGTTAGATAAAGAATTCATATTTTATTCCTAATTTTAAGTTTCACTTTCTCGCAAACCACACTTCCACCTCAGCCATGTTTCTCTCTTCGATGCCATGCGTTTCTTATGTACAATGACCGATAAAGGTGGGACCTCACTCACCGGGACGGTTTATACTTGCCGGCTTGGGCAGTCAATGAACTTTTGTGAGTGGGTGAACCTAAATTGAAATATCCTAGAAGTTCCTACTATGTATTTATTCTGTAAAGCCATGATATACAGACGGGTTCTTGTCTAAAGGGATCGTGCTCGATTACAAACGACGCCTTTATTCACCCTCATTTCACCCAGACATGTGATTGAGTATCAAATCTTTTTGAGATTCTAATCGCGGCACTGGGAATGAAACTAAACGCACGTCTTCCCTAATACGTGAATTTTATACGCCCTGTATGGGACTTGTACGAGGTGAGCTATATACTCACCTGATTAGTCATTCTTCGGGTTCAATATCCTAGTGGGGGTTATGATCAAACATTCATGCAAAAGGAGTTGACGAGAGTTCTAATATGGAAGAAAATCATTAAAATATGGGGCACAGAGATATATTCCAATTTATAAGGAGAAAATGTGCACCACATTTCCTTCCCTTGCCGTGTTCCCCTTCCTTAACGTCAAAGTAAGATTAAAACAAAATGGTATTGTATTTTCTGTTTACTTTTCTTGCCATGGATTTGTCTTTGACGTTGGGATAATCCACGATTTGGAAAATGTTAGTTTTGCTGGGAGTTCGAGCATTTTAATCATGAGTACTCATCTCCACTGGGGTATGATTACAACTCTACCAATAGAGGCCTCCTAGTCTACATCTTACTGTTGGAGGTTTGCTGCATATTTTTGTTTAGCTTCGTTAAGGGAACCAGGGGCGGAATACCCTGGCGATGCGGACCACCTGCAGCGCTTCTTTTCAATACTCTCGTCGTGGACCACACGGAATTGGATGGAGAATCGGTTGAGTGCTTCAGAGGAAGTAGGGGCAGCATGACAGCGATTTGAGGCCAGTGGTACGGCGGCAGAGGAGATGGGAAATGCAGCGATGATGAGGTTCAATTTGCCGCAGAATGGGCTAACGGAGAACAGCGGTCGTTTTTTAGTCGAAAACGGAGACAGTTCTGCCTACTTTTGGGTGGTCTGAGCGCCACCGTTCCCATCAGCCGCGCCGAAGTCTATGCACTACTACGTCTCTATAGATGGGTTCTCGATGCTCCTCGCCGCCGAGTCAAAACCTCTCGGAATGTTTCCATTTCAATTTTTATTTGCAGGGTCGTGTTTGCTTCCTCGTTCGCGTATCCTACCCCGCCCACTCTCCGGAACACTTTTCTCATGGGCTTCACCGAGGCGCCTAGCATGTTTTTGGGTTGGGAAAATACCTGGCTCTCGCAAATAAAATTCTTAAAAACACAGACATAGGTGTATTCCCCATAGGTCGGTGAGGATGTTCTCTCAAAACGACACGTGGGAGGTGCGAGGAAGAAGGCGGAGCGCAGAAGAAGACTCTTACCGAAAGACGATCGGGTTACCCTTGGGTGCGAAGCAAAACCACAAGTATGGAGGAATGTAACGTTGGTCCCTAAATTACCGGTTGCCGAATTAACACCCATTTTTAAAAGAACAGCGAGTCAGATCAAATATACGTAGAAATTTTTCGTATTGGTTATCGTATCATGTTATGAATTGCAGTAATTCACTACATGAGTGCCAAAAAAACCTTCCAACAAGGAAAAACACGTTTAGGTACTGCATTGTATTTCATCACTTAGGAAGAATAATGATGAGTAAAACAAGGAGGGCCTTAAAATTTCTCAAGTAATAAGGTCTCAGACTTCAAGGAAAAAAAAATATTAAAAGAAGCAACATTGGGCTACCTTAAATTACATATATGTAGAATAAAAAAAAGCTCTCACCGTTGACAGCAAGAGGAGTGCTTTGATTTAACATGTGAATATTAATTGGTCGTTAACGTAAAATAAAGGATATGAAAGCCCAGTAGGTAGAGCGTTGGACTACTGACCGGTGGGCCCGAGATCGATTGCAAAAACACCTCTGCGCACTCGCAGCTTCATCCAAATTGTGCCAATTATCGGGTATCAGATCTTCCAGGGAAACCATTGTTGGTACAAGGAAAGGAACTTAGTCTCCACTCCGGAGTGTAAATTTCACCTACCGATGGGTTTATCAATGATGCAAAGTTTCAGATGAGGAAAAATCAAGAAATCATCTCCACTTCCTTCAGCGACATGTTACAATGCAAAAATGTAAGAAAATGTATTTATAACATAACATGCACATTGTCTCCCAGGTTTGACTCCATCAAAACTGTTTCTGAAAGCCATTTTTAAAATAATGGATTTTTCATTCTTAGTTTAGCACTTTATTGCGATTACACTAAGTGACTAAAATCACATTAATAGCTTAACTATATTGTTCAGACGATTATTGTGGTCACTTAGTCATGTGACAGAAATAGGGATGTGAAGCTCATTACACTAATGATTTCTTGACATTTCATTTCATTAAACATTTCATATAAACATTTATTCATATTCTCCATTATAATTCGTGTTATGTTATACTTACTTGCTTTTAAAAACTTCTTTAGTACTTATTTTGTCAAAGATAGTATTTTTCCACTTTCACCCCTTAACTTCCACCTTCTGGCACTCCGTTGATGTTAAAGTTGTACCTGGTAGCACACTCTTAATTGTAATTAAAAGCGTATCAATTGTCTTATCAGTGTAGTTATTTTTATCGTATTTATTTGCTTAAAATACTTTCAGTCTTATCGGTATATTACTAGAATGATAATAATAAAATATTAAATTATGACAAATCAGGCATGCTTTTCTAGGTGTTATTCGTAATTCATTCCCATGTAGCTAAATATATATGGTTTTAGGTGTTCGAAAATCTCGGGCCCTGAATTGGAGGTATTTATAAGAATACTGAAGTAATGACGTCACTATATGTCCAGAATCCTCTCTTGTGTTTAACGGGAAAAGGAGACGGGGTGGAATTGAAGCTAAGAAACGAATTAAATAGGAGACGTGAAGTTCCATTTAAAAGAGGAGATTCTAAATAATGATTTGCACTTTTAGCCAAAACCTTCAGAGAATTAAGGATGAAATACTTAAGAGAATGTGGGTTTACCTACCCATTATAGCGTCCGAGGTCCATTTAATTCATTGATGGTAGTTAAATATGAAATAATAATCGAGATGAATGTTTCAAACTTGCTTTGGGTCATTCCATTAATGGTATCCATATAGGTTATAATTAACTCAAATTTAAATCAAAGTTCTTACGAGTATAACATTTTAATAAAGCATAACAAGATAAAGTTACCGTTTTTATTCAGTACCCAAGCCGAGGGAACAAACTGATTGTAAAAAAATTGTAAAATTTTAGATAAGATTTAAAAATTCTAGATAGTAATTTTCTTCGGGATATTTAAATTTTCAAATACTTCTACCATTTAATCGAAACACGTCGCTACATACTAATCGCGAAGAATAACATTTGCTCAAATATTTAGGGAATGTGTTTTCACATAATTCATTCGATGATCGCTGATTGATTCTATACTTTATTCATTCCCGTATAAATTAAAAAATCAATGGCACGCGATGTCTTTATTTAATGGGGATCGTTCTTTCCCAGACACACGGCGTACTCGTATTAAAATATCTCTTTTTTAATTCATATTAAAAGGATACAACATTGCTAAGGAAATGCACTTAAAAATTTCAAGAGTTATATTTGATAATTATTATGAAAGGACATATTTAGATTCTCAACTTAAAAAACAATAACCCACGAAATACGAATACAAGTTACTGTTGATTAATAAATGAGAGAAGCTAATAATAAAAGTCAACCGAGCATAGACGGAAAGAAGATTTAAAGTCTGTAATACTGTAGAAGGACGAATACACGGGCGTAGTTGGTCTCTTCTGGGCTGAAAGAGAAGAGAGGGTAAACAAAACGAGGCTTTACTCTACCAAAGACTTGCTTGAAGGGCTTCTTACAGCAAGATCTATTGCCCACACATGCTAGGCAATTTTTTTATCTCATAAGACCAGAAAGTGGTGGCTTTTTTTGCTCCATGCAGTCTCAAAAAACCCTAGTCTTCATTTATTCCTCTGGAGATATACACATTCAACCTACACCGCAACCAACTCCCAATCCGGTACTCCTATCCATTCCTTCCCCATACTGCACCAATGCAGTGAAAAAAGTAGAGTATAGCAATAGCTGTAAAAGTCGGGTTCGATCAACTATTCCACTCACGTGAGAGTTTCTTATTCGTCCAAAGACGAAGGAAATGTATGTCAAAGGGCACCTCCTGGTATTGCGCGTCGTACCATCGTTATAGAGTCATTGAGAGTTAGGGCTCTTAAAGATTTTGAAGTCGGCGTCCGTTTGTACATGAGAGAAATAAATCATGCATTATAAAGCGGAATTGATCATTAATCTTACCGTTTTCATGAATAACTTCTAGTACATGGTCGCTGGAAATTACGAATATAAAAAAGGGTACTGGATAATTTATGTATATATATATATATATATATATATATATATAAAATAAATTGGACAGCAACAATATATAAATATAGATGATTTCGTCCAAGTAACACGGAAGTGTTGAATAACAAACTTTGACGCCAACATACTAATAAGAACACATAAAAAGATCACTCACACGTTTTTTCTTGATCATTTCTACGGAATTCAACGCCGTCTTCATCGGAAGAAATAAATAGATATAACATATATTATATATATATATATATATATATATATATATATATATATATATATATATATATATATATATATATATATATATATATATATATATATATATATATATACACACACATATATATATATATATACACACACACACACATATATATATATATATATATATATATATATATATTAATATGTGTGTGTGTGTGTGTGTTAGTGTGTGCGTGTGTGTCTGTGTGTGTGTGTGTACAAGATCTTACTGGAAGAAGGCCGCGGAGAAGGCTGAAAGCTCAAACAATCTAAAATGTGAGCGTTCTTTATGTAATATGTGTTACCTGTTTTATTTTGTGTTCTAAGAGGATGGTCTAGAAGTACCTGGCGTGACCTATAGATGACGGTAGTTGTTTGAAATATATCACTGTATTAAAAAGGACGCAATCTATAAATCAAAAGTTTAAGTTTGAAGGCAAAATTAGTCATCTTTATGAGGCACCATAGTTTTATTTGAAATGCCTCAACCTAATAAATATAAACGCTGATCTGGAATCTACTCTACGCTAATCTGCTCCTTCGTTTACAACAGCAAAATATTGACATGCAGGCTTTACATAAGGCCATACGAGGTGCCTAGACGAGCATCGCATTCGTCGACACGCGTGGCATAATATTCATTCACTATCTTAAAAAAGGAAAAACTATAAATCGGCGAGTATTATGCAAGCTTGTTGCATCGTTTTAGCGAAGAAATCAAGTAAAAGAGGCCGCATTTGGCTTAGAAAGAAGTGTATAATCAACGGAATGCACCAGCTTATAAGTTTTAATTGCTATCTCATGCTACCAATTCGCCAGAGTTAGCCCCCTCGGATTATTTTCGGTTCGTAAACTTGAAATCACGGCTCGGTGGTCAAAGATTTTCCAATCGTGAAGAAGAGATGTCCGCAGCTAATGGGTATTTGAGGAGCAAGACAGTGCTTATAATAAAAAGGGTATCTAACTTATTGAATATTGCTGGAAAAAGTCTAAATTGTTAAAAGGAGATGATGTTGAAAAATAAATACACTTTTTACAAAATTTTTGTATTTTCTTTGTTGGGTCGGTTACTACTGGGATTATCCTCGTATTTTATAAGGAATTTCCTCGTAGGGAGGAAAAATGTCATCGGTGGGGTGTCAAAGGGTTCTTGGATCTCAGAATGCTTTTGAGATTGGCGGGTCATCTGTATGCGAGCGAGGGGCATTGGGGCAGTGAGTCGAGGTAGCATCATAATCGTGTATAATAGAAAACAGTTCTCTGGAAAAGGAAAGGTGTTCAGTCTTTGGAATCCGTGGAAATAGGTGGTATTAATGTTGAATCCTGCGTCTGATATGGGGTTGTTTTTTTGTGGTGTGAGATTTCGGGTGGAGTGGTTACCCGGAAAATCTACTGCAAAATAAAATCCAGCGCGATTATGAGGGGGTTAGGGTTCGTGATGTCGTTCCAGAAGGTCCTCGCAAGCAATCACTCAACTCTGCCCTTCGTCATGCGTCAAGACCTTCGAAACAAGTTTAAGTCAGATCTTTCGCATCGCCATCGCGCAGTGAATAATGTTGTGCACTGCTAATACTGCTAAACTAATGTTGCCAATGTCAGTACAAGATACAATATTGCGTGCATTTATGCGACGGTCTGATTTCAGCACTTCACGCACATGTTAGGAAAAAATTGTTACGGATACTTTTTATACAAAACTTGCAGGTCTTTGTTTGGGGAAAGGTAGGGGAAAGGTCATCTTTTTACACACACCTCCTTTCATTTTTGAACTTTTCTCAAATTCAAATAAGGTTTTTGATAATAAATGGTAAAAAATATAATCCAATTTATATTTTTGGAAGGCTACACCATGCAAACACGTCTTTCTAAACTGGAACATTTTTGAAATAATTAACCTTGCCCTTTTGTTTGGTCATTTTTCCCGGCGAATGGTAGCAATCTCTGAAATATCCCGCACCCTGGAAGGAAGGATGGAAATGTTTTGTGAATAAAAAAATCGGGCCAGCTGAGGGAGAAAAAAAACGTCTAAATCCCCAATTTTCCTCTTTAATGAATGATTAATCACGTACGAAATTGATATAACCCAAAAAGGTTCTTTTTTAGGGACCAATCGTTTCAATGTTTTCCTTCATCCTTCTCCGTTTCCCAACTCCCTTTCCAAACGCGATTGCACCCCTACCCCCTTTCCCATTCAAACCTTTCCCCTCACTTCCATCCGTCCTCCCAAAGCGGCAATTCCACACCCTCGCTACCACCCCTCTATTTCCCTCCTAGCACCCTCTCTTTCCCCTTTATCTCCTCCCACTCCAACATCCCTCTCCTAGCCCCGTGTGACCCATCTCAGTGCTTCCAAACGCCCTATCCTTATACACTCAAAATTCAAAATCAAATCAAAGAGATTTTCTCTACTTAGGATACAAATGTATTTTAAAACCGGTGGAAGGTCGAGGATCATTTCGAGATACTAGAAGAAGAGAAGGCAAATGAAAAGATTGAAATCTGCCCACTTTCTATCAGTGATGTTAGTGGGTTCATTGCATTGTTCAATTTAAGTTTTCCAGCTATGAGTTAGAAGCCCACTAAAATCGGACTTTCATTTCAATCAACATTGAAAATGAAATTTGAAACTATATCCTCTTAATATATGAAGTACGTTTAAAATAACAACGAAGATTTTTCAGGCCATTCTTAAATACCAATGGGCGTAGAATCTTTACAATCAGGATCGTTTAATATCGATCATTTTCTTAATACATTCTTTCTAGAAATCAAACCCAGTTCTTCCCCAAAAGTCTCTATATGGATTTACAATAGTACCATAACGAGAGCGGTGATGCCAGGCATAATGAGTTACTGTAAACCAATTGAATGACATTTATATCTAACATATTTAAGTTGTAACGCGTTCAGTCGAATAAAAAAATCGACCATAGAATGTAATATTTCGGTCAATGGAAAATTACTTTATAAAACTCCGTAAAACTCACCCATAGTCGAGCCATAACCTGCATATATGTTCGTATGCATAAAAATCCCAAAATAAAAATGTCGTTGGTCGGAATTGGTTCCTCAAATTCCTAAAAATGGTCAATGCTTTCACAATAGATATCTCGTTTATATTGGAATACTAACGCATAGCTTCACCAAAGTTTCCCTTGCTAAAATTCTCGCAGTTTTAATCGAATTCGCCTGAAATTGCACTAAATATTTAATCCCCTACTGCTTTCAAAGGGTAGTACGCACGCAGTTCGCTAGGCTGCGGTATGGAGAGGAAATGCATTAATACCTGAAAGGATGAAGAGGAAGAGAGATTTCGCCTCAGTTTAGAAAAAACGAATCCATGAATCCTAGAAAATATTAGAACTATGTTAATTAAACCATCTGTAGTATAATCTAGTGCTTGTTTTTATAATGCAAATTAAAATTTAAAAAATGTAAGAAATAATAAATGTGTACATTTTAAACCTGTCTATCGTACATTAATTTACTTGGCTCAAAGTGAAGCGAACACAAAACACAAACCTAGACTAAAGAATTTAATCAACGGAACATTTTCTCTTACGTTATTTATACCGCAGTAGATGAAATAATTCCCGTCATTTTATCTATAAAAACAATCCTTATCCTTCTTTAATAGCAATTACCTGCAAATCTATGGCTGTGTGATGCAAAGTAGAATAAGCCTTTCAAACGTGAACCTTTATCCTGACTTTCTACAGAAAAACTTCCTTTCCTGTTACTCCCTTAAACCTCTCTTCTGGGTTGGTATATACATAGATGGCATATGCATTCTTAGGGTTGAATCCCTTTGAAACATTTATTTCTGCTATAAATACTTTCCCTTCTCTATCTATGTCAACCCTTTATAAAGAAGTTACTCCCCTTGGCGTAATGTATATCTCTTAAATATGAAGAGCCTGCGTCCAAATAAAACCCACCAACAGTACCTACCCTACACCAGATGTCACCCATCGTTTACTAAACGGTACCTTTCATTCTCACTCCCCAACAGCGGGTACCGAATTTGGAACAGACAAAACTCCTCAAATAAATTCTCACTAATTTACATAACTCTTTCCTCAAACACGGTTAGCCTAATTTTCTTCAAAATTAAACAACTCCTCCGAAACTTTCACCTGCCCATACTTGCCCAAGACGTAAACTTGCACAAGGGATCTTCCCCATTCAAGACCTCTTCCCCATTCAAGCAAACAACAAAAATGCGACAATCATATTGCCTAATGCCTTTTCGTTACTTTTAAACGATCCATCGATTCATTTGGCATTTGGAAATCCAGAAAGACTTTATTCAAATAAACCGGCATCCACAAATTTCCTCTGATACCTTGCAATAGACCCCAATTTAAAACATTTTCATCTTCCCCGATTCATTGCCTTTCAACTGACAATTTATCCCCAATACAACGGTACACCCTCATGCAGATTACGCAATGTGATTTACCGGCTTAACTGTAAACTCTGTCCGTCTTTCTTTTTCGGAGAGTGTACAGCACCCCCCGAAATACGCATAAAAAATCAGCGCGCCTCCCTTTCGTACCTTTCCCCACATTAGATACACATGCAGGTTCAAAAAATGCCATCCTCCACAGTCTTTCCTTCAATTATTGTTAAAATGCATCAATTTTTGCACAGCGGCAATCAACTATTTTGGTTTTATCTATTAAAATTATTATATTTAATCTTATGAGTAATTAAAAAATAATTATGATTTTACTGCTAGGCATTTTTTTTATTAAATTGTTTTTCAGCTTTTTGATTACGCTGCAACGTGTCCTATATTCATTTGCAACTTTCGTGCTAACTCAAATAATTATAAAGGAGTTACGATCATTCTGGCTATTGATTAAATTATGAAAGGCACGTGCTGATGTCTTTATGACTCATGGTAAAAATATAGTACTTGCGATCGTTTTTCAATAAAATTTCCAGATGTATAAGGACTTAAGTATAATTTATTTCATACGTTTTCCAATTTCCTCTAACATTTGGTTGATAAAAGAAACAGAGGTGTATTGTACTTTACTAATTCCAGTTCAGCTTTTGGCTAAGTAAATTTTGAAATGTTATTGAAGAAACTAAGAGGCATTAGTATGAGGAATGAGGGACAGGCAAATGAAAACCGAACACCTGCTATGACAACTATTCCGTGAACCAATAAGAACAATACCTTACCACTGATTTCACCTGTAATTTGTCACTATGCAGTAGCAGTATTGTTATGTAAAAAATCAGTATTTAACTTGAAGCGGACTATGTGTTATGGTGGGGGTTTGGTTTTCATTTGACTGTCCATAATATTTAGTGCATTGACTAAGTTTTTAATCAAATTGTCAATATGAAGGGAATAAAAAATGAAGTTACATTATATGATGCTTTTATTGTTAATTTTGGAGTAGCATATGGAACAGTTTTAAATTCCATGTCGTTTGTAATTGTTCTTCACATCTGATGAAAACTGTGGATTAGCACGATATGCACATTACACTATACTGAAAAGTTCCCATTTTAACTAGATGTAATCAAAGTAGCTGTAATAAAATCATTTTGATGAATTTTTAATATTGTATCATTAAAATAAGCTCAAAATCTGCTCTACAAATGATTCACATTTGATTTATGAAGTCCCAATAAACTTCTCTAAGGGCATTACTCTTAAAGCACGTACTCATGAATTCAACCTAATATTTCGTAAATGTCTTTGATTAAAACAAATAAGTAAAGTTCCTCAGTACACATACTACCTTGATCAAAAAGTTCCCGGAATAACCACCGTGTGGCGCTCCCATCGTTCCGATTTGAGTTCTGTTTTTTTTGTTAAATTGGTACATCTGTTGTTGATATTCCCTTTAAATCTTAGTGTCATAACTTGACATTTGCAAAAGTTACGGTCGGTTTTCGGTATGTCCATCAGTGCTTCCTGCGATTTTTCCATTACTTCCTCTCGGCTGCTAAAACGCGTTCCCCGTAATGGTTTTTTAACTCGATTGAACAGAAAGAAGTCACAGGGAGCCAAATCAGGTGAATTCGGTGGCTGTTGGATGGTATTTGTTGCATTTTTCGTCAAAAAATTACGAATAATGATAGCACTGTGCGACGGTGCGTTATCATGGTGCAAAATCCACGAGTTTTCTGCCCACATTTCTGGTCTCTTTCGGCGAATTGCTTCACGCAAACGTCTCATAACGCCCAAATAATACTCTTTGTTTACTGTCTGGCCTTCTGGCAAAAATTCATGATGCACTACACCGTTGTAATCCATGAAAACCGTCAGCATTGCCTTCTTTTTTGACTGAAAACGACGTGGTTTTTTTGGTCTCGGCTCATTTGGTGAACGCCATTCACTTGCCTGATGTCTGGATTGCGTGTCGTACTCATAAACCCACGTCTCGTCTCCAGTAATGATCCTTTTGATGAATGTGGGATCGGATTCAGCCTCGCAAATCATGTCTTTTGCGACGTCAACACGGTCTCTTTTTTGCATGAAATTGAGGTCTTTTGGCATGCTACACGACGGAAACCCAAATCATTAACCACAATGTCTTGGGCGGATCCATAGGCAATGTTCAAGTCCTCCGCTATTTCTCTGATGGTTAATTTGCGGTTATTGACCAACATTTCTTTTACTTTATCAATTTTTTCACCGACTTTCGATGTCGATGGTCTGCCACTGCGTTCATCATCTTCGATTGACTCACGACCACTTCTGAACCGCTCGTGCCACTGGTAAACGACCGTTTTTTTTAGAGAATCGTTGCCGAAACACTTTTCCAACATTTCCAACGTCAGTGCGCCACTAAATCCGTTTTTTACGCAAAATTTAATACAAGTTCGTTGTTGCAAATTTAAATCCATTTCTGAAATTGTAAAAAATCGCCAACACACACAGAGATAGATGTACTCTTGGCTACGTAACTTTTGCAAATGTCAAGTTATGACACTAAGATTTAAAGGGAATATCAACAACAGATGTACCAATTTAACAAAAAAAACAGAACTCAAATCGGAACGATGGGAGCGCCACACGATGGTTCTTCCGGGAACCATTGATCAAGGTAGTATATACCTCGATGTACATATAAATAGTAATTTTAAACTCCTTAAGCACGAAAAAAATGAAATAAACAGATTGAAAATATGCCTCATAAATTGTTTTTAAAATATAACCACCCTGCCTACGCTAAAAATATTTATTTAAGATGAATTGAAAATCTATTGAAAAGAGGAATCATAGCATGAACTAATACCGATAGTGCATACGAGTATCAGTATTTTTAAGGCACAATCAGGATGGAATCACTTGATTCATTCATAGATCATCATACAAAAACTAGAAAGGCAATAATTTATAAACATCGTATAAAGAATTATATATATTAACTCCGGAAAAGTTGATTGTTTGCATAATAATTTTGAAGAAGTTATTTTAACTAAAACCAAAAATGTAAGAGGTATTGGGAACACTGTAACCCCAAAGAAGAAATATGGATTCATACTGCATGATTTGAGGCTGCACTTGCACTGTATCACCAAGTATTTTAAATAAATCGCCACAGTGCCTGAATATTATTTAACAGGTTATCACACATAGGGTAGTTTAATGGTTTCTGCATAATATTTAATGCATATTTATTTTTCTGGCTTTAACTCCACCAAAGTAAAATTTAAAGTAAAAAACATGTTATCAAAAATTGTTGAAATTGTAAATTTGATAATATTTAAATAGGGTGAGCTATAATTAAGCTATAATAAGTAGAGTACGCTTCTCTTGTATGGGACCCTCATGAAGAAGGTCATATTAAAAAACTGGAAAAGGTGCAAAGAAAGGCTGCCCGATATGTACTGGGGAAGCATAGGAGGATGGAGAGTGTGTCTGACATGCTAGAAACGCTGGGCTGGGAACCTCTAGAATCTAGAAGAAAAGTAAGCAGACTTTGTGGAATGTTCCGAATTTTGAAGGGGGAGAAAGCTTGGGCAGATCTTAGGAAAGAGGCGGGGAACCCAAATTTTATAGGCAGAAATGATCACAAATTTAAGATAAAATGCCGGGCACAGAGGACAAATAAAAAAAAATTTTCATTTCTAAATAGAACAATTGTTGAGTGGAACACCTTACCTGCAAAAATATTCGAGCCCTTTCCTAACAGAGTGTATACTTTTAAGAATAGATGTAAGGTATATATGTAAAAATTTGATTTATGTATGGTGTATGGTATTATATGTTATAGCTTAATTTTTTTTTATGTATCTTTTTTTTTCTTGCTGGTTAATGGTTGTAAATGGGATGGGGATTCACTTGTTTTGTTAAAGAGATCTGTGTTTGTCTGGTTTTATGTATTATATTTTGCAATTGTTTGGGACTTGTGTGCCACCTGACAGTGTCTATTAGCACATGTGTATTTATAATAATAATAATAATAATTAATTTTATTGGGGACAGTTTCTAATTGCATAACAATATGTTAGCTGTTGACACGTTTAATAATAGCCCAAGCTTAGAAAGGACCACAAACAATAGATGTAATAACGAAATAATTTTTAAATATACAAATTAATTTGAGTATGTGTTAATATTCATTGATTCGAAAATTCAGTAAATGATAGGGTCAAGTCATTATTTGATACACGTTTAAGACCATGGTGACCTTAGGCCTTTCCATGCCTTGCAACTTCTTCAAAAATGTTGATTTTAGTTAAATCTAACACTACACCGAATATATTTGTATATCAAATGGCTAAGCATGATAACTCCGAAAAATAGATTTTCGAGGATTACATATTGCAATATAGTGTTAAAAAGTTTATGATAGATACGGCCGTTTTTACATAACGCCTGTTTTTACTAACTTTTGCATCAAATTACACAGGGAGGGAGTGGGAGGAGGTGAGAGGTTCAAACAGAAGAGTTAAACCAAATATTTTTATGCCATTTATACATAATTAAATAAAAATTCTAGATGATAGCTTGTTTAAGCTTGACTACTTTAAAAATCTGCGCTAAAAATTGAGTTAAAATTATATGTAATAATATAAATATAAATCTTTGGTACAGTTGAAGAAATCTTATACTGAATTTCTTAACAAATATATTTATATTTAAAGCAGGGAGCGGAGCATAAATACATTATATTAAAATAGGTCTTAATAATTATAAATAATATATGAGTATACTGTCAGTCAAATGAGACAAGAAAGCAGAAAGAAACAATGAAAAAAGAGTTTATCGACTTCTAAAGTACTATTGTAATAAAAAAGCATTTCACAGCTTAGTGAACATAGAATAGAACATTAAATTAAAGTAAAATAACCATGGATCAGACGGGTCAGGAATTTGGAACATGGAAATACAAACTGGAAAGAAGAGAGATAGATAGGGATGCTGGATAGGGCTGAAGATAGATAGGGATGGAAAGATAGAGATGGGTACAGATGGAAAAGTAATAACATGAAAGCCTTAAAGAAACTACTGGAAGAGCAAGTAGGACCAGGCTTTGATAAAAAACGAGATAATTGGTAAAGGAAAGGAAATGAAATAATATAAACACAGAATTAAGTTGAAGTAATTGTGGACGCATACATAAAGAATTAGTCGGGAAATTATTAGGACAAATGAAGCGCTAACGGAAAATCAGATGAAAGAAATGATGAGTTAAAAGGGAAAGGGTGACATAGGTGCGATGCACAGGAAAAGAAAGACATCAGATAATAAGAAAAAAGCCATGGTAATTATCACCGATATCGCAGCGTAATCAATAATCAATTGAGAAATGGTTAAAGAAAGATGAAAATAATTCATTCAGGTTTTATGGGGTAAAAATAATAGGTAAGTAAGTTGAGGTATAAAAAGATAAAATGTCGGCCATGAAGATAGCTTATGTCAGTCATTTTTATTGTAAGTTATACATTGTGGCAAGGGAAAGAAAATTGAAAATAAAATAGGCCCTGGGGGTAGATAAAATCCCTGTGGGCCAATTTAGAATTCAGGAAAATGTGTACGGCACGCGTTTATGCTTTAATCCGTAGCATTTTTAAAGGAATTAATGAAGTTGGAATTCGACTGAAGGGCTGTCAGATCAGTGATAGTTCCTATGCCAAAAAAGGTAAAGGCAGCTCTATATGAGGGCTTTAGAACAGTTTTATTTCAAACGTAGCTAAGCTGGCTTTGGTGTATAGGGTCACCATTAAAAGGATTTAGAAATGGCAGATGATTGCTTGGAGAATGATTAGGTTTTTTCAGGAATGGGAGATGTGCGCATTTTCCTTTAGAGGTTATGAGGTCACTGAGGATCTAAATAAAGAATCAATTAGCTAGGGGTCAAGCTGTCTGATATCCAATTTTACCCTTCTTCAATATGATATTTTGAAAGTATTTATGAAGAATACATATCATAATCCTAATAATATGAACATAATGCAACTCGTCCAGAATAAGCTGTGGTTAAGAAGTACAACGCAGTCAACAAATATGTATTTAACCGATGGTTCCAGAGTTCTTATCCCATTTAGTATAAATGAGTTTCATTTCTGGAATTCTGGGAAACCTTGACGTAAAGGTTAATCGTGATACTTAGTTTACCCAAGTCACTAAAATTTACGCAAGCAAGAAGAAGAATTGTGTATAGTCTGCTGTTGATATCCCGCCTGATGACTATTGTGCATTTATTTCGTTCTAATTCCGTTCTGAAAAGTTAATGAAGTCAAATTTATCCTTCAAAATCATTGAAATGTTTCTCAAATTACATTTAAATCTATTAATGTAGCAAATGTAACTAGTAATTGGAATTGATTTTCCATGAAATGACGTACATGCATGGTTGGATATTTACTCTTGCCACTTCGGGCAAACTTCCCGACCCGAGGGCTGATCTTATGGTCAAAACTGCAATAAAGTATTCCTGCAAAAGACCAGAAAGTCCAAGAATCACCACTATGAGCAACCACGAAGGCCATTGGTCGTATTTCCATATGGACGAGTTAAAGGATGACCGAGTGGAAGCAGACATTTGATAGAAGGAAAACATCAAAATCATCGGAGGAAAAGGAGAAAACGCGAGGAACATGGGGAAAATAACAGAGACAACTACAGCAAAGCGAACTGAAGCATCTTTCAGAGCTTGCAATATGTATTAAATTATATCCTGAATTTGAATTATTTGTGATATATTCGTGCGTCGGTCGTGAAGCCCACAGATTTTAAGGTAAAGGCCCGAGAGAGAAAAGAAAAGTAGGAACAGGGAGAAACCGGGATCCGAAAATGGGTTTCCGGCAGCTTGGTTGCGCCGAGGATACTGGGAGGGGAATAATGTGAAAGTTTCCTCTTCACCGGTGGTGTGGGGAATTAGTTTTTAAAACCAAAATGATTAGCTGATCATAATGAAATTCTCGACGGGGTGAATGAAAAAAACGGGGAAACAAAAAATCCCGAGTCCTCGATGGGGTAGGCCGCAGGATGTGGGAAAAAGACGGGGGTGAAAGAGAGACTCCGGCATTAGTTGAGGGGTGTGGGATTGAAGGAAAGAGAGAATTCGAGAGATAGGGCGGAGAGGGAAGGGAATGAAAGGGAAATCAGTGAGAGGGGAAGTGGAGGGAAGTGAGATGGCTCGGACGCCCTTTGCAACTTGGAATTAAACCTTTGAGTGATTATGCTGGGAAAATGAAACTGGCGACGAGCATTCGGAGAGTTACGAGTGGATGGTGATAGATCAAGTTGTCGCTATGATTACTGTGAACTGAGGGGGTTGGGGACTGGATCAATTTGTCAAACGAAATTACGTCCTATTAAAGGCGAGAAAAGTTGGATGGGAAAATTTGTGAGGAGTGGTCAGCCGTGGAAAATTCGAGAAAATATATTTGATCTTTTATTGCATTATTTTTACATGCTGGAGTTATTGTCTAGGAGTGTCCAGTTTTGTGGAACAGGAATCAGAAAGTTACCATCCAAAATCCAGATAGAATCCACCAAAAAATCTCTTTGCTGTAGTAATAGCTATATATATAGTATACCAAAGATAATTTTAATGATTACTTAAATTGTGACATTAAGCTTTTCAAAGTGAGGTTTAGAGAAAAAAGAAATGTAAAATTAATGGAATAGAAAACAAACTAAGATTGCAAGGGGACGTTAAAAACAAACAGGAAATATTAATTCTAGGTATTTTGGTGTATGAATATTCTAGAATAGGAGAGTACGAGAACATAATATGTGCCTATCATATTTTACAAAATATTTAAAGTATATGCTGGTGCTTTTTTTTTAAATAAATACCATAAAGACTGAAATAGAATCAAGAATCTAAGGAAGGTAATTTTGGAGCAAGAAAAGGATAGTATGTTGGACGGAATGACGGCTGATAGAAAAAGTATGAAAAGAAAGAGGGGTCTATTGTAGTTAAAAGTGTTACCTAGCTAGTGCTTTATTTAGTAATGATTCGTAGAATGATGATAGCTAGTTATTTATTAACATTAAAAACCTACCGTAGCCGATAACTTACCTTAAATATTCAAATCTTAGTTAGCTTAGTTAACTTAGAGAAGGAGAGAGGGAAGAGTGAAGGAGAGGCGATGGGCAAACTAAAGCATCAGAGAGAAGGAGAGTAAAGCCAAGCCTTGAGAGGACGATGAGAAAAATGATTAATACGTGCGTCGTAAAATGAGGAATGCAAAGAAAGTGAAATGGAGGCCTTCTCCTCGAGATGTACTTTTACTTCATTTATGAGGACTTGCAAAGTAGTCTGGTAAGGTCAGCATAGTTCAAATGTGTTGACGCATGGTGATATAGCATATTAAGTGCCGAATTTAATTGAAAAGGTTCTGATGGGCAACTAAAAACTATTTCTCTACTGCTGAAAACTATAACAGGAAAAAAATATTGGCATGCATTTAATCAGGCAGAAATGCACGCTAAGTTTTACTTTGAAAACTATTGATTAAACTGAATTGAAATGTGACGGTGGTCTCAGAAGTATCCGGCAAGACCAAGAGATAGCGGTAGTTGTTTAAAAAGTCCGCAATTTATGAAGTATATCTTTCAAGTTTGAAGACGATAAGTTGTTTATTATTTTTTTGACAGTCATTAATAGTGAACGATTTCAGTGAATTTGGTAAAATGGACAAAATTGGTCATCGTTATGTGACACAATCTTTTTATTTGAAAGGCCTCCGTCCAACCAATATAAAAGCTGAACTGGATTCTACTTTGAGTGGGTCTGCTCCTTCATTTACCACTGTAAAATATTGGGTAGCAGAGTCATATATTATACGAGATAGCCAATATATAGCTTAATAAAGTCAGTTAATATCCATGATTGAAACATACATGAGATGATTAATAATTAGTAGTTTTAAATTACATAATTTCCGAATGAAATAAAAGACATTTGGATGAATATTGGTTTTGTAGTGTCATTGAGAGCAACGCATCCGGCTTTTTAGTCAATTTAGAGAGTATTTTAAAATATGCCTCATTAAGATATCTTGAGGTCAAGTAGGATAACAATTCGGAATAGTATATTATGTAACCTCTTTGTGTAACTCACGTACTGGCATATGCTTTGGAGCAAATTGCTCGATTATATTGATTTATTTTGCTTTATGCTGGGCCCTTGTTGATTAACGATTGAGAGAAAAATGGAATATGTACTCGCAGCGCACTGTCAACACCGTAAGCGATTGACCGTAATAGTTAATACTATTAAGGTCAATCGCTACTAATAATATGACTACTGGGACTATGGTGGGTAAATATACCTCCCATGGGTTAGGAAAATGTTATTTTGAAAAGTTATAACTTATATTTCCTATATTCTAGAGCACAAATTCAAAGTTAATATGCATCGGTGTTCCCTTATTTTGTTTCAAAACACAAAAGTTCCTATGAATGCTAGTTATCTTATGCAGAGAGTACTTGATTGCTTAAACCTGTTTATTAAGGATTCAGCCTTGTTTCTATTTTAAGCCGATAAAGGAGAGGCAATGCAGTAAAACGATGCTTAGAAATAGCGTTACATTTCTGATTGAGGGCAAAGAGTGCTCGAAAATCTTTCGTCCATAAATCTCAGTTAAAGTTATTATGGAAACTTGACCACATAAATGTCACTTATTTTACATTTTTTAACATTTAATATGAGCATCATCGGCAACATTTGAAGTAATAAACATGACATTGTTTTTACTATTGGATGCACATCCTTTGAACTGACTCTCAAAATCTCCTTCATCTCATTGATATTTTCCTGTGTAGCGAGTAGGAGCCACTATGCTAAGAGCTGAATGCTACTTATAAAATTAAACGGAGTGGCTTTAAGGCTATTTTTTATAATTTTTAATACTCACCAGGTTGCCTCAGCCGCTAAACCTTTTCGATAGCTAAATAAACATTTAAATTTCATTTTTTAAAGACTCTTATGCACGAGGAAAAAATTCTGGCTACACGGATTAAAGGCTCGTCCGACAAATATGCTATGAGGCAGAATTAGCCTCCGCATATACGATTATCTGAAGGACTGATTTATTAGTAAAGAACGTGTGCCACATATACTTTAGACTGTAAGAGGTATGTGTAGTATCTATTTAGATATGAGATACATTGTAAACTCGTCCATGTTTTCATATCCTTTGAGTTAAAGGCCATTGAGGGGATAAGTCAACTCTTGCAATCGAGTGAGTTTGCATTTGCGTTTTCAGTAAATAGGGAATTATTCACACAAGGGCCATTGGTGACATTAGTCAGGAAAGGTCAAATGATTCCATTATCCCATTGAAATCAGCGTCACTTTGACGCAGATGCGCCAATAATATACACTGCCTCAAACTATTTCACAGGTACAATCCGCAATGCGAATTTTAGTTCAATCGTTAACCCTAAGTTCTTCATTTCAAGAGAATATTTTGGAATTTAACTTGCAGTGTCAGAAATATTCTAACCTCATTTTTAATACTTCTTTGGTTTTCTCATTAATATTTAGACTGCATTTTGGTTACCCTTATGAACGCTATCTTTTTGTTTTACCAAAGAAAATAAATAATACGATATTCATAACAATTGGAACATAACAATTGTGAATGAGTTCCCATTAAAAATGCTGAACGTGATAGGATATCTTTCCTCAGGGTAATATTTTTCCGCAAGCAGTTTTTTTCACAAAAAGTTTTCAAAATCATCTTAACTCGATCATTTCTTATTTTGATCAATCTTAATTTGATCATTAAAATTTTGATTGCGGCCTTTAATTATGCCATCAACCGGTATTTAGACAAAACTTATGATTGCATCTCAGTTTTAACAAATGTATTACTTACTTGAAAAGTATTGATATTTATTATCTTCGATTTTCGTCAATCATTTGAGAGCTAAAACAAAATTTTCAGAATGGTTTAGTTATCTATGATATATATTCACGGTAAGTCATACACATTGAATAAAAATACAATAAAATTCCTTAAATGACCAACCAAACACTCTCCTAATCTTTTTACAAATTTTGTACTTGAATATGAGTTATTCAACATTTATGATTTTATTAAAACCATTATTGCATAAAGTCAGTTTCGTAGCAAACGCAAACTCTATTGCTGAGAAATTGACATATAATTATGCCATGAAAATAATGTCGCTGTGAATGATTAGAATGAATGGTGTGTTGGTAAATTACTGGGAACGTTGAAGTCGAGGGGTTGGACTACAGAGCGGAAGGCCTGATTCCGATTCACGTAGAGCCTTACGTATCAGGCATCTTTATCCAAACCGTATGATTTTTTCGGGTACCAGAACTTCCTGGGAAGTCCTAGGCGTCAATGATAGTGTATTTTCATCCTTAAATGATAATAGTTGTATTTTTTAATTGTAGACCATTATTTTAACACTCGTTGGTGGATTATTATTTACCGGTCGTATTATTTAAAATTCATCATAAATACACTATTTAGCTGCTTTTTAAAATCCTACTTTAATGCTGTAATATATTAAAAAATCATTTTCATCATGTAAAGCATGGATTTGATGTTTATTTGCATTGTAATAACAACCGTTATATAAATTGTAGTGTGACTTTGAGTATAAAGACCATATTTGTTTATCTTCAATTTCCATGAAGCTTCCTTGATAATATCATCCCTTTGAAAAATAACTAGGTAATTAAGTGCAATACTAATAAATTGCAAACTGCTTTGACTCAGTATTTTATGACCAGCTGCAATATGATCAGCGCGCCTGAGGAAAAATTGAGAATGGAACCCTTCGAAAAAACTTGGATCGCTCATTGTCAATCATATGTAGGTCATGACACTTGAAACTGTCGCAACTATGAATGAAAACCAATGGCCATGTTAAGCCTTTGACACATAAGCATTTGAAATTCTCAGCGAATTTACATTCCAATGAATCCGAGTTGAATCAGGTGTAATGCGCAAGTGTCCATGAAGAGGCGGAACGGGGGAGACGGTGGTGGGAGTGAAGGGTGAACTGGCTCGGGCGACTTTGGTTCCGCAAAACGCTCACCCCTAGGGGGAGTGGAACTTTTATTGATGCGGCTCACGTTTCGCAATTGCCTGGAAAAGCAAAGCTTTTGAGAACATCCACCCGAAAACTGCCACGAGTTGGCGCGCCAATCGTCGAGTGACTGAAGCCGTATTACGGTTCATTTTGTCCCACAGCGAAAACACTATTTCAGCTGCCTCACTCACTATGGAAAACTGACTGCCAGCCATCAAAGCTGAAGCGTGGCTTAAGGCGAGGGAAAGGGACAGAGGAAGAAAAAGACGAGGAGTGGGAAAGATCCGTGAAAAAGGAAAACGCAAAAAAAATTGGGGTGAAAACTAGAATAGGGAGGAAGTTGTGAGGAGGTGGAAGGTGAAATGGAAAGGTGGCAGCGAGGCGGAGGTTTCCGGGAACGTGGAAATGTTGACGGCTGGACGACAATAATCGCCAAAACGTGTGTCTGCAAAGAGGGGAGAGATAAGGCAGTTTGGCGTCGCGGAGGGCACGTGGGGAAAAGATGAGGGCAAATAAGAAACGACGGGAAAGTGGTGGGAATTAGGTGTGCCCATTAGAAGGTAGAGGGGGAGACAAAATTGAATTTCTCATAGGATGTAGAGAAGAAACGTGATTAACTACGTACGAGGGAATTGCTGACGCCAATTTACCAGAATGAGATCCTAAGCGGGATATTACCATGAAACATTACGATGGAATTAAGACTAAAAACTCAGAAATTTCTAGCACTCACTTTATTTATATTGATATGCCACAACTAAGCTCAATTTTTTAAAATTGACATTATTTTGTAAATCCCTTAAATGCCAATAAATGTAAAAGGTTTTCAAACCTAATATCGAAATTAAAACGATACAGCGGCGTTAGGCATGACTCCTTAAGTGTCAAAATTTATATATTATTAAAATAAGAATATTTAATTTAATAAGTGTACAATAACAGCTACCGTTGGTACACTTTTCGATTTTCTTTTACAAACGGCGGATCGCCAGGTTCCTTTATTCCCAGTCCGTTTGAAAAACTATATTGCTTATTTTGTTTGTTTTTCTAATTGTATTCTTTAATTAAATTGTAAACCTAAATAGTTTCGTCAAATGCCAAGGCTTTTGAAAATTCTGTAGATAAATATATTAAATATAAATGGAACAAATTAATTAATATAGAATTTATCGCTGCGTAATTTTTGTTTATGCACGTACTTATATCATAAATATTATTATTGTTGGAAAAAGAAATGCAATTTTTACAATATCAAAAATAATAAAAGTATCATCAAGCGCGATATTTTCTAAAAAACCTCAATTAAAATTAATTGCCTATTTTGCTTGCACAAAACTGATTATATATATTTGCAGAATGACTGAAAAATCTGAAACTTATGAGAGATTGGTGAAAAATGTGCGAAACCTATGAAAAGTTCATAGAAAATAAATTTAACTTCTGTCGCATAAATAAAACAAAAAACAAAAACGATTAATTTTAGTAAATATATTTGCCACACAAGGCCTATTGCGCTCATACATGTATGAGAAAAAAAAGAAGAAAAAGTGCCATTGCAGTGCACTTGAGCTATATCGATTTGTGCATAGCTGTTAGACGCCAACCGCATATGGAGTGAGAATTGACGCTCCGCAATCATATGTAAGGGGTAAATTATATTTCAAGTTGCATCCACACGCAATATGAAATTAACATCGGATTGACCTAAACATTCATAGCTAATCGACGTTTTCACTGTTATTTGATACACAACGTTTCCCACTTGCCACATTCGGGAAGCTATTGATTTGGGATGTTGACGATATTAATGTTGTTACACAATATTTCCACTCTTATTCTAAATCGCAGGTATTTATAAGTAACATGTGATATGATGCCTCGGTCGACCGCTCGGCGTCACTATATGATGTCGAGTCACTGCGATAGAACACTGACGGCCGCAATTTCTCACACAAACTCGTGCGGAAGCGTGAAAAGCTCGACGGGAAAGGCTGTCCATCGCTTGAGTCAGTGTGAAATTGCGAGGAATATCGAAAATTTCAATAGCATTCCAGTCCGTACTAACGTGGATAGGACTTTTAGTACAGCGGCCGTCCGTCATATAGGACGTTAACCTGTCACCAACAAGTTTCCAAACTGAGCACCGAATTCCGACTTCGGACTTAGAACATTCTTTGCCCAACTCTCTGCATTCAATCTTCCTATCTATAGCTCCAGTTTTCCTAATATTTTTAGGAGTTGTAGCTAAATATTAATAGGAAATTCAGAGAATAGTGCATGGATTCATTTTAATGATACATCCACTAACAATGATTCAAAATATCACAGGGTTCTCATTGTTCAAATTATTATTATTGTTTAATTTCTCCACAGAGTTCATAACTGCGCATTCATATTCAAATACCACTTTCCGAATATATAAGTATAGTGTTCCATGTAAACATAGATATATACAGTCAAAATTACGATGCATTGTTGCAGTTGAAAATCATCAAATATCCAGTACCTACTTCCGTTGTCAATCCTAATTAACAACGTGTCTAATTGGCAAAAGTAGCTCAAGAAAAATAAAACATGAATAAAAATTCGATTAAATTTTCGAGAAAGGTTTTTAGTGGATTTCTATCTCATAAACATTTTTATGGATCCCTTAGCGTTTCCTGCTACGTAATAATAATTGCTTTACGACAGGAATGGGAAAACTCGTGCTCAGCACCGTCATAAAGTCTCGATATCACACGAAAAGACGATATATGGGAAGAGGGTTTCTGTAACAGGTTACGCCCCCTTTTCTTTTCTTTTGGCTCCGCCGTCCCACCCAACTTAAAGTACATATTACGTTCCCTTTATTCCGCGAGATTAAATAGAGAGACGCCAAATGCCTTCCAAGAAGAATTAAGAGTCATTTTGGACGGTGGCTAAGGAGGCAAGCCATAGGCGTATTGATGGCGCATAAATGGCCCAAGGGTCCAATGGCGGGTGAGCCCTCAGTTCAATGATTCCGCGAGTGCCCAGGAGGAGGTCACAAAACTGGCTGGACTATGGCCCCTTTTAACTGTCCAACCACGTATAAACCGGCAGCAGTCATCGAGTGACCGCAATTTCGAACGGCCCTAAGGAGACGTTCCCCGAGTATAAAAGGCATTTATCTCTTTCATTACCTCCGCCGATACCCAAGCCGATTCATTATGAAGCGACGGCGGCGGCGTCTCGGTCCCCTCGCGCACCGCACCGTGAAACAAGTCATGTTATGAATTAAACTATCCTTGGAGATCGTTTAAAAAGAACAGGTGACGCATTGCTGTTAAAGTTAAGGGTTTTAGTTTTTCTGGAGGATGTAAGGACATTCTTTAAAATAAGGGATTTATGTAAGGAAATTAAGTGTAGGCTTTCATACTGAAAGGTTCGGAGAAATCAGTTATTCGATTATATTTTGGAATGCATATGGGTTAAATCATCACTATACTCTTCTACTATAATATAATAATCTGTTTTGTGCCGTTTAAGAGCATAATTAATGGATTATAAATATTTATATTCTCATTCAAAAAGATAAAAATGTTATTTTCTAATTCTATACTAAATGGAATGTAAACGATTAAGGAATTGTTAATAGATATATTATATTAGACTGGATTATTTTTTTAATTCGTTCGTATCATTGGAATAAATTTAGCATTTTATCTAAATTTAAATAAACTTCTGCCAGATTTAAAATAGTAAACAATTAATAAATGACACGTGAAATTGTTTTAACTGTACAATTATGTCATTTCTGTATGCACGGTTAAAATAACAAACTAATATATTGAGCACAAAATATTGAATTTGATTGAATATATTCTAATAAATTTTCGCAATCCTTTGAAATTAAAGGTTTTACAGCAATTAATGTTTGTAGAGGACATTTGTAAGCCTGATAAAAATTATAAATAATTCGATTGGATATATAAGTGGGTCGATAAGCAGGTAACGAAGTGGTTGGAATAGGATGGGCTATTTGGACGGGAAGAAAGAAGTAATTAGGCGGAATTGATGAAGAATTGACTTAATCGTGGGATGTCAGGTGGTAATTGGTAACGAGAGGTAAAGAAATTTATCAATAAACCGTTGTGTCATACAAAACTACTCGGACTTTTAACAGTAGGGAACCCAAAAAAATACCTTAAAAATTAGATTGGACCTTAATTTCATCTGAAGAGACTTCGATAAAACATTCCGAAATATTAAATAGCTTTTATTTAGCTGAATATACCAGTCAATTGTACGAGTATTTGGATATTTCCATTGGCGCTATAGCACGGGATGGACACAATTGTGAAAGCTACAATTAATAAATGAATAATCAGAACAATTATATTTTTTAATCACTTGTTCAAACACATTTTTACATATGTTGTAAGTCAAAGAAAAATGTATATACTCTTACAAATGTGAATTCCCAGCCCATCTGGCCCACATCTGATCAATTTTAAGTATTTCCGATATTTTTGTGCAGTAAAAAATTGGTAAGATGATCAGTGAAATGAATAGAGTACCCGGAAAACTAAAAAACCTTGAATTTGGTCACATTAATATACTGCTTAATGGATTGCTTAATATTTACGCCAAAAAGAAATGTAAAATGTGTAATCGTGGAAAATAAAATATGAGAGCAGATGACATCAACTGAAAATATGGCTCGCACGAAATCACCCGATAATATTCCACCATAATAATGGAAAACCGCCAAGGAGCATGAATTCAAAAGAAACTTAGTGGTTTAGAGAATATGCTAGCATTAATCGAGTACATTTCTTTGGAAATAACATTGAGTGCAATTATAATGCCATTAATAAAATAGTTTAATCTACATATCCAATAAACTTCAGTGACCCCTGACCGCGCCCCGTCTGCGTCTAACTGCAGGCTTATTCAAACACTCCGTCGTATCTTAAGAGGGCCGGGGAGAAAATTAGAATCCAAGTTTTAAGCCATTTTCAAAGGGTATCGCACAACAAACGTTTAGGTTCGGGTCATAGTGCCCCTGCACCAAACACACTGCATAAGAAAGACCAATTCTGAGTGCAAAGCCGTAAAACCTTTGACGAGACCATTGACCCGGAGACTGCCACCTTGTTTTTCAGGCGGCTCTCCGTTTTCCTAGCACACCCTCAACGAATTCCCCTTTCAACTCCGTTATTGCCTTGCCATACGTTCCCTTACAACCCGGGAGCTGCAATTCTAAATAGGGTCCGAACTCGGTCACTTGAAAAACCTTCAACAATAGTGAACGCGTGCATGACGAGACAAAGAGGAGCGGTGAGCATTCTTGGTTTATCTTATTCGCATTGAGTGCCTAAGTGGGATGGATAAGCAGGTCCGGTTTGAAAAGGCCGTTGGGAAAACGGAGGATGTCCGAGAGAATGAGGGCTCTTTGACGGTTCTTTTCTACTTAAAATGTATATCGTAGCAAGCTATTTTCAGCGCACTGATCTAGATATTTGATGACAGGGTGGAGAGTAGATGGGTAGAATCCTACACTCATTCCCACTGAGGGCATTCGCCACTCCATTCAAAGTTTGATGCAGCTGATCCATTCCAACTAAATTCTGGTTTTCATGCAGACATGCAAATAATGATGATTTATTCTTCTGGATATTTATTTACAGGGCACAGTTTTTACACAATTTTTTTCCAAAAAATGTATATTTTTTTGTAGGGTTTAATTCCCTCGAAGTATCTCCAAGAATTCAAACAGAGCTGACTAATTTAAAATATTAGAACATCATTTCTAAAAGAATATACGAACTTAACCACTGCCTCTCAAGCTCTTACCTTAGGTTAACTACATTTTCTTTAGAAGGTGTTTTCTCTGGTTTCTGAATATATCAGGTCGATTAATGTTTTCTCTATTTCACGTGAGTAAAACACAATAATCAACCCGAAGGTCGGTTTGGTAGGTGATGGTGGAGTTCACCCAGTATTGAGCCCGACGGCGTGTGAAATTCACACATCAGGGTAGGGGGGCCAGTTCCTTTCCCTGTGCCGGTTATGGTTTCCCAGGAAGACCTGGTACCCGAAAAATCACATCGCTTGGGTGGAGCTGCAAATGCCCAGAGTGCCATACCCGAGAATCGAACCCAGTAGTCCTACGCTCTACCCCTTGGACTACCGCGACCCACTTCACGTGAGTATAACTGAAAAACATCATTGAAAATATGTGGTGGAGGGAAGAAAAGAACATAAACTTTGGATGGATGTAGAGGAAGTAGAATACATTCAGAGTTAAAGAACGTGATATCATAAAATAGAATTTAAGGACATTCTGTCATGTTAGTGGAGCAGATGTTGAACGTGCAGTTGTTCGCCGCCCTATGACCTTATGTAAAATTATCATTTCCCGGTAGACTATTTGTAAAATGTTTCAGTGTTATAAGAACCAATTCAATGAAACATGACAAATACAAACATATTCGTTATATTTCTACTCTTAACTTCGTTTCCCTCGTCTACAAACGTCTTATATTATTTTTGAAGTAGTTCTCATTCTTTAACACTTCCCGGAGTATACATTTTTTACTGCTTAATATTTTGAGAAGTTGATCGTGTAGTGCCACCCGATGGATATAGGCTAACTCTCTACGGAGTGTTTTGATTTGCAGCAGAATTGAGTCCAGACTAATGTGATGTACGTGCTTCCACGGTCTAACATACGGTACCCCATTAACTTTTCAGTATGATACAGGAAATACGACAAAGAGAAACTAAATATAAAATACCAACTATTTATCCAGTATTTTTCGAGTTTTTACTCATTTTACCCATGTTGCACCTCGAAGAATATTATCAATTTTTACTCTGTTAATAATATCCAGGGCTAACTTTATCCATCAGCATGAGTTTTTATATCAAATGCTCAAAGTTTCACTCTTGAAACAGAGATGTCACTGGAAATGAAATTAAAGGTAATTTTATGAAACCATATTGAATGTTTCTTGGCGAGCATGTGTTTTGAATATTTTGTAAAAATATTCTTTAATTATTTATTTAACCTTTTATATGGCTATTTTTTAGAATTGTGTATCCTCATATTTGGATATTAACAATTAGTCAAAGTTAAATTCACGTATACGAGTACTCCTGAATTTGTTGTTTAAGGGGGGAAAAATCAATTTCATATAGAATTCTTCCCGCCTTAGTAGCCTTGGAGGCTGGAAAGGCGCAGTGTAAGGGCTACGCAAGAGCCCTTGCAAGAAACTGCTCTCAATTCATATAAGAAACAATGTTCCTAGTGTAATCCTAGTGTAAGATATCGCAATATAATCGCACTAATTTATGGTGAATGTGGTGAACTAAATAGTATACTGAATGGTTTCAAAACCAAAAGGTGTACAAATGAAACCCCGAAACGCCTGGACCCTTATATGCCATGGTCACTTCGAGTCATAAATATTCATAATCAGGCCCTTCATTTTGTGTTTGCTGGCCTCAATTTGATAATTGAATTTATAAATTAAAGCTAGCACATTCCTCGTCTCATTGGAACAAGAAACTTCGGAAAGCAAAAAAATGTAATTTCCAAGGCATCCGACCGAATAATTGCTGATGCAATTCCATTATCAATGGAGCAGGCTACATTTGCTAAGTTCACGTACGGCTGGATATTTTTTTAACGCGAAACAATTATTGCAAAATTTCAATTATATCAAACCAAGGGTGGGTCATTTATTTTCTTCGTCGTCTCTTGCCAATCCAAGCATCTCTATGAAAAAGATATGAGCAACCGAGTAGGAGAAGCAATCACACCACGATATGGGGCTCAAACTTCGAACATTTTAATCTTCCGAGAGAAAGCATATGTTCCTACTTCTCCCCTCCCTCCTCCCTTCAACCCCCCACCAAGGTACCACGGTACTTTGGTGGGGGTTTTGCAGGTGCTTCGTTCCTCTTTATGAACTTTGACCTACGGAGCGACACAGGACCTGGATAATTAAAAAAATAGATTTTCCGCAATTCACAGCAGGCAATGAGAAATAGCAACTACGATCCAGACACGGCAGGATCGACATTGCTGTGTAATATGGAGTCCGTTCTCATCACCTTGGTTTTAATTTCGTCCTAAATGTGGAGTATACTTCATCCTCGAGGGAAATAGATTTTTAACAAAGTTCTGAATCTCTCTCACAAAAGTTTGTTTATAGTTGCAAGTTGAAAATAATATCGGGTGTTTTACACCATTTCCGTCTACTCCTAGCATAATATTGTTCATAAGTGAAGGCTCTCCAGTTAAATAACATAATATTACCTATGTACGATTAAAATGTAAATGTAGGAGTGAGTCAGATATTGAATAGAATTGGAAAAATTTCAAGGGAAATATAAACATTATTTCCTAAATGAATAAACAATAGCTAAAAGGGTTACATTAATAGCTTTGCGTTACAAATTTAAAAGCACCTTTACTAAAGGATTAAATTCATATTAAAGAGTAGGCATAATAACGATAAGCATCCCTTATTTTGGATTGGTCCTCTGAATTTATGTATAAGCACGTTCGTCCCAAACTCGATATTAAACGGGATTCCGTAGACAGTAAGGCATATAAGAGTACCAAAGGTCAAGTACAGTTTAATAGATTCCCTATTAACCCACTTCTACGCGTTTTTCATTTTTCCAAACATATCTAATGCCACTCAATTAAACCCTCCTGGCATTGGAATAATATTCCTCTACTTAGTTATTTTTCTAACTTCCTTCCCACTCAAACTTCATCCTCAATGAATAATGAATGAGCACAGCATCCAAAAAAATTTAGACAAATACTGTTTTAGCATAGCAAAAAAATAATGTGGCCTGTATGTTTTTAATATTTTACGCTAAAAAAATCATTCCGGAATCTTTACATGGGATGTTCCCCAAAAGAGAGAAAATAATTCTTCCTTAATTTAATATGATGCTGAGCAACCTCAAAGTGTGATTCGAGCTCTTTTCAAAAACTCACTCTAAAACAGACCAATACAATGACTCACTTTCCATCCCATAATTGGTGAGCCAAATCTCAGTGTTTGATTAATCTAACTTCTTAAACAAAATGTTTAAAACCCTAAAATAAAAAAAACTGAAATGACTGGTTACCTAAACCCCCAAAAATTCGCTGTTGTTAAGGTTAGATGCAGCTGAAATTTATCACCGTGTAACTTTTAGACTTTTTAATGAAATAAATTTTCATAATTAAAAAACAGCATGTTTAGTATTGATGACAATATAAAACAGTAACTGAGTTCATAATATCAACTGATTGGGAATGCACAAGTGTGTGAAATAATTCAATAAATATATTTGATTGATATCAGAAGTCATAGTTTTTACAGGTGTCGAAAATTCAGAGGGAAAATGGTATTTGATTAATAAACAAATAATGCTTTAAAAGGCCAAGTCTAATTAATATCCCAAAATGTACCTGAGGCTTCACCAGTTGGGAATAGTTTACTAAAGGAAATGTTCCGTGATTTCTTCAATGTATACCATCATTGAGCCAGCAGAACTAGAACGTGTAATTCAGATAAGGATTACACGCTTAATTACCAGTAGATCAACATTTTATGAGTAATTTGGTGGGAAATACAAACAGCAATCCGGTGAAGACATGACCTAATATAATTTCCTTGGAAATGTTTGGTGATCAACAACGACTTTCAATCAAAACAATTGTATTTCTCAAGGAAAAGTAATACTGAAATCCCAATCTAACAGAATATTAAAGTGGCCTTCATGATATTAAATATAAAAAGTAATTTTTTTTTATTAATTAGAAATTTAAAGAGTTAAAAGTATATAGTAAATATTTCTAACTATGCAGTTAATGCAACATGTGAGAGTTAACAGTGAAGGGATGCAATAAGTGCCCTTTACAGGAAGGTGAAAGCACTGAAAGTAAAAAGGAAAAATATGTGCACATTATAAGAAATAAGGAAGGGAAATCATCACTTGACCCAGTAGGAAGATTCAGGAGAGGTAGAAAAGTACTTGAGTAGAATTCCATGTCTCAGTTTTGTTATACGAGTACAGAGTGTTTTCGTGAAGGGTATTAGGTAGGTATATGTACACATCAAAAGAAAATGTTAGGTAAATGAGGATAGATTTCTCCATATATAATTTATGGCAATTTATTAACATTAAGTGAGTTAAAACTAAAAAAAGACTGAGAGGGCAGATAACATTCACACTAAACCATTTTTAAGACAACGTGATTAAATCTAGTTACAAAGCAGTCATTATTAGCAATGAATATTTAATCGTCATATTTTATTTTTCAAAACAAATAAGTCCAAAAACACGCCACATTAATTAAATGTCCCTACATTTTTTGGCAATTCACCGTTTTGCTAATTTATTAGGTGCAGTTTCGATCACTTTCAGTGAGAGTGGGATTAACTAAGTCATTCCCATTTTGAACTGCTTTCAAATTCCTTGTTTTTGTAACGATCGATACATTAATGTTTTAAGAAATTTAATTAAAAATTAGTTTTTAATAAGATCAGTTTTGTTTGTTGCAACAGATATTTTATACTTAAGTCATCATTAGACACTGATTCTGACTTCTTCTTTGTATTTTTTCCACCCATCGGAAACAATATTAAGAAAATTATTTCCAAATTTTGATTTAAATCCGTATAATAAAAATAATATACAAAAAAATTTTATGTATCAGGCAGTATCAGACACAATCAACCCTATAGACGAAACAAGCCGAAAATATTATCATATTTTAAATGTTAAAACTACGATTTTTCGTTTCAGTAACGATCAATATGCAAATAAATCTGAAGGAACGTCGCAGTTGAGGAGGGAGGAGTAATAGAACTTGGAAGTCAGGGAGCATGAGGAGGGAACATCCGAAAAAGTATTTATTACCATTATCTATTTTTAAAACGAGCGAATCAAACTGGTCATTTGCAGTTGAAGGGATGTTCCCCAAATATCAAGGGTGTTTATCATCGTACTATATTTCTCCCCTGTACACCCCAATTTGTATATTCTCCGTTTCTAATTCTTTCAATGGTCACCGAGTTTCCTACCGTATTATGATACATCGACGGATGTATGGTCATATCTAACTTAGTTGAAGTGAAGTGATACTATGCCATTTCTCTCTGTTCATAAGGACCGAACATGTATTGATTTGTACGTAGAATTCTGTTAAATAATGAAGCAATTGGTTATAATACACTTTCAGAGATTGAACTGACTAAAGTAGATATCGTATTTATCACTAGAATACCGCGATACTATTCATTAGGACATGATAAAAACTGGTAGGAAGCGAAATGGACAATGGTTAAATCCAAGTCATCGGAAATAAATACTTTACGTCATTGATGTATTTCTATTAAATCATAACGCCAAGATATTAAAACTTTAACGCTATCTAGCTTTTTCCCGCTGACATGCTAAAGGCATAAAATATCACGACTTTAGTCTCTAAACCTCGCTCTTGGCCAATATTTTCCAACATTTCAGGTATCCCACCGACGGCGTCCCAAGGTAGGAAAATTATTCCACCGTTCACATCGATTCGCTAAATGCTCCGGACTCTTGCTATTCATTCGCAAATTACTAGTTCTTCTACTCGCAAAAATAGAGTCGCTAATTGGTCGAGATTATTTAAAAATTATCTTTCATTCAAATTAGATTTTTTGCATTGCATTTTATTTTCTCCTTGTTCCAAAAAAATAATACACAAAAAACTCTAAGCGATATTTTTTTGGGTACCCTTCAAATGGGAGAAAATTACCATTAAATGTTTCTTGGGCCGAAATTAATAACTTAGGGTCGAAGATAAAGTGATTTCATGATACGATGAGAACGCTTCCAAGCGTTATCGGCCTTACGAGCCCGGAGTGCTTTGTTTCGGGGTATGGGGATTTTTGCCCTAGAGATGAACAGGGATGAGGGGGCATTAGATGGCGGGGAACCATGGAACCTCAGTATAGGAAATTGTTCGCTGTATGAATAATGAGGGATTCGTTTGAGGTAACTAATCGATCAGTAACTGTAGCGGCGCAACTCGAAACAGTTCCCACCGGCCGTTTTAATTAATCCTGATCAGCAGAGATTAATCCTTACGCTGCATTAGTACATCAGAAGGAGAAAAAAATCCTGCTTTTATCTGTTCGAAGGGACCAAGTCATCGTTACCATGTTGACGAAAGAACGTCATTTTCACTCTAAAAATTGTACAAAACATGTTAATGTGGACAGGGTAATAAACTAGTCTTTAGAGCAATTAATTACTCCTTCCAATATACTCATTATTTATGGCGTCAATTTTATTATAATGAAACTTGCAAACATTTTGAAATTAAAAGATACCTAAATACCAAGATATTTTCGAACAAAATTGAGCAACGGAAATGTTTGACCTATTATTAATGGTGGAGATATTTTAAAAATCAATATACATAATATAGCTCTGTCGTTCCTTAACCTTTATTCAATTGTAGTAAAATCAAATAAACTTCTTTTTTAAGTTTCCCACACACTCAGTTAAACTAAGGAAAAATGTATCCTTAATAATTACAATAATTCGTATTTCAAAATTGCACGTGAAAAAAATTTTGTAAAGATACTTTGCAACAGGTATCCTGGGAAATTTACTTCCATTTTTGCCTGGTCTAGTTAGAAAATTAAGAGTAGAGTAAATGAATGGAATAAAATTAACAATACCAGCATGCTTGTTTATTGTTTTGAAATAGTTCTCATCAAAAAGGTTGAGAATGCTAATTATCATCTGAAAGTCTTTCAGTTTTTATGGAGTATTAAAGGTTTATTTTTGGTTTATACATGATAATTACTTTAAAGCGGTTTTGTTTGAATACACGCACGGAAAATGGAGCTTAAGGGTTAATTCTTCAAGGGGATCTCAATTTTCCCACAACTAACTTATGTAATAATAAATGAGTAACCGAATTAATTTTGAATGCGGTTATTTAAAAAATATTTAAAATATGCAGCACAACTTGCGTGATTCCTACTGATATCTAAAGCTATTATAGAATTTGGTAAAATAATCAGCGAATGAAGATTTTAGTGCTCATTAATACTCGAGTCCAAGGGTCAGAATAGTTCTAGATAAATTTAGGATCGCATACTTCGCTTTTTAAGAAGGTTTTTTGCTAATTAAAAGTTAAAAATTGGCAATTTCTCAAAAAAATTATTTGGTCGAAAATTGCTATCTTATAATTTATAATTAATTATGACATTCCACCGTATCACGACCCTTTTTATAAGGTGTTTTTTTATTTCATCCGTGCATTAGCCAAGCCAAAATAGAAGAAAATAAGTTTCCATGAACAACCAAATCATAAGCATTAATTTTTGTGCTATGAAAAGAATTTTCCATAGGCAAATAAATATCCCGAGTTCCAGCAATTTATTGAATTTGGAATTTCATTGACGAACTTGTTTATTCAATTATATTACTTTACCGATTAATTGTTCCTTGATGAAAGTCAATGGTTAATTGACCTATACAGTTAACAGGTACTGAATTTTCTTACATGATAATTAAATGTTTAAGACATAAATTTCCGGATCCGCTAAATTCATAAGTGCTGTGATTGTTATGTGTAAACATTAAAGATAAAAATTCTAAAGTTTGATGCATTTTTTGTTAACGTGAATGATTTTTGCAAGAAAATACAATGTCTACAATTTGAAACTAAAATTTTCACAAAATTTAATTGTGTTCAAGAAAATATTAATTATTGATGAAATTTAAACTGTAGAGTGTTTCTAATGAGTTACAAAATACATTTGCATTAGGACTTTTGATTTGTTTGACACAAAAATAAGTATAACATTATCATTATACTTTTGACTGCTGTCTTATTGTAAATATAAATTATTATTTTTGAAAACACCTGAAAACTTACGACTATACTTTGGAGGTCACTGCGGGTGTACATAAAATCAAATCAATGTTTGTTTAAACATGCTGACGATCGAAAGGAAATCATCTATCAAATGGAATTATCTATTAATGATTATGCATTCAGCTGCAAACGAAAAAGACTGTGAAAGGGATTTAGAGCGTGAAATATTGCTTAGGAGCATTCGCGGTAAATGATTCTTGGTAGAGGCTCATTAATCAATTTATCGCAGGAGGGCTTTTGAATCTGAATCGTAGGGAAAAATTTGGTAACTGCTCCACTTCCACCAATTATGTAGATGAACGAACTTTCATTGCCATGAACGATTATTTCAAGTTTACTTCGAAATGTTCCCAATGGTATAGCCCTCGTGATCTCTGGTGCATACCTACAAGGCAACGAATAATTACAGAAATTTTGTCATCAAAGGAACGTGGTTGCTAGGATTCGAACAGGAGATACCAATTGGAATCAAAGTTCTCCAAAGTCAATGGCCCGCGTAAATGCTAATCATTCGCTTGACCCGATGAGCGAGGGACAGTAGAGATGAGAATGTAGCGAGGAAGCCACTCGGTTGTTAATCTCAATTGATTCAATTTTGTGAAGTGCCGTACTCGTCGTTTTATTGGTCAAATGATCACGATATCGCCGTCCACATGATGGATGAGATGAGATAAATTGTTGACCTCTAACTTAAGTATTTTGTGTAAGCATAATTGGAGTCACCCGTTTAACTCTTAACTTCGTAGACCACACTTACATGTGTGCGATAGGAAAATATGACTAGAAATTCCAAGTACTTCGAGCCTTCATATGTTTATGATATACCTTACCTCCTTACACGGATTGGTATTTATTTTGTCAAGATCACTCTACATACGAGGGTCATCCGGAAAGTAGTACCCGTTCGTGCCGCATGAAGTGCTGACGACGCGAGTAGCCGCTGGACGAGGTCAGATAGCTTCAGTGGCTTGTCTGCCTTCTCTGAGCCAAGTTGCGTGACGCTAGCATTGCCTGTGTTGTTTCTGTGATTGTTTACAATGTTTAAAAAAATTGAGAACGCCGCCAGTTGTGAAGTGAGGGCAGTGATTAAATTCCTCAATGCAAGAAACGTTCGCCCATGTGATATTCATCGCCAATTAAAGGAGGTGTATGGAGACAATGTAATGGACGAGTCGTCTGTTCGGCGGTGTTGTCGCAACTTCAACATGGGGAGGGGGAACACACACGACGATGAGCCTTCGCGGAGACCGTCTGTCATTACAGACCAACTGGTGAGCTCAGTTGACGAATTCGTGAGGAACGATCGGCGCGTCACAATTGATGACATCTGTGAGCATTTTCCCAATGTTTCTCGAACAATTGTTCATGAAATTGTTAAACACCATCTGCATTATGCAAAAATTTGTGCAAGATGGGTCCCTCGCGTATCTCAATGAGCTGGCGGCGAAGGACTATGCAGCAGGAATACAGAAACTTGTCACACGTTATGACAAATGCCTTAATTTGCTTGGAGATTATGTTGAGAAGTAGTTTAAAGTATCCTCTTTCAAATAAAATTTTTTATGTTTGTTAATATTTACTTTTGTGTCTTTATTTCACGAACGGGTACTACTTTCCGGATGACCCTCGTACTTAGCGATGACTTCCTTATTGAACCCTATACCAAATATAAAGACATTCCTACAGCTTGTAGAAAAAGCGTTTGAAGAAATTCTCTTAGTTGTACTTAGCGCGCGCTCAGTCTATATATGTACATGACTTAGTGGGATATTTTTTCATGCTATTTAAATTTTTTCAACCATTAATTAAGGCTTCATTTGCAAAAAATATAGTTGATGCACTCAATTTTTACAAAAAAATCCGAAAAAAAATTATCAATTTCGGGACATACATAGTATGTACATTGTATACGAGTGCAGAATATAGCAGGAAGATGAGCTTTGACATTGTCCAAGAAAAAACTTTCATAAAAATAGAATATTTTAAAGAAAATATGAGTGATACCAAAGACAAATACATCGTTTAACACATGGAATATTTATGTTAACTCTAATAGAATAAAATGAACCGAATGAGATCTTTCTAAAGCATCATTGTTTACATTAAAGTAATGAATTCCCAATCATCAAGGTTTTTTAAAATATAATGCTGCATGGTAACTCAAATACGTTTTATGAATACTAATTAATTTTTTTTATTTTTGAACTGGCAATTTTCATGAAGTTACTTCTTTGTTAAACTTTCTGTGACTTAAACAGTTACTTTAGAATTATGAGACTAAATTGAGGAATAGAGTCTGCATTTTTATCGACATCTTTTTATTAATTTACATTTATGATATGATATTAATTTTCCTTTACAGCATTATTAAATTATTCGTAATAATATGTAAATCATCATCTATATAAGTGAAATATTTATCACGGTACAGGAATCAAAACTAAATTCATCGTTAACCTGATAATATTATCTCAATAAACAACTCAATACTTCACCTTATAGTCATTAAATAAAACAGTTTCAGGCGTTACTTCGTGGAAATTCTTCATATTGAAATTAAGTTTAAAATACTTCGCTTTTAAACATAAAAAACTTTTATTTACAACCTAGGTTTCGTTACGGTATAACATGATTAGGTCACTCGATGATGTTATACCATAACGAAACCTAGGTCTTAAATAAAAGTTTTTTATGAAGAAAAGCGATTAATTTTAAATTTAATTTCAACTTATAGTAATTGATAATTGGCAAACTAATAATAACTTCATAAAGTAAAATTCAACAGCAAAATTAAAGCCTATCTCCCCCTTCAAAGTTTTCATATTGATGCCATCATTTTATGCTTTGCCATAACATATTTTTCTTATTGAGTTTCCCCCATTGGCTAGTTTTAAAAGCCCTCCTTAAATTGAGCCTATTATCTGGTGGCATACGAGTAAACTGGTAGAGATTAATTACAATTACCACTATTTACATATTTAAAAAAAGATAATGCCGTGTACGTTTATTTGTTCTTATCATTTAAAATACACTTTCTGAAATAATCTTCTTGATTAAGACTCGAGAAAAGACCCTCTCGATACCAAAAAAATATCACGTTTCGCTGTTGATTTAACTGGTTACGACTCACTCAACTTAATAATGTACATTATAGAGAATCAGGTCAAGCAATGCGCCAGCAGATGGAATCACACATTTAAAAGCCTTAGTGTTTTCATTAAGTGTGGGCTTGCCGCTGGAGACTCAACGTTAATAAACCGTTATTTAATAATAAATTTATGCATTCAACATGTTTATTTGGCAGCTATTTACCAGTTATGTGGGTTTTTCAAGGACGCCTAAGTTAGAATTTCAAATATATATTGTTCACCAGCAATGATGTTTCACAGCTTATTTTTTAGATTTTAGGCAGCCGTAACCCATAGCAAATGTCCAATTTTTTTTCAGGTTTCCTGTTAAAGTCAAAATAGTGTAATACAATCGTCGTAAGAAATAGCGATGCAAAGAAGAGACAAAATCAAGAAGAGAATAAAGGCAAGAAAAAGTATGCAAGGGGCAAGAGAACTATTACAATGAGCGGGAACTGAGGTCGTGCTTTTCCACAGCCCCATAGGTTTATTCTCTCCAATCCGCTCAAAGACCCATCGACAAGGAAGGAATCCACCCTCTTTCCCTCACGCCCCAATGAAAAGACCTCGCGGATTCTTTTTTTGCTCGGGCGTGGGAATAAATTGAGCGTGGGAGGTCGGTCCCCTGATGGAAAGGAAAGGCAATCTGATTGGAAGGGTTTATAGGGGAGGGGCCGAAGGAAAGCATGGTTTTTTCTGTGAGCGCTAGAAAGGTAGTCAGTCTGGGCTCGAAGTAGAAAATATATAGTAAAATAGAAAAAAAATTATTTGATAGGGTAAAGGAGTATAGGGAGAGGGTGAGGACGAGAGGAAAGGAATAGGACGTGAGCGGGAGAGGAAAAAGGAATTTGACTCTCGCGAAAATGGAAAAGAAAAAGTTGTAAAATGTCGAGATGAATTCAAATGAGGCAATACCTGATTCCAATCGAATCGAGGGTGGTGGCGGTGAGGAAGGAGGGAGGGAAGCGGGGGTGGTTGATAGTTCGGAGCCGTATTCTTTCGAAGCCCGGGACCATTTGACCCACGTCTCAAAAGTACCTCCACCGCATCTCCCCAGAGGGTCTTTCCCTATCCTTGCGCGCTGTTGACGGAGACGCGTTCTCATCAGAAGAAGGAAATAATTTGCTTTGGTTTGTGTTTTGCCTGCCTCGTCTGGAGTTGCAATCACCGGTCATATCCGTGGATCCCACCTACGGGGTATTCAGCCACGGAGTGAGGTTCGGTTGGATCCACTTAATTTATTTTTTTCCTTGCAATGCGCAATTCCACAGCTGTCTGCAACATGCATTAAAATACAAAAAGTACTGTGAAGTGAAAATGGATTCTTTCATCACAACATTAAATTCATAGCATGGACTGCTCCTAGAGCCAAGAAGTTCCCAATTTTATTGATGCGTTTTTTCTAAAAGGAGATGTTTCAAATCCTTGCGGTTACTCTCAAAAAATTGAATTGTTCCTCAGAATAGAGGTTTTTTGGTATTTTTCAATTGAAACAAATTTAATTTAGTTACTCTAATTGCGCATATACCCCAAAGGTGACGGAAGACAAGGCTTAGCGATATTTCAGTACCCGTCGGTGAACACATTTTCGCGCCCATGTGGCATATCTTTTAGGTATACAAACCTTCACTTGAGAAATGAATCCGTAAAAATTAATTTCCTTTGTAAAGAACTGTATGCCAGCATCCCTGCCACCCTGAAGCTAATGAGCGAGACCTCCACAAAACTTACAAACTTAGGTATCTACTTGTATTGTAAATTATTCCTAGGTTTTTTAATATTTAGCATAATTTCAGACTGGACTAAGTTGAAACCACTGGTGAAAGGGGAGTAAATATATTAGCAAAAACAAATTAAGATATATTCAAAGTAAATGGAATCTAGTATCCTGAAGCCCTTACCTATATAAATTATCTCATACCTGAGTCTGCCTAAGGATATTTCAATCACTCCCCGAGCTATTTCATCTCTTATTATATTTAAACCTCATATGAGGTAAATCAAGCCACAACGATTACACACATTAGACCATACATCCACTAAACTAGAAACAGGTGATGACCAATGAGGAGAAAGTAGCTGGTCAAGATAATTATTTAAAAGCATGCCACTAGCAACTATACTCTCAAATCATCCGATCCCGTGTCAACAGGACCTTTTGTTTAGTTACATCGAAGTAATATTTCTTATTTCATTTGATTCTTCTCCCCTGAAATCAATGAGTCATGCTTTTGAGTGGAAGCTTTTACATACGTGTAGTATATGGGCGACCCCATAAGTTATTCCCATGGTGAAGCCAAAAATAAATGAATATTCTTCACGAATTGTATTCAAAAGAGACAAGTTAGGTTTAACTCAAAAACTAATGATGCTAATTAGAGTCAGAGTCAATAGCTTACGAGGTTTAGCAAGAGAAAAGTCCTTGAAAAACTATCTATATTCGACTTTATTATTTCCAACAGATGTTTTGACCAAATCTAAAACTGCACGTTGCCCATGATATATTTCTCAAATATGTCTACACTTCATAAAATTCAAAATGTTACTTGTATTAGTATTGGCACAAACTAAAATTTTAATGAAGCCCTTGTTTGGATTTTATGCACGAAGGGAATGCAAAATACCCTCGAAATTTTGGGAAACATTCGCCTGCTGTTACATGTATTTTTGGAAAAAAGGTTTTCAAGCGTACATAAGTAAACCAATCAAGCAGAGCCGTCATAGCATTCAACGTGTCATATTACAAACTCTACCACTCTCAGCAATTAAGTAGATTTATTGGTATAACTGAATAATCTTGTATACACTTCTGGCCTTTCCCTCGTCAATATGGCACTCGGTAGCGTATCTACAGCATTAGAGGAGCTAGGCTAGAAATCACTCACGGAGCAAAGGTTATATACATATTAAATCTTTAACATAAACTGGAAAGGTAAAACCGTTTGAAATGATGTTGAAAATGTGTTTTTAGCTGTATCCATATTATGGTAGGAAAGACAATGTCACTAAAATTCGAGAGATTAAGTGCAGAACCGAGTTAAGATGTCATTTCTCCCCCGAACGATTAAGGATTAGAATAAAATTATGTTTGCCGACTGCAATAGGAATAATGGTGTTTCGGGGCAAGGGTGTTCTGATTTGTGATTACCTCCTGCCACATATCCAAGAGATGGCTTCTAGAATACTAAAAAAACTAAAAAAAAAGAAAACTAAAATTATAATTTTAAGTGCCCTTTATTAATTAATACTTCATATCCATGATAAGATTTTTAAATCAGTGTTCTGGCTGCAATGAGAATACTAATAAAAATTAGTTTCTTCTACGGGTTATGTTTTCATTTTCTACTCTACTATAAGGATGACTTTGATCATACGCGTGTGCTGGTTGCCTTCGTGTGATGGCGTACTCTTCTCTTTCACGGGTCATTTTGATCTAAGATTGAGATTGGTTTATCCAGTTAATAGAAATTAGGCTACCAAATGCCTACTTGTTATCTAAATCATGGAAACAGTACTTATGGTTCCTCTTAATATGTAGTGTTATCTATGGACGAACAAAAAACCGTTTTCTATGGTTGGCGAAGGTGGGTTTGAAAGGTGATGTTAAAGCTCAACCAGTGTTAACCCAACGGCGCGGCGCTGTGGTTGTAAGAAGGATTTTATGAGCTGGCACGCACACACACACGTGTATAAAACACACATACCCACACACACACACACACACACACACACACACAGATATATATATATATATATATATATATATATATATATATATATATATATATATATATATATATATATATATATATATATATATATATATATATATATATATATATATATATGCATTGGCGTGTGAATTCCTGCGATCTCTACACCCTTTCACTACTTAAGGAAATATGCTGTAAGAATGTGATCTCGACGAATTCGCGGCTGAAAGAGCATGAAAAGGGGGATGGTGGCTGAAATTTGTTAACGCATTATTGATTACTCAGGTTTCTCAATTTTGGTTTGCTAAGAGTCAACCGTCCGTGTTCTGATGTAATATTTTGAATAAGGATCTGAAAGGTTTTTTTTCCGAGTGCATAATTTAATAATGTTATTCCCGCTGGGTGTTCCTTGGAATACTTATAATTTTTGGATTCAAGGATATTGGGGATTTATATTGGAACGCCATCCAACAAATGAAAATCATAGTAAAACAGTTTGAAACACGTCGAAAGACATTTTCAGAACATTTACTGATACGTAAAACCGCATTGGATACTTGAATATGCGTTTCGCAGGCCTTGCCGCCTTGGTTTTCAGCCGATTAGGGGTGTAGGCGAGAGGTTTAGAGGAGTAAGATATTGTAAGAAGATGGAAAGTTAGAACGAAAAAAAATAATTGGGTGAGATACCCGCGTGAAGGTGACATCGTAGTAAGGAAGGACTAGAAAGAAGCAGTGTTTGGCATAAGAAATGGTTATAAATTCATGCTTTGAGCCAATAAATTAATTCACTTTATTTAGCAATTTAGCTAGTCAAGGAACTATTTCCCGAATTCACGCCTCAATTGGCTGGTTCACAACTGGATGTTTGATAGCTGAATTTTTAGGACTGAAATTGAATAATAAACATTTAATAGATGGATGTGAAAAGATATGTGCTTGGGGAGGGGATAATTCCAAGCTCCGGCCCTGAAGGCCGGGTTGGGTTTCGGTTGTCAGAGAAGCGTCCTCATCTCGTAACGCAAAGGTTGCGGATTCGATTCCCACCTGGGTAGGAAAACCTGCCCAGGCGGGAATACCGTTACACCTATGACTTATGCGTTTTTAATTGTGTCCATTGTTAAATATATCGTTGTTAATTGTCCGATATAAATGCCAAAAAGTGCTGTTTTTGGATTAATGATGAATAAATAAATCGTTTCAATGAGCTTATAGTCTAAAAAAATCAAATGTTCTAAATTTGATAGGTGGTTTAGTGATCGGTAGAGACTAGTGTAGGCACCAAGAAACTTTCCTTGAAATTTAAAACGCGCGTGAGAACATGGGGAACTGGGAAAAGCGGAAACAGTTTTTGCATGAGGATCATTGGCTCCCGATGTCAAAATAAAATGGACTGTTGAACTCATCCATGTAAAACAAGCGTTTATAACAAAATATCGGCCGGAAGGAATAAGCGGGGAAGGGCGTGCCCTCTTCACGACTTTGTGTCTACCCATGGCCACAGTTTTTACGTGCGCAGGGGCAGGAACACATGGATCCCTGCTTCTTTTAAATCCTGCCACTCTGAACTTTCGAGCGTCAAATAACGTAATTTATTCCGGTTCATGACGAAAGGTAGTTGGGGGATCGAGATGGTGCGGGGGCTAACGTACTGACGGTTTTCTTGTCGTCCATCACTCTGATCCATTGGGGGCAATAATCCATATAAATATTTCATCTATTTTTCCTCGCCAATTAACTTTACTGATTAGAGAATAGTTTTTGCCTCTTCGTGTTGAACTGCTTCTAACGTTTGAATAAACCTCAGTATTTAATCTTTTTATCCCTTTTATATTAACCAACAATTTCTCCATACTCAAACTTTTAGATACTGAAACTAGAGATTCCTTAGATTTGTCTTCATATTTTATCTCTTTAGCATTTGGTCTATGATCCGATAGATTCAGTCAATGTTTTGAATCCCTTCTAATTCTTCTATATTACGCGAGTTGCAAGGAAGAAAATGTAATCGACTGAAATGAGTAAGTCCTACAGAGAGAAAGAAAAGATAAGGTTAATGGGAGTAATCATAAGAGGACAGGAAAAATTAATGCAATGTAGTGGGATATTGACGAATGTGATAGAGGGGAAAATTTTAGGAAAACGAGAAATGGGCAGAAATATGATAGGGTTGCTCGACGGAATGACTGGAGAAGGAAAGTGTACGGGTAGGAGAAGCGACTTTGCTGTTGAGTAGGATGATGTGTTAGGACCCATTTTAGTTGTTATGAAGTGTAGAATCCATTTCCAAAAGTTAAGGCTGAATCTTCGGGTTAGAAAATGGAATGTATGTAGAAATATTTAGTGGATTGACATGGAAGGAGTATCAGATTACTGTAGAGAAAATCATAGATGACAGTTCAAAGATACGTACTATCGAAGAAAAATGGGAATATATCAAGAAAGGGATATCAAAAGCCGCAAAAGAAACTAAATCAACTCTACATGAGAAGAGGAAAATATTATCACGGGTAAAATGATTAGAAAAATAGGTGAGAGAAGAAAATGGAAAAATGTAATCACAGAGCTAGGCAGAAGAAAGTACAAAGATTAAAAAAATAAATTGAAACGCGAAACAAGAAACAAAAGACGCACAGCTGAAAACGAAGTGAAAGAATATTGAATGTTTGCAGAGGAAAGGTGAAATTGGTGCGCTCTAAAGCAAACCTTTATCGGGAAGTAAGAAGGGTAGATCTATGCTAATAGTTGCAGACAAGGCGGGTAAGATATTAGTTCACACAGAAATGATCCAAGAGAGATGAAAGGAATATATACAACTGTTTAGTGGAGAATGAGGCCAACAAGCTTAGACATAGAAAAAGAACATGAAGCAGAGGTAGATAGCTAAGATCAAGGGATACTCGACGATGAGATAGAAAGGGCATTAAGGGTGACGAAATCAAACAAGGCTGTTGAGGTAGACAAAATGCCTTCGGAACTGCTAAAAGGTATAGAAAAGTGTGGGAGGATGAGTCTTTGTCTATTCGTAGTGCCTATAAGGTAGGAATCTGGTCAGAAGACTTTGTGAGGTTAGTCTTAGTTTCTATTGCAAAAAGGTGAAGGCTACATCATATGAGGACTTCAGAACAGTAAGTTTCATTTCCACGCAGATAAAGTTGTTATAAAGATCGTCAACTAAAGGATGGATAGTAGGGAAAAAGATTACTAAGGGAATTATTGGTTTGGGTGCAGGAAGGGGAGAGGTACGCATGATGGTATAATAGTAATGAGATCACTAATCGAGAGGATTTTAGAATGAAATCAGGACGTATTTGTCTGTCTCATAGATTTTGAAAAGGCGTTTGATAGAGCGAATTGGGAAAAACAAATGAATATATTGCAGAAAATAGGTATTGATTGGAGGGGAAGGAGGCTAATCCTGTACATGTCTCAGCTTGCTCAGGTACGAGTGAGAAACGGAAAGTCCGGAATGGAGTCCAGATTCTGGGTATGGTGGGCGAGGAGATGATATTGTTTGAAATTAGGAGGTAGGAAAAATGGAAGGGGGAAAATAGAGAGGAGAATGTCAAGCAAACGAGGAAAGAGCAGGAATAGGATTTAGATATAGATGTTGGAAGGGATGAAGGGAGGAAGGAAGAACACAGAAGAGAGAATTGTTTTAGTATAGGTTTAATGTTGTATTGTGTTTTGTTAGGAGTTAGTTATTTGGTAGTTTTATCCGAAACAAAAATTCCAAATATATTTGTTAAGAAATCCTTACAACTACTATTATGGGAATTAAAAATTTTGAGATCTTTGTGTAATTGAATGAAATACTTAAAATGTTGCCTTCCATTAATGAGGGCGTATGATACCAATGGTTCGTATAACTGTGGTATTTCCATGTTAATTGCATTGTGAAAATAAATAAGTTTTTTCGGTTCTATAGACAATAGAATCACAGTAAATACAGCTGACACCTTAAAGACATTTGTGGGCGTCATCTACTTTTCTCGCAAACCAGTTAACGTGAGACTATGCGGCAGCGGTGTAGTCGGTGTCACTGTATTTCCCTCAGTCAGTTAGAAATCGCATCGTTAAACTCTGCTGTTTGTTATTCGTAAAACGTCTAAAATATGTAAAATGGCCGTTTTCTGCTGAGTTTAGGATGAATACCACCTATTTGAGTGATATAATAAAGCCAAGAGAGATCAGAATTTGCTGTAAAGTATTCTTAAGCCTCCAAAATGGGATTTCTACGAGGCACGGATTATCCGATTCACGGCGAGCGCGTTTTTGCCTCCAGGGTATTTATTCTCGAGTAAGGATGGCGGCATGATAAGCGCTTTAATATATCACACTTTGAGTGAGGAGGGGAGGGGGGTAGGAGAAGAAAATAAACGACACTTCCTGCCAGTCAGCTTGACATCGCCCAGTTTGGGATTAAAAAGGGAATGCGCTGTGAATCTTTCTCCGTTAGAAGAAGTGAGACTTTATCTCAGTCCCCCTATAAAAGCAGTATACATGCTTTTCCGAAGGCTTTCGCCGAGATTTCACGTACTTTTTTCACTCAGCCCCTTCAGTCCTACCCCCTCCGTTTTCATACGGACATCGAGAAAAAAAACTTGAGCAGATCTTCTCTTTCACGTCTCCTCCAAACGGTGCGGTTGCTTTTTTCCCTCGACCTCTCCCTCTCCCATTCCCCCCGCCTTGGCGGCACATCCAGATTGTCACGAGGCGTTTATCCCTGAGGAGTTTTTTTTCTTCCCTTCATCCTGCACCTCTTTCTCCCTCCTCCAGTGGCCCCACGAGAGAGAGAGAGAGGGGAAACCGAGTGGGGAAAACAGTGAGCCGCGGCACTTCATATTCAAAAGAGTGGGATTAGATCCTCGGTGGCGCGTGATGGTGGAGCGAGTAGGGCAGGTGTCATGTATGGGCGTAAAGGTTTTTAACATTTATTTTTTACCCTCGAGCATGACTTGAAAATACCTGAGTAATTACGGAGAAATATATATTTCCCTGATTTTTCCGAATTTTCCAGCCCCAAAACTCCGAAAGGTCATAAAGTACGGCGAGTGTGGTATATTTGCGACACTCTCATGCATTGCGGTGAGTTGATGACAAGCACCAGTTTAAAAAGCTGCAATCCAGTTAGTACGTTGTAGTTATTAGGTACACAATGTCGATTGCGAGTAAAAGTGTTAACTTTAAATTCTGTCTCTTTTTATTATTCGGTCACCTTAATTTCAGGAGATTCTCATATAAGCATGTATTTTACTTATTCCAAAGAAACTGCGGGAGATGCCGCAACAGTAACTTTTAACGGAGTCATCCGCTAATGTGCATTTCAATGCAACAATTTCAGAGCGTAAAAATCATTCGCCTTGACTGGGACTCGAACCCAGTTCGAGTCCCAGTCAAGGCGAATGATTTTTACGCTCTGAAATTGTTGCATTGAAATGCACATTAGCGGATGACTCCGTTAAAAGTTACTGTTGCGGCATCTCCCGCAGTTTCTTTGGAATTTGTCAAAGGGAAAACACCATACGTGTTTAAAGTTGGCTTTAACCTCGTGGACAGTGGCGCCTCGCGCACGACTACGAATACATGTGACATTGTATGTACGGTATTTCGTCATAACATCTAGTTCCTTTAAAAGCCCCAAAATTTCAGAGTTTAGGAGGACGCCTCGGTAGCTTAAGTGGCTAAAGCACTCGACCGGATATTGAGGTATCTGGGTTCGAGTCCCAGTCAAGGCGAATGATTTTTACGCTCTGAAATTGTTGCATTGAAATGTATTTTACTTATTAAGCTTCGGTATTTTACAGTAATAATTCAATTTACAGTTGTGATGTGAACTGGAAACATAAGTGCAGATAAAGAAAAAATGTGCTCTTAATTTAGTTAAATTTTTTGGCATAACGTTCTTGTTCATGGTTATCCATTGTTAAAAACAGTTGAAATAGAATATCTCTCTACTCATATTTTCCTACGCCTTCGTTTAAGAAGATATTGCTTTTGATAGGTAATATCAACAAAGCACTTTCAGCATTTATGTACTTTCACACCAATTATAGGACCGTTAATTGGAGCCATTCATTTGCCGTAAAAATCATTGATTTCAGTTGTCATTAATCAAAAATTCTCCGAGCAGTTGCTGTCACTAGTATTCACTTCTCCCGTAAAGATTGTATTTGTTAGAAAATTGGGCTTGAAAACTTGGAGATTGATTCTTTTCACTCCTGAAATTCTCGTATATGTCTTCTACACTCACCGGAGCCCCTTAAAACTGATAACTCTAGGTCTCCTTTGCCCGAAAATTTATCTGGCTCTCCTATACGTGATTGGCTATAGGAGTACCTGCCACTTTCTCTTTTAGCTTCTGCCATTGTCTGCTCCTAAATACGAATGAAATTTGTGCCACAGGTATTTTACTATCATTTTTTGCAATGTGATTTGCAATATTTTGACATAGTTTAAACCGATTATTTATATCGATGTTTCATATCATTGGTCTTTTTTGTATATAGCTAGAATAAAAATTTTATATGCATCTGATTTGCGTGATAATTAAAAATTATGGAAAAGTTCTTGACGTTTAAAAAACATAAAAAAATATATGTAAATTTTTAAGGTCTGTAATCTTTATATCTTTTTTATTCAAATAATTTCCATGTCATTCATTACGGAGTATTTTGATCATCTTAAATTTTCATAAGTATTATGATTGATTTAGAAATTTTGTTCACATTTTTATTGCTTTAATAATTGTACTTGAATTCATCAAAACAACCTCATAACCACTCTAGAAACTGCCAACAATTTTGATTTAGAAGCAAATGAAAAAAGTTGACCTCTTTGGGCACCTTGATTACATTACCAACTAAAGGTCACTTAGCACTATTTAATTTAATTTTTTTTGGGATGATATGTTCGTACATTCTTACGAAAGGGGTTCTTGAAATTAATACTGAAAATTTCAGTTATTTCAAACTTATAATGGGCTCAGTTGCATATTCCATTTTCATATAATTTTTTTCGAGAAATTATTCAGTATATACGATATATTAGTCATTGCAATTCATGTTATATTTGGTGGCTTCACAAATTTCAAAGACCTGATAATGTACTTTTACAAATGGGTAGTTTTTCATGAAAAATAGTTTGAGCAAACAGAAATTACCTAATTTCATTTTCCCCTTTGTCGTAAGATCATTTTACATAAATCCACATCTAAAATAAATAAAACCAATTGTGTTTGCCCACGCTAATATAAAATTACTGATTGAGATGTTAACAATTCTATATAGGATTTTTAAGGTAAGTTTTAAATATGTATTCATAAGATGAAACATTAGGTGGTGAATAAGTTTTTCGTGAAACTTTTATGGAGATCTATACTTATTTAACATAATTTGCATGTGTTTTTAAAAATCATTTTAAGGCAAAAACCATGACCTCTGGCTGTACAATAAAGTATCTCTGAAAAGACTGAAACTATCTTTTCAAATTAACTTATCTATCTGACACGCCATACAATGTGTAGGAGCTTTAAACGCGCATCCATTTTTTACCGCGTATCGTTAGTATGAAACGCTCTCTTGTGAATCTTGTAATGACTTATTTATGTGCTTCAAATTTGACTGAAAAGTAGTTGATTTTATGGATATTACCGGAAGAAAGTAGGAGGAAATAATTCTCCTACAGTATGCCACTTTCCCAGGAGAAAGAGAAATAAAAGCGTTATTCACTGAGGCGGGTAAACTCACTATGGAAAAGTAAAGCTTGAGGAACGAAGTATTTGCCGCTCTCGAATTGAGATACCAGGTAACGGAGATTATAGATTTACATTTAGTATCAAAAATCTATTGAATTTGAAATTCAATACCATTTTAAAAATTAAAAATTGCCCAATTGTTAAAATTTGGCTAATGTCAATCTCGTATGCCACAAGGTACTTTAAAATTCTGTAATTTTTTATTGTTTAATCTTGCGCATAATATTCAGGTGTTATAGATAATATAAAAAGATAATATAGATAATATACAAGCATTAAAACCTACAACTTCAGGCTTAACCTTGCAGAAGTATTTAGAACCAATATCATAAGGCTTTGTACTGTTATACAGAATTTAATTTATGGTACAAAGTGTTTCACCGACTTTAAGCAACATCAGGTATCGAAACTGCAAGCTGGTGAAACACAATGAACCGAGGCATTAAGTCTGCAGAAAAATACAAAGTCTTTTAATATGGATACTCAATAATAATACTTTCTTGAAATGAAGCCTGAGGTCGTATGTTATATTTTATGCAGGTTTAAATTCTGATATTTCATGTAGCATATCCCTCCTAGGAAGAGGATGGGGAATTATTGTTCTCAGCGTAAATGTGTGCATTTATTGGCTCAATTTAGACCTCTCAAAAACAATCATATTCCATGACATTGGCAGTTTCAAATAGAGAAACAAAACAGGGTTTCAAAATTGCCTATTAATGTTTGTACCCTCGCTTATAAACGCCTATTCTTTCAACAACACTGTTTTCATTGCACGGAGCAGAATGACTGATATAGACGGGTATCAGGCGATTGATTGATTGATTCCTAGCTTTATTGAAGGAAGGCTAAAATTGGGCTAGAAATTCTGCACCTCCATTCTGTTTTTGGTGGTAAACGCCATTGATTGAATTTAATCTCCTGCCGGGATTGGATGAAAATGATAATTGGCGATAAACGTATGGGAGAGTGGTTCTAAATTGGAATCAGTGGCTGACAAACAAGGCTTTAGAATTGGTATTTGAACAAGATAAAGAGTAGAGACATGAAAATGTGTGAATTAAATGTGACTTGCCATAAATTGAGTTCGTTCTTTAGTGGGGCCAAACTATTGTTATGATTTGGCATTAATATAGTATCTCTGATGAAGAAAAAAATGAAGAAACACGTAAACTAGCCCATTTCACTTATCCATTGTTTTACATAGGGAAATTATTTGTTTAATTTTGTAGGAATTTTACCAAGGTTAATTATTAGCAATTTGGCATTTAACTACTGCATTTCTTAATATATTAATTAAAACTTAAGTAAGATTTGTTGATTTTAGAATGTGTTTTCACACGGCTTTAGTCTCTTGCGATAAAAGTCTAAAAATAAAAAAACCGAACATAGAACTAAGAGTAAGAACATCATGAATCAAGAACCTCTTGGAAAGATCCATTTAGATAATAACTGCTGAAAATGTAAAGAAATTTTATAATGTTTTGGCAGCGTATCATAAATAGTAACTCGATTCAAGATATTTGAAAGCAGAAATGATTAAATTGTCATATTGATAATCGCACAGGGAATTTAGGGAGGTGACAATCTAATAGCCAATATTAATTGTTGTGGAACTCTATACAGATATTTCAGTAATATAGGTGAATTGACGTGAGTTAGTACGGCAGCGGTCAACAAGAGTATGTATAGAAATGGAGAAAACGGAGCAGACAAGAGTAAGGAAGTTCTATTGGTGGAATTTTTGAATTTCTCAATCAAATATTCAATGTACTTTTAACATACTTAAAATGGGAATAAACATTTTAAAGGATAACATATCAACTGCTTATACGAGTAGTGATCGAAATCAGGATAATAAAGTCAACATTGGGTTGTTAAAAGAATATATATGTAAGCTTGGAAGAGTTGTGAAGAATTAAATATATTCTAGAATAAAATATTGTATCTAAATGTGATTAAAATTTAACGAAATATAAAGAGTATTAGATAGAAAAACGTTTTTATTTTAACATTAGCATTTGAAACTAAGTACCCACCACAGACATTCCGCGTGTACAGCCATCTCCCACCGGTGAAATGAATCGTAAAAAAAGTATAATACATCTGCCTATCGAGTGATTTCCCTTATCTTTTATTTCGGACAACTGTACCAAGAATATGAAGCGGGCATAGGATCTGATGCTCCCACATCACTGCTCCAAATATCCTCATTTTCAATGCTTCTCAGCTTTTATTCCAAATCCCCAACTAGGGATCCTTTTTCGCCTCCAAATGCCTTCCACTCCTTTAGCGTTCACTCCCTCTTCTCTTCCGCCTCACCGCCACCTAGGCCTCACGAAGCGCCGGTGCCTCTCGACCAACCAATGAAGATAGACGGCATTAGCATACTTATCAAGTCGCCAGGTTGTCTGTGCAGGATCCTCTAGCCGTTTTGTTGACACTGAATCTGGAGGCTCTTTGATACCAGCGCCTTAACTGAATCGTTTTACCCAGAGAGGATAAATTAGCAAGGTAGAGAGGCGCTCAAAAGACCCCGGGGGAGGGTGACACACCGCAGTGAAGAGAGAGCGGGGATAGTCCCGATTCCTAATTTATAATATGCTGTGTGCATTTGAAGATCAATCATTCCTTCTTGTACCCGTCTGAGGAAAGACTTAAAAGTTTAAAGCGTGCGTACTTACATCTAGTATGGGAAAATATCCCCCTCGTTAACACGCAATTCAGACAGTTTAGAATCCTATAGGGCTTTGTAATTATCCGATATTTCAAAAACCACGTGAATAATAAGCTTAAAAACCCAAAACTACAATGTTCACATTGAGGCCACGCGTGCATTAACAGAAACTTGCGCATTCCCTGTAATTTTATTTTAACCCGACTTTGAGGTGATGGGTATTCTTTATAAATTAATGTGAGTTTTTGAAGATTGATTAAAATTATAAAATACAATAAATAATGCATTTTAACAAAAATATCTTCAAAATTATTTTTTTAAATGTGTTATAGCCTTTTACAATGAATATCGACCGTTTTTTATGTAGTATCTAGTGGATTGTTCATAAAATTAAATAATACCATTGCACCCTTTATCATTATTTCTTTGCCCCAGTTTGCTCTAATGTTTTCAAATTCCAAGAAACAGAGTGAGATGCGTTGGCAGTCATATTTAGCTGAGTCATCTGCTAAATGTGTATTATCGTGCAAAAATTTCAGAATGTAGCAACCCTACCAAAACTTGAAGTATAAATGGATGACTCGGTAGCTCAACTGGCTTAAGTACTCGGGCGGATACCGAGAGATCCGGGTGAGCATCCTGATCAAAAGGATAGATTTTATCGCTTTAAAATCAATGCATCGTAATGTAATGTTGCCGGTATTTAACAACTTCATGGGTTCCGAATGGAAATGTATAATTAAATAGTACTTTCGCGACTATCGCGTATAGAGATAATTCCAGTTAATATCCAAAATAATTTGATTCAAGGAATGATGAACCTAGAAAAAAAATAATATCAGGGTCCTGACGTGTTTTACTGTACTGTATTGTAAAAACATTAATCTTTTTCATAATATCCTTTCGATGCCACTTCTTTACAAGGAAGGCTAAGTGATTTTTTTTTATCCTTACATTAAATGTTAACTAAAATGAGACTAATATTGATCTTGATGCTTTGCTTGTATTCAATATGTATCTGAAGATACATAAAATCATTAGTTTTTAAGACAAGCCGTTTGAAAAAATGTTGGTCCTAAAATTTAACAGGGTCAAGTTTTGTTACTTAAATTTATGAAATTGAATCACGGAATATAATTAATCTATGGCTGGAATGGAAAAAAATAAAGTCTTTGAACAACTTGCCTCATTTCCAAAATAATATTGTCAAGATTAATATAAACCATTTTCTCCCAATATGTAGGGAAAGAATGGTGTGAAATCTGTGAATAGTTTTAAAAGCAATGAACCTTAAATCAACGTGAACAACCATGAACATATTTGAAGGATCAAAATTCAATCCGAGGTAACAACAAAAATGTTATCTCGCGTACACGGCCATAAACAGATTCGTGGGCAGATGACTGAATCTCTTCGACAAGGTACGAAGAACGCTGGAATAATAAAAACTTGAAAAAAAAGATATTGGTATCGGGGAATGGGGTGTTCTCACCACCGATGTAATAACGCTGCTCTCACTTTGGACGAAAGGTGCACGAAATTCATCGAATAGGAAATATGCTTCTTCTCATTTTCACCACTGGTGTGAAGATAAAAAGATTTTGTGGGATGAAGGAAAAAACAACTTCTTTTGTGTATTCCTCGATGTTTTGACACGCCAACGTTCCGCTTCTGATTTCTTATTCCATATGAAATGGAACCACGAAAAGAATGAAACAATGTGGAAATATGCTAAAGCAAATGTATTATGAGAGAACCCGAGGGCGGATGGAAGTCAAAATACGAAAAAATATCATTGACTCAGGCAATGGTAGGCGGATATTAGACGTGGTGTGAATTTCAATTTTTTGGAGACAAATTTGTCAATAAGACCTAAAAAATACCACTTGTAAATATAATAAAAATGCTTGAGCAGAGCATGAATAAGTTATGTACACATCAAAGGACTCTCATCAGTTACATACATTCTTTCACCCGTTGCTTTTACAATTCCAATCAACGAATTCATGGATGATGTTAACAATAAGTTAATTGCACGAATCAAGTGCATAAGAGTGGTGGAAAAATGTAAGACCTTTAATCTGAACCCTCTGTCTAAGGTATATATAGAAGCCTTAATTTAATGCAAAGGAAAAAAGGTAAAGATTTTGTAGCACAGCAGAAAATTCGTTTATTTTATATCTTCATCAATTTAAGGGAAATTTAAACGTTATTAATGGAATAACTTTGCTGCATAATTGCTTTTTAAATTCAAAATTGTCATTTATATCGCTACTAAAAATTGAATTACTTCTAAATAAATGTCATAAGTAATATGTCACAATGATAATTAATAATAAAAAAATAAACTAGGCCATTACCACCTGAAATTGGTCACCTAATTATCATATCAGTAACGATAAAGAGCTGACGTCATTTTAAATTAATTCTAAAGCAAGGCATTGCAGGAAAATGTGAGCAACATCGATAAACCAGAAAACTCGACATTATTTCTAATATTAAAATTGCGTGCATCAGGGATGTTTTCATTTATTTTTGCTTTAAATTTAATATTACCCAAAGATAAATGTACAAAAATCTATTGACTTTGTGTCCATCATATGTCAAATCTATACGTCGTACATCGTAGTATATGCATACCTGTACATAATAATATACCACACTTCCAGCCGGATTCCTTCCTCATAGGTACTATGAATCAGTCCATATAGTACCTTCCTCCAACATTCTCCTAAGCAGTTCAGTAGTTCAGTAGTATATATATATATATATATATATATATACACACACACACAAACACACGCGCGCGCGCGCAAATAAAAGTCCCGGTGGTGAATTAATCACAAAAAAATAAAAACCATTGTATGAATCAGAAATGGAGATCCCACAGGGAGAGTTATCATTCTTAATTTTTTTGGATTATTAAGCCTTATAATCGCATAAGTCTTTTGATACTCCGTACCCAGCAACTTTATGTGTACTTTTTCCTTGCGCATATTTTCAATTACATTCTAACGCTCTTTTTTCTTTTACGTTGTATTTTCAGTAGCCTAGGTGATATTTTCTTTTACTTTATTACCTGCCTATTCTTAATTATCCTCCGAATATAAAATATCAATCTAATAGAGGCATTAAGTTCATTGGATTTATTTATTTATCCATCATTTTTAAAAGAATGTAAAATATATTATGAATTTTCATTTGTGCTTTGAATACGTTGTTCTCTTAAGTTACCAATATTTATTTCATTATTCTCTCCGCCATTAAGTTTTTGCAGAAAAAAGTAATGCCATCGAAATATCACTTAGACACTCATTAAACGACCCATAAAGTTTAATAAAATATAGCTCCATTTGCAGCACAAACTTTTCATACCATTTTAACGTCGTGTTAATTCAACATTATTGAATAATTAATCAAATAAGTACTAGTTTATTAGGTACTTAGTGTTTTACACAATTTTACTTAATTAATTATTATAAATTTCAAAATTATATTATTAATATCAAATTTTATAGGTTACACCAAACTGTACAGAGCAGTAAAAGTTTAAATAAATAATATTTATTGATAGAAAATTTAATGCACAGCACTAGAAATATATTAAAACTTAGATTTTCCAATAAATAAATGATCATAAGATGAAAATTACCATAAAAATCTGACGTAAGCTCAATGAAATAAGATCCCAGCATCGAACAAGAAAAAGCGATAGCTGGCAACCTGTTTACGCAAAAAATGAAATGTTCAACCCAAGCGAATTTTAAAACCATTTTTGTAAAAATGAATTGCTAACGGTTTATTTGAATTCTCGCATTTTGAAACTTTGAAACGGACAAAGGCTACTCTATTGAAAAATCACTGAAAAGTAGTGGGATATAATCTCTTTATGTAGTATGGTGGAACTAAAAAGTGTATTGAGCTCTTAACAGTTGAGAAAATTATCCCTTAGTAAAACTAGAATGTGTATAATGGGTTAGAACAAAGCATTGACACTTTTTGCACTAACAATTTATATATTTACATAGAAAATCCAGACTATATATCATTCAAAAAAACTTCTCATCTATAGTGTATGCTTCATATGAGAATGTATAATTCATAAAAATTTCGTATCAAATCCTTGTATTATCAATTATTTTTTCTGACGCATATAATAACAATTTTTTTTGAACAATTAGATTTACCTTGGTTGTTAGCGTTTGCGATAGGTTTCATTGTTTATTTAAAGTAAAAACAACATCCAGCAGGAAAGGATTGATCCACTTCAAACTCGTAGATAAATAGAGAGTAAGTTAAAGAAAGGAAAGAAAGATGATGCAACAGCTGAGACGGAAAGTGTGTAAGGTTCTAAGAAATACATATTGACTCAACCAAGTTATCCATTTTAGCTATGGATTTGAAGCATGATGGAGCTGTCTAGGTACAGTGGTGGAAGAAGGGTAGTGAAATGCAAGAGAAGGAAGGAAATGTTAGCATGAATTATTAAAAAATAACGGAGGGCAGAGAGGGAAATAACAAGGAAGGAAACAGAATGGCAAAAACATACACTCCAACTCACACGCACGTTCATACATTCTTCACTCGAAAAGCCTCCTGGAAACGTGAATGCCCAAAGTAAAAAGAGGAACGGAACGTGGGGAATGGGTGAATATCAAGTACATCCAGTTTGGGCAGGAGGAAATGGTTTCTTGGGGAGGAAAATATTTGAGCTCTGATGGAGTATGCGAGCGCATAAATATAACTAAAGCAATTTCGATGTAGAGGAGAGTGATGGGGTGATGAAATACAGTGTTTGGCTATCGTCTTGCACTCCAGCAAACTTTTGAGCGATTCGGGTTCATACTCCTCTCGTGAAAACGTTTCAGTATAACCAAGCATAAAAAGGTCTAAAAATGTAAGTGCATGCATTTCCCTTGGTGTTTACCCAACGCTGGAATGTCTCTAGCGAAAGAATATTCCTGAAGATGAAAATCGACACAAAGCTTTAATCTTCTTGCCTTGTGCTTTGCTCCACGAAATGGCGTTGTTTGTAATTCGTTTTACTTAAAAGCAGACATTATTACTCAGTGGTCTCTTCCCATTCATCAAAATATTTAGTTTTTTCTTAAGTTAGCTAAAAAGTTATTGACTGAGGCTATGTAAGCTCGGTTTAATTTGCTCTAATAATATCAATTATGTTACGAAGATACAGAAAAAACATTTTTAAAACATGGGTTTTTTTTTAATAGGCGCATAATGGACACTCCTTATTTTACCTATCAATTGTTTTTATTGCATCTAATTTCAGTTTTTGAATATCAAGAAAATAAATTTTAAACAAACTTCTAAGCTTAAAATCTTAGATAAAAATGTAATAACGTTGCAATATTTAACCATAAATTGATTTAAAAAATAAATCAATCAAAATTAAGAGCTAATTGCATAAATTTAAGCAAAGAATTTAAATAGGAAAATACAGATAATACATACTATGCTCACAGATTTTACCTTTCTATAGAAGTGTATCATTGTGGACGATGAACATCTTCAACAAATTCTTTTGCTATGGCTATTATTCATAAATGAGACTTCACGAGATGAGCAAAATAAAAAGAAACTTACTGAATAATTATATAAAATCATTACGAGTTTGAATAAACCTTTTAAATATTAATGTATCAGTCTTATTAGTCAAGCGCTCATTGGAGATAGTTTTCGGTTAAATAATAAGTTTATCAAATATATAGTTTATAATAGCCCTTCTGTTAGCAGAAAATAAATTGATACAGCTGTTCTAGTCCTACGTAAACGCTTGCGGGTAAAGGAGTTAATATTATGGTTTATGATAAGGAGACTTTTCGTTCAATTAGCCTCACACCTTGTCCACTACTATTCACGCAGTTAAGATCAAGGGTGCCGATATCAACATCAAATATAGTTCTCCGGTATCATTAGGAATGGGAAGTTCATCCAAGTTGTCATGAAAGAAAGAGTTGTCAATGATGCTTGAAAACTGGCACTATCACAACTGCCTTGAAGTAGGGAGCGATTTGAGGGTAAGATGTATTTTTTAAAACGTAATCTATGATGCTATTTTTAAAATTAAAATTTATACTATTTTAGCGTAGAAAAATAATTCACTTAATTATTGAAATTGCTATATATTAGAGTCATTTAAAATATATCTTGGCAAAACCCAAGAAAAAATAAATGACAGAAAATTATATTCTCCGTACATTTATAAAATATCTACTGACGAATAAATCCTAACCCTGATAATATTTTTAGGAGGACAGTACTTTAAATAGCACTGACTTTATTTTTTTAAATATTAAGTCGAAGATATTATAAAATAACCTACTTCCAAACCGGCAGCAAAATATATTCACTGGAAAGAATCTCAATTAAAATAGCAGAATCGTCTCAGAAAACTTTTCCACCATAAATACAAGAATCTATCAAATATGAAACCGTTATCCATTATAAACATTGACCAGCAAATTAAGCCCTATCTCCCAAAGAGTATTACTCATAATCCGACTTACTCGTATGCTGACTCACACGATGAAAACAAAAATTAGCGCTGAATGTCTTAACGCCTCTTAACGAAAACAAAGCGCTGAAGAGATCTCCCAGAGAATATAATCCACCGTAATCGGAATTCGGTGAAAATGGTTCGAATTTTAGTTGACGAAAGGGATAAAGATGATCTAAACAACTTTAAAAAGTGTATCAACATGCATTTTTATTTGTGTGGTGTATGCGAAGAAAAAAGATAAAGAGAGAGTTCTGTGGGTGTGTGCTAATTTTTTTGACGCACACATGACGGAAGTGACTGATTTCCAGATGTAATCTCTCAGAGTTATTTCAATAAACACTTTATGTGACCGTAAGGTGTAAAATGAATTGAATCAATGGCGTTGACCGTTTCACCCACCTATAAAGCTCATTCTCCACACCAGTCCTCCCCTCCACCCCTTATTCATGCAACCACTATTTCCAAATAGCGTGGAATCCCCCTTTTCGCACCTCCTCCACATCTACGCTGGTAAGCATTCCAAAAGGCTATTCAAGGTGTAGGACTCGCGACCGGAGCTCGGTCGGCCCCCATACCTCCCCAAACCCAGCCTAGCCAAGAGGTCCGCTTAACTCGGGCATCTCATCGCCAGCTTCGGCGAAACCTAGTTAGCCTTGCGGCTTCCGCCAAGTAAGAGTATAAAACTGAGGCAAGGGTGCCCGAGGGGGGGGGGTTGAAAGCGGTCTAGATAGGATGTAAACCTAGAGGGAGGGGTGGGATGGGGAAAGGGACCTGGGACGGATTTGGAGAATGGGGTGGAGAGGAGGGAATGGAACTTAAAGGGGGTTCCAGAGGAATGGCAAAGGGGGTGGGGACAGGATATTAGGCCGGGCTGGGCAAGGAGGATGCAAGGTTAAAAGGAGGTAAAGAGGGCTCGGCGATAGTGGGTTTAAGGGACGGGTGAGCCGAGGTTGGGGGAAGGGGCGCAGAGAGTTGAAGAAGAGAGGGCGGGGGCAGCTGGAGAAGGGGCGAGTTGGGGGGAGCAAGGGAAGGAGGCAGAGGCGGCTTAATTAAAGTAGGCACCTGCCTCACGCCCGGACACCATGGAAAGGCCACTCAACAGCTACGGCGTGCGTGCGTGTGGGAGCGTGTTCCTGTGCATGTGTTTGCGAGTGTTTGTGTGGGCTTAAAGGAGCGGGAGGGTGAAAGAAAGTGAAGGGGCGGGCCGGGAAAAGTTGCAGGAAGGGCGAGGAGGGGGGCGCGGGGAGCGTAGGTGGAGCAACAGCGTTGGCGGGGACGAAGAGTCAACGTGGGTGGGCGATGTTGAATCACAGCAGGGAACAACGGCGCCAGAATGTTGTAACGCAAGATGCATGTCTTAAGGACGGGAACCTCTTTCTTTCACTCCAGAAGTTTTTCGACCCCTGATGCAAGTAACCTCATATAAAATTTAAGACTCTGAGTAAAAACGCACTGTAGTATATGTTAATTAACGTGGGAGGAAGGGTTAATGAGTTCCTTCCTAAGCGAAAGGAAGTGCAGCCTGTTTTTCACCTTAATGAAAATAAAATATCAAAGCAGTGAAATTAAAGAAAAAATTAAATTAAAAAAGAGACTATGGCAGGAAGTAAATGCAATGAATTTGAATGGGTATGTTACCGTAATTAAAAGTTAATATAAAATTAATTATCCTCTGTCAAGTCGAGAAATATTGTTAGGTTAAGCGTCAACCTCGAGAATAAATTGCTTCGGGCACTATCCTTCATCCGAGCAAATTCTTGAATACTTTTGAAGAGTTGGAGCGAGTGCAGAATAAGTGGGGCAAGTGGTAATAAAGATGCACAGTAGACGATGTTGGTAGGAGAGAACATGGATTGAAAAGATTAAGTTAGTCCACTCGTTACGGATAGAAATTGTAGGCCTTGGGGTAATTCATCTTTCGTTATTTCAGTACTAACTTGATGAAAAGGAAAAATATTGAAATACTCCCATAATAACATTAAACATTTCTCAAAAATTGAACCATTATTAAACGCAGTAAGCCCATTATACATTTTTAACCATTTTGTAATCAGTGTTTTCTTAAACTTAGTGAAATAATTAGGTTTGCAAATTTCCTTTTTCTTGGTTATAAAATAATATAACAACAGGGAAAACGGTTTGGGGAATAATTCAGAGTTAATGCAATTATATTCGGTAATTATTACTTTTTGATACCTTGTAAGCAATCACTGGGGAGTGCGTCAGGGGGTGAATACAAATCAGACTAATTTTGACCCGAATATTTACACAAATAAATTGTCTGACCCATAGCGCGGCCAAAAGCAAGGGTGCATTAAAGCAGCAAGATGGATAAAATGTTCGTGGAATAAAGAATATCTTATTTTGATTCAAATGTATTCTTAACCAATTCCAGGGTAAACATTTTTAAAATTACTATCTACAAATTAATGGCACCATTGTGGAACAATTTTACCGGGCCTTTTTAAAATCTGCCTCTTATCAATAAAATACGATAAATATTAATTTTATCAGGTCTCCAGGAAAGTAGACTTCTATGAGGAGTTTTTAACTATCCAGCACTATGAAAAATTCGATCTCTTAAATATTTTTGCTGGTCTAACAATAAAATTTTGAATTACTTTGAAAGTAAAATAATTCACTATTTTTCTTCCATTATTTTGAACGAAATATTTTACATCCAAAAGAGAATTCAGATATGATTAAAATTTGTAAATATGTGTATTTTACAATGTCTACTTTCGATAAGAGTATATAGGTTCTATTAGATTGGAAAATAATTATCAGGATGTAGCAAGTGAAAAACTATACCTAGCGTAAAAGGTAATACACGGAAGTTATTTAGAATCTCCTCACCTCATTCTAATCTTAAAGTAGTTTCGCGATTATTTTTTCAACCCCCATGGTTTTATTCGTATAAAATTCTCATAATGCAATTTCTATCTCACCTTTAGAGTGATTCTAAACCTAAGTTAACCTCATTTACGTCATGTTCCCTTTCTATGTCTAATCTGGCTGCTATAATATCATTGCCATCCAGCTCCTACATATATTTCTCCCATCTCTCTTAAATTTGCTCTTTTATAACTAATATTTTTCTTGATATCTTTAACAGACATTTTAAATTATGCGTCTCACTTTCTGAGATTTGTTAACAATCTTGTAAACCACAGCAATCCCTCCCTCAGTAAACTTTCAGTATTCCCGCCATACTTCTATTGTCCTTATTGCTACTCATTATTGAAATCCTTGTATCCGTGTCACTAATTCGGTCTTTATATTTTGCTGTTTCCGTGTTTCGCATCCTTTCTAATTTAATTCAACGTAATCCATGGTTTCATTATCAATTTCGAGTTTATAGTTGCTCTAGTTTCTTTTGCGGATTTTGATTTTCCTTATTGATAATTATCGTGTTTTTAAAATATGTTATATTTAGTGTTAAAATAGCACTTAAAATATTTGGAAATTACTATCTGTTTTTTTATTAAAACCCAATAGAGTATTTATGGCAAAATTTTATCCAATTCATGAAGAGTCTCGATATATTTGTCAAATTTATGTAACTTTGCAAAACTGAAGATTTACTCAAACATTTTTTATGGTTACTCAGAAGAATACATCAAGAAAAATATTCAAATCTCTTAATAGAGAACCATATATATATATATATATATATATATATATATATATATATATATATATATATATATATATATATATATATATATATATATATATATATATATGTATATATATATATATATATATATATATATATATATATATATATATATATATATATATATATACATATATATTTTTTTTTTAAATAAAATTCTCTTGATATAAATTGTAGTATTTAGATGTATAAGGCTACACGCACAACCCAAAAAATAAATATTTGATTTTAATGCGCCCAATATCCCAGATCACTCACTCAGCTCAATTTCTATTATAACATTGTTTAATTCATCTTGTAAATTATTTTATTATTAATGGAAATAATTTAATGGAAAATTAATTGATAAAAGGACGATAAGTATATTTCTTCGGAAAAAAACCAGGCATGAAGCGGTGAAAGTATATGGAGGCAATCAACCAACACCAAAGACCTGCGGAGGTTTGCCTTGGTTATCTAACCCTTAAATCTCCCGACCACTGGGAAAGGACGAGCTACAGGAGATGAACGGAGGGGAATAGGGAGGAGAGTAGAGAGGGAGTCAGGGGGTGGAACGTGAAACGGCGAATGGACAGGAGGGAGAGTACGGGAGAGGGAAAGAAAAGGGGACGAGAAGATGGGGAGGGGGAGCAGGCGGAAGGAGAGATGGCTGGAAGAACGGAAGGGAAAGAGAGAGGGAGAGAGACAGATAGAGGAAGGGCTGAAATTTATAATTAAAACGTGTTTGAAGAGCGGCGAAGAGAGGCGAGGTGGAAGAAATGAACGGGGTAGCCGGACGGGTGGGAATGGGGGGGGTGGGAGGGTTGGTTGGTGGAGGTGGGTCGTGAAAGGATAAAGTGGGAAATTGGGAGACAAATGAACGACGGATTTATCCGCTTTTTGCCGGAGCGAATGCACTGCCTCCGGTCTGTGGGAAGGAAATGGGAAGTGAGTAAAAAAGTTGGGAAGTTTAAAAAGAAGAAGAACTAATGAACTAATGGAGGGACATCTCTCGGCTGAAGATGACGTGTTCTTGTAAGTCACGGGATAGTTACTCATCCCCTATCTTACAATCACGGGAGGGGGGAAATGAAGTTTCTCTGGCGCTAAAGAGAGACACTTTTTATGCATTAAAAGGTATTTTGTTTCTCATAGTTGTTACGCCATGATGTACTCATGTTGAAGATGTAAGCAAGTTTAATTGAGTTATTCGTAGAAGTATGCTGAAGACAATTAGAAAATATTTATAGCAGCATTTTATTGTCATACTTTGAAGGCTGCATGGCTTCATTAGCACTAGATGATGTTAAATATATAGTATTAGGTCCTTTGCTTTTTTGTAAATCTCCAATTTGATTGTTTTTTATCAATCAGTATTTTAAACACTACTGAGTCAGCTGAAATATAACAAGGAAAATAGATATTCTGCTAGGTGTAATTATGTTGAAACAATCATTCATCTTACATGCTACGTTTTTCATCAAATCATGAAACACGAGCATCACATTAAGCACGTTTACTGACCTATGCATTTATATGGTAAGGTTTCTCAGGACCAAAATTTCCTTAATAATCTCATAAAAGACTCATGAAAAAAAATATTTGATATTGTCACAAAGAAATCCCTTTTGGTCAGTGTTTAATTGGAATAAACAGAATTATACTTGTTGATACTAAAAATATTAAAAAGAAAACAGCCAGGTGGATGATGGGATTATAAATAATAATGTTTATCAAAAAACGAAGCATAGTTTACAATAATTTGATGCCGGTTTTAAACTTGGCACGGATATTATCATGGAATCACTGGCTTTAAGTGTAGTGTGATCCATCCGAGTACCTAATAGCAATAGAAAACTTCATTAAGAAAACACCCTGTCGACGATCTTTAATAATAAATTGCAATTTATGATACGCGATTACAGTCATATGCATTCATGAAAATATTTGCTCCAAAGAAAACTGAATTTCTTTTATTTTGTGTATTTTAAGACTCTTAACAGGCTGATAGAAGAGATTGATTAAATATTTGTTTAGGTTAAAGCAAACGCACAACGAGAGTAAACATTTCGTTAATATAAGATTAGATACTTTGATAACATAATACGACCCAGGTCTAGTGAATGATTGTAAATTAATAGTTAATTCTAGAGAAAACCGTACAAAAACCAAAGGAAAATAAACTATGTTTTCTTATTCCCCATGGCTAATGTGATTATATTATTGCCATGATAATATAATACATAAAAAAGTGTATGATTTGGGGAGTATAAAAATACTTTTATCACAAATGGGTTCTATGGATGCTTATAAAGAACAAATAATTGTGAGAGACACAACTCTCAAATCAATTGAAAAAATAATAATACTAAATTACAGCCATTCTATACTAATAATTCTTCATTAATAATTATGGTTCACCTGTTAAGTGTAAACATATATTTGTTGGCTTAATATATGCGGCATGTATCAATGATTGCATGACAAGCGTATTAAAACTGAATTAATATGGGACGAACTAGAGCTGATGAAACAGTTTACGTATTTTCGCAACATTGTTTGAAAAATATGAACATATGATTAGAATAAGGACTAGAGGAATTACTATGTCGGAGAAGCATTTGCAAGAAGATAGAAATTGGTGATAGTTACATTTTGTAATGACCTACATCTAGAAAATATCTGTATAATATCTATTATCAGCCTAGTGATTAAAAATCAAAAAATAAACTTTGAGGATAGAGGATAACTATAAATTAAAGGTTGTGATGAAATTTTAAAAAATGTGAGAAGAAAATATGAAAACTGAAATCTGACGAAGTTCGAAGTAAGAGAATTCGGGGTAGAAGATACCGAGAGCTAGTGGAAAGTAGAAAGGCATAAGACAATATACGCGTACCTTAATAAATTCGGGTAGAAGTAGGAAGAGAATAGACATTGAGGACCATGTAACTGCAGAGAGAAATTCTGAAAAAATGGAGAAGTAAAAAATGTACATAAGACTTAATATTAAGTTATCGATACACGGTACATAACACTAAACACTAATAGTTGTTAACGACCTTTAAAAATGGATAATTGACTGTTTGATAGTATTTCCTCATTGTCAATATTAAGTATGAATATATCAGAGTAGCAGTGGAAGAGCCTGCATAAGAGTTCATATCAATTCGTGTATGCCAAGTTGCACAATCTATTCTGCTCGTGATTAACGTTTGGCATTATGTGTCAAAGTGTACTGCTCACAAGAAGAAAATAACTGCACTAATGAGGTTTCCTATAAAATTAAAGCATTTTTATCTCACACTATTTTTTTTAAATTTCGCGATTTTATGAAGCTTGAAATTTATATGTTTTTTAAATAATTTTCAAAAGAGATATCATGAGTAAAAATTTTTACATAGTAATCGACGTCAATAGGTAGTATTTAAGAACTCATCGACTGATAAAGCATTGGCAGAACCCTTTTAAGAGATAAATGAAAGAGCACATTTGTCGCAAAAGCTGTCACAAATATGCGTCAGGAACATTTAGTTGACTTTCTCTCCTCATATTTAAATGTTTATAAAAAATATAAAATATTTATTTTTTATTATCTCATATGCGTGTTGAAAGAATCAGGTAAAATAAAAATAGAAATGATCATTTCAACCTAATTATGAAACAACATATCCTTATGTAGAGAACCTTTTATACTGAAATCAGAATGTGGAGCCATTGGCTATTTAGTCAAGGTTTAGTGATGATCTAAAGAAGAAAATGCATTCAAGAGATAAAATTGGTGTCAATGAAAGGAAGCTTTAAAAAAGACATGAAAAAATGTTGATAATTGGTTTTTCAAATTTACCTTAAATATGATAAAACAGCTTCAACGTTAAAATTTTTAACCTACATCTACATAATACCCCGCAAGCCGCCGCAAGGGCGTGTGGCGGGGGGTGGTGGGTCGCCAACCGTAAAAAGGAACAACTTTTTTTTTGTCAATTCCCTTAATAATTATTTCTTTTCATTCAGGGAAATCATTAGTTTTTCACTTATAGCAAATATATGACCAAATTATGAACACTTTTGTTGAAATAACATTTAAGCGCAATTCGTAGATTGCACTAAGCCTCTCACCTCGGGTCTACGTTGGCCGATTCTTGAGAAGGGTAGTATTTTGAGCGAGAGAAAGACTAAGCAAATTTGAAATACATATAAGTACGAACTTGCGTATAATCTCCTCCTTCACCTTATTTGAGAATAAAAATAATTTCCCCATCGGCAAATCCCCAGGCCCTAATAAAATGAAGTCTCTGAAATAAAGCCCCTACTCCGAAAAACCTGGTGCTTTCATTCCGAGGGCAAGATCTCTCGCCTAGCTAGCTGCCTCTCTCTCCCTCTCACCCCACGTGATGACTAGGATGATATAAGCCTCTGTGAAATTAAAAGACGTGCCTCTCGTGCGCTTACCATTTTGTGTGCTCTCGAGAACAAGTTACGGCCGTGGCCGCCATTTCGCCGGCATTGCTCCCTCGCGAACAGTTGGGACGAGAATGCGTCACCGAGAGCCACCCACTGGGACGGCGGTGAGTTTGGGGATGGTTGGGAGGGTTAGCTGGGGATGGAATGGGGTGGGCATTAAAAAAGAACGGAGGGGGGTGCGAAGTGGGACGTGGGAAACGGCAGTTCGAGTGCGTGCCATTGGAGATAGAGAGAGCGAGAGAGAGAGTTAAGTAAAAATGAGAGTGTTAATGGGACGTAGAGGAGAGACGGGTTTAAAGGTGGTTGGATGAGGTTGGAGAGGTAGGAGGAAGAAAGACTCGGATGAGCTCCGGGAAAGAAATGGAAAATGGTGAACACTATTGATTCCCCGGGGAAGAGTGAGGGTGGTTGGAATGGAAATTGTGGACTCCTCCCCGCACCCCCGAGAAGAAAGTGGGGCAATGTTTTTCCCCTTTTGCCACGAGGCGGAATTTCCATTGGGATTGACTTCTTAGAACTTCAGTTTTCCATGGAATGGTTGAGGTAGACAGTTTGTTTATGAGTCATATCAATGACGGAAAACTCTTGAACACACTTTAACTGACAAAATAAAAAGCTGCCTAGATATGCTATCAACAACAATTAAATCCTAATTAGAAAACTGTGAGAACTTCTGTTGTTAGATTCTTATCAGGGATGGCGACAAAAGTAGTTGAAGTTTTACCACAGTCTTATTGAACTATTAAAGCTGAATTTGTAAAAGCTCTTCTAAAGAATCCTTCCTTCTTTCATCATGTCATGAATTTTGCCGAATACTATTTCTTTTGATGGGGATAAAGCTAATCATTTAAAGGTAATATTTTTTCTCCTCGGTTACTTACCGACGATATATAACTGTTTTATTTTGAAAATTCATTTGCAATAATATTGATAAAAAACTAAAAATGACTTTTCTTGCAAATGCTGTGATGCACGGGAGAATCAGTGACCAATCTTTAAGAATATTGTTAAGGATATAAATTGATAAGGAGAACTTATTAATGATTTAGGGGCTTTTTCGTTTTTATTGGCAGTTTATTTTAGTGGTATTACTCAATATAATGGAAGAAAAACTGACTAAGCAATTGGGTTCAGCACTGTAGTTAAACGATATTAGCGAGGAAGTGGAAGAAAAAAATATTTAGGAAGTTACAGTTTCAGGCTTAAGTTTCTGGAATTCCTTCATGGTTTTGATGCTGCACATCATCATCAGGAAACCATAAATCTTCTGAATATGATGTGCAGCATCGAAACCAGGGAACGTATTAAATCTTAAATGTGAAATTGAAAAGTTTCTTTTTCTACCCTCATATTTAGGACGGTTTATAGGTGAACATGGAGTATACATATTGAAAATAATTAACAGTATGATAAACGTTTTCAGCTTCAATTGGTGGTTTTTACCTCGTTACGTACGAAGGGCCAAATTGGTTTTTACTCTGTTCCTTTAGAGTTACGCCCTGCATATGAATTCTGAGATACTTAGAATGACTGGCTTCCATCTCCGGGTTCGCTTGTGGCGGGGTGGCTTCCTCATCTATCAACGCATAGATCATTAGATCTTTTTTTCGCCTGGGTAGGTGTTTCTCTACCTAGAGCTCGGGTGCTTATAGTTTTGCCCATTATTATATCATTGTTAATATTCTGATTCAAAGGGCATAGAGTACTCTTCCCCAATTAACGCTAAATATATAAATGAATTCTGTAATAACTTTCATGTTTGTCGCAAAACCTACTTTTAGCCAATAATGTATTTGTAACATAAATATGTAAAAGTTTCAATCCTTTTCTGATTTTTCATTAAATATTTAAATAAACATGCAAAAATACATCAAATACCGTTATTTGTGTTCATTAGTTATTTAAAGGAAACCAAAATGTAAATAAATAAAGTAGAACATTTGCAGACTTTAGATGCAATAATATTCACAACACTTATTAAATGACAATACTCCATTATATAATTTAGTATGGACGGCGTACAAATTTTTGATATCTCTATGCAGAAATATCTATTATTTTTTGTTAAATAAATACCACTTGATATTACGCCCATTCCGTATGGAAAGAAATAAACTACATTTAACCTATTCTATTTTTAAGCACTTATAAGTGCAGAAAAAAGTCCTTATTTTCATTTTTGTAATGCCTGATATGAAAGTTTTTGATTTCCTTAAATGTTCTTCCATTCAAATTTCTTCTCATTATTTTTTCTTACGTTTTAAACAGTGAATGAAGCACTTTAGAATGTAACCATAGGGGAGGCAAAGATGATAATATTGAAAAAAATGTATAAAAGTGCTTTGAAACAAATCATATTTTGAAAAATTGAAGTATTTCCTAGGGTGCTATGTTTAGGAGTTCATGCGCTAATAATTCCATTAACTCATTCAAGTGCAGATGATACACATTACCGTATCCAAAACTATACTCTCTGTTTGCTTATCTGAGAGGTGAATCATTCAAATTTTGGAGTCTACCATATTTTACAATTTTGACCACTGAGGGCTTTGCACAGCGTTCGTGCTTGGATGAGTTTCTACACCTTTACAAGCTCAGCTTTGTATTAAAATTCCACGTAAATTGAACTTTACTACGATGCCCATTATCTGAAGACATAAAAAAAGAGTTGACAAGAGACAAACTTATGGGCACTTCCAAAGTAAATGAACGAGTTGAATAATTAAACACTGGATAAACTTTGCACTCAAAAGCAATATGCTGAGTTTATAGTCGATTTAGAATTCCCTCTCTCTTCCTATAACATTTTCAGAAAGTTTCGAATCTTCACTTCCGGTAGGGTCCGCCCACTTTTAGGATCCATGAAATACTTCATGCTCAGTGCTTAATCTACCAAAGTGAGAGTCTGAGTGTAGATCGGAGGAAGTCATCGGAGATACAGTTCTTACTCAACTTTTTCACTATGTACCTACTTTTTGAGCCCGAAATACGAGACCGTGCCTTCTAAATGTCGAAATATACCCATTTTGACTCGGCCGTTACAGCATTCTTCAAAAAGGAGTCAGTGGCAAACTGCATATTCTGCACGCACAAATCTTTATCTTCTGCACATTTGCGGTGACCTTTTGGAAAATTTTTTCTCGGCGCACAAGTATGAATGAGGTGACTGAAAATTACGGTTGGAGTGGGAGGACTAAATCCGAGGGAAAATAAACTGAGAAAAGGAAGGAAACAAAATAGCAAAAGAGTTTAATGTAAATTCTGGGTTAAAGCAAATGAATGAAGGACCACTAACCAGGAAGCCTACACGATTTTGATGTAAACTTGAACGGAATATCTTGCGTTTTTAGAGCGACGCCGTGGATGTACGAGTAAATTCCCTTGTCTCAATTTAATACCACCTAGTAGTTTAGAAAGTCTAACAATTGCGTATTATACCATAAAACATTTAGTTTTAGTTACAAAATCCTTTGTTAAACAAAAGTGCTAGATACTCTTGACGATGACCATTTGAATAAACAACCATCTCGTCATATCTCCTCCAGCATCATTTTAAATATTTTATTCCTGTTCAATTTGAATAAGTGAAGGAAGACAGCCATGCGTGACTTAGCATATTATTCCATAAAAATAGATCCATAAAACTCTAGCTTTTTGAGAACACCGTGTGACACAAAATTCGAGGTAAAGAGGCCACTATAGTTATAAAGATTCAAAATATGTACAAAGAAAACAAATTTAGCAGTAGCATATATTATTAAGTCTATATCAAATTATAATATCTTCTTACAAACGAAAAAAGAGGAATGGAATTATCTTGGTTGATAGTGTACTTTTTTCCCAAACAGATGCTCATTTTTATTGCATTTTCTACACATTCCTATGTATAAATTATTTTCAAAATGTTGACGCTACAAAATGCTGCACTCTGCCTGTCGGATAACTCGTTTACTTCGCTCTTCTTGGCACCTTTCATTAATATTTAGCCTGATCGCGTCATTCGGTTTCCCTCTTGTCTTCAGCGGTGGACCAAAATATTAAGCATTCACTGAATTCAACTTATCCTAAAGGAGAAAACTGCCTCAACATTTTATTTTATTCCTGACAATTTGATTAGACCGCATAGTTCTTTACTCAATAAATATTTTGTACTTCGGTATTCTATTCCTGGTTGTGAAATGCAGAGAGTGAATCAAATGCTAAGCATTGTTCAAGACAACATTCTATGGAACGAGGCTAACCAATACCCACTCTTTTATAATATTCTCTTAGGAGGGACTTTTGATACTTATTGATGCTGAATTTCTCTGTGTTACCGTTTGAGAAAGATTTCGTCATGAAGGTGAAAATGCTGCCAGATCCACCCCCTGAGTCGTCCAAATATATAACGCCTACACTTGGATAAACAAATAATGGCTCACGAAAACGGAAGACTATTTAAATTCCAAAGTTTTGTGGCGGATAGCGACATGGGGCGAGCGATAGGGAAGAGAATCCAATGAACGTTGATAGAGGACTATGAACGTGGAAGGAAACTCCAGGATTATGAAACAAGCGTTATGCGCGGGAGATAAGGAGGAGAGGTCGGAACGGGGAATGCGAATTGTTGGGATGGGGAGGCGGAAAGCGAGTGCTAAAAGTTTGTGGAAGCGGAAGGGAAGTTTTACTTGCAGAAAAAGGTACGGGATTGGTGCGGAGGAAGGTGGAGCGATGAAATAGGAGGGAGGGAGCAGGAAGGAGGATTGGGATAGGGGAAGATATGAACGTTGGAGGGGAACTGCCGAAAGAGAGGAGAATTAAATGTATAGAGGCGGATAAATGGAAAGTGAAAACATTTCTTGAGAGTCACGCGTACTGCATTAGTGAGCTTTCCTCATGAACTGATGGAATTACTTGTCTCCACCGCTGGATAGAGGCGGAATGGGTTTGTTGAGTAGCTCTCATTAAGGATTAAAAACAAAACTGAAATTAAAATATGCAAAGAAATAAGCCCATTTGGAGTCGTTTACTTTAGAGATTCTCTTAGGATTTTCGGAGAGAGTTGAGTCCCCAACCGTTGACTCACATTTCAGAGCTTAAAAAATAAAATAGTCGAATCAAGTTACTTTTCAATTAGATGATCCATTAGTTTTTGAATAAAACCTAGCCTAATTAAAACATTGAGTTGTTGTATCTAAAATGTAACTACAACCACCACGTAAGGTTTTGATTGACTTTTAATTCAGTTTCGAATTAAAGCATTGGTAAAACATGGGAATAACTCAATCTAAATTTAAAAATAAAAGTGTCAGATGAGAACAGTTAAAAATGCTTCTTTTATAACATTATTTAAAAATTATCACTTTAAAAAATAAAAGTCAATTAGAAATGGTCTCATTTGTTTGAATCGGTATCATTTAATGTATACTGAAAGTTAATTCAAAATATTTAATACGCATATATTATTCAACAGATCTTAAAACTAATTTAATTATAATTAAAATAAAACTATAATATAATAAGTACACAGTTATGCAGTAGTATAATGAACAGTAAATTTCCAAATTATTATTAAGTCGTTTAATGTAATAAATTCACTCATTTTCAGAATAAGGAATCTGATCTTCAATCTTTATAAGTGTCTTAACCAATTAATTAGCACTCTGCTTGAAAACTGGCGCAGTAAGACATTAGTCAAATATAGAAAAGAGAGACTAAAATTCATACTCTTTACTATCGTCATTACTTAAGCTTACATAATGTACTAAATCAAGAAAAATTTTTAACTTTTCCGGAAAAATTTTCTAATAGATATCACCTTTGTATTAACCCCTAATTCTTTGCATTTATTTGTCTACCAGCTCATTTCGGCTAATCATTATGCAACGCAATCCCAAAATGTCAAACAATGTCACCGTATTTTTTTATAAAATGGAATTATTGAGCCTTGTATATATTACAATTACTCATCATTCTACTCAAAAAGAGGCCAATAGTTATCCAAGGGTGTGAAAATATACTGTACTTCAATAAAATATGTGGCTTTTCTTATTAGAACCGGCGAAACAAATACACCTAAACGGATATTTCATCCCTTTTTAAATTCCAGTGGTGGGTTTAAACAGATTTATTTTTATTACATTGGATCATTGTGCATTCTGCAATTATTAATCAGAAATTAAGCATAAAATCTGACACCATGGAATTGATGACTTGTTTAAAGTTTGCTGTCATGAACAATCTTAGGTGATCAGTTGCATCAGTTACATAAAAGCGTCACAGATAAAAGGTACAAAAAAGAAACATTTTCTGAATATGCAATTAAATAGGCCAATGCACAAATATTTTAGTCAGATACATGTTATTTATTGAAAATTCCAATCACTTTTGTACCCGTATTTAAATTCATGTTTATCGAATAGTTAGGTAGGTACACATTTTAACTTTATCTATGGTCATGGTATCATAAAATGCTACAAATCCTAAGACTAAGGGTCAAATACAAAGGTAATCGATTTTTTAATTTTTGATTTTAATCAAACTTTTATTTTAATAAGTTGATATACTCATATTTTACCTTTTGAAACTAAATCCAGAAATCAATATTTCTTTGCAGGTGACTTTGATAATGTATTTTCAAAAAAATATTGGACTTAACGCCACATTTATCAACTGAACACTTAAACAACTTCAAAGTAATGAGTGAAGGACTTCAGAGCATTGAAAATTCCGACCTTCCTTCCGTGCGGGGTATCATCCCGTTTGGGTAAAACAATTGGAGGTCATGAAGTCAAAAAACTGAGAATGACGAGCATAGTCAAATTAATTCAAGAACAAAGAATATAAATGAATGTACCATGTTGATTATGTTTCAAAAATTTCAGTGGATGAGAGTCACCATCCCATCAGAAAAACAAAGGCAACATCAATTTTTCAAATTATTAATTATCAGAATTTCCCAATCTGTTACGACGTGGTCTAATCATATCCTAATGTACATTTCAATCCAACTCTGAAAATACAGCTTTTTTATCGTATACCTGGCCAGAATTTGATAACATGTAATAGAAAAACTGCAAGTTTTTAGATTGCGGAGTGAATAATCTGAAAAATCCGTTAGAAGTTTTAAGGTAAATTGAACTATTTTGAGAAGCTGAAATCAGTCCAAAATTTAGCCTTATGAGTGAGAGTTAAGGTAAATAATTTTAAACGGTATCAGACTCGTATATCAAGATAGAACAGATACTGAAAGCCTTTCCCTCGGCTGACAATGGTTTTTCGAGATAAATTAGATGCAAGTAAAAAAAATACATCAAGGCAAAATCTAGAATAATTGATTACTCGATTAATGTGATATTAGATAGACACAATCCAATCGTAGATATTAGTTGGATTTATAATTTCTAAATGTACAAATAAAATGACGATTGAGACTGGTCGAGATTATATTCCATTCCAAACAGAATTATAAAAGCAATTATGTTGATGTCAACATAAATATTTTGGCCTCGAGTTCCAACAAATCATAGTAATCTTTGTAATGCGTGTGACAAATAAAAGACGGATATTATGTTCATCAAAAACACAATAGATTTTATCTGCAACCTTAATTTTATGCAAATGCAACTGAAGAAGAAAAACAAGATCAAGAAAATAACAGAGAGAGGAAACTGGAAAGCGTGAAAGAGGGAGAGATAGAAAGAATGGAAACGCACTGGAACTTGGCCTCAAGGAGTTTGCAGAAAATGAAACGGGTAAAATGGGTTAGGAGATTGAGGCGAGTAGAAGAGGAAGGTTTTGCGAGCACAGGCGGATGAGAGGAAGATAAATATTTATGCATGTAAATTTATTAAATAAGCAGCATACGCACAGCGGATGATGGGATGGCGGGAGGTACGGAAGGCGTGTAGGGGAAGAGGATAAATGGAAGGAATTGATGCGAAAATGGAGAGCGGGTGAGGGGGTAAAGGACGAGGACGATGGAAAAGGAAAAACAAAATGATAAAATATATATAAGCACGAGAATGAGGAAACAGAGATGCATCGATGGGAACGAAGAAGCGGAGGAGGTGGAGAAAAAGGAAGAGGATAGGATGATCGGGAGGGGAGTGAATACAGAGACATTTGCGGGATGGTGGAGCGGTGGGAAAGGGGGTTAAAGCTGCGGATAAGGTTTTTGAAGGGCTCGCGGCATGGCAAACTATCGCAAGGAGTCATTCTCTTAGACTGCGATATGAGTACGGCATGGATATGGTGGAATAAAAGTGTCAAAAGGGTTAAAATGGATGAGAAGGGGTTAGGTTCCCTGGAAATAGGCGGAATCCATCTGGGGACGGGTGATGTTACGTCGCGTGAGTTGGATGGATAAATGCACGGGGATAGGGGGATTGAGGCGTGCATTGATACGTATCAGTAGCCACATGAATAAGGGAGTTAGGTGCTGCGAGGGATAGAATCAGGGGTTTGAGGGGTCATGGACTGATGTGCGTAGTAGAGGATGGAAAATGGGTGAGATTTTGCGCAAGATGACGCGGCCTTGGTCGATTAGAGAATGAAAACAGCGAGGACCTTCCCAAAAGCACGAAGGTCGGATAGCAAGTTTTTTCCAAGAAATGACCAGGGTGAAAAGTGGAAATAAACAAGCACAATAAAATGATGGGATGCTTCGCTGAAATAGTTTTTAACAGTTCATATGTACCGTGATTTATAATAAGTTGATGAAGGCGAGGTATTGAGTCTGTCTGAATATTTCGTAGATTAAAACCTCTTGGATTCAGGGCGCGGTAACGTTTCTACCCTCATTGCCAAAAGCAAAATTGAATGATAGAAATAAGGCTTAAATCCCATATGAGTATACATTTGAACCAATTAATGGGAAAAGTAAAATAAACTAATGCAAAAACAAACTAAGTACCTCCTTTACGACAAATTTAATCATTCCTCGAATCTCAGTTTTTCCATCTTTACAAATCCCTGGACAGAAACAACAACAGACTGACGTTCAAACCACAGATCTCTTTCCGGAGTACTGACGTGTTAAATGTTCAATCGAAAAGAATTACCTATTACTACGCAGGATTTTCGTTTCGTTACCTCTGGCATCTGTTGGTCATTCCCATAACCTTTCTAACTAAGGTCACGCTTGGCATAGTGGGGATTTGTCGGGGGAAAATAAAAAGCAGGAAATAAAGGTGCATAAGCAGTGTTTTAATGTGTTTAAATGCTAAAGAGGATGTAAGCCGAGAGAACACTAGGCAAGCAAGTTAGAGATAGCAAAACAATATGCATGTTGAACATAATGAGGGGAGACATGACGTGGATAAAAAATTTTATTGTAGTTTATAGTGTTTGGTTGTCTTGTCAGTTGTAACTTGTAAATAGCCACCAAAAATGTACTTGGCGTAAATTGAAAACCTACCTTAAATGGTTGGCTATAACATCGCAATTATAAAAAAACATAATAAAAGATTCTTGCGTTTATTTAAATATAGCATTTGATCCTACTTATATTTAAACCTACCCATTTAGAATTTTCCAAGCAATTCGTTATGAAAAAAGCGGAGGGAATTTATTCCCCCTCCCCTCCATGGTTGGAGAGTAAAAATATATCAATAGGGTTTTAAGAAACCAATAGTGATACACTTACAAAGTAGAAAAAGGAACCGGTAGGAGGTGGAATCCTGTATGAAGAAGGCTTGTGCTTTCGGTTGGAGCTTGGGCTGTACAAGGGAGTTGGAAAGAATGGAGATAGTATTTGCGGAGAAGGGAATTTGGGGCCCCTCAACGAAGAGATTGCACTGGTTCCACACCCTGAATGAAGACAGACTGGGGTCATGTCAAGCACTCTCCAACCATCTACGGGGAAGGAGAGAGGGAGGGTTGGATGGAGGCATGCAGGTGGCAAGACGGAGCCTTCGACGGCGTGAAACGGTTCCCGTTGCTGCTCACGATTCGTGCAATGGGAGGAAGGACCCCTGTGGTTGGAGAGGCTGGCTCGAGATGTTAGCGGGAAGGGGTCTTGAGGAGACGACGCTCCCGGAAGGGGAGGAGACGTGCGAGGGGAGGATAGGATCATGGCGCTTCGAATGACGGAGGCGGCCACGGCAAGAGCCAAGGTTAAAGAGAACGATGGCGATAAGGTCGAATGGGGCGACTTCTCTTGCGGTCCTCAAACGTCGTCGTCTCGTGTGAATATTCAATGAATGGGTGGCGGGCGCGAGGATTGCCAGCACTCGCTCCGTTCCCCTTCTCTCCCCAGCGCCACCGCTACCTCCAGTTCCCCCCCGTCCCTGATACATATTTACCATTTGAACCTTAACTGGATTTACAGGGCCCTGAGGACCCCACCGACATTTTTAAGTCGCACAATTCTCATCATGACGTATAGGTGTCAGCCTGTCCCCGTTATTTTTCCGCAGTTTGTCTAAACCTCTAGCAGGAACTGGTGCAATGTAATGGGGTAAACTTATTCCTTAAACTTCATGCTGTCAATTCAACTGCCTATTTTCTCTGACGAACAGATTTCCAATTTAGACGGATTTATATGGTAAAATAAAATGGTAATTAAATTTTTATGTTGATATTGTAAAAAATCATGTCCGATGACGGAAAATTATGCAAACTTTTTGAGCCTTCATATTTTTTAAATATCCATGAAGAGTGTGAAAACATATCCATTATTAAATAATTAAATGTATATATATATATATATATATATATATATATATATATATATATATATATATATATATATATATAAAAATATATATATATATATATATATATGTATTTTAGCGATGAAAAGGCATGCAAACCATAAAAAAGTTATGTTTTAATATATATTGTCATTCACCAACGCTTTGAAATGGTATAGGAAATATTTTTTAATAAGTGTCACTCGTATCTTGTTTTAGTTAATTATGGTGAAGGATTTCTCAGATCTTAACTCCTGGAACTCCATTGGTGTGAAAATAATTTACCACTCTAGTTTAGGTTCAATCCTCTGACCTCGCTTAGTCCTCCCAGTTTGTGACCAGCGATGCAGAAGGGAGTAAATTCTTCCGAATGGCGCCTTAAAAAAAACTTTCTCGACTACACCCAAGGCCAGTGCTAAAAATATATTCCTCCGAAGATTCTCCTGCACCACCACTCGGCTTTGATTGCGTAATTGTGAAAAGCAGAAGACTGTGAATACGGCAAGGTTGATTGTCCTTGAGCGCGGTCCAATGGTAATTTAGACGAATGGGGCGAAACTTGAAAGTCTGCGGAGACTTTTTATTGCAGCTTAACTGCGAGGATTCATTATGGTCCATGGTGTCAAAGTTTTGAAGCAATTCTGTAATACGTTTGAGACACAATGAAGTAAATCCTATCCACTGGAAATGATATTTAAATGGAGATATTTATTGCATTTATTTTAGCTCAAAAATAATAGAAGATTGTGGATTTTGAAATTTGTATACTTTTTAGAATGTTTATTACGATCTGAAATTTTTCTGGTGATCGCAAGGTACTGTTGTGAATAAAGAAAATTGCTGTCATATATTTACTTGGGCTGGGTAATTAATAATTCTTCCTTCATAAAATTTAAAACTTGTATTGCATCTCTCTGCATTGCTGGTAAAAGAACTCTCAGGTTTCTACTTGGATGTTCAAGAATTATGGAGTAGGATATAGGTATGGCACAGAGAGAGAGAATCCATTTCAACCACTTGCGTTGGGTAATAATATGTATCATTCTATTGTAAACGTTTTATTTGCTGATCTATGTATTCTTTATCCCATATCTATGCCATGAAGTTGCAGTTGAATACCTCAACGTACCTACAGTACTTTTCCCATGAAACACTTTTAAATATCTAAAATCCCCAAATCACTTTATCTTCCAGGAAAGTACACGATTATTCAAGTGGGCCACTCTACGTAGTTTTGGCCAGTTGGTAAGAACGGTATGGATATCATATTTCGTAATGCAATCTATGGGTGAACTTATGCGGTAATAAGTTATTAAAAGTGACTAAAAAACATGACCTAAGGCCTCTTTTGTATATTATCAGACGGTATTAAATCGCTTCTCTCTAAAGGGATTAAATTCTCAAAGTTACCAGTGGCGTGAACGTAGTTTTTCCTATAAACCTTTCTAGAACAACAGTTCCAAGACATTACATTAAATGTCAACTTTCGATTTAATACCACCTAACTGATATAATTCTTTGTACATCCATCTGTTACAGCTGAAACCCATTAAAATGAGAGTTTTAACTGTAATTGTTTATTAAAAACCACCCAAAAAAGCTGTAAATATTGGTAATAAGCAAACCAAAGGTTTACGATAAATATGTACAAATCTTTATAGCCTTCAATCCTCTTTGAACCCTACCTATTTATGGAAAGTTTCTCGTAAAAGCGGGTCTTATTTCGCATTTAGACGGTCAACAGCAAGTTTCGCTCGGGGAAAGATCAAACAAGGAAATAAAGCTAATAAGTAAAGACTGCGAAGGCTTGAAGGAGTTTCGAGAAATTTAACGCGCCGATGAGTGAATTGGAGATAAAATAAGACAGAGATAATACCCAAGTGTTGCGCCGTTTACAGACACACGGGAGATGAAAGAGAAAATCGTGGCCTTAGGCGAGAAAAGTGCTACTACCGCTGCTAACGTCAATATGTTTGCTCTTTTGGAACCTCCTAACTAACAATTTCCTTCTCTTCTCTGCTCCTCCTTACCAAACCTCATTCTCCAATAGTCCCGGCCGAAGATCAAGTCTTCCCTCTGTACCAGGGCCCACCCCTGTGTAATGATAACCAACACACCTCATCCCTTTGGGAAACTCCCGTATCGCCGCCGCTTCAACCCACTCCCATTTCCGACAGGGGCCGAGGTAGGAGGTAAACGTGGGTGGGAGAGGAGAATACACACGAAACACAATCCTTTATTACTTTCCCGTCATCAGCACGCCATGCGACTGTTCATTTACGCCATCTTAATGAGATAAAAGTTTCCTAATTTCCTTCCCGAGGAAGACTGCGGGTATATCTTCCTTTCCTGACTCCCCACTCCCGTCACATGCACCCCAGGCCACCGCTCGCCCTCTTCGCAACGCACCCGTTCTCCGCTCCGAACCCGCACATCACGCCACCTTACTCCTCTCCGGCAGCCACCCCTTTTACTGCCCCTGGCAGCGCACCCGCTTGCTGAGTGGTGAGACCTAGGCTCAAAAGTAATGCGACTTCTCCTCCCCCTCACAATTAGTCCCCAAGATTATTTTACGCCGAGGATTGCCGGGGCTTTACCGGTAAACTTCCATACTTTCTACGACATGCACCGAGACACTTCATGAGCTACAAATACGACACCAAGATGCAAACAAGATTTAATGATCTGAGGAAGTTATATATTTTATGAATTGAAATGATTAAAGATGATATATATGACATTTTATGATAGAAATGCGGTGCGGGAATATAACTTCCTTTTTTGAAAGAGTTACGCACCCTGGATTATATTATATAGTACTACACTTGACCTAATTATTTTAAAGTAGGCAAAAGACTCCATTTCTGAATATGCGGTTTGGTTGTGTATGGTTTCTTCGTGTATGGGTTCAGCGAAAATGACATGGAAACCACACTGAAAACATTCTGCACCCAAATAGCCTTGAAACCTCAAGACAGAAGTAAAATTCCTCCTTTTATCAACGGCCATAGAAATTCGGAGGGATAACCGTATCTACAATTTTTAAATACCACAAAACCTTACAAAATGCTTTCAAAATTGATGTTTTTATATCTACGTGTAACGAGAGAACCTGATAATGTCCAGAAAAGGTGAAGCGTCCAGTCAGAACCTTTCTGTAAAACAGGTACTAATTGTGTGGCATATGCGAAGAAAGAATCAATGAAGAAGGATCAATGTTACTCTTATGATCTTCCAACTATATTTTTCTCCAGTGGATGGATTGAAAATGATAGACCTTTATTTCTGCTCAGGATGTGTGTGAAATAAATGTAAGAATGGTCATTCTCAAGCACATTTACATCGGGCAAAGCACCAGAAGACCCCATAAATTCAATGAATGATGTACATTTTTAGGAATTGGAGGGTAGTCTATGTGTATGAAATGTGCCAATTTGGTGGTGTTATTTTAAAAACGTCCGAAAATATCATATATTTTTAGAGAAGCGGCCAATGGTCGAGCTTAAAAAATAATTTCCGTCTCAAGTGGAAAGAAATGAGACCAAATGTGGCGTTAAATAAATTTTATTCTTTGAATGTCGAAGGAGACGAAATCTACCTGCAGATAAGACCAAGAAATACATTTTTTGGAATGAATTTTTTCAATGTGCCATTTTTCATGCAAATATCAAGAAATTACAGCAATAAATTTATCAGACGGACTTTGTACCGTTTTCTTTGTGAATTCAAGAATTATTATGTTTCAATGGTTTTTATGTCCTTCATATTACCTTTAATTGTATTATAATAAGCCGTTAGGAATCAATTGAAGTAGAAAATGCGAAATGTGCATACAGGAAGTGCCTGTGCATGAGTATTTTAAATATTTCGTGCTGTCAATCACGTTAAGAAATCTACAGCTGCAATAATTCTCCGTAACTCGTGTAACAGATTTAGGAAAAAAACATGACACATTCTTTCAAAATATCAAACTAGAACTAACTAAAACCTAAAATCGAGGAATATCAGCTGCAAAGATTAAGCGACCTAGGCTATTATGGAATTAATCAGTATAAGTACCTCACCGCTGTCTGAAAGGTCCGTTGAGAGGATTTAACTGAAGTATTGATCCCAGGCAAAAGAAAGATAATGAGGTACCTTTGTCTTTGTGCAATCTGAACGTGATATTCTACATTTAAATAATGAACATCAACGTTGTAACCGAATATGCGACTTAAGATCCCAATAGAAAGACTTTTAATACTAAAATTCCAGCAATTGGCCAAAGCGATAGACCACCTATCAAGGCTGTCTTTTTATTCTCTTTTCAGAGCACTATTAATGTTTACTGTACTAAAACCTATTCATGGATATTCTCATATTTTAATGACTAATACTAATGACTATTTCAAAGTTTCTGGAGAAGTCAAGAAAGTATATTAAAATTAGTGAAATAGATATTTTATGTAGTTCAAATTCTATTACATAACTTTCTTGCAGAGTTTTCTTCGTGCCGGTTAGACTATCTAAAGCCGAAACACTGAATATTCAATGAAGAACATAATAACCTCCGAATAACTCAACAATATTTAAATGATAATTTTTTTTGGTTCGCTGTTACAATAAATTATCCATCAAAGAAAAGAAATAATTTGTGCTACTGTATTCAATCCTGTTAATCTAATCTCAAACAGCATTTCCGTTGAATAGCATGAATATTTTGGAGTATTTAAAACCCATCTATTCTCAAGAAAATTCTGTATTTTAGCTATGTACATCAAGATAGCATTGAGCTAAAGAAGTATTCCTTCACATTTGTTCTTGGAGACCTGCGTTTTGAGTAATAAAATTTTGCTGGTTTTCTCAGCTACGAAACTTTTAATTGTGGAGAAAACATGGAATCCGTAATTATCATTGCGGATGTTTACAATCATTTGACATAATCTAAGTCAAAAGAAATCAATCTAGATGAAGAAGAGCAAATGTGTTTTTACAATTGAATAAACTATAGTTTCCCATGAGCTAATTAATATTTCCAAAATTATGACAACCAAAATGGATATTTTAAGCTCCAGTTGAAACTAAAGGCCAAACAAAAAGTTGCCAGGTACGTATCCCTAAAGGTAAAAAGAACCGTTGCTTATTTTCCTCAAGATTGACTGTGATAAATATGATTTATGAAATTTATATAGAAATATTTAAATTCAATCATAATACTTTTTATGGCATTGATATACTTTTAGTTCAAAACCTGCACAAGTTAATGGATGGAATTTGAGAAAAAATGCGCATTTTATAATTGAATGAGAACGTGAAAAATAAGACTATCAACTCAGATTGAGAATGTATCCCAAAAATCCTGATGGCAAGATAAATCCATATTTACATTAGTTATCGTGCGACACACTCATACGGAGTTCTTAGAAAACCAAATGGATGAATCAATTGTAAGACTTATATTATTCATAATGCAAAAATTTTACGAATAAGAATTTTGGCAGTCAGTTATTCACCTAAACATGCCAATAAACGTATTTAGCTGAGTGTTGCTAGAATCAAGTTATCCAGAAGTCATTTTTTTTAATTACACCGATGTAGGTCGCTTGTGCCATCAAGTGTTGGAAACAAAACAGAGTTACGGTGTCGACATCTCAAACAGTTACTTGGAAATTGAAAAAGGATATCTTTAACATTCGATTTTTCCCGGGAATTTAAATATGACAAATTTATTATTTCTAAATATATAACTATATTTCGTTCGTTATTTTTTTCATCTTAAAACATTTTCCTGCGTTTAGTTTACATGAAAAATGCCGTTGTGTAAGAAATAGAATGCCAAAATAAAGCATGTGAAGTAACTGTTTTACTGAAAATTTAATCTTAAAGGTGCATAAAATTTAAAAATACAGAAACAAATAGTTCAATAAGGTTAATTATTTTCTAACTTTGCTGAATAAATGATGAGATGAAAGTATTGTATCAAAGTTATATTACAAATGCACTCATTCAATAAATGTATTTCAGTTAAAACTATGCCCATTGGTTTCAACAAAATGTGTTTAACAGAAAACTCAACTCTTATATCGCGAAATTAAAGCTTTGCAAATGTACTGATCATCCCTTCGAAAAATGATCGCTAATACTTTCAGAGCTCCAACTTAAACTGTTAAAAACAGGAACATTTCTCACCATTCACAAATCTATGGACACTACCCTTATTTGTTCTCGTTTATGATCTCGACGCTTAAATATCGCGCAGTTCCTATTTTACGTAACTCTTCTACCGACTTAACCACACCCTAACATTGACAACCAATATGTAATGCTTTAGACCCCTCTACTCACATGCGTAGGAACAAAACCAGACCAAACGCCTACTCACAAGCTGAAACGTACAATTTACCCTGCCTCAAGAATATTTCGACCATTAAAACTTTTTTTTTGCTATGGAAGACGGTGGATTCCGGGGGTCACAAGGATTGCATAGCATGCTTGGGTCAATCCCCTTAAAGTGACGGGCCCGAAGTCCGCGGTCAGAACGTCGTCTGGGAAAGAGTTTGACCCCTTAATGCACTCACTCACCGTCGCCACCACCAAATCCTTGGAAAAACCCTTTAACCGCAGGAATCCTTCCCAACGTCTACTTTCCTATCCCAAGGTGCGGCTTCCCTGCCTACTGAGCGCTGAAATTCTCATCTTTTCCTCAATTCACCCTCTTGTGCCGTATCCTGCTCCTCTCCCCCCCTTTTCAGCTCTCTCAATCCCCGAATCTTCCACATTCACTTGTGTTACGCCCTTCGTCCCTTGACTCATTAGTCATTCTCTTTTCCTCTCTCTGCTTTTATCCTTCTCCTTCTCATACCCTACGCTTACACCGTTACGTCACTCGATCCCCTCCATGTTATCATTATCATTTATGGTCCCTTAAATTACACGTAAATGTAGAACGAGGCATGAGGAGCTCGGATATCATAGCATAATTTCCACGATCGAGAGAAAATTTCTGTTCATTCCCACAGTATCTATTTATAATATTTCGACATTATACGATCGTCGAATTTTTCCACTGAACACAGCTCGTAATCTACGATTACAGATTTTTACTCGCCCACCGGGTGGATGCGTGAAGGACGGTTTAAATGTACCAGAACTAATTTATTCATTGCAATGATTAATACTGGTAAACATTTCTTTTTAATGATTGGATTTATTTATTAATAACATCAGCATTTTAGCCTGCATCTACAGAGGCGTCTGGCCTAGGCCAAGCTGGTTGTTAGCCATTAAATGTCTAGCTCTTATGATAAATGTACGATTGTAAAGCTTTCTAAATGATAAATACGGTTCTCACAATACATTTTTTGATCGGCTCCTATTCTTTTCACTAGGGAGTAAAACCTGCCAGAATTTTCTCTTGAAAGATTTTTATCACACTACATTCAATTGTGAACGCTAAAATCGTGAGCATAATGGTTAATGGTATATTTAAACGACTAATACTCTTGTCTTGCCTTGTAGAGACTATTTGAGGACTTGTCCTTATTTATTTTTCTAATAATATTTTTATGTAACGATCAGGTGCAGACGAAATAAATTTATCATGATAATAATTTCATTAAGTAATAATACATTATTTCAAATCAGTATTTCCGCGGACATTCCCTTCATATATTTGGTGATACACATTTTTTTGGGCTGAATAAAATTAACACAACTTATAATATAATTTGAGCCACAAAAGTTTACATTAGGGATAAATACATTTGTTTAACATTTGATGACCAAGAATGCCATGTCTGTAAAATTAATAAAGCACAATGAGCACATTTTTTTATTAATGAAGTGGTTGCATCGTTTTCTGAAAGTTGTTCATAAGAGCCAATTTGGGGTATGGAATGATAAATGTCCAAATGAAAATATGCACCAATTTTATCACTTCACACTGTCTATGCCACCGGCAAAAATTATGCATTTATTGGAGTTCCGTAAGGAATTTTACTATTGTTTTAGTCAGTAATGAAACAGATGAGGTAGGATTTGGATGCACCCAACTACCAAATCAATATTTTGTCACTCCTAACAAAACACAAACCCGAAACTTACTCCACATCAAGTTCCTCTTCATCTCTGTGTATATCCTTCCTCCCATCATCCCTATTTTATTACTAACCTTTCATACTTTGCCTAATATTCTCCCCCCTATTAGAGTCTTCAACATCCCACTGCCTATCAGTACGCTTTTCATTCATTTTTCCTGCCTCCTAATTATTTCTCGCAAAAAATCTTTTCATCGCCCACCATGCCTAGGACATCCTCATTTGTTTTCCTTTCGGTCTATTTCACCTTCCAAATTTTTCTCCAAACCCACAATTCAAAAGACTTCAGTCTATGTCTATCCTCCTGCTTCAACTTCCACGTTTCCACGCCGCACACAGCTACGCTCAATATCAAAGTTTTGACTAGTCTTTTCTTAACATCCTTTCTCAAGGCCCCTGTTATCAACTCGCTCCTTCTTGGGAAAGTCTCTTTGCAAAGCGTAATCTTTCTCTTTACGTCCCTACTACTTTGACCGTGTTGGTCCACAACGCTTCTGACATATGTTAACTGTTCTACCTGCTCCGTTCTTTCCCTCCTTTTCAACTTTTAACTTTGCCTTTTTCTTTCTTAAAAATCGCATAACCTTTGTTTTATTTTTATCGAATCTCATCCTATATTTATCGCATTGATTTTCAAATCACTCAGCATCGCTTGCACCCCCTTTACAGACTGACAAATTAGAGCTTGTTCATCAGCAAATCCAACAGATTTTACGAATTCCCCTCCTACTTTCATTCCTACCTCCAGTTCTTCCAATGCCCTTTCAATCATTTTCAAATATACGTTGAACAGCACCGGTGATAAAGGGCAACCCTGCCTAATACGTGGGTACTCGTACCTCTTCCTCAACTGCCCAACTAGACTCTCCGTTCTCTATCCGTACCTGGGCAGTTCGAGCCATTTATTGGTTGCTGGTTAGCCTCCTATTCCTCCAGTGTATTCCAATTTTCTGCATTATACTTATTAGTTTTTCCCAATTCACTATATGAAACGCCTTTTCGAATTCTACGAAACAGGCAAATACATCCTGATATTTTATATTCCTCTGAATTAATGATCTCATCCTGATATGGCATCACCCGTGTACGCTTCTGTATATTCCTTCATCTTTCTTGGATATTTTCTAACCTTGCTCTATAGGGCACCAATTTCAGCCTTCTTCTGCAAACTTTCAATATCCTGGAACTGCATCTTCCACAACCCTTGTTTTGCTTCATTTTTTGCCCACCTTAATTTATTGTTTAACGCTTTGTACTTCATTTTGCCTTACTCTGTTTTTGCATTCTATTTTTTGTTCTTCTCTCATTCACCTTTGCGATAATCTCCTCCGTGACATATGGTTTTCCTTGTCCTTTTCCCGTTAACAGTTCATATACGTATGTCTTTTGCGGCTTTCAATATTGAATTCTTGATATATTCCCATTTTTCTTCGATAGTATTTAGCTCTTTACCATCCTTCATGATTTCCTCTACCGCCTGTTGATACTCCTTCCTCTTCAATCCATTAAACGCTTCTACATTCCATTTTCTAACCAACCGCCCCTGCATTATCCTTTTGAAACGGATGCTACATTTCATAGTAACTAAATTGTGGTCAGAGTCCGCATCCGCTCCCGGGAAGCTGTGCGAATTTATCACGCTGTTCCTAAACATGTGTCCAACCGGAATATAATCCAGCTGATAACTTGCTGAGTCACCTGGCATTTTCCATGTATACCTGCGTCTTTTGTGGTGTCTAAACCAAGTGTTAGTGATGACTTACCTCTATCTCCTACAGAACTTATTTGCTTTCTCCTCGCGGTCATTCGTACCTAAATTTAGTACCTCACCTCATCACTATTTCTTTCTTCGTTTATCGCCACGTTTCAATCCCCCGTCACTATTTAGTGTGTGTATTTTCCCAGCAGGAACACACGCGATCATGTCCTCTAACTGATGGTATATCCTAACGACTTCCTCCTTATGATTGCTTGGTGGTATGTCTCGCAATAGAGTGAGAGAATCATCTTTCAGGGTTATGGTTTGGGCTTTTTACGATTAATATCAGGTCTACAAGATAAGAAAGAATCATTAATCAAACATTTGGTCTCATGTTTATGGCTTGGAAGGAATTCTTACATACTCTTTTTAAATATTTTCGTACTCGATTCTTCAGGAATGGACAGATTTTTTCGCCAAAGTTAAAATACCTTTATGCTTTATAGTGACAATTTTTATCACATGCCAATAAATATGAAAAATATGATTTTGTTAAAACTTCTCTTCATTATATTTTTAAAATATCCACTCCTTATAAATTTGATGTAAATATCGTGGTAATTTTCATATAATTGTAATTCGGAGATGATTCCTTTCATGTGTTTTAAAAGCTGCATGTGGGCATATTCGAAGACTAAGGTTCATGTGGCTATAAAAAATATATTTGTTAGAGAAATTAGTTTTACGGTATCGGTTTACTAAAAACCAACTTTACTTTCGTAAAATTATTCGAATTTTACGGTGAATCACTTTTCGTGACACTTATCCAGTTTCTCTGATGCCTGTACACAGAAGAAAAAATAGTTATTAACTGAAAGGTCAAGTCATCTGTATCTTGTCGTAAAGAAATCTAAAAAGCTCTTTCTGAGGGTCGGTAAACATTTTCAGTATGTCTTTCATAAAATTTGTGATAACCGAGCTTTTCCGTAAATGCCGTGTAAATAGTGGTGGGTGTAACAAGAAGACATTTAACAGCCAGAGCACTTGTTGATAATTTTCAATCATATTCCAGCTTGCTCCATTTGATGAACAATTTCATCATATTTAATTACAAGCTGAGTGGCTCGCCACTCCGCTGTTCATCATGGCTATTGATTTGCGGTCATTTTTGAAATCTAGGTACCATTGCCTAACCTTTCCTTCACACTTTACTCTAGGTACATAAAAGAGGCAAAACTGCCATTGAATCTTTGTAGTTGAACATTCTTTTGCATGTAAACATGAAAAAAACAGCACGTACTTCGCTACTGGAGGGAGCAACGTTTTTCTCGGATATTATATATGAATTCACCGACTGGCAAACGACCGTTAAATCAAAGCAATTACATGTGAAATATGAATGGAATAGTCCATCAAGTTTAACGAGATAACCATCCGGAATTCTTCTCATATTTGATCAAGTGCTTTGTTGAAGAAACCATGGATATGCTTAACATGTTTGGTTTAAATAAATGAGTTTCTGCAACAATAAAATACTAGGAAAATATCACATGAATTTCTTCCAAAGGATATTGCCGTAAAACCATTTGCTAGATGTATTGAAGTTAAAGGCCTGATACACTCATGTTATACATTTAAAGGCCCAAATGTATTCAAAACGAAAGAGCGGAAGTCAAAGTCACCCCACTTACATTGTGTAACATGTTTTTGGTCAAGAAGTGAACATTGCTTGGATAAAGTCATTTGAATAAGTAATAGTTACCAAATATTATATATCAAAATTCTTCTTTAACCTGGGAAAGAAATACAGGATATGTTCCAATAGTAATGGAATCTCTTTTTAAAAAGAAAGTTATTGAAGAGATTTGCACGAACACTTAAAAGTCTTCAAAGTCCTGTTCTTGGGCCGCAACACATTTTTTCCAGTGACTCTGACATGATCGGTACATGCCCTGAGAAGGCGTCTTCAGGGACCTGTCGCACGGTCTTTGTCACAGCTGATTGGATCTTTTCTATGGTCGAAAAATGGATCCCTTTCGGAGCTATCTTAATCCGAAGCAACAAATGAAGTCTGCCAGGATGGCGACAGGACTTTAGGGGGGTGGGACAGCGTTGGCACCTAGTGTTTGGCCAGGTTGTGGCAAGAGGCGTTGTCGTGATGGAATTGCCATGTATCAAAGATGTCTTTTCTCGTTCTGATGACTCAATTTCGGAGTCTTTCCAGCACATTCACGTGGGCAGTGTTAACTGACTGCCCTTGAGGAACAAACTCCCTATGGACCACTCCTTTACTGTCGAAAAAGACAATGAGCATTGTTTTCACTTTTGGTTGCTCATTCTTGTCTTATTGGGTTTGGGGGACTGGTCGGTGTGCCACTCAGAGCTTTGGCGTTTTGCTCCTGGGTTTTATTCCAGAACCATGTTTCATCACCAGCGATGACGTTGTCCAAATAATCAGGTTCATTTTCAATACGTTCACGTAAGAGTTAACTGTAAAGTTATGCTAGGTTGGGCTTTCGTGCCATGGTTGGCGCGCAGAGGTTTACAATAACTGCCGTCCTGCCGCTTCCACAGCTTTGAGAGCACTAAAGTTTGTCTCGCGGCAATGCTTAGCATATCCCCTATCTACTTCAAGTAATTTAATACCACACTAACCAAAAGGAGCGGTGCGGGAAAGGTAGTTGCATTACCCTTGGAATGCACCCTGTAAACTAAAGAGGACAATTAACGCAGCAGGTAAGACATATCTTAGAAGGAACTCTCTAGAAGAAGTTTTGCACTAATCCTGTTGTGAAATTCTCAAAATTGCATGTTGGAGCATAACAAATATATTCTATACATTGAATGCACATTTTAGGTTCATTAAATTTGCGCACCTTAGAAACCAGATTTATACGATAAGAATTTTAAATATAATTACTGATTAGCAGCACGAGTTAATTTTACCCATATGATCTTACCATTTTCTTCTGTTTATTGGCTAATTGACAATTTTTTCAAAATATTCTTGGCTTCTACCAATACAGTAAGAAAAAATAATTTTCGGTTTCCACATGTTATATATTCGTTCAATACAGAGGAAATTTGTACGTCAATGTTTCTAGTAACCAAACGATTGTATTTATTGTAGGGTAATAACTTTTAGTTATGATGAAATCAAGATGTGTACCAATAAATATGAACTAAGTATTAAAAACAAGAGATAGGCAATTATATTTTTAGCCACTTAATACAATGAAAAAGAAAATTAAAAAATGAATAATAAAATATCTATTTCGCAATGGGTAAAAATGGCAATTTTAGAATACTATATACGAGAGGTGCAGTACTCATACTGCTAAATGCTCTCTATTTTCATTTGATATAATAAATAAAAATTAGCTTCAAGAAAAATTACTAGTTGCAGGTTTAAAACTTCCGCTTCATTTTTACCAGTTTTTAAAGCTTTTTTTATTTATTTTTCAATATGATCCGAAAACTAGTTTTGGAAACTAAATTCAAGAAATAATAGAGCGAAAAATACAATAGGTATTTTTATGTAAATACCTTCGCCTCCTGATTTGAATAAAAACTACGGATATTACTATTACGAATCTGTTGGTGTTAAGACTGAATAAAAATAACCTTTTTGCATTAAATGGAACTGCGAATGAGGTGCCATGCATTACGAAATTACCAAATGAAAATTACATATCGGATCCCATGTGAAATGTTTGCTTGCATTGACCAGCCTCAAAGGTAAACTTTCACTTTGTATTGACTAAATATAATTAGATTTCTCCCTTCAAAACCAATAACGAATTGCCCTTCGAATTGCCTCATTGATACAAGCGTTTGAGGAAGGGAGAAATTTGCTTACGATAATATGAAAAAGTAAATGAAGGTTTTTTCACGCTCGTTTGCCGAGAAATTGTAATATGAGTATTTATGAAAAGAGATATTTAATTATTTATTGGACATGATGGGATGGTGAGATTAATTCAAGAGCAAAATTAGGCAGTGAGATGGTAAATATTGAAATTTTTATTCTAATATCCTCATACTTATAACTCTTGTAAAAAATCCACAATTATTGCTCAAAAGGAACTGAAGTCATTTGATTCTCAATACTTGCTTATTTTTCAGAATTAATGTTTGGAGATACGGTGGATATTTATAAAAAACCTTCTGCTGGCATAAAACTTGATATCCTATTTCAAATTCTTTAGAGATAGCCTTAAATGGTTGCAACATTCGAGACCCAGGTTTAAACTTACAAAGTCGTGATCAAGACCCTGCAAGTCGAAACAAAGGCTACGCGTACCAAACTCACGCGGAAGAACAAAGTATTCACCTCTCCGATATGCATCACTTCCACAAAGTTACAATTCGGACCATTCTCATCAGTGAACGACATTGAGGCGCGGATGCTGATAGGCCTTACAGATCCATATGAGCGCCATTTCAAGAGTTTTTAATTCTATAGGGTTATCGGATGTGGGAAGGGACGCTAGATCGGAAACACTGTAGCACTGGTTGAAGGGGGTTTTATGATGGGAAACATGTTAAGGGATGTTGAAACCCGTGGACGGGGAGTGTGTGTATATATATATATATATATATATATATATATATATATATATATATATATATATATATATATATATATATATATATATATATATATATATTTATAGATATATGTGTGTATACACATGCATACATAATTACTTTTATTATTTTTGCTCCTATTTTTTTTACTTATACACATCATCAATGTCTTGATTTAGGTCGATATGCAATATACGGTGTAAAAATCGCTCACTCATACATTAAACTTCTCGCATTTTTCTCGCCAAACCGCCATAGAAAATTTTCATGCTTAATTTGTCATTACAGGCACTTATACAAACATTTTAATCATACCTTAACGTTTAATCCAATGCTATGGCATTAAATAGTTACTTACCATAATTTTTGTCCTCAAAGTTTAACAATTTTACTATCCCCAACTACTAATTTTGCATTGACATTTTACCTAGAGCTGACGTTAACATAAACATAATGGATTCTTATCCGACAGAAATGATGCACCGTACTTAATTTACTTCTAACTCTTTTTCTTTCAGCCTAAATTATATCTCCCTCGCTTTCTAATAAGCTCATTGCAAATTTCAACAAGTAACGTATATATATATATATGCTTTCAATAAATTTATTTTTATTGAAAACATATATTTACCTTTCATCACACGGTAAACAACAGGAATAATAGAACAAAGTTGTGGGCAAGAGAATTGAGTATTAGGATAATGGTGGGAGAAGGCAGAAAATAGCATTTGAAGGTGAGGCTAGGTAAGGGCTTGAGAGTGGGAGACTGTGAGGAAGAAGGAGGGAGAAGTACTGGGGAACCATCTGTTCCAAAAATTGGCAACGCAGACATCTTTTTGGGAAGCTTTTTCACGCAACGCGTAATCCCCGAAACAGCTGGCTGATTCTTCCGGGAAAGTTGAGGGGGAGAGAGAATAGGAATTGAGCGGGGAATGGTAAACTGAGGGGAGGTGCGGTGGTCTGGGAAGCCCTTAGATGAGAGCAGTGTGATAGAGGGATATTTTGAGAAAGGTGTTCACTCAGTTGCTACGTCCATGAGTGAGTTCATATTATGCAACGGAAGAGTGAACTAAGGAGACTGAGAGGGAGACAGGGAGGATGCAACTGGGAGGAGGAGGAGGTAACTGGGGCCAAATGGCCTCCGGAGGATACTATAGCAGCAGCCTAACCAACGCACTCTTTCGCATTATCTCTTTTCTGAGGTCCTTTGGCATGGCGTGATTCATATCCATAGCATTCAGCTTACTATTCGAAGACTCCTCTAGCACCGCATGGAAAAATATCCCCTATTCTATTCCCTCCTTCATCAAAGACCTTGCGCTCCCTGAGTTGCTAAAACGAGTGCCGGTACCGAAATAGATGGCTTTATTGTTCGACGGGACAATGACAGGTTTTCAATGGTTCTATTTCTCTTGTGACATTCAGTAAGGGGAAAATGTAGACCAGTTTAATTCCCATTTTACGATTCCTTTCTCATTCCGGCGAGGTTAGAGTGTTGACATTACGCAGCTCTTTTTCTTGTGTACTTCGACGGAAGGGAGGTTTATTTTGATGGACGGGTTTGAAGAAAACCTAAAATCACGTACATTTCAAACATGAGTCTAAATTGGCCCAGAGAATCCAGTGGTGATGGCAGTAAATTTCTTTTACTGTTAGAGTTTTTTTTGCAGAGAAACAGTTTATTTAATTTTCCAATAAAGGGATATTGTTAACGAATGAAACGTCTATCTCGTATGGAGTCTAATTAAATTATTTTTTCTCTACCTAAACACAATTTTTGTATTAAATTAAGCTTACAAACTCTAATGGCGTTAAAATTTATATTAAATAGATCCATTCTAGATTACTATTAACATTAGATAATTTAATCCGTAATATAAAAATAGTATTGTTAGCATTAATATCTGTATCGTATTATTATTCTTATAGGCAATCTGCCGTTTATGGTGGGTTATCGGATGGAAAAACCACCAAATAATTAAGTGTTACCTCCCCAGAAAACACAATCCAACATCCTATTTTACAACAAACCCCTCTTTATATCCATATACTTACTCACTCCCTTCCTTCCATTCAAAATCCCTATCAAATTTCTGCCCCTTTCTCGTATACTTAACATTATCCTAATTTTCACGGTTTCCAACCTCTCACTGCCAAACAATATGTTTTTTATTTGTATAAATATATATCCATAAGGAAAAAATATATAGACATATATATGTGTGTATTGATATATGTATAAATATATATATATATATATATATAGACATATATATGTGTGTATGGATATATGTATATATATATATATATATATATATATATAATGTTTTTTATTTGTATAAATATGTATCCATAAGGAAAAAATATATAGACATATATATGTGTGTATTGATATATGTATAAATATATATATATATATATATATATATATATATATATATATATATATATATATAGACATATATATGTGTGTATGGATATATGTATATATATATATATATATATATATATATATATATATATTATATGTGTCTATTCTTTTCTATTTGTGTTATGTTGTGTCAGCCAATTATTGTGCCGCTCGTATGAGTTTTTCCGTACAATCGTGATATTAAGCTACCTAGCTACTGTTCCTGTCTCTTCTGTGTTCGTCGTGGGATCCAGCACCAGGTTTTGCGCCGCGGATTCTGCTCTATTTTGAATGTGCTATCCTTTCCCTCACCACTGTCTTCCTTCGTTTCCTATTTATTTTCCACAACCTTCTCAATCGCCTAAACATGGACCACCCTCATCCCATTCCGTCTTGGATCCGAAATTTTCGCTGTCACGCCTATAAGCTCGCCAAATACACAAGCCACACCGAGTTTCTCACCTCCTGCCTGTCCTTAGGAATCGTTCCCAACGGTCTAGTCATTTCCCTACCACTATCTGCTACTCTTCCCGATATCCACCCCATACTTAATGCATTCTCTTACCAAAAATCTTTAGAATACACCCACCTTATCCTTATGCAATACCAATGCATTCGTGAACAACACAAATCAAACCTTTTTTCCCTCTTTAAAATAATCTCTTTGGCTTCTGCTCACCTAATTCCACAACTCAACGCCATAATTTCGTCTGCCCTACGTTCCCTCCAACAAAAACGTCAAACTCTCCTTAAAAAGCTGTCCAACTTGTATATTTCCTACTTCCGAGTTGGTCTCAAAATTCCACACTCTCACCCTTTCCCGCAACCTCCTCCTCAACCACCCCCACTCTTTCAATATAAGCCTGACCTCCGCAGCATTTACAACCTTCCCCCTCCTCCCAAAGGCCCTCCGGTTTTTCCAAAACGCCAGCCACCACAGAACAATCCCAACACCCCCCCTCCCCCCGACAATGCCCATGACATTGTAAACCTTTCAAACACCAGCCTTTCAGACAATGAAATATCCGTTCTTAGCAAAGGCCTATCCTTCTCCCCTACACCAAAAATAAACCACATAAACATACTCACTGATACCCTCAATTTCTGCCGAAACCTTCGATGGCGCGCCTTCTGGAAATCACAAAGTAAACCTTTCAGTAACCTAAAAACCAATCCCGCACTTGACAAATTCCGCCCGGCTTCAACTCATGAGCCAAAACCCCTTCCTAGTAACCATCCTGTCGAAATTTTTATACGTCTCCTCATCGAAAAAGTTTCCAATCAATCCTTCAGAAAACATCTCAGACCGAAAAATAACCTCTCCATGAACGAACGTCATGCCCTAAAAACCCTACAGTCCAATCCTAACATCGTTGTTACCTCCGCCGACAAAGGCTCCTCTGTTGTAATTCTAAACACCAAAGATTATATTTCCAAAGCCCTCGCTCACCTGAATGATACATCCACCTATACCACTCTAACCAAAAACCCAACACAAACTTTCCAAACCGAAATTCGGTCTTTTCTCCTCCACTCCGGACCAGAAGAAGGCCTCACCTCCCAAGACATATCCCTACTTTCACCCCCAAACCCCAGAACACCCCAGTTTTATCTCCTCCCAAAAATACACAAACCCAACATCCCCTGTCGTCCTATAGTTTCCAGTTACAATTCTCCCACCGAAAGAATCTCCGCATTCCTTGACCACCACCTACAACCACTTGTACTCTCCTTGCCCTCCTTCACGAAAGACACGTACCACTTCCTCGACCGTCTAAATTCCGTCTCTATTCCCTCCACACCCAACCTACTTATGGCCACCATCGACGTTACCTCACTCTACACTTCTATTCCCCATGCAGAAGGTTTATCCTCCCTCCGGCATTATCTTTCTCTGCGCCCCCTACCCCAGCGCCCCTCAACGGAATTTCTCCTCAATCTTGCCACTTTCGTCCTTACAAAAAATGCATTCACTTTCCAAAATTGTTTTTACCTACAGACAAAAGGCACAGCGATGGGAACGAGAATGGCACCATCATACGCCAATCTCTTCATGGGCCATCTCGAAGAGACCTTCCTGTCACAGCAACCCCTTCAACCTCTTTTCTGGGTCCGCTACATAGACGATATTTTTATTCTCTGGACACATGGCTCTGACTCTCTCAACAACTTCTTATCCGCCTTAAATTCATCTTTCACGGTTAAATTCACCTCTTCCATTTCAGACTCCACTATCACCTTTCTTGACACAGACATCTCACTTCAAAACAACAAATTCACTACTTCAGTACACATCAAAGCCACTAACCATCAGCAATACCTTCACCACACTAGCTGTCATCCTCAACACACAAAACGCTCGATTCCTAACTCTCTCTCTATCCGCGGACACCGAATTTGCAACACCACAGCCACTCTCAACAAATACCTTGCCAATCTACACCTTGCACTCCTCAAACGCGGTTACCCAGAAAAGTTGCTACGAAATAAAATCCACCGTTCCACCCGACCACACACACCACACAATAAAAAGCCCACATCTGACGCAGGACTCAACCTTTGCACCACCTATTACCCCGGATCACACAGACTGAAAACCCTCCTTAAAGAACTGTTCCCAATTCTACATGACAATGACGCGACCTCATCCTTACTACCCCAATGCCCATCTATCGCATACAGACGACCCGCCAATCTCAAAAACCTTCTGAGATCCACCAACCCTTTGGCGCCCCCCCGTGACAAATTTCCCAATATTTCCCCAACTTGCAACCGCCCCCGATGTAAAACCTGTCCTCTTATTATGCCTACTCCCCTCTCCCTACATCCCCTCATAGCCCCCCCACCTCGTTCCCACGCTAATTGCCTCTCAAAAAATATTATTTATCTTTTATCATGCAAGCATTGCACTTCCTTCTACATAGGTGAATGCATTACCCCCTTATCCATCCGAATGAATAATCACCGATACTCCTGTAATTCTGCCTCACTCTCTTCTCTTCCTATCCCTTCACACGCCAATTCCCACAACCTTTCATTCGACCAGTGTTTTTCCCTCAGCATCCTAGAATCCCTACCTGATTCAGCTACCAACATAGAGGTGAGAACTCGTGAATCCGCCTACATACTATCCTTCCGTTCCTTTAAAATTCCCACCCTTAACCGCCATATTTAATTTCCCTCCCAGCATTCCCCTCCACACCTCCCCTCCACACCTCCCCTCCACGCCCATAACTCTTTCCCCTCTCCTGTTCCATAGCATATTTTCAGTCTCTCTTGAAGAAGGCCCCTGAGAGGGCCGAAAGCTCGAACAATTTACCGTGTAAGTGTTCTTTTATATGTGTCTATTCTTTTCTATTTGTGTTATGTTGTGTCAGCCAATTATTGTGCCGCTCGTATGAGTTTTTCCGTACAATCGTGGTATATATATATATATATATATATATATATGTAGATAAATTTTATTACAGGGTAATCTATCAGTTAAGGTAGGTTTTGATGGACACAGCTACCAAATAAATATTTCGTGACTTTTAACAAAACAAAATCTAGACACCTACTCTCAATCAGGTCCCTATTCATCTATGAGTACTTCCTTCATCCCGTCCAACATTCCCATCCTATTCCTGCCTTTTCCTCGTTTGGCCAACGTTCGCCCCACTATTACCGTCTTCAACATATCATACTGCCGGTCAATACCCCCTTCATCCACTTTTCCTGCCTCCATAGGATTTCTCTCAAGAAACCCCTCTATACCAAGTACTTCCTCATTTATTTTCTTATCTGTCCATTTTATCTTCTCCATTCTTCTCCACACCCACATTTTAAAAGCCGGAGAAGAGGGAAGGTGTAGAAGACGGGAAAGGGAGAGGATGCCTTTTCGGGAAAAAACGACAAGAGCAGAAATCGACGAAATGGAGATTAGTACTCGTATACCCCATTGTAGGTGAGGTTCAGACCTGGTCCGATCATGCTTCTAATAGCCAAACTCATAACGCCTCGAGGCTTTTGAACTTTAAAATTGTGCCTGAGGGGGGAAGGTAAGAAAGGGTGACAAATGTTAAGAATCAATAGAGGAGACATAATGGCGGGATGCATAGTTAAGAACTGATAGATAGGCTAATGTTGAAGGTGTGTTTTTTGACAAGCCGTGGTGATTGTTTATGCGGATGTTTTTTTTGTGTTGTGCATTGCCCGACGGAGGAAGGGCAAAGTTTTCAGTTTAGTTGCTAAATTATGGTAGGGGATGTGCATGATGGAGTAACGTGGGTTGTTAGACAATTGATCTGGTGGGAGGAGAGTAAAAGAGGGGTTAATATGGAGCATTTTTTGCATTTAGGGTTATTGCAAGGTAGCGGTGAGGAGTTGTTGTAAGGAGGAATACTCTCCGCGCCTCGTGCAAACCTGTCTGGAATGCAAAAAATACTACTATGATTTTTCACACTTTATGGCTGATCATCCTTTGTTTAATTACAAGCATATTGGTGCTCAGATGCAATTATAAGTTGATTTTTAGTTATAAAGCACTTAGAGTAGAATATGATTTTTAGATCTTGACGTGGCGTGAGTGCTGTTATGGGTGTAAGACAATATTGTTTAAAAGAATAGCTCAACAGTTTCAGGCCTGATGATGAGGCACAGCATAGAAGCCTTGGTTATGCAATATAATTAATCATTTTTAATGGAATACCTAAGTGTTTTTCTCTGCCTTCATCCTAAAAGAATGGCTGTTGGTAAATGTTAGTTAAGTATTTAAGTACTGTAGAGGAGGAATTTGCATATTGCAAAATTAAGCAAAATAATTATGAGTATTGAAGAACTGAATTATCCAATAGAATAAGTTTAATTCAGAAAAACTCAGAAATTTAGTAGTTCTAAAAATTTTGGTACCCCTGGAACCATCTTCTATAAGGATACGACTCCTTTGACTGATATTTCCAAGATCATAAAGGTAGCTGTAGCCACTGAATACTCTTTTAAAAAGTGGTTTGTTTTAGGGTTTTTTTGTATGTAATACATGTTTGCAATTGGTTGCTTAAGTAAAATGTACATATTATTCCCTATATACTCATATACCAATCCGCCACACATGCCTGTAAAGAGCCACATAAGATCTAGAATTGAAAAATAAACTTAAAGCTTATATAAACATCTTATTTTAAATATAACTCTTTGGTAAAAATACTTTCAGCATAAAGTATTGCATTATTTAAATGTATTCTCCTAAGTTGAATTACGAACTGCATTAGCACAGCTTTAGGATCCTCCAATAGTATTTATTTATTCAAGATATAACTTTATCTGGCATGTATTACTGATACTGTTATTGTCTACACGTGAGCATAGCCGCTATTGTTCTCTTGAAATATTCTAGGGTTGGTGATATATGCCTGTCAAACGAAAGGACATTCTCGTTGCTGTCAAAGATTACTGAAGGCATAGTTAAACATGTAATAATAAAATAATCAAGTGTGCCAGTCTCAGAGAATGTCGTCGAGCATTTAGTTCCTCATTTATCATGATAGAATATATTTTAAGCTAACGGTATTAAGCTTCAATGCTGAGAGATAAGTAGAATTTGTCAAGAAGAAAGCATAATGAAAGGAGAAACTTTGTAATTCCATTCATTATGTTAAGTCGATTCCATGAAGTCACGCCTGAGACAACGAAGAAGAAAGCATATGAAAAGTATTATGTCTGTAGACAATTTTGTTTAAATTCGTAGTATTTCCACCCAGAGAAGGACTTGCACTATTTTCCACTAATATTCCATTCATTTGAATAGCTGATTCAGAAAAATTCTCCTCATCAATATATAATGAACATATGAAATTCGAAATGAAAATTCTATATTTAGAATAAAAATCAATAAGGCATTACTGCTTACTGATAGCGTAAACATTATTTTAAAATGTCTTGTAGCCAAATTATATGGCTGGTATTCTTATAGGATGGATAATTAAAGCTTATGTATATCGTTCGACACATGAACTGTCGCATGATGGAAAAGGCGTCAGTTATAACTGAAAACATTACAGGAAACAAAATTTCAATATTAAAAAAAATTCTGAAAGGAGACAAACCAATATACCTGAAAACGCGAGCAAGCAATAGGATTGGAGAATACTCGCTTTGTGCAATTTGCATACAAACTTTATGTGCCCCACTTAATAATGCCATTTTGCGCATTTTCTTCACATATAAGGGAATTGTTTTTATTAAAGACCTTTGGGCGCCATATTGAAATTCTTTCTCAAACGAACGAAGGGTAGAGAAGCGCGACATCTAAGGGGTAAAAGGGTGGAAAGAGAAGCTTGGTGCGCAAGTTGCCATTTCATTTCATTTCCCTGCAACGGCTCCTTATCGACAAAAATGGCGCCATTCCCATCTTCTGATCATCACGAAGCAATATCAGAAATCTCCCTCGCTTCCATTTACATTTTTTTTCTGCACCACCAACAGCAACCCCGTTCCTTCCCTGCCTTTCTATTACCCTTTTCGACGAAAACGCAATCCAACGCTCATTTATTTTCCTACAATTTTTTTATATAACACGTCTTTCCTCCACCTTCTCCATTACCCGGCGACCACTCCGAGTCTTCTCTTTTCCGAATTCCACCTCCTTTCTCCCTTACCTCCCCCACCATAACGCAATCCTAACATAATGCATGGAAGGCTCTGAACTCCATTTCCTCCGAGTTCATTATAATTTTAAAACGATCCTACGTTCATTTCTCGCATTCTTGCGCGAACGTGCTCGGAATTAGCTGAGACACCATCCCGTTGCCTGGTGAGCAAGATAAAATTTTACCGATGGTTAAAAAAATTATTCATTTTATTACATTTACTGCAGCTTGTTAAAATGAAAGAGCGAGAAGAAAAATTGGGCTCTTCCATAAGTACAAGTTATTGGGCGTGAAACACAAACCATTTCCTATTATTTTTTCCCCGAATATTAATTATTAGCATTTTGTGAGACTACATATCCGAAAGCTAATATACAAATTGGATTATATAAGTAAAAATTACATTAGCCATTAATTTAGAAATACGCTCAGCTGTAATAACTTATGAAAGAAAAATTGATCAATAATCATTGAAAATCATTCAAAGGAAATTCATCCCAAGTAACTAAACGGTAATTGCCTTTTAAATTACCACATGACTATACTGAGAGTTTATATCCGTAAAGTTTGCGGAATATGACGATCCATAGAGCTCGAGTAGTAACTACTGGAGATACGTGAACCGATAGTAATGAAATAAAATACTCATGAGTATTATTCTCGAAAAATGGCATGAAAAAGTTACCCATATTAACGCACAGTTCGGAGTGCGTTTGCTCTTTGAACACTCACAAACTCCACACAAAACCAGGCGTTAATTAGTACCAACTAAATTTTAGTCTATTTTCGAATTATTGCTATTAATATTTGTATTTTACCGATTAAGGTAAGTTTTGAATTGACAAATTCTATACAGCAGTAAAATAACATTATAATAAGCAGTAAGTGTTATACGTCGTATAAATATATAATCAAATATAAGAGGAGGACATAAGAAAATATGGAAATCATCAAACAGAAATAATCAATTATATGTACTTCCAGTTTTCATATATATAACTGTTTTACCAGAGCATTAAATTTCCGATTATCATCCTACAGAAGGTTAACCCCCAGGATCAGCTATGCTTAACTTTCAAAATTCAAATTTTTTTCTGCCGTATTATAAATTTTAAAAAAATATCATTTTTCATCTGAAGGAACTGAGAGCAGGAGGAGATTTCTCAAAAGGTCAGTTGTTGACCGTTACGTGAATTCGGCAGGGAGGGGCCCGGAATGAGAGTCCGGTCAAAGACGAAGAGATAATGAGCGGAACGAGTCGTTTCCCTTTGGTTGCATTAGTCTCAGGATGAACTTTGTACTTTTCCTCGATGTACACCTTCGTCCATATCCACATGACGCACTGCTATGGGCCACGAGGACGTGCGGTAGGGGCTGGAGGATTCATAAAAAAATACATCGAAAAGAAGAGCAAGAATCTTGTTAACTGAAGATATGTTCTTGTATGTCAGTGAATCTTACCTTTGGTCTTTTGTTCGAAAAAATCGAATCTCAGGGTCAATTTATTTCGCCGCATATTTTTCACTACTTCAGGAGCCATACGGTGGCAAGGAAACATACAGAATAATGAATAAAATCAGCCTTTTTCCACTTTGACCATCCAACCTCCTAAATTAAAGATCCCCCCCATTACTTGCCTGTACGCTTTACGCTTTCGCTTTATGAGCTTTCTTTGCCCATACATACCTATCTAAAATTCAAATTCATGTGTAGCTAAACTATTGCTGATTGCTGATGCAATGAGTTTTGTTCACTTCATGACCATATACTATGCTCATTGGTTGGCTCAATAATATTTTATAACGCTCAATATAAATAAGCCGTTGACACGGATTTTACGCCGTCCTATTATTTCCAGCACATACTTTTCTGCGTCTATTATTCTATAATATCACGAAATTTTTACCATTGAATATAAGTTTGATTAAAGTAATTTATACTATGCATAATTATATAGTAGTATAGTGTTAATATTGCTTGGGAAAGTGCTGATTGATTCATCATCCTAAGATCGTATTTCCCTTATTTAATCAACTGACCTTGCACTGGGGGACGTAGGCTATTTTCTAAATATTGTGGTCAAAAGCGGACAATTGATATATCTGCAGCAGTTCAAACTGACTTTAACTCCCTGATTCACCTGTCCAAAATTTTGGAAAACTTTTGTGATGCTTTGTGTTCCACTACGAGTTATTCATGCACCAGAAATCATTAACCAGTTTTTCGTTCAGCTTTGAACAAGTATTTGAGATGGACGCCCAATTATCGCCGCATTTCCGAGTCGTGATTAGAAAGAAAAAACCACCTCCCGTTATTCTTAATCGCAACATCTGCCATAAAAATTTCATCGAGTGGGCATGGATCATAATACCGAAATAATAACGACGGTCAAGTATTTTACGTCAGCTATATTTTAGTAAACAAAATAATTAATACGCGTAAGGCTAGTTAACTGCATGAATCACCAATCCGGCATTCGATTTGTTAAGGTACATTATGGCTACACACATTCGATCCAATGACACAGCGATTCATTAAATCGTATATGTACCCGAATAGTAGGTACAGACCATTACTTTTAAACTTGAATACTCAGATATTCATTTAAAATATTTCATATGTATCTATTTACAAAGCTTAGTGTCACAAATTCCTTCCGTATTCTGTTGGCATTATCTCTTAGACAACATATAATGTTGCATAGGCTGTGCAAATAAATGAATCAAACTGTGGCTATGGTTGAGTTATTCTGGCCAAGAATTCCGAGGATATTGTTTATTTCTCTGCCATCAATGATAATCGGATAAAACCCCTGCTTATGAAGTTGTCTGCGTATGTATTAATTTATGGTATCAAATATTGCAATTAGCTACGCGTGAATCAGGGAAACTAACATTTGCCCGATAAAATTAAATTTTAAACTGAGCTCTAAAATTAAAAGTTTTGCCCAGGATAAACGTGAAATCCAAAAATAAACGTACAAATAAATTAAAAGATAAATAAATATATAAATAAATAAAAAATAAATTATATATATATATAATACGTAAATGCAATACTTATACTTGTAAGATACGTTCTTATCTTAAAAATAAGATTATTTATATAAATAAAATAATTAATATACAGACTCGGAATTTCAAAAATGAAGAGAAACGAATCTTTTCTCACTGAAAATATTTCAAAATCTCTCCGGCTTACTTACATTACATTCCATACCTAAGAAAGATTCATTAATTTCGAGCACATCAAGGCTGTGATTGAATTGCAGCAAAAGATTTCAACCCTCACGTCGAGGTAAAACATTGATTGCGTTCACCCACATGAAAGAATTATCTTCATTTAACTCAAGATATTTTTCGATCGTTTACAGGGCATCACAACCTTCTCCATTATTCCCCAGAACGTGCTATGGTCCCACCTACAGTTCATATCGGAAGCAATAAGGAAGGAAGGAAGAATAGGAGTTAGGGTAAGCGAGAGGGGTTGCACGAAGGGTGGGGTCCTACCCATTCCTTTCTAATCACTACCTTCGGGGTCGGTAAGCAAACATCCCCTAAACCGATTCACCCCTCTCTTTCTATCTTGGTCCATCCAGGAGCATCTCCACCCCAACATCCTGCTCCCTTTCCCACTGAAATGTATTCCGGCGCGAATCCTCGGAAATTTTTACTTTGCTCTCGTATAATCTCTTTTTAAAAATGAAAATTATTAAAAAACCAAATACGCCGTGTTATCTTGTTTTATTTCTCCTTCTGCGATAAGCGTCTCTTCAACTTGCGATTACTTTACTCCCCACTTTGAAGGCTGAGCTTGGTAGAAAAATACTTACCCAGCAGATCCAACCCGATAAGACTTTTCAAAAACTCACGATTTGTCCGCAACTCTCCTTCCTCAGCTTATCCGGGTAATCAAATCGATTACTTTCTTCGTAAGGTACGCCAATACCTGGCCTTTCTCTCTCGTTTATTCTCAACCACCCTTACCTATCTCCCCGTTATAAGGAAAAATGCTCCGAAACGACCATACGACGACTACGCGTTACCTGCGTTATCTAACAAGCTTCGCGGAGGATGGAACGGGTGAGATCGCACTGTGGGAGTCCAAAATCTCCTCCTCAACTCGCTATCGACCCATCCCATCCTCAAAATCGCCCTTCTCTACCTCTCCCTGAAGAATTCATAGATATTTCCGCTGATCCGATTGCCTCTGTATCCAAAAATTGCTTCCGAAGTCACGTTACACTCTATCAGGCGAGGTTTTGAGTGTTTGGGGTGGAAAGAAAAAGGGAGATCGGTGTGGGGAGGGAAGATTCCGTAGTCGTAGTGAACCAAGGGTTGGGGAAACCGCTGCAATATCCCGAGGAGAAAAAGGAATAAGGTTAGGAAGAAAAAAAAAGGCGTTGGTGGAAAACTGAGGTACTGTAACCAGTGGGGGTAGGGGAACGGGAACTACAGCCACGTCAACGAGCGGGAAGGGGAAGGAGAGGTACCTAAGGATGAATAAGGAAAAAGAACTTCAGTTAGCTCATTTCTATCCAATTTTGTTTTTTTGGCCATTTTTTCACATTTTCACTGTCATTTTCCATCAATGGAAAGGATTGACCTATGAAATTCAATTTCAATATTCCTTTCCAAACTCTTTTAAGGGTCTCTTTTTCTTGTGGCTTGACCGTCCGTTCCTCTCCTTATATTTTCAGGTAAGAGTATAAATGGGTGTTTATATAAATACATATTGTCATCATTAGAATTTCAATCCAAGAATTGGTTTAGAGTAGCACTCCATTCTAATCTATTATTATTTAAATCCACATGTGCTGATAGACAGTATAAGGTGGCACACAAATCCCAAGTAATCACAAAAGATAATAGGAAAAATGAGTCATTAATCAAAAGTACACTTAAAGGAACTTCAAAACACAAATCTCTTTCACAAAGCAAGAAAACCCCCATCTCATTAGCATCAACCAATCAGGACGAACAAAAGAGATAAATAAAAAATTAGCTGTTACATATAATTTTACACCGCACAGCAATCAAATTAAAACATATATTCCTCACATCTTTTCTTAAAAGTATGCATTCTGTTAGGATGGGCTGGAATAGTTTTGCAGGTAAGGTTTTCCAATCAACAATTGTTTTATTTAGAAAAGAACTTTATTTTTATTTGTTCTTTGTGCCCAGCATTTTACCTTGAATTCGTGGTCATTTCTCCCTGTAATATTTGGCCTCCCCGCCTCTCTCCTAAGATCTGCCCAAGCTTTCACCCAGCTTACCACTGTAATATAAAATATTTCAACTTTGCTCTCACAAGTCTCAATGCTCGACTCCCATACATACGTATGTATAAAACTTGGACAGCAGCAAACAATATAAGATCACATAAAAAGAACAATTACACGTTATTTCTCAATAGTTTCGGCACAATTTAACTTACTCAAAAGAAACAGTAGTAACCAGCTTTTCAATACCGACGTCGATCCATCCTCCCGCCGCGCCACTAAGCCAACTGATGACTGCTTCTTGCACTTCCTCGTCTGACTTGCATTTCTGTCCTCCAAGGTGTTTTTTTAGAGCGGGAAACAAGTATTAGTCGCTGGGGGAAACGTCTTGGCTGTAAGAAGAGTGGTAGATGATATACTAGCCGAATTGATTGAGGAGGGTGGCCGTTTGATAAGACACATGTGGACGTGCATTGTCTTGATGCAAGCACACTCCTTTGCTGAGACACCTTGTTGTAACTGAAGACCTCCAACCCAAGATTCTGCACGAAGAAGTAGCCACTTTCTTCATTAAGGCCTTATTTTATCTCATGAAAGTTAATTCTCCGGTTATTGCGCACTATCTCGTCAATTGGAGCCACCGTTGATTCCGGCAAACTCGGCCGCCCCGACAGCTGCTCATCGAGACCGTTTTCCCGGCAATCAATAAATCTTCTGCATCACTTCCTTACGTTTTTAATGTACATACTCTTCTCACCGTAATCTTTTACTGAACGGCGATGAATTTATACCGGAGAAGCAGTCGTCAATTGCCTTCACGACGCGGCGGGAGATGGGTACGACGCTGGTATTAAAAGGCCGCTTAAAAGGATGCAAAAAAAGATTGATCGTCAAAGCAAATACGTAGAAAAATGGCCAAATGTTCAAATGTTCCAACTATGTGCTAAAATTGAGAATAAATTTGATTTTACATGAAAAAAAAGGAGACGTCACTTTTCGAATTGCCCCCTTAAATACATATAGATATATATATATATATATATATATATATATATATATATATATATATATATATATATATATATATATATATATATATATGTATACGCACACCCACGCAACCATGCCCCTGATACGAATTTCGATTGAGCATTCTGATTACTGAGTTGGGGAGGGGAACGTGAAGAGCCTGGAAGAAGAGGAACTTCTTTTATTCCTTATTTTACTTTATTTTAGATGGAAAGCTGGAGAGAACCTCCATCGGCATGAGACTGATCGAGTCGAGACAAAATTATTTCCGCCAAATTCGTAATAACCTAGCTCCTTTTAAAGGTCTCACTGCTTGAGTGGGACATTTTTGCTTTTTTGCAAAGTGGATCTGTACTTGCGACTAATGCACCTAACCATATTCCCAAATTGGAATATATATTCGTACTGAATGAACCCCGAGAGGCTCTTACCAGACAAATATATCTCCAAAATCCACCCACAACGCTGGCTTTTTGCTGTAATTTTCCTATTAGTTTAAAAGAAAACCCAAAGGTGAGGAAATCATTCATTGGTGAACAAAATGTTTTTTGAGAATATTAATTGCTTATTCAGGATCGACGGTCAACTATGGTATTTTTTGTTACTATATATTTAGATATCACATGCATAAAAAAGGTATCGTAAATAATATAATAGAATTTTTAAGAAAATGGAACAATTGAATTTCTCTTCGTTTAAAAAATTTAAAAACTAAATATGTCAAAAGAAGACGTTTTCATTTATTACTAATATTTGCATATGTAGAGAATATTAAATGTATTTTTTTAAATCATAATATTATAGTTGATATTTTATACCCTAAGAGCTAAATACTCAGGTTTTAATAACCGAATCCAGAGAAACTAGTGTTTAATGAGGGGTATCAAGTAACAACAATAGTAGTAGAAGTCGTTATTTTGCACTAATTCAAGTTCTATCGTATATGTTTTTACGATTATGAGCATGTTTACATACTGTACTGTACCTATTTTACGATTTATGTATTTTAATATTGATATTGTTGTGTAAAAGTTAACTTATTTATTAGTGCATGAAGTTTGCAATAAGTAATTCGGTCTCATAAATGTTTCCAGGACATTCATTGTTTACTTGATTGGTCCTGAAGAAATAATTACCTAGTTGGAATTGATAGAAATATTTTCATACTAAAAGACTCCTGATAGCTAACATGTATGCTTCGTCCTCCAGAAGGCACTCTATTACCCGGAATTTTAATATAATTTCCATCCAAGTAGTTTTCATGTTAATTTTATTGATCATCAAAACTTATTACTTTGTGCTATTTTTACTTTTGTTACTATTATTTATTATCCTCCTCTTTTAATAGTCTGTTCTTGTTGATGAGGAAATTTTATTCATGTACTCTCCCAATTAGTCCTTTTGGTTTACATTCACATATATTCCACATACCGATAATCTCAATACCTTCTAGCACGTTGAATTTGAAATAGTTTTTTTTAAGTATTTATACACTTCCACAAGCGTCCATGGGGTGTTTTCGTTTGCCTTTCCCCATTTAATGTATTTTATTCACTTTTGCACCTGGAAAACCTCCCGTTTCATCCTATTTCTGCATGTTTTAAATTTTGAATCCAATTCATAAGTCCATAAATATAGTCTTCGTTAATTTAATACTTCGGTATTCACTGGAAGACTCCATTCCACCTGGCTCTCATTTTCTTATATTCTCATTTAACTACTGTAATGTTTATTGTAATGTCATTATGTTTCATACAATGATATTAACGTTGGTCAATATTTTAAGGTAATTTAATACATATCCTCTAAATTAATAACTTGGCCTCCTGCACTCTGCGACAATCTCATTAATTGTCTTAAATAAATTTCATCTTATTTTTAACTCTCAAGTGGAACAATTAATGCGCTTAGCAGTAAATTCAATTAGCTGCCTGACTAGCCTTATTGAAGCCTCATTACCGCATGTGAAACTAACTGAACAGGTTTTCAGTTAAATTTTACCATCTCTAAAACCCCTTCTATGACTGACTTTATTACAGTTTCTTCAGCCCCCGTTTGAAAATCACGGCTGATAGGGCCAACCGCATTGTAATCTTATAACTATAAGATCCATTATTACTTTCAGTCTTTTTTGGAGACTAATCATTGGTATTTAAGTATCTTCATATTTTACCGTCAACTTCAATTTATAGTACATGTATTTTATCTTATTCTCGGCTATTGTTTATGGAAAATTGAACAAATGTAGTGCTATTGAAAACTTTCCTTTGCCTCAAACACAACTATTTTGCATGTGTTGTTGTAGCTTCAAATATTTTAAAACATGTAACACGATCAAAAAAAAATAATTGTATTAAAAACTCATTGTACTCAACTCACTCAATAAAACGATAAGAGACTATGTGAAATATTAAAAAACATTATCAGAGTAATTGAGTCTGGAGCAGAATAATTTAACTACGTAATTTTTTGCAGCAACGCGGGTAAGTAGGAAAAACGGAGTTAGTCATAGAAGAAGGAACACAGACGGAATAGTTTTCGTAGATCATTTCAAAGTAGAAGTTTAATAATGATAATGATAATAATGCAGGTGAATTTATTTTAGGAAATCAAATGCCATCCGGAGAACAGAAAAATATACCGGGCAAGGTTCTCGGAGAGAGGGAGCTAAGAGGAAATCTGGGGGAAATATTAAATATGAATGCTTGGGATGGATTTTTTCATAGAGAATGTAAAGAGGAGTACCATCTGGCGTGAGAAGATATGGAAATATGGTTAAAATAAAGATAGATGTCTTCGAAAAATTTGAACGAAAGGATCCTAGGAGCCAGGATAAATGAACACAGCGTATTTCAATCTGACTAAATCGAGGAAAGAAAGAAGCCATCATAAGCTTCAATACTATAAGGAATGTGATACAGAGAAGTTGGTACGGACTATTGTTTATACTTGAATTACATTTTGGTCACATCTTTTTAAAAAGAGTATAAAAATTAATAAAGATGTTGGTAGGAAAAAAATTGCTAAGATGATTACTGCAAAGATTTAAATGCAGAGAATATGCAAAATACAAGCACATTGACCCTTATTATTTGATACAATGGTTAGTCTTTAACGCTGTGTTTACGTTGAAGTAAGCGTAAGTCAACGAATATATGTAAGTGCGCGATTATTTAATTTAATTTACAAAGATCTCAAGAAAAAAAGGCATATAGTACAACCTGGATTCTACTTCAATATGCATAGGTAACAATGTTTGAGCTTTGAAGCGGCTTTATTTTAAATGTAAAATTAACGAGCCTATCAATAATTACGGGCTACGAAATAATTATTTCGCTTTTGAATGTCCTTAAATCTAATTAGATCATATCTTTTATCCATTAGCAACAGAAAACTCAACGTATTCAGAAGGCAATTATATTTCTTTTTATCCGATATGAAACTGAAAATGTTTCACGAAAGTTGTTAAAATAAAAGAAAATGAGATTTTATTCTAGTGCACCTGAGGGAACTTGAGTTTTATATGAATAATGGTGTACCTATTCAAGCACTTTTCTCAAGGTTAAGCAAATAATTTATCTCCTTCAGGTCTCTAACCAGATGGGCTTTAGTGAAATCAGTTTTTTTTAAAGAAACTCGGACAGTGACTCTTTCAAAGAGGGTAATAAGGGTTTGCAACAAAGACACCTCATTAGGGTTTCTTTAAACAAATCTTTTATTTGATCTTTCGAAGCGTAAGTTATTGCATATGATATATTATTGAAACCTTATTTTATGCAAACTCTTCAATTTACTGAGATTTGTGTCAAAATTCTACGCATGCAAGTGCTTTCTGATTTTCATGATTGATTTCGGCTTTGGAACTAAAATACCTAAGTCAAGGTTAGAGAAAAATATCACATTCAGGGAATTTCAATAATATTCACCAAAAACTGCTCATTATTTTGTTCAAAACAACCTGATATTGTAATTTCAAACAATCTCAAAAATCAAATTTAAATTCATTTTACGGCAATAGCATAGATGAATACATTTCCTGCTAATTATTCAGCTCCTGATTTCTATATTATTACTATTCACAGCACAAAAATCTATCGATATATTATGTTGTGAATTCAGAATTTTCATTCTCTATAACTGCATTCATTGTTTTTAGAGTGAGAATGTTGATTTTTTTGTGCACGTACTTTTAGTGCATACTTTAAATGAATCCCAAATGATTAACACCTAATTAACTCTTGTATTTCTACGACATAATGCGTTAAAATTATTGATCAAGTCACTTCAAACTTATTGAATTATATTCAATACGATGATTTTGCTGATGCATGTTACCACGGTAGGAAAAGATGTACTATGGATTCAATAATATTTGTTTAACCTGATTTATTCAATCGACCATTTACGATCTCTTTCATAGTTGTTTCTTCTGTAGATACTTTCACTTAATTCTAAATTCATTCTTACTTCATTACATGTATTTATAGATGTTAATTATCCGAACTGAGTTATCCTTTGAACGTGAAAAGCATTACATATAAATGGTTTTGCCGAGTCTGTGATATGATTTATTTTATGAAATGAATTAAAAAATATATTTTCATTTTGGACTTCAGGCTGAACTTTTGATTTTAGGTTTAGGATTAATTCCTGCTACGATCAGTTACAGTTCCTCCTCAAGGAGGTTTTCGCTAATACTCTAATGCCTTTTTCCGATTAATGCTCACGATTGTTTAAGAAATACATTACTAGTTCGAAGCCGATACTCTTCGGTTCAATATTTGTCCAAGTACATAAATACACTACAATTTTTTTTATTTTAAGACTTTTTTCAGGAGTTCTCACTGATCGTCTTCAGTTATTGCAATGTTCTTAGACTATTTAATGCTGCATTACAGATTTTATCTTATTTCTCTCTAATTTTGGAAACTTTTGGTCATGGGGCCATAGTATACAATTCCTGGTCAGTGCGTGTGTCTAATGCTGATACTCATACGGTGAATTACGTTAAAGCATATAAGTCCTATTATATTAATTGAGACGAGATATTTCTCTGATCACAAATCATCATTAAAATTTTTTTTTCTTCCTTCAACCCCCGGCAATGTTATTGGCCGGGGGTTGTTACAATCCAATGGAGAGAAAATAAAAATAGGTAGCTAAAAATGCTCTTAAAGCCATTTGAGCTATGCAACTATTCACATATCCTAATTTTAACGGAATACCTTATCATTTGGTGCCAAATTTGATACCTGTGATCTTGCCAAAATATCCATGAGCGGTAGTTAGTCAGAGGAGAGGAAACGTCAAAGTACATTTGAGGAATTTATTAGAAGTAAATCACGAATGTTATTCAACAAAAATAGCCCTTCCTCTAAGACAAGCACTTTGTAGTTGCCGTCATACGTGTCAGATATCATATAATGAAAACGTTTTCCTTCATATTTTGTTTGCATTCTATAATTTAAAACATTGAAACGAACATAATCAACTTACTTAAATAAAAACGATTACTAATGCACATTTAGGATTATTTTTTATAACAACACATTAACGCCCTGAAAGTACAAATGTGACCGTAAGGCTGAAGTTTCCCCTATCCAGCTTTATTTCTCGCTCGCTCACTAATTATTTGAAATTGTTTTGAAAGGTTACTAGATGTCTTTTTTAACATTAATTTATAAATATAACCGAAATAACTATGTAATGGTTTCAGTGTAATACTGTTGATACGAGGGTCATCCGGAAAGTAGTACCCGTTCGTGCCGCATGAAGTGCTGACGACGCGAGTAGCCGCTGGACGAGGTCAGATAGCTTCAGTGGCTTGTCTGCCTTCTCTGAGCCAAGTTGCGTGACGCTAGCATTGCCTGTGTTGTTTCTGTGATTGTTTACAATGTTTAAAAAAATTGAGAACGCCGCCAGTTGTGAAGTGAGGGCAGTGATTAAATTCCTCAATGCAAGAAACGTTCGCCCATGTGATATTCATCGCCAATTAAAGGAGGTGTATGGAGACAATGTAATGGACGAGTCGTCTGTTCGGCGGTGGTGTCGCAACTTCAACATGGGGAGGGGGAACACACACGATGATGAGCGTTCGGGGAGACCGTCTGTCATTACAGACCAACTGGTGAGCTCAGTTGACGAATTCGTGAGGAACGATCGGCGCGTCACAATTGATGACATCTGTGAGCATTTTCCCAATGTTTCTCGAACAATTGTTCATGAAATTGTTAAACACCATCTGCATAATGCAAAAATTTGTGCAAGATGGGTCCCTCGCGTATCTCAATGAGCTGGCGGCGAAGGACTATGCAGCAGGAATACAGAAACTTGTCACACGTTATGACAAATGCCTTAATTTGCTTGGAGATTATGTTGAGAAGTAGTTTAAAGTATCCTCTTTCAAATAAAATTTTTTATGTTTGTTAATATTTACTTTTGTGTCTTTATTTCACGAACGGGTGCTACTTTCCGGATGACCCTCGTACTAGTTTAAGCAAATAAACCTCAACACTATGTTGTAACGTTTATTTTCATTAACCTATGAGCGGTTACAAAATGAACGGAGGGCAGTACGGTTACACATGGGGTAGAGATGGGAAAATTAGTCACAGGTAACGGGAATTATGAGTAAATGAGGAATTTAAGAACAAACCGCAAGGGTTGGGAGATACGGAGAGAGACTATTTTTCAACATTTTGGATGAATGAAGAAGGAAGTAGATATGGGAAGAAGATAAAATAGCGATGGGTAAAGGAAAGAAAGTGGAGGCGATGGTGGAATAGGAGTGGCAAGATAGTTTTGCCAGCTTGAGAGACAGAGTTGAAACCGTGTTATTATTAATTCAACAGATTACATTACGGATGCGATGAATAAAAGAATGAAGCAAAAGAGGATAGGACGTGCAGGTTATCTCTTTTTCTCTTTTCTACTTTTTCTCGCCTCCTTATACTTTCCACATTCCCGCCCTCATCCGCTCCCTTTCTACTTCAACTCCCTTCTATCCATCGTCCTCACCCTGCATTCCTTTTCCTTTGCCGTTCCGACCCCCGTGCTCATCGACTTCCTTCCCATCAAATGCCAGAGCGCTTTCCGTTCCATCTCCTGCCGTCCCTTCCAAGTCCGCCGTCTCTTTTCTGCGCTCCAAAACCTCCCACCCACCCGGAATCCTTCCCCACGCCCTTTTTCTCCCCGCCTATTCATTCTCCACTGCGTCACATCATCGCGAAACCCCGACTTCTGTCCCCTTCTACCCAACCCTCACCACGTCCTTCTCTGACCACGTTGCCACCTGCCTCCTCCCTTTTATCATCACCTTCTCTTTCAACTCAGCATCTCCCACCCACCCCCGTATCCTCGTCCATGGATGCCCTTGGAGCATGTGTTTCTGTGGAAATATATGATTTTTCTCCTCCCTCCTTTGGCTTGTCTCCCCATCCACCCTCTTCTCTCCCGACCCCGTTGCCACTTGCCTTTTACCTTTTATCGTCGCTTCCTCACTCACCTCAACCTCTCAACCCCATGCATTCCCTCCTCGGCTGCTCTCCCAGTAAGTCTTACATTACAAAAATATGATTTCTCTCCCACGGAATCTTTCTTTCTCCCATTTCCGAGAGAGGAACAAATCTCGTTGGCCCCGCATCCCCGTTTGAGGTTTATTATGCATATAAAATATTTTTCCCCTAAAAATACCGGATTAAAGCTTCTGGAGTAGTCATCATGTGCCGCGTCCTCATAAGGGGTGACTACTGAATAATTTATGATCGACGTAGCTTTCTAGGTAGAAAGGTGAGAAAATTCATGAAAAGATAAACGGCCGGTTTAATGCATCAGATGCATTTTGAGCATTGTATTTGACTTTCTTGAGTGAATAAAGAGATGATTCATGAGTGAGCGTGGGAATATAAATGGCTCAATAATGGGCCATATATTCGTAAGGGGTAAATACGTCACCTACATATGTATATATGTAAAGGACATTGTGTTCGCTAGTCACATGAGTGACCTGGTATTGTAAATTCCTTACTTTTTTTAAACATAAATAAATTAAATAAGCTTGCATTTTTCTAATTGCTGCTGACGGTATAGCAAGAAAAAGATACTTTAAAGAGCAAAGTCCATGTGCAGTAGAGGAGCAATCTAATGAAATATTTGTGTGTAGAAGTTCATTTTTCACCTGAATAATGATGGTTAGAAGTCTCTTAGATGCTAATTAGATGGTTAAAAGCTTACATATGGTAACGATAGATCAGGATGGAACATATTCTTTAAATTTTAATTAATGTTTTTAAAATACATTAATTCGAGCGGCATGTTTCATGAAAGATAAAATTCAAGTGTATGGGGTTAATTTGGTTTTATATGTCCCGTGAAATGTTTCAATCTTACTCATGCAATCACATTTGTTGACATACTGATTAGAGTTTACTAACACTATAGCCTCGTAGTTCCATTTTCCATCACTGCGCCTTCAATGTCTTCGTACATTTGCGATAACCTTATCACACTTTAATTCCTTTGATCGCTGAAATGGATAGGGTAAAGGTTTCAGTTGCTAAATCACGATGCATTATGAAATTTTTTTGAATGGCAAAAGAATTATCAGAGGGAATCCGTTGCTAGTCTCAATATTTGATAAAATGGGATATCTCGTTCCGCACTGCATTAGGTCGTAAACTGCTGACCAAACCAAGAATATTTCCTTCAAATAGAAGTTAAGGGGTACCGTAGGGTTCCATTCGTCTTCCATTCAAATGTGTTTAATGTCACTGATACCTCTAATAATTGAAGTCGGAAATGCATTAGCGAGGAAATATCAAGTACATATTGACAATCTTCCTTACAGGTTACGGCTCTAAGATGCTGCAATTGAATGTCCTTCCACGAACCTAAGAATATAATTACTAGGAAATTATATTTATTGTATAATGGGAGAGGTTGAAGTAAGAATCAATTTCATTTCCACTATTCTGCTAAAAAAATTAAAAACTAATATATTTATGAAACATCTATTGCGCCCCTTCCCTCAAAACTTTGATGACGATTGAATATTTTTAATGTCTGCTTCTAAGTAAATTGTAGCAAAATATTTTTCTAAAGTTAAATACATATTAAACATACTGTCGCTATCATTAATTGCACTCTTAACGGCACGTAAATAACCTTCTCTCTAAGCGAAGATGCTCTTAAAAATGAAGCATAATGAACACTCTGTAAATACTTCATTTAAATTAAATATAAAGAATAAACTAATTTTTTTGGTTGAATATAAAATCAACAATTTTAGATTTTATTTGTTTAGTATAAAAGCCATCAACTTTAAATATAATGGGAAATATGAGATTTTTAGCAGTTGTCTCCACTGAATAAATCTAATAAAAATGTACATTAAACTAAGAATATATTTAATAAAATGGTTGCATATATCTCTTTCCACCAAAAAAGTACACAATTTCCATTTAAACAAACAATATGTTCTTCTAAAAAACATAAAAGGATAACGAAATCGTCTCAGATGTTTATTTTTTCAAAAGAGGTAAAAGATGCAACTTGAATGGCCCGAAACCAATCTATTTAACCTATACTTACCTGTGTTATTTCCGTACTCTACCTAAATTCGTGAGATTACGTTTGACACTTTCCTTACCACCTTTCACAATCAATAACTTTGACAGTCAAGAGACCTGTCCCAGCACAATAGGCACACTTCCCATTTTGGTTACCTGTAATGCCAACTACCTCGACATTGACTGACACTGTAGAAGCGTAACGAAACCACAAAGGAAAGCTCCACCGCGACCTCTCACACTGACTGTACAGATGCCATTAGCTGTCGAAAACAGTAAGCGGATCGCGATGGATCAGAGGGAGGCGTCCCATGTCACGTTCAATGCAAAACGTTCAAACTCGGAGAATATTAAGAACATTGGGATATCCTTTGCTTTGTGCTTTAATTTTTTAACAAATTGAACTGTATGATCTTCTCAAATAGATATATATATATATATATATATATATATATATATATATATATATATATATATATATATATATATATATATATATCTTTTTATATATATATATATATATATCTTTTTTCTGGGTCCGCTACATAGACGATATTTTTATTCTCTGGACACATGGCTCTGACTCTCTCAACAACTTCTTATCCGCCTTAAATTCATCTTTCACGGTTAAATTCACCTCTTCCATTTCAGACTCCACTATCACCTTTCTTGACACAGACATCTCACTTCAAAACAACAAATTCACTACTTCAGTACACATCAAAGCCACTACCCATCAGCAATACCTACACCACACTAGCTGTCATCCTCAACACACAAAACGCTCGATTCCTAACTCTCTCTCCATCCGCGGACACCGAATTTGCAACACCACAGCCACTCTCAACAAATACCTTGCCAATCTACACCTTGCACTCCTCAAACGCGGTTACCCAGAAAAGTTGCTACGAAATAAAATCCACCGTTCCACCCGACCACACACACCACACAATAACAAACCCACATCTGACGCAGGACTCAACCTTTGCACCACCTATTACCCCGGATCACACAGACTGAAAACCCTCCTTAAAGAACTGTTCCCAATTCTACATGACAATGACGCGACCTCATCCTTACTACCCCAATGCCCATCTATCGCATACAGACGACCCGCCAATCTCAAAAACCTTCTGAGATCCACCAACCCTTTGGCGCCCCCCCGTGACAAATTTCCCAATATTTCCCCAACTTGCAACCGCCCCCGATGTAAAACCTGTCCTCTTATTATGCCTACTCCCCTCTCCCTACATCCCCTCATAGCCCCCCCACCTCGTTCCCACGCTAATTGCCTCTCAAAAAATATTATTTATCTTTTATCATGCAAGCATTGCACTTCCTTCTACATAGGTGAATGCATTACCCCCTTATCCATCCGAATGAATAATCACCGATACTCCTGTAATTCTGCCTCACTCTCTTCTCTTCCTATCCCTTCACACGCCAATTCCCACAACCTTTCATTCGACCAGTGTTTTTCCCTCAGCATCCTAGAATCCCTACCTGATTCAGCTACCAACATAGAGGTGAGAACTCGTGAATCCGCCTACATACTATCCTTCCGTTCCTTTAAAATTCCCACCCTTAACCGCCATATTTAATTTCCCTCCCAGCATTCCCTCCACACCTCCCCTCCACACCTCCCCTCCACGCCCATAACTCTTTCCCCTCTCCTGTTCCATAGCATATTTTCAGTCTCTCTTGAAGAAGGCCCCTGAGAGGGCCGAAAGCTCGAACAATTTACCGTGTAAGTGTTCTTTTATATGTGTCTATTCTTTTCTATTTGTGTTATGTTGTGTCAGCCAATTATATATATATATATATATATATATATATATATATACACATAGAATAAAATATATATATATATATACATATCTTATATGTATATATTATATTATATATATATAGATATATACATAGAGTATATATACATATTTATGCATAGAGTCTCACTTGAAGAAGGCCCCTGAGAGGGCTGAAAGCTTGAACAAATTACCGTGTGAGTCTCCTTTTAAATGTTGCAATTCTATTCTATTTGTGTTAAATTGTGTCAGCCCAATATTGTACCGCTCGTGTGAGTTTTTCCGTACAATCGTTAAATATTATCTATATATATATATATATATATATATATATATATATATATATATATATATATATATATATATATATATATATACGAGGAAGGCAACGGGAAACCACCTCAATTATCATTCCCAAGAACAATGTGATGGACAATAGAGATATTTTGAGTCCTGGCAACCACGGGGCTCGGCCCAATCGGCCGTGTGTCGTGCCCGGCAGCGGGGGAGGCAAGGCTTCCACGGTCGTCATCCCACGAAACCCTTGAAAGGGAAAACCAGCAGCAGCAGGACAGAAGACGCAGAAGAAGAAGACCAAATTAGTTAGAATAGGAACGTGGAATGTTAGGACAATGATGAGGACGGGGAAATTGGAGAATGTTAAACGAGAGATGGAAAGGGGAAATATAGATATTTTAGGTCTATGCGAGGTGAGATGGAAAGATAGCGGGGATTACTGGAGTGATAAGTATAGAATAATATACAGCGGTGGGGACGAGAGCCAACGAGGGGTCGCCATAGTATTAAATGAAGAGGTAGGAAGAAGCGTAGTCAACATAGAGCAGGTAACGGATAGAATACTACTAGTGGAGATAACAGCAGAACCGACGAACTTAGTTATTATCCAGGTATACATGCCACCGAGCAACCATAAGGAAGAAGAGGTCGATAGGATATACGATCAGTTAGAGGACATGATTGCATGTGTTCCTGCAGGGAAACATTTGATAGTGATGGGGGATTGGAATGCGACAGTAGGCGAAGGAAGAGATGGTGATGAGGTGGGGGACTACGGTTTAGGCACGAGGAATAACCGCGGGGAGAAAGCAGTTGAGTTCTGCAGGAGACAGGGGTTAGTTATCACCAACACTTGGTTCAGACACCACAAAAGACGCAGGTATACATGGAAAATGCCAGGTGACTCGGGAAGATATCAGCTAGATTATATCCTGGTTAGACACAGGTTTAGGAACAGTGTGATATATTCCCACAGCTTCCCGGGAGCGGATGCGGACTCAGACCACAATTTAATTGTTATGAAATGTAGCGTACGGTTTAAAAAGATAAGGCAGGGGCGGCGAGTTAGAAAATGGAATGTATAAGCATTAAATGGGTTGAAAAGAAAGGAATACAAACAGGCGGTAGAGAAAATCATGGAGGACGGTAAAGAGCTAAGTACTATTGAAGAAAAATGGGAATGTATCAAAAAAGGGTTGTCTAAAGCGGCAAAAGACACTATTGGAACCGTTAACGCTAAAAGGACTCGTAAACCATGGTTCACGGATGAGATGATTACAAAAATGGATGAGCGGCGAAAATGGAAGAATATAAATACAGAATTAGGCAAAATGAAGTACAAAGAATTGAACAATAAATTGAGGCGGGCAACAAATAAAGCAAAGGAAGCATGGTGGAAGACGCAGTGCGAGGATATGGAAAGTCTGCAGAGGAAGGGTGAAATCGGTGCGCTGTACAGTAAAGGTAATCTTTATCGGGAAGTAAGAAACGGAGATCAACGATAGCAGTTAGAGATAAGGCCGGTAAGGTTATAGTTGACGCAGGAAAGATCCAAGAGAGATGGAAGGAATATGTAGAAGACCTGTATAGTAAAGAGCTTAGACCAACAAAGTTAGACAATGAAAAGGAACATGACGTAGAGGAAGATAGCTTAGGTCCAGGCATACTAGACAATGAGATAGAAAGGGCATTAAGGGAGATGAAACTAAATAAGGCCGTGGGGGTAGATAACATTCCCGTGGAACTTTTGAAATACTTGGGAAAATGTGGGAGGAAGAGGCTATATGGGCTGATCCGTAGTATTTATGAGGAGGGAATCTGGCCGGAAGACTTTGTGAGATCAGTTTTAGTTCATATTCCGAAAAAGGTAAAGGCCACGTCATGTGAGGACTATAGGACAATTAGTTTGATATCCCACGAAGCTAAGGTTGTTCTCAGGATCATAAACAAAAGGATAGAGAGTAGGGCAAATGATTACTTAGGGGATGATCAGTTTGGGTTTAGGAAGGGGAGAGGTACGCGTGATGCCATTGCAGTAATGAGATTATTAATCGAGAGGAATATAGAACACAACCAGTAGGTATTTGCCTGTTTCGTAGATTTCGAAAAAGCGTTTGATAGAGTAAATTGGGAAAAACTAATGAGTATATTGCAGAAAATAGGAATAGATTGGAGGGAAAGGAGGCTAATCCGCAACCTGTACATGTCTCAGACTGCTCAGGTGCGGGTGGTAAACGGGGAGTCAGGATGGGCAGTGTTAGGAAGGGGTGTAAGGCAGGGTTGCCCATTATCACCGTTGCTGTTCAACCTGTACGCAGAAGAAATGATCAAAGAGGCATGGGAAGAACTCGAGGTAGGAATGAAAGTGGGCGGGGAATTCGTAAAATCAGTTAGGTTTGCTGATGACCAAGCTTTAGTTTGTCAGTCAGCCAAGGGGCTGCAAGCATTGCTTAGTGAATTGGAAATTCAGTGCGACAGGTATGGGATGAGAATCAATATTAATAAAACAAAGGTTATGCGATTTTCTAGAAAGAAAAAGGCCAAGCTTAACATTAAAATAGGAGGGCAAAAGCTAGAGCAGGTAGAACTGTTTACGTATCTCGGTAGTGTTTTGGACCAACACGGTCAAAGTAGTAGGGACGTAAGGAGAAGAATTGCGCTAGGCAAAGAGGCTTTCACAAGGAGGAGGGAGTTGATGACGGGGACTTTGAGTAAGGATGTTAAGAAAAGACTCGTAAAAACTTTGACATGGAGCGTAGCTATTTACGGAGCGGAAACGTGGTCATTGAAGCAGGAGGATAGACGTAGATTGGAGGCTTTTGAAATTTGGGTGTGGAGAAGAATGGAGAAGGTGAAATGGACAGAGAAGTAAACAAATGAGGAAGTACTTGGTATGGTGGGCGAAGAGAGGGGTTTGTTGGGAGCAATCCTATGGAGGCAGGAAAAGTGGATGAAGGGGGTGTTGACCGGCAGTGGGATGTTGAAGACTGTGATAGAGGGTAGAATGTTGGGCAAAAGAGGAAAGGGAAGGAACAGGATAGGGTTGTTGGACGGGATGAAGGGAGGAAGGAAGTACTCAGAGATGAAGAGGGACCTGATATAGAGTAGGATGATTGATTTTGTGTTTTGTTAGGAGTAATAAAAAATATTTGTTTGGTAGTTGTGTCAGTCCAAAAACCTACCTTAACCCGTAGATTACTTAAAAAAAAAATATATATATATATATATGAAGAATTGAGAAGGTGAAATGGACAGAGAAGAAAACAAATGAGGAAGTACTTGGTATGGTGGGCGAAGAGAGGTGTTTGTTGGGAGAAATCCTATGGAGGCAGGAAAAGTGGATGAAGGGGGTGTTGACCGGCAGTGGGATGTTGAAGACTGTGATAGAGGGAGAATGTTAGGCAAACGAGGAAAGGGAAGGAACAGGATAGGGATGTTGGACGGGATGAAAGGAGGAAGAAAGTACTCAGAGATGAAGAGGGACCTGATATAGAGTTGGATGATGGATTTTGTGTTTTGTTAGAAGTAATAAAATATTTCTTTGGTAGTTGTGCCCATCCAAAAACCTACCTTAACCGGTAGATTACCTTAAAAAAAAAATATATATATATATATATATATATATATATATATATATATACATATATATAAGTATATATAAATATATATATATATATATATATATATATATATATATATATATATATATATATATATACATATATATAAGTATATATAAATATATATATATATATATATATATATATATAAATAAATATATATAAATATAAATATATATATATATCTTATTTAAACATAATTGATTTACATTTTACTTTTGAATGTGACAGTTGCAAGAAATTTATCCAACTATTATTTTTGTGTGAACTTTTCTACAAGAATTTAAGAAACTTCATTTAATATTAGGGGGTACAATTTTAAATGCTATATGATATCGATTTGGGGCCACGAAACTGGAGTTACTAATTGATAAATTTATCAGACACTAATTATTATGCATATATATGTAGTATGTAGTTCATCGGTGATATCATACAAACTAACGCAATAGACTTTTACCACTTTTTCCAAATTCTTTGCACAAGGATGGCGCGGACTTAGCAATTTGTTTTGATTTGATTAGTCAATATGAAGCTTGACGAGAAAAATGAAACACTTTAATTTCTCGGAAATAACCGATTACACGCTGTATTTTTAATACATTTTCTCCCGATCTATTTTAATGTCATGATTATAGCATTATTCTAGGGTGTCTCTTTCAAATATGTAGGACCATGTAAAGAGCTTATATGCTTCTGTAATTCGGTCCAGTTCACTTCTCATGAACTATAATCGGCAATTCGAGCAATTGGAAAGATTTCTTTAGATAAATTTATGTAAAATTGTCCATTTAGTTGAGTGAGCATATGTGAATACTTTGATTTTAAGAAATTTTTATGGCAACTCAGCGCGATTCAGGCGTATTATTCACGCATTATAAGACGAAAATGCAATATCACATTTGAGGTTACCTTGTCGATAAATTAAACGAAAATATGTATTCCGCAATATTCCTTTCCTACCATTGAGTGAAAACAGATTTAGCTAGAAACCATTGACTCTAAATCAAAACATATCATGGTTTTTATAACGTGGATAGCATCGAGCTATATTCATATATGTGAATGCACATGAACTACGGGGATCCGAGGATGACCATGATATTCAATAAAATTCATGTGAAGGGAAAATATCCTAAAATTGTAGGCAAGTTAAATTCAATGAACTTATAACTTAATTTGCGTGTGACTTCTATCTAATTAATTCAGAGAATGAAGGAGAGCTTAGTTGATGGTTAATCTCTTCAATCTCAAAAAATTGATTTTCAGAATACTTGTTGACAGCGTGCTGACGAAGATTTAAGATCGACATTTTGGAGATTGGTTACAGTTAGTAATATAAGGTAGGCCAAAAAGTATAAAGGCCGAAAAATATTTTGGATTTTAATTTAAAAATTGTAAGCTCAAATATTAACCCGCATAAATATTGATCCTCGACGCTGGAATTGACATTCTAATGCATTTCACACAATGACAAATACTAATCCAGCATATCTAAAACGTATATCATGCAGGTGAAATAAACCTTTTGCATGAATTCAAAATTTGACGCTAATATTGTTCAATCGAATAAGCAATTTTATACGAATAAGCAATTTGGTCTTAAATCTACGTTCAATTCGCCTTGGCGGGATGTGTCCAGAGTCTTAAGTTTCGTAAAGTTTTATGGCAACCTACTCACTCCAAAAAAGTTGAACTTTACTCTTTCCGCATCAATAGTTTAATCTTCCTTAGATAAGTAGACGTTTCTCAATACGGAATATTAACGTTTCCATGGCCACCAAGACCGTTTCTATGAGGGTATGTTTTTAAAAACCTCTAATGATAGAGTCGCCGTAAGAGAATTGATTGATATGAAGTTCTTAGAACGGTTGAACACTCCGCTGCTCATTTTCGGCATAAAAAAGCGCAGCATTCTTATCTCAATCGCCTTTTTAGTTTGATCGAGAAAGTGGAAAAAAACGAATAAAGCTCTCATAAATTAAATAATACTTCTTACTCGGGTGGCAGCTATTTCAGTCCTTTGCAATAGATGGTGATGGCATCCATCTACATAGATTTTTATTCATAACGCCTGCAGAATTAATTTAAGCTTAAAAACTACTTTGAATCAACATTTCAGTGTGACAAAGTTTAAGATATCTAAAAAAAGTAAGTAATACTCAAAGGTTTAGGCTTTTGGGCGTTTCGTCTCTTTTCTTGGTGACAACAGTTATTGAGTGATAACAAGACAGTTGGTTCTACCAATCGGAGCTATCCCAGGGCCCCCATTCCCTTATATGTGACGGCCAAATCAACGCATCGTCACTATTGACCTGAAAACGCCATCAGGATTACAGGATAAACTGTCACTAAGCTGTCGCCAAGATATACCCTGACCCGGAGGAACGCCCGAAAGCCCTAACCATTGTGAATAAACGCAGCGGAAACCTCAGATTTCAGGATGTACTACTGTTAAAATGTAATGTAATGTTCCTGAGGTGACGGAGCCAATTTGGAAGAAACGCTTTGGGAAGTGGAAAATACCAAGGAAGAAAATAATTCTTTCACATGTAATGAAGACTGAATGGAATTATGAAGTTAAAGGAGGACATATTGGAGGGAAAAAAATGCGCGTGGGAAAAGGTCTGTGCGAATTGTGAAAGTATTTAGGGACCGTTCAGCATCTATCATTATTAGAAAGGTCTTCCTTTGTATTTTTAACTTAATTAATGTCAGGGATTCAATAGCAATAATCTAAATTCATGTTAAAGGCATGTATTGTCAAACTTAATATTTTTGATTTAAATTTATATCCTTGAAAAAATACGGAGGAAATATCTCAGCAAAATGGTAAAATCAATAATTTGTTATTTATATGCTACGAACTCGTAATAAACAAGATATACATGTAAATATTTTCACATTGTTTTTTGAAAGGTGGCATATTCTATGATTAGCATTGCTTAACATATAAAGGTGAGTTACATGCCTTTTTTTCCCTTTTCCCTTTTCGGGAAAACCCTATTCTGTTGTACGCAGTTAAATATTCAAAATATGCAAAACAAAACTTATTTTCAGCATGTAAACAATATATCAGGGACTTATTTTCAGTTCAATAAATATATCCCTGCACAATGCTCCGGAATTTTTTTCGCCAACTTTCTTCTTTGCTCTACTGTGAACAATGTCTTAAAATATTTTTAAAACAAGTATTTTTCGCAATAAAGAACTGAAGATGCTGTGTGTAGTGCACCGAAACCGGGCCATACTATTAAACTTATCTAGTGGAAAATTGTTACTATCTTTTCTTGGTAATGCTTGAATTCCACCACAGCACGCCTGTAACTACGAATGTAAATATTTTTCGCACCAAATCAATAGAAACTAAACTTTCCCAAAAAGATATATACCAATAAAAATTATTCAAAAACTAGAATAGAATTATTTCTGTACTTAAATTTTTTCACGCACTGTAGTTGATATAAACTTCCATCCCTTTTAATATTTTTATTCCATTTTAAGGTAAACTTCATTTTCATCCTTAAGGAAGAGAAGTCATGAAAGACAATGCAGTGAACTTGAAGCTATACAGCCTTAATATATTCCTAAATGTGAAAATCTAGAATGAGGTGAGAATAGGTCTTTAAGAAAAGAAAAACACAAAGTTGACGTAAAAGATAGGCCCTTTATTGTTGGGTTGAAAGTAAAACCTCATCATGCGGGAAGTCTAGCCACAAAGGCGAAGTGAAGTTCTGTTTTCAAGAGCATATCGCGCAGGGCGAGTGCTTTGCATTTTAAGTTTTAAAGCACGAGTATGAGAGAGGGTTTACGACACAATGCTCCTGCTGCAAAAAGTTTGGGGAAAGCAGGGTTGGTGTGCAAAAAGGGAATGTGAAGAATAGGAGAACCGACAGAATATGGAGCATATCTGAGTTGTAACATGCCATTATGAACCCCAAAAAAGTAAGCTCTGTGGGGTGTCAGAAAGACCGTTTTTATAATATAAATAAAATGCAGTACTTAGTCAGAGGCATACCTGTAGCTAAAAGTTTGCACAGATAATGCATATTTTAAATTATTTTATCAGATTATGGACTGCTATTTTACTTTTCTGCCAACTAAAAAAATTATAATTTCCTTTTTTGTTCTTAGTTTAGGGAAATGTGGAAGGAAGAAATTGATAACAGCTGATTTGTACTTCTAGAATTTATCTAGAATAAATGCTAACAAAAGGCTTCATGAAGGTATGATTTATTATTTACCCAAAAGAGGGAAAATCAGAAGTCATTTACAAGTAATCGGTCCTTATATTGATTTCTCGAACAACTAAGGTAAGAACCACGATATTTAACAAAAGGATTAAGAAGAGAGAAAACTAAATAATACTCGATGAAATTTTTGAGTTAAGATTGGGTTGAATAATTATTGCTATCGTAGCAACAGCTAAATCGGACTCTATGTATTTGCTTCAAGTATTTCAAGACGGTTTTTGAGAGAGTTAGTTTTGTTGCGTTGAGGAATATTATAAAATATATAGTAGAAACTAGAAGGAGGCAGTAGAGAGACTCATGTATTGAAAACTAAAGATAGCTTACCCTGCATCATAGATTTGGGATGGCAGTGCTAGGTAGAGGGAGAAGAGAGGGGCTTGCATGTAAACATTTGAATGAAGAGTACCGGCCTTGATAGGGCAAAAGAAAATTTAGGAGTGATAAAGGATGGGGAATTCATCAAGTGCAGCTCATTGATACTCCAGCTTTGGTCAGTATAACTGCATATTTTCCACATAACTTATGTGAGCTATACAGAAGTTCAGGGAGTTATGATGGTATGTGGCAAAATAAAGAATTAAGAACATATTATTTCTTAAATTTTAGGGCTTTTAAACTCATCAGGTATGTCTAAGATCATCGAAAGCCAAGCATAGCCATACCCGAAATAAAAAAAGCAGTAATGATTTTATTCCGTCCTGGCTCATGAAGATATTTTTAAAGTAAATTGTTAAGAGAGAATCATATGAAACTTTGTAAACTTTGGCCTTTCGAACTTAACTAAAAAATTAAAAACCCTCTCTTTGTAACGCGACGTTTGAATTTTTGAGGTTTTCACCTGTAAAACAAATATCATTGTACATAAATACTCTTTTGTTTATCCAATTTTATTTAAATTTTATACTTTTTTAGCCTTTCCGGTTTTTCTTTCCTAAATAAATGGGAACAACACTTGATATTAGTTTTTCATCATAATGAAACCATTATCTAACAATTGAATAACAACTACGCCCGCAAGTAATAATGTAAGAACTCTTTTCTCATAGCATATCTGAAAAATGAAGGAATAAAGGAATATGAAATATAGGAAACAGAAATAAAGATGAACCATTTTCATCTTTTAACTTTATCCTGAAAAAAAATGATAAGCATTTAACCCGCTGAGAGTAAATAGTAAAATTCCACCCAAAAATTCGATAAATGCTCGGTTTATTCAGCAATAAATTTAAAAAAAGGCCAGGTATTGCTGTCCATAAATACTGCAAGATAAATTATGGATTAATTGGTGAGGGCGATGAAAACTATTATTTTTGCCAACATTTCTCCAGAAGGGGCATAGTTTCCCACTGGGATCTTAAACTGCGAATACATAATTACCAACTAGGTTAAGGATTAGCCTTTTTTATGTTTCTTTCATGAAATAAATATTGTTTTGCAATAATCAAAAATTTCCAAGAAAATGATTCATTTAGATAAAGAAATTCATAGCAGCGAATATTTCTAATATTTAACGATGAATTTGGCAACCAAGGAAGCGATGGAATAAAACAGATTGCATATTTCGTAACCCCCTCACTCCCCATTTACGGTAGCATCTTGTCCCAGGTGTGTTTTCAACGATGACTTCAAGAACCTAAACAAAATGGCAAAATCAGTGGTCGTTGAGCAAAATGAAACATCCAGCTAGGGCTTGCCAAGGAAACACTGGTGCCGATATCCCTCCCAGCGGAGATTAACCTTTCTCAAAATGCTCTCACCCACAAAATCTTTACCACATACTCCAAAATTCCATTCGCATGATAATCGTAAAGAGGCAAGTATTGCTAAAATATTCATGGAAATTCTGAAAAAAACAGTATTGATAGTATCTACTAGATGTAAAAGTTTTTCATAACGTAAATATGATATTCCCTCATAAATTTGTGAATGAGTACGGAATGATGGAGTGGGAAAACTGAAGTAATGCAGAAGTACATTGCATAAATAGTCTATTTCAAAATACAATGACAATTTTCGCAAGAGGACACAGAGTATGGAAATTCGCAGGGAGGCCAAATAGGAGTGATTCCATTGTCTGTTTGTGACATATTTTCGAATATTTTAAGCCAAAGATAAATCAGAAAGGCATTTAATGAATTGAGTGGGATTAGGAATGTACTCAGAAGGGATATCACTTCTGCTAGTTCTACAGATGACTAGCTAAATATGCTAAGTACGTAACTATGAAAAGATTAAGTAAAGTACAGAGGTAGCTGGAAAAGAGGCGGAGGAGAATTTCTGGAGAAAAATATTAACAAAAGAAGGCAAAGTTTTTGCGAATTATGGGTAGAAAAATAAATAAATATCCAAAGGTCAACTTACAGAGTCATAAACTCAAGTAGGTGAAATATTTACGCACTGAGGGAAAACCTTTATGTTAAATGAAACTTGAATGAAAATGGTAGTGGTAAATGAGGAGGAGTATTGTGCTAGTAAAATAACGTTTCGTAGGGGGAACGTGTTATAACTAAAAAGCAATTCAAAGAAAATACTGAATAAATTACAAGTTGAACTTTGAAATGGATCATAAATGTGTAAATGCTGTCCCTAAATCTGATCTATAAAATAATTTAATCTTAAATTTGAATTTCAAATTTGGAAAATGCAAAAATTGTGGATGGTATTTGAACATAAAACACGAGGAAGATTTCATCGATGAACAAGATTGGATGCATTAAACGTTGATTAACGAAAATGATATTTCTTGTATCTTTCATGAGCATAAATTGGCCCTTATTCGATAAAAATTTCTATATTTACGACACCATATTCAAAATATTTCCCAACTAAGGATAAATCCAACACAAAATATTCGGCGTGGGAATAGAAATTATACTTTTCTTTCCATCAGCGATAAACAGCAGAAAAGAAGGCAGTGAATCTTGCCGGCCAAGGAACTCATTGAACTAAGCGAATTGTCATCTCCGTTGTATCCCCGTAAGGAGTCATTGAACTTGAAACATTTACATTTGAAGATGGCGGCTGTGGATAAGTTTTGCGCCTTCTCAAGGAGAGAGCATGGTTTGAGGATGATGAGGGGGTATGCTTGGAAAGGAGGGAGGCGGGATAGAAAAAGGTTTTCGTAAGGGCGGGGGATTTTGGCAGAGAAGAGGCTTCAAGAGGGGAGACCAGGGACGCTGCGGGAGGAGGAACCACTGGATCCGCCCCCTTGGTGCAGATGGAAGGGGATCCACCATAAATGCGAAGACGTTTTGGTGCCATTTGCATGTAAATTCTTGCCGTTCCCACGGGTAACTCTCAAGGATAAAAGGCATTTTAGCACACACACACACACGTCCAAGTGTCTACAACCGCCCTCTCTTCCACACTTCACATCCCCATGTCTCATATATACATGTCTCATACCACCCTCTATGTCTCCCTCTTCCACTTGCGTATTTCCACGCCTTTAAGGGGTACACGCTCTCCTCCGCAAACCCTACAACACACTCTTTTCATGTCAACCATTTATTTATTTCCTTCCGGTCATAACGACCGAAAAAAATATTCTATGCGATGCGGGATTCCTACAAATACCGTTTTAAGTGCCCCCACCTATTTGCTGGGGAACACACAGTGATTACCTGACACATCTTTTCTACGTGAAACTGAATAGGGTAAATGGGGATATATTACAGGCATTATAAAAAAGCTCATTTTGGCTAGAAGTTTCCATATTTATTTCCAGATTCAAAGGTACATCGAGTGAAGCAGAGAAACTAATCTATATTCAGTAAGCTTAAGCTAATTTAGATCGGATAGGGGAGGTAATATTAATTAAGCAGTTTCATGCTGCTCGCTGAAAATTTAAAAATTCCGAAATCGCTCTCTAAAACTTGCTTAGCTTTCATTAATTATATTCAATTCTATAGATATTTTCAAAACAATCCAATTATCTAGTTAGTGAAATCAAACCTCGGAGAAAGGGTTTTATTCCTAATAATAGTTGACGCAAGATTTAATAGAATCCCTAATGTGCATTGAGTACTCGAGTTGGACTGAAGTCTTGAAATAAAATCCGAATCCGATCATGATACGTTTTTTCATTGTATACTATCATTGATATGTAACCATATCTTTGGCCATAATCTGATTTCGGTAAGATACAAACAAGCGCCTAATGCAAAACACAGTAGCCTGTTTGCTAAGGGAGGGTCAAAACATGAGAAAGTAATGGAAAGGGCTTCCACGCAATATGAAGGCGGGGTTTTAGGGAGCGCGCCCTCCAAACTGCCCTGCCCTGATACTCCCTGGGGAGTCATAAAACGAGCGGGGTGGGAAATACGTATTGCGCGGGATGAGGGGGTAGGGGTAAGAGAAGAGAGAGGGGGAGGTTTTAAGAGTAAAAAAGAAGACGAAATCAAATAGCTCGCATTTAGGAAAGACAAGGAGTGGGGGAGTGGGTGGAGGGAAGTGGATGAGAGTGGTAATGATAAATCCGTTGATGTTCCAGACAGCCTGAATGGAAAGTTTGTGTAAGAGTGGTAGGATAAAAAAAAGGAAGAAACTTTGCGCCCGTCCCTCATCTTAGTCAGCTCTTCGTCCCCCGTTCGCCTCCCCTAAAAACCCTAAACTACCTTCCGTTACATTCCTTAAAATCCCCCGCCTCCAGACCCCGATCCCCTCTTCTCCCACCCCCGCTCTATATCCTACCCCTGACTTATTGCCTCACCCTTATTCCCACACTCCCATTTGGCTAAATCTTTTTAAAAGTATTATTTCCTTGCGCTGTTGCGCTGAAGAAAATATTAATCCCTAATGGTATGGAATTGCTACGATTCTAGTTTCCTCATCCATCAAGGAATCTTCTTTTTTTGGTTTCAACTTTTCCGCTACCTCCAACATTCTCTCCCACTCTTTGACTAAATTTTCGTATTTTTCACTTCAATCAGGAGGCATTTGTACTTTCCTTTCTTAACCTTTCTGCAAAACGTGCAAAGAAACAACTGGCGCACATATGGAAAAATATGTGCGTGAGGGAGACCAGCACATTCAAAATCTATTTCTAAGAACTAAAAATTTAGAAAAATGTATTTCCAAAAATGCGTATATTGTATACATTTATTATATACATTATAAACATATTATATAACACATATTTTAGCGCCCGCCAAGAACATGCTTAATCTAAATGTACTAAGCCGAGACGGTATTTTTTCACATTATTAATGCTTGCTTGCTCCTCAAAAACGAATAATAATATATTTTAAGTAAATATTTTCAATTTCTACTATATCCTATAATTTCCCAGTTTATTTTATTAATAGCTACCTAATTATTTCCTTAACAGCTAAAATTGGTTTTGCAATTTCCTTTAACCTACATTATGGATAAGATTGCTGCGAATTTCACAGTGAAGCACTCGCTTATGAAACAATTTAAGATTTTTATGAAGTGGATTATTATGTAGTGGATTTCTATACGTATGAATTAGACCGTTTTCTTCATTTAAAAAATATATGGCAATTCCAAAAATTATCCTTTAGCGTTAATATAAACCATTTCTTCTATCATATACATTTCCTGATTCCAAGGATTAAAATGCAGATTATATATTATTACATTATGAATAATCCTGAAAAATAAATTTGGAAGACTGACAAAGAAAACGATACTTAGGTAAATAATATCAGATAGAGAAACCCATGGAATTCAGAAAATATGGTTAGAATAATGGTAAAGAGAACCAAAATGTGAACGTTTACATGGATATCAGGTATAACAGATATCGTAACTGAGAAATTAAAGAAAACAAACAATATATCACTGGCACTGAAAGAATTCAATGGGCCGTGTAAATAATAAATTGGAAAACTTAATAATAAAGAGAATAGACCATCCAGTTTTGAAATATTAGGGTTAGCCGCGCAGACGAGGGTACAGATTTTTATTAAGTGAGATAGAAAGTTCACTAAGGGAAATAGAATTACGATAGTCATTCATCATATACACATATCTTTTAAGGGTTTTAATTATAAATTATAGTAATCAATTAATGAATCAGATTTTAAGCCCAAGTGGAATAGTTCGTTTGAAGCTTATATGGGTGTAGAGAGGATTAGTGACAGTAAGTTGGAAAGAATAGAGCACTATCTTAAAAACGACTTTACCAAAGGTTGGGAGGGAAGAACAAAAAGTGATATTTGAAAAAGTCTGAATAGGTGAAATGGAGGAAGCTATTGAGGATTTATGGCATTTATTGAGACCATGACCAAATCTTGGACAAGTCAACGATAAGGCTGAAAAAAAGATGTTTGTATTTTATGAAAGCAAACAGCCAGTAAGTTTCAGGTACCAAAGAAGAAACCAATAGTGATCTAAAATAAGGTAGACTAAGTTAAATATAATACATTAATATTATTACTGTGGATATTATACCGGTTATAATAGGTTTTGATTGATGGATGTGCACAGCCTATACGATTGTTAAATAATACATTTACAAGCCTCTCTTAGTGGAAAACATAGCCTGACCACAGAAACTAAGGTAAATACCTCTTCAGTTCCGCTAACTGTTATCCTCCTTTCATTCCTGGAACATGTCTATCCCATTCCTTTCCCTTTCTCCTTTGCCTAACTTTTTCTTCTCTATTATAGGTATCTACATCCTATTCCCAGGCAAAACGCTCTGAATCCATCCGTCCGTTCTTTGTATTTTTCCCAAAAATCCTCAAAATAGCTCTTTCCCGTTTGTTTTCCATTCTGTTCATTTCACCTATTCCATTCTTCTCCATGCCTATATTTTAGAAGCCTCCAATCTACGCCTATCATCCTGCTTTAATGACCATTTTTCCATGACGTTAAAACCACGCTCCATGTATAAATTTTGACGAGCCATTCTTGAATCTCTTGACCCAAAAGTTCCTGCCATCAGTTCGCTTCTTCATGTGAAAGTGTTTTTCCCAATACAATTTTTCATCTTATGCCTCTACCTTTGTCGACCATTTTGGTCCAGAACACTGTCATGTTGGGTAAACAGTTCCAATTGATTTAGTTTGTGAACTACTATTTTAATTCTAAACTTAGCCTCAAAAAGCCGCAGAGAAAAATAATTCGCTATATGGGTAAGGTAGAAACTTGCAGTGTTATATGGTACCTTCATTTGAAAGTTTACGGGACCCAAAAATTAACGATTAAATCGCGGTTTTACATGGAAATTATAAGCTGTCATATGACTAAGTTGTAAGATGCTAATCAATTTTCCGAGCTGGCTATATGTTCCTCATAGGCGATGAAAGAGGTGAAAGACCATCACTCTCGGAGCTTATATCTTTTATTATAGTGAAAAAAGTGAGTACTTTATCGCAGATTTTCAAGACTCCTTTTCATCAGTAAACACGGTGTGACCTGCAATCACGATCGAGGGCTGACCCGCAATCAAATCAATGTGGCTTTAAAATTTTGCCATATCCGCCCTATACTCCCGATCTCACTTCAAGCAACTTTTTCTTACTCCAAAAACTCAAAAAACCATTGTAACTTCGGAAATTTGACACACAAGTGACGTCATCAAAGAGGTGGATTTCCACCGCGACTCGTATCTGAGCCGTCGGCGATATGCACAGGTTGCGGATATATATCCTAACCCTCCAATTTATGTTCTCCTTTTTTCTGCAGCAGATTAGATGATTCTCCGGATTCGTTTAGTCGCTTTTTTTTGCCTTTGCCCACCACCCCACTGGTACAATTATACACTTCCGTTCTGAATGCAAGAAATATTATTTAAATAATATTTTTAAACTACACGTACTCATCATTACACTGGAAATATATTTGATTACGCAGATTACATTATTTTTGACATATTACTTCAGGGTATAGTCAATACTACTGTATTGCACAAGAAGAAATAGATAGAATAGAGTGACATTTGATTTATTTTCGTGTGGTTTGTGAAATAGATTAGAACGTGTTTTTCAATCACTATTGAGGGTAGTATTTGTAAACATAAAAGCTAAATTTTGATTTTTGACTTTCGAGTAGTGCACCTGTTCAATCGCTAGAAATTAGCCTTTTGCCCAGATATAGCCAAATAGAAATAAAATTGTGGTTTTTGATTTTATGAACTCATTTCAGTGTGCGTCGGGTATTTTTGTTGGTCGAGCACATAACCAAGGTCACACGGAAACGCGTGGTAGTCAAAATTGAAAAGTAAAGCGTGCAAGGTTGTGTGCAGGCCTAGCAGTAGCAGCTCATCAGCTCTTTACACTTACTTCCATCAATCCAAAACTTTTGAATTACAAAACAGCGAAACACATTGTAAATTATTAGAATATTACCAAGTATAGTAACACATAGGTGTATACATTTTCTACGGCATTAATTGTATGGAAACCAATTGGAGTGAACTCGACCGTCCATAATTGCTGTTATGAAGACTTTGCAGATATGAACTTAAGAACACTTGAAATATTGGCATTGAATCTCATCAAACCTTATTTATGGCAACGCGTTTTGGACACGAACTTGCGTCCTTTAAAAAGGGTTCAACACAGAAAAATGCTCCCATTGAATATATTGCAGAACAGCAAGGATACTGGTTTCAAAGAGATTCGAAATTATTTTGTCCTTGGCAACAAAACGAAAAAATCTGACTATAATGATTTTCATGCAGCTCTGTCATGTGTAATGAGATGATCTGAAAAGAATAATTAAATATATATATATGTATATATATATATATATACACACATATATATATATATATATATATATATATATATATATATATATATATATATATATATATATATTCATTGATTTTTGCTATAAATATATATAGCCTATCTCCATGGCGCCATCATACCCCAACCTCTTCATAGGCCACCTTGAAGAGACTTTCCTCAAACAGCAACCCTTCCAACCACGTTCCTGGTTCGACTACATACACGACATTTTTATTCTCCGGAAACGTGGCTCTCAGTCTCTCAATAATTTCCTATCGGTCTTAAATTCTTCCTTCATTTTCCTTCCGTCAACTTTCCCACACCCAGCGCTCGGTTCCCAGCACTCCCGCTGCCGGTGGACCCCGGATTTGCAAAAAAGAAGGGCCAAAAAGAGAGCCGGTGGAAACGTTTTCGTATCTCGGAAGTGTTTTGTAGCAACATTTTTAGGTAGTAGTGATGGTAGGAGAAGAGTTGCACTGGGCGAAGAGGCTTGCACATGCAGGAGGGAGTTAATGCCAGGGACGCTTAGTAAGGATTTGAACAAAAGATTCGTGAAATTTTCGATACAGGGTGCTTTCCGAAAGTAATGCAATCATATTGCATTCGCCGCTCCTAATAGTCAGAGAGGTACCGAATTAAATGGATTAGGTGTGGCGGACGCTAAGCTTTGTCACAAAATCGGGCTCTAAGCTTTGAAAGCGTCAGAACGTCAGTTATTGTGAACCTCTGTGCGCCGACCGTGTCATGAAAAAAATGGAATCGACGATCGAGCAACGTTACGCGATTAAGTTTTGTGCTAAGCTGAAAAAATCTATTGAGGAGACAAACAAAATGATTCTTAAGGCTTACCGTGACTCTGCTCCGCCATATTCATAAGTTTTGAGGTGGTTAAAAACCTATAAGAACCGTCAGGAAGAGGTTTGCCACGAATAACACTCTCGTTAGAGGTCATCCAGCAAAACCGACGAAAATGTTGCTCGTGTTCCACAATCGCGGGACTCTGACCGTCGATTGAGTATCGAGATGGTTGCTGATGAACTTAACTTGTCGTCTACTGTTGTGTTCTGCAGTATTACTGAAGATTTAAGGATGAGGAGATGGTGCCCCAAGCTCGTCCCCAAGATGTTGTCAGAAGACCGAAAGACCAACCGAGCGCAAATTTCAACCTCTGCAATGTATTGAAAATGAACATGATTATTTGGACAACGTCATCACTAATGATGAAACATTGGTTTTTGAATACGACCCAGAAACAAAACGCTAAAGCTCTGATTGGCAAACCAACTAGTCCCCCAAGTCCAAAAAGGAAAGAATGAGCAATGAAAAGTGGAAACAATACTTATTGCTTTTTCCGACAGTAAAGGAGTGACTGATGGTTGAGGCCGAGACTTTGTGGGAATCCATTGCGAACAGGAGTTTCAGAAATAACTTTGCAGCTTCCACATAATAAGTTATTTTATGTGGAAGCTGCAAAGTTATTTCTGAAACTCCTGTTAGTAAAGGAGTGGTCCACAAGGAACCTTTTCCCAAAGGACTGACAGTTGACGCAGCCTACCACTGGATATGCTGGAATGTCTCCGAAAAAGAGTTATCAGGTCCGTCAACGCAGTATTTTACATTAAATATTTGCCAATTATCACGCAGAATTTCTTAGAACAATGCCGCTTCTTCAAAGAGCTCATTTCCGTGGATCCAATTTTTCGCCGCACTCCACATAAATGGCCGTGACTCATCAACGAAACTAGATATCTGCAGAAATGGTTACAGTTTCCGCAAACACAACTCGTTCAACTGGATTTTAAAAATAACCATCTGGAGGTGCTATTGAAATAGTTCGGGAACTATATGGCTGCGTAAATAATCGCTAAATAAGCAAAAAGTAAGCTCACCAATATATCCTTCCTTCCCCAATTTTATCCTACCCCACATGTCCTTCTCCCGTACCTTCTACTCCCTCTTAACGCCCGTATCCGTCTCCTTCGGCCATCCCATGCAAAGGGGGCGAGGGACTACGGACTCCTTATTTTCACCCCAACATCCATCTACATCCTTCGTTCCATTTCTATGCACCCAAGCCGCTAACCCAAGCTCCAATTCCTGACTTCTCTGATTTCATCTCTACACGTCTTGCGTCTCTTTATTTTCCCATTTGTGCTCCGCAAACAAGGGTTTTTCACCGCGACATATCGATCCTTTGAGAGGATGGCAAAAGGTAAGGTTGGCCTTCACCCTCCTGGGGGAAGAAGTATGAGAGAGAGAGGGAAGGAGCGAGGGAAGAGCTAAGGAAAGCTTGGAGTTGGGATTGAATCCCTTATTTCTTTCCACCTCACCTCCTCAATCAAAGCAGCGCCCGGCTTTGCGGCATCCTACCCTAGCATCGGCCCCGCCCCTTTCTCTCACGATCCGCGAACTCCCTAACCCGGGTGGTGCTGTAACTCCCTTCTCCAGTCCTCTCCATTTCCATCACCCACCTTACCTGCTTACCCCTCATGCCTACCCGCACCCTGAGATCCCTTTTGCCGCCACACTTCCTCTCATTTTCGTAAGTTTTACACCATGTAATTGACAAGTGGGAGCAGCCAGATAAAAATATACAGTTTCTCCGGCTGACGCGGCCCGTATAGATATTTTATTTACTCACTATTCCTTCTGATATATCTTACGTTTCTTCTTTCCTTTCCACTCCAATTTGAATTCCTTGGAATTGATGATTATTTTCCTTCCCACGCCCACTCATACTCCTTCGGTATACCGCAGACTTCTTGACTGGCAATTTTTACCATTTTTCCTTTTTTGATTACTTACCAGAAGGCATTTTAAGGACCTTTCGGTTTTCCTTTTGCCAAATATTCGGCTCACCAACTCTCAAAGGCACAGACATATTATTGTGGCTTTATCCCTGGTTAGAGAGGAAAAAAATCACTCATTTTTTTATTCTTTGCAATCACAACTCCAGTGGCATATTCATTCTGCCTAAAGAATCGAGACTGCTTTTCTTAGTGGCTTTATTAAACGTAGCGTATTACACGTGATTTGGTCTACAACATCATGTCATACATTTTGGAATCCAAATATGTATGGAGTCGTGAGAATGTTTCTTTCTTGGAAGAATACATTTAAGAGTATTTCAACTTTCCTGAATTTTTGTGAAATTGATTTTTATCAAAAGGCCTGCCAAAATTTTAACAAATGCCAATAATTACGTCGTTTAGGCATATATGAGATATACTAATACTTTATTGCATTGCCTTATATGATGCGGCATAATGCGACTTAGTAATATCGAATTGTACATTTTGGTCTAAATGATTCTTTCATTAACTTTCAAATGCGATTTAGCAGAATTCATAACTGCGGTATTATTTTCTAATTGATGAAGAACGATCATAAATTTGTGGCTATTAAAATATAAAAAATAAAAAAATATAAATGCCTAAACTATGTTACTAACGTATAAAAATATTATTACTATGCCAATTTTTTAATTCAAACTCCAGCACTTTTTAACTAAATGGAATCATGGATGATTCTAAAAAACATTATCTGCTAATCATTAGAATTTGTAGGAGAGTTAGATAAGTTCATTTAATTGGATTTTAAATGGTATAATATTATTTTGTATACATGTAAAATTTAGCTGAAAGCCACTAGTCGATGGAACAAAGGTTTAATAATTTTTGTATGGATAGTCTTGGTTCAAGCATAGAAACGTTCATTTTTTTCATTATAGTGCGATAGTAAAATAAAAAGTTCTTCTTTTAGAACCATTGTCATTTACTTAATGAAAATATAAAGTAATGTTAGAAAATGTTGATGGTATTTGACGAAGTTGTTTTTGAAAAACCTTAGTTTTAATCCTCATATTACTATGATTGAATTTTGACAAATGTTGCATTAAGTTATGCCTTTTTGATGCATTATACCATCTCGACATAATTAACATTGAATATTGATACTTCCTGTATCCAGAAGAGAATAATGATGCAATGGCTTTGGATTAGTGTGAGAGCTAAGTCGGAATATGTAACTCCCTTCCAAAACCAAATACCTACTCGTATTTTCCTACCTAGCTTTTTTCTAGATTACGACGAGAATTATCGTCAGTATTCTACATCATGTTCCAGGTTGCACACTTTCCCTCAAAAATTCATTATCGTTTACCTTTTTTACACAAAATCTTCCCTCCTGATCTTTGATCTATCTCTACTCCTTTGAGGTGCAGTGGTCAATTCTATTTTACCCAACTGCCACCATTCGCCGTGTTATACTACCTTGATCAAAAAGTTCCCGGAATAACCACCGTGTGGCGCTTCCATCGTTCCGATTTGAGTTCTGTTTTTTTTGTTAAATTGGTACATCTGTTGTTGATATTCCCTTTAAATCTTAGTGTCATAACTTGACATTTGCAAAAGTTACGTAGCCAAGAGTACATCTATCTCTGTGTGTGTTGGCGATTTTTTACAATTGCAGAAATGGATTTAAATTTGCAACAACGAACTTGTATTAAATTTTGCGTAAAAAACGGATTTAGTGGCGCACGGACGTTGGAAATGTTGGAAAAGTGTTTCGGCAACGATTCTCTAAAAAAAACGGTCGTTTACCAGTGGCACGAGCGGTTCAGAAGTGGTCGTGAGTCAATCGAAGATGATGAACGCAGTGGCAGACCATCGACATCGAAAGTCGGTGAAAAAATTGATAAAGTAAAAGAAATGTTGGTCAATAACCGCAAATTAACCATCAGAGAAATAGCGGAGGACTTGAACATTGCCTATGGATCCGCCCAAGACATTGTGGTTAATGATTTGGGTTTCCGTCGTGTAGCATGCCAAAAGACCTCAATTTCATGCAAAAAAGAGACCGTGTTGACGTCGCAAAAGACATGATTTGCGAGGCTGAATCCGATCCCACATTCATCAAAAGGATCATTACTGGAGACGAGACGTGGGTTTATGAGTACGACACGCAATCCAGACATCAGGCAAGTGAATGGCGTTCACCAAATGAGCCGAGACCAAAAAAACCACGTCGTTTTCAGTCAAAAAAGAAGGCAATGCTGACGGTTTTCATGGATTACAACGGTGTAGTGCATCATGAATTTTTGCCAGAAGGCCAGACAGTAAACAAAGAGTATTATTTGGGCGAAGCAATTCGCCGAAAGAGACCAGAAATGTGGGCAGAAAACTCGTGGATTTTGCACCATGATAACGCACCGTCGCACAGTGCTATCATTATTCGTAATTTTTTGACGAAAAATGCAACAAATACCATCCAACAGCCACCGAATTCACCTGATTTGGCTCCCTGTGACTTCTTTCTGTTCAATCGAGTTAAAAAACCATTACGGGGAACGCGTTTTAGCAGCCGAGAGGAAGTAATGGAAAAATCGCAGGAAGCACTGATGGACATACCGAAAACCGAATATAAAAAATTTTTCGAGGATTGGATCAAGCGCTGGCATAAGTGTGTTGCAGTCGATGGGGATTACTTTGAAGGGGACAATATACGAGATAGATTATTACAGACATGATTATTATGATAGACAATTACTCGTAGATTTAGATGAATAAACTTGTATTTTTAATTTTCTGAATAAATTCCGGGAAATTTTTGATCAAGGTAGTATGTCCAACTATATTGAAACGCTAAAGAGGTGTGATCAGATCTTTAAAATCGAAGTTAATAAAAATTATCAAATTTACGTGGTCAAAAGTTTTTTATTGGAAATATTAATCGGCAGATATTAATAAATTAAAAACTAGGGTTTTTGTGAGACTAATTTATATATACATATACCAGTCACATTATGTGTAAAGGACAACCTAATAGGGAAAAATTTTAGAGGTAGGCAGAAGGGTAAATTTTACTGAATGGCTGCAAAGTTCTGAAAAATATTTTGCGGGCCACGAGACACTTATATAGTTATAACCTAATTAAGCCTTGTAATAAAATCAGTTCAACTACTTGCTTCTATATCTATGAGTACATAATACCTCGTAAGCCACGACACGAACGTGTGGAGTGGGGTGCAGAAGAGAATAAAATCAAATGCAAAACCATGCCATTGCGCACCCACAGAAGCGTATCTTTGTAATCTTGCGAAAACCTTATTAACATATTTCTACAAACGCATGCACATGAATTAAGCTCATTTATTATGAACTAGTCTAATGAAACCGAGTTTGTTTGTAAGGAATTTTGAAATATCATTAACCAATGAGATTTTCAGGAAATTGAAAGCCATGTTGAAGATACACCAAGCTAGTGCTTGAGGGGATGTGACTATTTGCCGATGCGGTGGAAGAGTTTCTTTTCCTGTTCATGTTTGTTCATTCGGTTTTATTTTCCCTGCTGTCGTCGTTGCCATTTGGATTTGGGCGACGCCGCGAAGTTTCGAAAGCGCTTTTAACTCGAATTCCCGGAAAGATTACAGCGGAAATTGCTTTTGCGGCCATCGGGTGGAATATTTGGAATGACTTCTCCAGCGCATGTTGCATTATTTGACCGGGACGTCATGGCGAATATCATTTTTGGGGAAATGTTGAACCGATGGAAAATATAGCTGTCAATGAAGACGCACTCCAGAGACAGAGAATAACTTATTTCTGATCTATTTGAGGATAGTGAGGTACAAATGACGGTAGTGAGAATTTAAATTAGATAAAACCAACAGTAAACTTGACGTAAATACCAACAGTAAACCAGACTGATAATAACAGACTGCGTACACTCTAACGACGTGGCTTTAAAATATTAAAGATATTTTTACATGCTAGCAGTGCATCTTTTTTATGGTTTCATGAGAAATTTGTACAAGTTTTATGGTTAAAAAGAAGGCATCTCATTGATGCCCCATTTATTGGGATTAATATATAATTTACTCACAGTTGATACAAACATTTTTAATAATATACATAATAATATAATTTTTCGCAATTGTAAGACGCTAATACCGTGTATACGTTCCTATCACCACAAGATCCATCTCTCTCCTCCTTTAGGCTTTTATTAAAACTTCCCATTCGTAATTCACTATTTTTTAAAATATTAGCTCACTCTTTTTTTGCCCCTTAAAAACCAACTAATCAGTGCAGATTTAGTTCTAATAATACCCACGTTCGTATTTTTTCTCGCAATTTTTTGTAAATTTTTTCTTTCGCATTTATTAAATTTTACACTAAACCTATGCATTTCATTAGGCATTATTACCTACTTATTTTACTTTTTGCATGCATTAAAGGCAATATTTATTTATCCTGTATAAATTATTAGAGTTCCCTGAAACGTATTTTATGATTTCAAACGAAAGTTAATAATTGTAATATTATTCAAACAATTGTTATGTAATTAAAGAAAAATTGTACTATTCCCTAAATCATGGTGGACAAATCGGTGTAAAAAGACTTTGCGAAAGTATATTATTGTATGCCTATCCATAGTCATAATTCATTGGAAGCAGAAAAAATTCATGGATAGTAGAAAAAATAAATTTTTAGTTTGAGTATCGGTATGAATTTATCAATGTAGGTCAGTTTAGTCTAGGGAAAATAAAACGAATATTTCCCCAACACCCGTTTAATATAAATACATACATGTAGCTTTTGTAGGACGTACTAAAAAGAACAAATATGATGGAGGGTAATTCCTAAGAAAACAGTTGATAAAATATCTCTCCAAAGAAATCGAGTTCTCTTTTATAAAGTTTCCACTTTAGTTTAAGTATTTGTTAATTACCTTGACAGAAAGCTCTCAAAAAGAATACTTTAATTTTCTGTGTTTGATTTATATAATTAAAAAAGTAGTAGAAGAGCAAAGAGGATACCTGTAAACACCTCTTGGCTTAAATTTGTTTTAAATGCTTTTTTGTAATCAATAGGCTCGCTATGCCAATTTTGTGTCCATTATATGGTGATACAAAGGATGTCTTTAAAAATATCAGTTTAATGAAAAGGAAGGAATGAGTACAAAGAGAAAGCCTAACATACAGGACTGTATGTTGAGTAAGGAGATGGTCTCAATTAATGAAAAATGGGGTTTGTCAAAATAGAGATGTAGAAAGCGATAAACGAAGCTTTGGGGACGGCTGGTGAGAAAATAAAAAGGAATCATGGATTACAAGCGAGATGATTTGAAAGACACATGAGAAAAAAATAATAGTGTGTACGCAGATTAGGAAAAAGGAAGTAAAAAGACATAAATGATAAATTGTGGCGATATATTAAAAAGGAAACGTGGAGGAAGATGCAGTTAAAGGTTATTAACAGTTAAAAAAGGAAGTAAGACACGAGCAAGCAACGCTACGGATAGTTGAAAGTAGGAAAATTAATCGGCATTTATTATTGAAAATGCGGTGGAATGATTATTAATCGACATAAGTAAGTTTCAAGACCGATGAATAGAGTATGTTTATAGTAAAGATATTGGGCCAGCAGGCATAGATGTAGAGGTAGAATAGGGGATGAATAAGGCCTGGGCATAGTTTCTTGCATAGAGGGCAGAGTGATTTTCATGGAAAGAGCTGAGAAAAAGTTAAACATATAATTTAATGGGAATTAGAGAGACCATCATTAAATAAAAATCAATAACGCAGTGGAGGTGCACAAAACTCCTGCAAAAATGCATAAGAGTTTAAAAAAAGATTGGATAAAGATTATTTGTGGGTTTATTAGATGTAATTAAGAAACTGAAAATTGGCTGGAAGGATTTGTTTAATTTTTGTTAGTTTAGATTTAAAAAAAGAGAGAGGCAGAAGTGTGTAAAGACTTGAGAAAAATAAGTCAAATTTTGTATGCATCTAAGGCGGTAATTAAGATTATCAATAAGAGATCAGAGAGGAGGATCAAGGATTACTTGAGGGAGGATTAGTTTGATTTCAGGAAGACGAGATACATGAATGAGTCCACTTGTAGATGGGTTTGTTTGGTATGCAGAAGTTGAGATTAGGCAGGAAAAATTAAGGTCGTATTACGGAGAACGTACTAAAAAAAGGTCAAAACAGATTGAAGTGACCTATCTGCATGTGTCTCAGACTGCTTAGATGCGAGAGGAGAGCATGAAGATGGAGAGTAGGGATTATTAGTATTACGAAGAGGCGGGGTAAGCATTATCACCCGTGTTTTACATCGAATGCGTGGGAAAAAAAGTAAAAGTGGTTATGGAAGACCTGGAGTTTGGATTGCGAGTCGGTTGAGAAATTATGACGCTAGTTCAATTTTCTGTTAATCATGATTTAATTCGTCAGAAAGGGTTTGCAATCATTGCAAAGAGGATAAGAACACCTATGTGAATGGTATGGGATGGAGATCGTTGTGAGAAAAATGAAGATTATGAGAAGGAGAGGGAGGGTAAGATAAATATTAAAATAGGAATTTATGTACTGGAAATTAGCAGGTGGTAGAGTTTACCTATTTAGGATGACTTTTACACCAAAGGAATCAAAGAAGTGGGAAATGCACCAAGAGGGGGCAGTTCGTTACCGAAACGCAACAGAAGGGTGTTCAGAAAATATAGGTAAAAACTTTTAAGTAGAGTGTGACATTTTACAGGGCGGAAACATGTTCGTTGAAGTAAGTTGATGCGCGTGAACTGCAGACTTCTAAAATACGAAAGTCCAGAATGACGGCAATTTAGAGGAAGGAAAAACAGGCGAAGTGGTGCTAGGTATCATGGGAAAGGAGAAAGGGTTGTTGGTAGAGGCACAGTTGAGCCTGGAAAAATGCCTGCAGAGTATTTTGAGAGGGAAATGGACTATTAAAAAGGTAGGGATAGGAAAAAATGACCATTTTGAATAGACTAAAGGAATTAAGAATATATTTAGAACTGAAAAATAGCTTCAGGTATATATATAGTGCGAGGTGTCAGATTGTGACTTTTTGGGCGGACGCAGGAAGTGTAGCGATGATAGGCTCACAAGCTTGTATCTAAAACCTAACTTTGGCCGCAGTTTAAAAAATTATAATAATTATATCAGTCTACCACCTACCTGAAGGTTAAAATAAGATGAAAATCTACAAAAGTGGTTTCATGAACGGGAAATAAAATTCATTTACAAAGAAATACTTTTGCCATCAAGGTAAACGATAGCATAGTAGTGAGTCATTAAATATACATACATAGGTATTCCGATACTAATGAGTAGTTTATAAATTAATTGCAGTGCCTTGTGCACATTTCACAATCCCTCATAAGGAATTTGTCATGTAAGTTTGAATAAGTATCAATGTGAGATGTATATACTTTAACTTAAACCACAAAGCTTATGCTTTAATCGAGGATTTTAACAAATTTTTAGTGAAATCAATTCCTCGGTGCGCTATTTAACACGTTTACTCAGTTGCTTAATTGAAATAAAAATATGAACGCCATGTTAAACTGTATAGGAGACCAGTTGCTCTTCTCACTTTTTATCTATTAGTTAAGTCCCACTAGTCAAGACCGATAGCCATATAGTACCGTAAAATGCCTGGAAGGAAGGGTAGTAGAGAGATTTTGGAACGCTGAAAGACATAAAGTATATGCACTCATATGCGCGAACGTACTTTCAACGAGAAGAAATGATGGACTCGTATTCAACCAGACGCTTGTTCCTATAAAACATTTGAGGGTAGGTTAGATAATCGAGTGGGTGAAAGCAGGAAGATAATTCTAAATTGCCGTCACATATATCTAGGAGAATTGAAGTGAGTAGACGGATCGCTCACGATTCACGACAGAAACACACCTGATTAAATCAGCAGTGGAATGAAAAGAGAAAATATCGTAAAATAAGAGGCGTACTAAATCGTAGATATACTCTAGGACAAGCACCTAGTGGTCAGCTACTAACGGGGTAAATAAGATAATCAAGGGGAAATCAGAGTTCATGCAAACTATAACCAAAAAAACTAAGAGAAAATGGGGAATAAAGTATTATTTTCGGTCAATTATTAATTGATTTAAAGGCAAGGTAGAGATGAAAATGACATAGTGTCTCAGTAATATCACATACCTGAGCAATGATATTAATTATTGACAGCTATTAATTTTGACCATTTCTTGAAAAATAATAGAAATGGTATGAATAGAGTACATTAATGTTGAAATCATATTATTATGTGATTTTTCTAATGTTTTTAATTGATATTTCTGAGTGTTTTTAACGTTCAAAAAGTAAACGTCCTTACAAGTTAATCCCTGCGACCGCTGCAAATTTTTGTGTGAGATCATTTAGTCATCAGAATAACCTAATAATATTATATATTTTCTAGGTATTTGAAAAAGCTGTTCGTTGAGCATTAACTAATGCAATTTCAAGCAATATTTAGGCTCTTTGTTCCAGAACGAAATTACATGATTCCATAAAATAATGCGTCATGCTATAGTGATCGTTTGTGAACTGTCTGCTTTTTCTATGAATGGCGAAGATCATAGGAACGTCCGCTCTAGATGCGGTCACAAAAAAAATGTAAATAAAACGACAAAAGCTAATAACGATAGGTTAGTTGACGTCGTCAATCTCAAAAGGCTGAGGGTACATCACTAATTCAACTATTCGAAAGGGACAAAAGGGCTCAATTCATGTCATGACGAAAAAACTTTGGCTAATGGAAAAACATCCTATAATTCACATTGAAAGGGAGCGTTTTTGTTAAATAAAAGATGGCTAACTATGATTTACATTATGGCATTATCTTAAAATGTTGTTAGGATAATGGAAATCCTCACTATTCAAATAAAACTTTTTCAAGATAGAATACGAATGACCGGAGCATAAAATATTAGACTAATTATCATGTTCAAATATGATGTGAGGGGATTTTTGGAGAAGGTTCAACTTGAATATTATTTACTTAAACTCATAAATCTCATCAAAAATACTCATGCACCGAGTGTAAGAGACAGTTATTGTGCAGAGAAATTATTTTCGCAATAAAATTAATTACATTGGTCTCTGCAAGTACTTTCGCCCCACAATGGAACTTGTGATTCAACGGAGCATAGATGTGGTAAGTAAACAATCAGGAAACCTAGTACAACTGCAGAATTTGCCATGAATTGAAGGAATGGTTGCGGAATAGGAAGAGGGAACAGAACTGCGAGTTAGGATACGGAGAAAGCCCATTTCCTCACTGTCCTCTCTCTCCCACCCGGTCTCTCTTCCCTCTCACTCCCATAATCCATCCCCTCTTCCCAAACGTCCAACTCTAACACTTGAATAAAGCAACGCGGCCGGCGGGGACAGACTGTGGACTCAGATGGACCCAAAACGTCTCCGTCCCCGCCCACGCCCATACTGAGTACCCCGAACGCCATCCCCCTCTTCCACGTCGTATACCCGCAGTCGATTTCCAGGTGTGGACCATGAATCACCGCGAGAGCGGAAAAAGAAGCAACAGTCTCGACACATCTCTACCGGGGTCCAAACCAAAATTCCATTGGAGGCGAAAGGGACCAGTTCACTCTGTCTGATTCCACGCCCACAACCCCTTCTATTCTCCCTTCGTCTCTCTCTCGCCCCCACCCAATCGAAGCACCGCATGCCTCAAACACTTCCTACCTCCACCTCGACATTGCTCACCCACTTTCCCGCCATATTTCCAAATCCCCATACGCAACTAACCCCCTTCCCCTACATTCTTGCACCACAGCAGCAAATCATATCTACTCCCTCATCCACTTCCCCAAAGGACACCGCCTCGAAAACAGGTCCCGCGAGGTCCTTCCTCCATAGCGCTCGTTACTCTCTCTACCTCCCTCCCTCTCCCCGTCAAACTCTCTACCTCGACCCCCTCTCGTTTTATCCGTGCGAACTAGGCTGTGAGGTTGCAAGCGTGGAAACCTGGATTTGCGGAAATCAATTTACCGGAGGTTATTAGAATTGGGGGCCGCGGCTGGGAGGGCGGGTGGTATAGGGAAAGAGTCAAAATCGTTCCAACATATTTGCATACGCTTCCCTTCCCAACTGCGTGTGCCATGGCTCGAGACAAAGGACTTTTTCCCACGGAGCAGGCATGTGGTTAAGCAGAGTCTATTTAAATTTCAAAATGCTATTTTTCTTAACCGTTCCACCGTTTTGCTCTGTTGATGAAATCATGGTGTAAAAAATGAACTTTATTATCCACTTTAAAGTAATAATCACTTAAATGTAGAGCGTCAGGTCATGCGAATGAGAAATTTGGTTAAATCAGGTCATGAGGTAGATTTAATATTGTTTTTGTTACGCAATGCATATTTTAAGTGAGTTTTTTTGGAGAGATATCTCGTATTTATTTTTGTATCCTTGATTTACTTGCTCTTAAATCATATTTAATGATGAATATATTCATATTACAAGAGAATGTATTTTAGTTATTTTACGTGAGGTTTTGGAAAACTATTTCGTTTCCTAAAATACTAATGTAAATATTAACAAAACATTTCCAATTTCCATTGAGTACTATTTCCTGTTAAGCGTTTGAGGCGTCCTTTTAAATTCAGAAAAAAATTACCTCGACAGCTTAACTAGCTAAAGCAATCGACCGGACATTGAGGGATACGACTTTGAATCCCGGTCAAGGCGACACTCTGAAATTATTGCATTTAAATACATTTTAGCGAAGGTCTCCGTTAAAAGTTACTGCTGCGGCATTTCCCGCAGTTTCATTGGAACATTTCTTTAACATAAGCAATCATAAGTGACGAAGGTTAGTATTTAATGCGAATTAATAGGTTAAAGATGGTGATTTTTTATTTTCATTTAGAATTTGTTCGTTCAGTTATCTTTTATTCACATAAATTATTATGTGATTAGGCTGGAAATTATTCAAATACCGAATTTCGGAGTCTGATAATTATATTTTCTATCTTGCTCATTTCATCGAATCAACGTTTTTAAAAATCAATCCATGAAACTAAAAAAGAAAATAAAATTCGATTTGTTTACTTTAACCTTTAAATTAAACTATTTAAATTCATTTTCCTACTACTAGGCACTTTAACGTGATAGGCATCACACGGTTTCCTATATGCACCTCCACCAGTTGCAGTTTTTGTTTTTGTGTGTTTTTGTCATAATTCATGTTTTACCAGGGTCATTTAGTGGATAAACGACCAAGACCTATCAACATGCACAACTATTTACTTTTTCTTCTTTTTCAAAGCATTAATTTAGAAGTATCCGAGTGCAATTCCGTCAAAATTCAACGATAAATGAACAAGTTAGAACAAGTTCTACCACATTCTAGTTATCAATTTTTTAGAAATAATAAAAGAATAATTGTATGATGAGGGGCATGTGTGTGTGTATATATATATATATATATATATATATATATATATATATATATATATATATATATATATATATATATATATATATATATATATATCAGGAATATGGACTTAATGTTGATCGAAAGTGAAATTGTTCGTTGCTAAGTGTCTGGAATTTGATAATTGTTCCTGAATGCTTTTTAGTGACAAAAATTCTTCCAGGAAATTCATGTTAACTCAAATGAAATTTTTGCCAAAACGTATTTGTCTCATCTGGTCATTCAGTTACGCATTTCATGAATGATACCAAAGGATTGTTTCTTCGGTGAAAGAAGAGTACCCACGCTTCCAACGTTTATGCGAGATTTTGGATATTTTTTACGAGAGCCCACTGGTGACATCCGCCAATGCGGACGGAAATCTCTTCCACCTTTCGGATCGGAACAAACCCCACCCCTTTCCGGACACAATCGGACTTCCTATTTTTTTCTTCAAATCACGGCAACAAAGTTAAATCTCACGCGGCAGGTCCTCCCCCAGGTTCGCCTGACGCGGAAGCAGACCTGGGTCGCGGAAAAACCGGAGTGTAATCCGAGATGTCTCATTCTCCCTATCGTCCCCTGAATGATAAAAAAAGAGAAGAAAGGAATCCTTCTCTTCTACCCCTCTACTCCCCTCGCGGAAACCCATTACTTCGCAATCCTCCCCCGCCTCCGTTCACGTGCGTAACCCACTCCCTCTTTCCCCAAACAGTCATTGGAAAAGTGCCATCGACCGCTGAAAGCGATTTCCCCCACTCAAGAGGGGAGAGAGAGGGAGGGAGCTATATGGTGGAGAGGGTGAGGTTACGGGTGGAAAAAGATAAAATAAAAAGGAATAAACGCCTCGATTCGCGATTCAGAAAATACCTCTTCACGCATGTTATCGATTAAATAAAAAAGTTCTCCTCCTTTCTGCCGGAGTCAGTCACACTGCAAGGCCCGCCCACTGTTGAAGTAAAAAAAACTTATAAATACATAAATAAAAACCTTTCCTCTCTCACTCTACCTATCTCGCTCTTCCTCTCTTCCTTTTCACTTCCGTATCGCTAGCTCTCATACATTTTCTTTTTATATCTATGTTCTCCCCTCTATATGTACTCTACTCCCGTATCACCATTTGATCCCACTACACCTTCAAACTGAAAACGGAAAAATCCTGAAATGTCATTGTCTGGGAGTCTCTCCACAAAAGTGTACCAAATAAGAGTTGGCAGATGAAGGGATTAGTTATCTAGTTATAAAATCAAGATGTGTGAAGTTTTCAGAAATATTACTCGAATTTGCAGAGGAAATGCGGCGAGGAACACTTTATGAGGGCAGAAAGCCTATTTGACATAATCGTGGTATATTATGAAAAAACAACGCGGGGAATTCTATTAGGTTTTTTATCACGCCCCGTATTGAAGGTCGAAAATAGTGCGTAGCCGTTCCTTCGCGTTTAAAAGCGAATTCCAGTTCCCACGATTAACTTGTGTCTGTTCGAAACTACGCGTAAATTGGTTCTAGGAGAGATTAAAGTCGAACGATGAGTGCGAGAAATGTTAACGGTGGAGGATTGGAGAATTTCTAAAGAATAAGGGGAATGCGAGCCAGGATTTGGCGGCAGAATGTGGAAAATATGTGCGTGCGGAGAGGGAGGAGGAAATCGTCGGAGAAGAGTGGTTGGTTAAATGGGGTGGGAATTCGGGGATGGAGTGCGGCGGGGCGCATTTGACCATCAACCTCTCTCTCTCCACCCCTCCCCTTCCACATCATGTACCTTCCACCTCCTCATCAACCCCGCACCTCCCAAACCCTCCTCTTTCTCTGAGATCGAATCGAGTTAACGCTCCGGAGATTTGGCCGTGTGCATAATCCATCACCATGACAGTGGAATTGCTTCTCTGACCACTCTACTTCCGCTCATCTCTCATTCACGTGCTGCGGAGTTAGCCCACACCGTCGCATCATACCTTTCCCCCCCAATCTTCCCCTCCCTCGCACACCCCCTTGGAACCCACCCCACTTTCCTTCCAATCTCACCCTCCCTCTCCACCCACCTTCCATCTCTCTCCATGCAACCTCTCTTCACTCCGTTCTGAGGACCCAGACAACATCCAAACTATGCTGCTTCTCTCCCATCACCACCTCTCCAACTCTACAAACCCCCTCTTTCGGCTTTGCATTCCTCTCCTCATGGCTTCGTCACCACCCTCTAAACCCCTTCGAAGATCCTCCCACCCCCATATCTATTCCCCTAAGCCGCCAAGCGGCGGTGTTCCTACTTACGGTACTGGGGACATAAATTGCAATATTGCGCTGGGCCGTCCCTTCCATAGTTGTGCCTCCCATTCTCCCTCCTCTAGATTCATGATGAGAGCAGCTTGGTCGAGAGATAGGCAACCGCGTCCTGCACGCGTGAGATGTGAAAGCACTGCTGAATTGCACCGCGCAGGGATTAGGAGGGATTGATGTCTAGGCGGGGAGAGAGCGCGTACGACGACGGTCCCCCCTGTTGTATTTTTCAGAGCTTTCAAAAGGCGTCATTCGGAACGGGGAGGTATGGGTAGTGTAGGAAGGGCGCGTGGTAGTCGGGAGTGCCGGTTTAGGAGTTGGGGGATGAGGATAAGGGACTGAGGGCGGAAACGGAAGTAGTGGGATAAGTGTGTCGATGTGGAGTTAGAGGGTGGGGAAATGGGGAGGGGATAGTCGGATGATGACAGGGAGAAGCAGGCAGGTATCTCGCAGAAACAACAAATGGATCGCGGGTGATATCGCGCTATCGGTTTCCGGGGATAAGCTTTAGGGAATGGCGGGTTTGGCAGAGAGAAGAGAGGCACAACGGGAATGCTTTGGAGCCCGGACGAAATCGTGGGTATACGAGCGGGGTTGAGGGGGGAGAACGGATTTTGTGTCTCCAAACGGAAGGACAGGAAACATGTTTCCAGCGGAGTAGCTAGAAGTATGAGTGATTAGCTTGCCAAGTAACGTTCCTTCCCTAAGATCACCACAAATAGAATGACATCAAGCTCCCTTGCCCAGTTTTTCTGAGAGACTAGGAAGTCAATAGCATTTAAATGTTTCTATTGTGTCACAATTTGAAAGACATAAATGAGTTGCACCTCAATTATTTTCCATATGTGGTGAATTTGGACTTACGCAAATAATTCAATTTAAGTAAAAGTAAATGCAATCATGTTCTAACGTTTTAAAATGAATTTTTCACTTTTTTTGGTTTTTACAGTATAATATTTCCAATGTCGATTATCATTCATTTACCGTAATTATTAAGCATATGTATTGGATTCAGGTAGGTTTTCAATGGATTCTGGCTCTCTACACTGATCGTAAGTGCTAACATTCAGGGCTGAAGAAATCTATGAACCTTAAAAACCACATGCTAAAATTGCTTTTTTTCCACTCTCTACCACGCTCTCCACACATTCTCACCTTATGACTATTTTAGGTATCACATTGCTTCCAAAAGCCCTACCCTTGCCGGATTCTTATGAAAAAATTTCTCTCTTCCCTAGCATTACCAGATCTGTATCTTTAGGCTCCTTTTCGTCTATTTAATTCTTTGCATTCTCAAGGCCAACATTTAAAAACCTTTTGTCTTCGCTGTTCCTCGTACCTCAACATCCAAGTTTCCGATCCACAAAAAACTATGACCAATGTTAACATTTTACTGGTCTTTTCTTCATAAATTAACATAACATGCGTGTCATTAACCCCCATCACTTTCTAAAAGGAATTCTACTCAAATGAAACCTTGTAATATATTAAATTTAATATTATCTCTATTGACTTTAACTAAACAAAATGTGAATGGGTCAACTGTTCTATCAGTTCTAAAAAGAATTCCAAATAGAATTATTTATGCTCCAGCAAAATATTTTTGTATATTAGCTAGTAATAAATTATTTTAATTATTAATAATAAGTTCACACTACCTATGGCAGTGCCAATTCATTATTGCTCTTAGAACGGACGAATGCACCCATTAAATTTAGATGTTGTACGAGCCGGAGAGGCAATTTACTTCTAAGTATTATGTTACTTCCTTTCTCTTTGACCTAATTACATACTTCGTCCTAAATTTTGTCCTAAATTCTGCCTGCCTTCATGCAGTCTAAATAGTCTACTCACTTTCTTAGTATAACCACATACGTTATTTACACACAATTGGCTTTCATTAACTATTATTTTCTCTATTGACTTATTAAAGCTATTTAATGTTGGTATAGGGTCAGGATATGGTGTAGCATAGATTCCATTACACTACTAAACTACAGCTCTCCTAAATCTTTTCCTATTAACAGAAATGTTGTCTTTATATTTTTATTCGCATTATTTTGAATAATCAGCAGTTGTTGAGCAAATTTTATTGATGAAAATCACCACTTCAATCTTCCCTATATTTTAATCTCAATAATTTTTTGCTCATTCTTAATAAAATATAACAATATTGACGGTCACGAGTATGACAAATTAATTAATCTGATCATTTTCCTTTATGCAATAATATTCTTTTGCATATGACCGTGTTCACAGAGTTCACTTTTTATTTATATATTAAATGCTCAGGCTTCTGCATTAAGAACTACTGAGAGGCAAAATTCTTCTCTGAATTTGTTTTGCAATATTTAATTTACTCAATGCATAAAATGTTTTCCTATTTGAATAAAATTTATTTGACAATCGTATAACTCGAGGTATGAAAAACAACTCGTGACGCTATATATGCAGTTATATCTTTGACACAAGGACATAAGAGTGTAGAAACATTGTGTTACAAATCCATGACATAGGGCGTGAGATTAATGCTGACATCACAACACTTATATTCTTTTGCCGCTCCAAAATAAATCGGTCGAGGAGCTTTTATTTTCTCAGCTTCACATTTAGTTTTAAACAGAAAAAATTAAACTTACTTTCATTTTTCTTTACTTATTTGAAATTGATAACAATTAAGCACGCTCTAAGCTGCTAATATCTAAGGGCCCTCGTAATATGAACTTATTTATCATATTATTTTTATCGCTCTCACTCAGTTTCAAAACCCAAGAAAGACATTCAGTAAACGTTTAATATCATATTTATAGAGAAAAAACTTGAAAATAATGATTAAGTATATATATATATATATATATATATATATATATATATTTTTTTTAAGGTAATCTACCGGTTAAGGTAGGTTTTGGATGGACACAACTACCAAACAAGCATTTTATTATTCCTAACAAAACAAAAAATCCATCATCCTACTCTATATTAGGTCCCTCTTCATCTCTGAGTACTTTCTTCCTCCCTTCATCCCGTCCAACATCCCTATCCTGTTCCTTCCCTTTCCTCTTTTGCCCAACATTCTACCCTTTATCACCGTCTTCAACATACCACTGCCGGTCAAAACCCCCTTCATCCACTTTTCCTGCCTCCATAGGATTGCTCCCAACAAACCCCTGTCCTCGCCCACCAATTCAAGTACTTCCTCATTTGTTTTCTTCTCTGTCCATTTCACCTTCTCCAATCTTCTCCACACCCACATTTCAAAAGCCTCCAGTCTACGTCTATCCTCCCGCTTCAATGACCACGTTTCCGCGCCGTACATAGCTACGCTGCATATCAAAGTTTTTACGAGTCTTTTCTTAACATCCTTACTCAACGTCCCTCTCATCAACGCCCTCCTCCTTGTGAAAGCCTCTTTGCCTAGCGCAATTCTTCTCCTTACGTCCCGACTACTTTGACCGTATTGGTCCAAAACACTACCGAGATACGTAAACTGTTCTACCTGCTCTAGTTTTTGCCCTCCTATTTTAATGTTAAGCTTGGCCTTTTTCTTTCTAGAAAATCGCATAACCTTTGTTTTACTAATGATGATTCTCATCCCATACCTGTCGCACTGAATTTCCAATTCACTCAGCAATGCTTGCAGCCCCTTGGCTGACTGACAAACTAAAGCTTGGTCATCAGCAAACCTAACTGATTTTACGAATTCCCCGCCCACTATCATTCCTACCTCGAGTCCTGCCCATGCCTCTTTGATCATTTCCTCTGAATACAGGTTGAACAGCAATGGTGATAATGGGCAACCCTGCCTTACACCCCTTCCTAACACTGCCCATTCTGACTCCCCGTTTCCCACCCGCACCTGAGCAGTCTGAGACATGTACAGGTTGCGGATTAGCCTCCTTTCCCTCCAGTCTATTCCTATTTTCTGCTATATACTCATTAGTTTTTCCCAATTCACTCTATCAAACGCTTTTTCGAAATCTACGAAAAAGGCAAATACCTCCTGGTTGTGTTCTATATTCCTTTCGTTTAATAATATCATTACTTCAGTGGCATCACGCGTATCTCTCCCCTTCCTAAACCCAAACTGATCATCCCCTAAGTAACCATTTGCCCTACTCTCTATCCTTTTGTCTATGATCCTGAGAACAACTTTAGCTGCGTGGGATATCAAACTAATTGTCCTGTGGTCCTCACATGACGTGGCCTTTACCTTTTTCGGAATAGGAACTAAAACTGATCTCACAAAGTCTTCCGGCCAGATTCCCTCCTCATAAATACTACGGATCAGCCCATTCATTTTGCCTAATTCTGTATTTACATTCTTCCATTTTCGCCGCTCATCCATCTTTGTAATCATCTCATCCGTGATCCATGGTTTCCTAGTCCTTTTAGCGTTAACGGTTCCAATAGTGTCTTTTGCGGCTTTAGACAACCCTTTCTTGAAACTTTCCCATTTTTCTTCGATAGTACTTAGCTCTTTACCATACTCCATGATTTTCTCTACCGCCTGTTTGTATTCCTTCCTTTTCAACCCATTTAATGTTATTACATTCCATTTTCTAACTCGCCGCCCCTGCCTTATCTTTTTGAAACGCCCGATACATTTCATAACAACTAAATTGTGGTCTGAGTCCGCATCCGCTCCCGGGAAGCTGTGGGAATTTATCACACTGTTCCTAAACCTGTGTCTAACCAGGATATAATCTAGCTGATATCGTCCTGAGTCACCTGGCATTTTCCTTGTGTACCTGCGTCTTTTGTGGTGTCTAAACCAAGTGTTGGTGATGACTAACCCCTGTCTTCTGCAGAACTCAACTGCTTTCTCCCCGTGGTCATTCCTCGTGCCTAAACCGTAGTCCCCCACCTCATCACCATCTCTTCCTTTGCCTACCGTCGCATTCCAATCCCCCATCACTATCAAATGTTTCCATGCAGGAACACACGCGATCATGTCCTCTAACTGATCGTATGTTCTATCCACCTCTTCTTCCTTATGGTTGCTCGGTGGCATGTATACCTGAATAATAACTAAGTTCGTCGGTTCTGCTTTTATCTCCACTAGTAGTATTCTATCCGTTACCTGCTCTATGTTGACTACGCTTCTTCCTACCTCTTCATTTAATACTATGGCAACCCCTCGTTGGCTCTCGTCCCCACCGCTATATATTATTCTATACTTATCACTCCAGTAATCCCTGCTATCTTTCCATCTCACCTCGCATAGACCTAAAATATCTATTTTTCCCCTTTCCATCTCTCGCTTAACATTCTCCAATTTCCCTGTCCTCATCATTGTCCTAATATTCCACGTTCCTATTCTAACTAATTTCGTTTTCTGTCCTGCTGCTGCTGGTTTTCCCTTGCAAGGGTTTCGTGGGATGACGACCGCGGAAGCCTTGCCTCCCCCGCTGCCGGGCACGACACACGGCCGATTGGGCTGAGCCCCGTGGTTGCCAGGACTCAAAATATCTCTGTTGTTCATCATATTTTTCTAGGGAACGATAATTGAGGTGGTTTCCCGTTGCCTTCCTCAATAGTGTTTTTAACGTGACACCATCACTTACTGGCCGCCCCACTGGGGTCAGACGCCATTGCAGCCGCCTCACTGAGGAACAGACGCTGCGTGACCTTTCGTCTGGCTCCTGACCTTCGACCTATCTGGCATGGGTGACCCTACCAGGAGCAATTTTTATTACTCCCGCCAGCATAGCTCTAGGGGTCATCGGAACGCACAAGCCCTTCCACCACGTCAAGGTTGTAGTCCGGGGAGGGATATATATATATATATATATATATATATATATATATATATATATATATATATATATATATATATATATATAAACATTCAAACACGAAATCCCGCCAAACGGCGAATAAATACTCATATATACAGAAACAGATATATGGAAAAGGGATAGGAACACATATAAAGGACGAACACAACAGAGGTGGGGAAGGCGGAATCGAACGGATCACAAGAGTAAAAATATCTCCTCAACCGGGACTCGAACACCGGATCTTTCCACTTGCCGGGCGGATGCTCTTAACCACTTGAGCTATCGAGGATAGTCAATTTACCCTGAGATCCGTGGGTCTAATATATCGCCAAGCGCCCCGATTCTTTCAGCCAAGAGATGGCGTCAAAGGGGGCAGTTTCACCCACCAAAGGAGAAATAGACAATACACAAGGAAAGGAAAGGACAGTGGGTTAGAATTCATACAACATCATACAGGAAAGGAACAGTGCGTTTCGTGGCACGCATAGCCAGAAGAAAGAGATGAGCCACATTGGCCAAATAAACATTCAAACACGAAATCCCGCCAAACGGCGAATAAATACTCATATATACAGAAACAGATATAAGGAAAAGGGATAGGAACACATATAAAGGACGAACACAACAGAGGTGGGGAAGGCGGAATCGAACGGATCACAAGAGTAATGTTATATGAATTCTAACCCACTGTCCTTTCCTTTCCTTGTGTATTGTCTATTTCTCCTTTGGTGGGTGAAACTGCCCCCTGACGCCATCTCTTGGCTGAAAGAATCGGGGCGCTTGGCGATATATTAGACCCACGGATCTCAGGGTAAATTGACTATCCTCGATAGCTCAAGTGGTTAAGAGCATCCGCCCGGCAAGTGGAAAGATCCGGTGTTCGAGTCCCGGTTGAGGAGATATTTTTACTCTTGTGATCCGTTCGATTCCGCCTTTCCCACCTCTGTTGTGTTCGTCCTTTATATGTGTTCCTATCCCTTTTCCTTATATCTGTTTCTGTATATATGAGTATATATATATATATATATATATATATATATATATATATATATATATATATATATATAATGCCAATTTATATATATAATTAAACCATAAACACAGTAATCAACCCAAGGGTCGGTTTGGTAGGTGATGGTAGAGTTCACCCAGTACTAATCCCAACGGTGTGTGAAATTTACACAGCGGGGAAGGAGGGCCAGTTCCTTTCTCTGTGCCGGTTACGGTTTCCCAGGAAGATCTGGGACCAGAAATATCACATAGTTTGGGAAGAGCTGCAGGTGCCCAGAGACCAGTGCAGGTGCTCGGGAATCGAACCCGGGACCCTCCAGTCTGCAGTCCAAGGCTCTGCCCACTGGACTACCGCGGCCCACATATATATATATATATATATATATATATATATATATATATATATATATATATATATATATATATATTTGTCGTTTAAAATGCAAAGAAAATGCGTTGGACCTCTTTTTCTGCGAACAAATGCTTTACCGTAAAATTATTTATAAAATCTAATCTGTTAAATGACTTTTTGAATTTTGGTTTATTATTTTTTTCTGTCACTTACCCACAGCATCTTATCGCATAGTTTCTTTGGTTTATACTTATGTTAATAATGTTGATATTATAATCATTTTGCCGTTGTATCTTGCGCCACATATATTACTGTCAGCATCATGACATACTATAATCATAATAATTGAGGTACGAACGTCTTCTAATTTCATAGCGTCAGCCACTAAAAACATGAAAATTTTAATAGAGGAAGATGTTTATTGAGTTAAAAAATGCACCTACATTTTTCATGCCACAAGAAATTAACGCGGTAATACCTTTGGGGCAAGTTGGGAAGGGGCTGGGGAAGTCCGACGCGTCCAATAAGTGCCGTGTTAGTTATGCAGGGGTAGAAAAAATATCACTGATGGAGGTTGATGAGCGTGGGGACGTTTCAAAGTGAGAGAGAGCATCAAAAGAGCTGTATTTCGTGGGTGTATTCGCAAACTAAAAATTCCGCGAATAAATATGCAAATCAAAGGCCGTCTCTTATTTTTATGTGAAGTAGGGTATTCAAATTTTATGTAATATTCAACCCAAAATTTGTTTAACATAAAACACTCAGGTGATAGGCAAGAATAAATCAGCCGCAAGAGCATTAGATGCATGTTTCTCATTTTAATGAGGTGAAGGGGAAGGAGGGCAGGGATTACTTTGGAAATGGAAATAGTCCTTCTATATGGCTAAAAAAGTTTGCTCAGTCAGGAATTCGGACAAGGAATATTTATTTTTAGATATCTTTATCCTAGTAATTGCATCTTAACTAGCTTAACTTGCGTCTTTTATTTTAATTTGTGAGCCATTTGCTTTGCTACCTATCACATACGCAAAGCATATCCATACCCATATTAGAAACTACATGTTTAAGGATATCTCGTCATGTTCCTGGCTTGATGAGCGTTCAGCTATAAGGATCTAATGGCCCGAAAACGGAACCTGGTATATGGCTTTATGCATCTCCAAGCAAATTAAATGTGTCGCTGAAAATTATAACTGCTCATTCTTGAAACAATTAATTAATTTATAAGTCCTCCGAGAACTGTCTAAAATGTAGCGAAAACCCGTTAACTATACATATTGTTCAAAATGACAATCAAGTAGTTCGTTCATTCTTTACCAGCATTTTAGTTCATGCAATTTAGTATAATTTGAGGAATTAATTTATATCTATTAATAATAGGACACAGATCTCATGGCAAGTATTACATAGCAAGCTGTATTCTAAAAAAGTAGAATCTCCTTCGAAGATATGCGAATTTTACTCAAAGTTGCACTAAGTACAAGTCAAGCTCTGCATTCGGCTATCAAGTTAGCTTCCAGACGCATTTCTTTATGATATAAAATAAGTAAAGAAATATAAATGAGGAAAGGTGGGGATGTAGGAATCGTAAGCTAATTTAAGGAAAAACACTCCAATCCCTCTTGCCAAGAGCCGGGAAAGGATTCCGCTTTTGCAATTTGTCAGTTTTTGTGCTTCCGCGGCAAGGTGGGGAGGAAAAGAGTGGTGGGTAACATTTTTGGTGGGTTCGTTTACGTGGTTTGGGAAAGCAGCGGGTAGTGGTCGGGTCGTGGACGAGGTAGCTGAAGGGTATGGCGTGTGCATGTGGATAGAAGGTGCGCTGCGCTGATTTTATTTTTTTATTAGGAAAGCAGGGGATCCGCGGGGCTTGGGGGAGACGAGGTGGGTTTGAAAGATGGCGTGAATCCACTCCGGAAACTATGTTCGTGGGAAGGGTGGAGGGAGAGAGGGCTTGAGGAAGAGAAATTGGGGAGGACAGAAGGAGGGAGAGAGGAGAGAGGGAGATAGGGAGGGCGTTAGTTACGGAAATGGTTTGGCAAATTGGCCGTTAACGCTCGCGCGGGGGGTAGCAAAGGACAAGCAGGAGAGAGAGAGAGAAAATGGGAGGAAGAGAAGGGGTATGGGCGTTGCAGAGGGGGTTTACGTTGTAATGGGGGCTGGGAAAGAGGCGCCGAGGGACTGCGTGGCCGGGGATGGGCGTGGGGAGGAGGGATGGTTTTTATTCCGAGTGAGTAGGCCTCCCGAGCTGGGGCTCGCCGTAATTAGGGACTGGACTCATCGCTCTTAGTTTACGCTCTCGGTGGATTGAATAACGCGAACGGATTCCGAAGCGCTTATGGAGCTCCCATTTTTGGGTGGAGAGGGGAAGTGATAAAGGAGGGGGGGAATGGAAGGGAGTTGTCCCCGGCCACGAAATGGAGTGAAAATAGGAGGCGATCGGGCAAATGTGAATATCGTTGTTTCCGCCCGCGGGGCGATGGACATTTGCTGGCCGTGAATAACAGCTCAATACTTAACGGGTGGGGTTGAAGCATTTAATTTCAGATCGTCAACAGTTGATCAGCGATGTCTTGCTGTCATACCTTCGTTATTATTATCCTTCCAGCCTAAAATCTTCGTAATGCGCACGATTTTGCCACATGATCTAATAATTTTGCATTGTGCAGGAAACGACATTATTGTTAAGCAAATAGATTTGGTGACCGTTGCTATTTCATATGTTTTTATCAAAGTAGTACTTAATAAACGTAATTCTCGTTTCAGACGCATTCACTTTAAGTGATAAATGAGAAATATAGTATATATCTACCGATTAAGTGACATTTATTTTCCTGGAATGGGAGACCGCATTCAACGGAAGACATTGAAGCGTACAAATACTGTCAGGGTAAGTGGTGGTGGGACAAGTAGTATTTGGAATTTAATTTACTATTTTATAAATTTATATAAGAGATCGTGATCTAAAATATGTATTCAGCGAACAGTTATGTCTTCAGTAATAGTTAATGTTATTTTAGCAACTTGTTGTTTTGCTCTGTCAACTCAAAATACATGCTACTGCATTGCTTCCAGTATGGCCTGCATACTATGCACTAACATGAAAATAAAGAAAAAATTATTAATCCATTAAGCAATAAAAAAATTCAATAAACATCCTTTTTATGGGATTTAATTTAGAAATGACAATAATATACCTGAATATATACATTTAACACTGGCAGATTATTTTTCTAAAAATTTCTAGTAAAACGATTCACCGAATATTTTTATACTCATGTTTTGTTGCAATTTTTTTGCAGAATCTTAAGTGAGTTAAAATTGCGGCTAGTTTTAGCTTAAGGAATACGTTCACTGTCTCTTTGCATGAAATTAATACAATCATGGCTCATGGTTGATTGATATGGTACAAATTACTGAATAGTCACTAAAATTACTTAAAAATTTACATTTCGGGTTCATTGAGTGTTATCAAATTTCTCAACCATCTCTAATTACCATTTAACCTCAATTCATTTGTCACGTAAGCATTTAATTGTAAAGAATTATGATTTAAAATTAAACTAAATCTACTTGACTAAATTTTGCCAAAGTTATTCAATTTTTTGTGAAATCATTTAAAAATTCAATTTTTTATATTTTCTAATGCATGCACAAAAAAGCATGTATCTTATTTAAATTATCGTGCACCGATCGAAAAGGGATTTTACATCATTGGGCTTTAAAACTGGCAAAAGAGAAAAAGGAGGCCTGGCGACAGAACCAAATATACCCATTTGTTGAGCCCGGTTAGCACAGAACAAAGACAGAAATGGAGTGGCACCCCGCTGTGTGTGTAAGCAAAATCAATAATTTTTAGTAGTATTGGCTGATAGTACTGATATAGCAGTTGTATACCATTATTTTGTTTGCCCAGAGTTCACAGTGACCATCTATTTTTTTCCGAGGGGGTTCCTAATTGTTCACATGGGCTACCATCTCTGCTTCGAAATGTTTGTAAATCTGCATGGAATCACTTCGTATGCTTTATAATTTCCAAATTTTTTCGCCGGTAGCATACCTTTTCTAAAGAGACTTGCACTTACCAGTGGTGTGCAGCAGCACACAACTACGTTTGAATTGCAATTTCTGATTCTTTTTCCTGTGCTTATTTCGGAATTAATGTGGAAGCATATGAATAAATTTTCCTCTTCAGATGACTAATTGCGGAAGGGGTTTATGGCCCAATTTGCCCCCGGGGATATTGGAGTGAAATCTTGAAACACAATGCATCTTTTAAATAAGAGGTCATCGGAAAATAATGTTTGAGTTACGCACATTTTTTCGAGGGAAGGTATTATTAACATTTTCATTTGCAGTATTTACTCTCAATTTAAGGAAGATAATATAAGAATATGTTAGCCAAAATTTTCAAGGTATGTATTAAATATACTTTAATCTAGTCAACACATTTTAATGAGTGTTTCGCAATTTTTCCATTATGTATAGGGTAGAGACTGGAATGCAGAGACCATAATTTGTGTATACATCGACCATTATGAAAACAATGCGCATGATTTTATTGTGATGTGACTATCCATGGTAGCGCAGTGACTTTGGTTGGAAAACGTGGTGACCGGTCTGTCCTTTCAACGCAGTTGATTGCAAGTTTGTTTTAAAGAGTCTGAGCGGAAAAACTTGCCTCCGCTGGTGTGTTATTCGACTTTGTAACTCGACCCGATGGAGCGTTCGCTTGAACAGCAATACTCCATCAAGTTTTGCGTGTATCAAGGAAAGAATGCAACTGGAACATTCCAGATGCTTCAAGAGGCCTTCATGTACTGCTTTTTTAGGTCACAGTCCCTGAGGTGGCACAAGGCGTCAAGGGTGGCCAGGAGGAGGTAGCCGACGAACCCCATTCGGGACGCCCAACAACATCAGGAACCGACGAAAACGTGAAACGTTTTGCGTTCCGACCCTCTATTGAGCATCCAGAAAATTGCTGATACCTTGTTAATGTCCACATTTGCGAAACATGGGAAAGTGACCGAGGATCCTGAAATGCTAAAGGCCTGGGAGAGGCTTGAGCGGAAAGTGTTGCCACACGTCCTTCATCGTTGCTAACTTCCTGGCCCGGACGCTTCGTTACTAACTTCCGGTGGTTCCCCAGCCCCCTTACTCTCCTTGCTTTACTCCGGCAAATCCTTTTTTCCCCGACTGAAGAGATAGCTGGAAGGAAATCATTGGGAGACCGTGGTAAACATCCAAAAGCATGTTACAACATTCCTGAGAGACTTTCCCGTCGAGGAGTTTCAGGTTGCCTTTTAGGCGTAGCAGACACGTCTCCGTAAAATGCATTGGTGCCAGGGGAGGGTATTTTGTAGAATTTTACGCATTTGTACTAGTGCGATCAATACATTTATTTTCCCCAGAAAAATAAACAGAATCATTTGCATGACTATTATAATATACCATGTATATACAATTTTTTTTAATATGCATGGCTTTAACCAGCGTTTCAACATTAATATAATTACAAAGGCAAGAAGATATTTTCAATTTTTCAGGAACATCACCATTGAAGTTTTAAATGACTAAAATGAGGTTTACCCCAAAATAATTATTACGATGACTTTTTTTAAGAGTAAATGACAAAGCATTGTAGCTAATCTCATATGGGGATAAATGACGCCATGGAACGTGTACATGAAAAATCAGCGCTCCTTTAAGGAGATACTCTCAGGGGTGAAACGAGTCGAGGCGGTTTAAAAGTTCCCAATATAATTGACTATCTGAAGCATTGTCCCCGGTATTGACTGTAGAATGCTCACTTGGAGCCGCGAAGAGCGTCTAAATGAAGGATTGGGATATTTTGTCGAGTAAGTGGAGCAGACTTCGTGGATCTGAGGCCTGTGTTCGCATCATGCCAGGTACCCCTCAATCGCTCCAGAGTTCATTATATCGCCGAGGCATCACATTTGGTTGCGCGCAGGATATTCAAACACGTTTCGATTGCTAAGCATTTGTATATAGTAGGGAAAAGTGTAAATTATAGGAATGAAGCCGGAAGGCGCTTGAGATGCGACAAGGATAAGCGAGACTTAGACTTTTAGCATGGGTTAGTGCACTTAATTTAAAAAACGACCATAAATAAATTATTACAGCCCCATACTATTTAGGTAGGTTAGATCAAAAAGATAAGGAAACTCATATATTCTATTACAGATTCATGCAAATGTTCGTTCTCTCCTCGGACAATGAGGAGTCATATCGACAAGAACAGCAACAGCTAACAGCTTCCTGAAAACGAAGAGTCACTGGTTTTTACAACGAAGCCAATATACTTACTTTTTCAATAAGATAATTATTTTGTATGGATGGGTATAACCTTTGAGTTTGACATTAAAACTAAAAATCTGGGTTAAACTATTCAACTTATTGAGTAGTTATTCTCTTCAAAGAGCTATTCTTTTAGTAAATATACTATACTGAAATATCGTTTCCCACTGTTCTAAACACAAGAAAACAATCCAAAAGAACTTCAGATATAATGAAGGTCCTTTGAATATATAGTTTATATGCGTTTGCACAAAAAATTAATTCAATATGTGATTTATAGACATTCATTAATGATACTCATAAAAAAATAAATTAATAGACTAGTTAAACTTATAATTATTATAATAAAATAAAAATTTCATATTCAAATATAAACATGACTAATGGTAGATTACGTCTATTTGAGTCGCGTTTGGTAAATTTTATTAGAAATATCAGTTGTTCTTAATTATTAGTGGTTCCAAAAAATGCATGCCGCTGAAGAAATCAGGAATTTAAAATAATATTTTCCCTAATCTTAAATGAAGATAATATGAACTTTCAGTTAAAAATTGTAGACAAATTATGTAAAAAAACTTTGGAACCATTCTTCAATGTTGGGAGCGTTTCCATCACTTTCCCATTAATTATAACTGAAGATTAGAACAAGTTATTTGTCTTTTATGTTTATAGATAATTATTGCATAGGAAATCCCACCGATCAAAGTAGAATATCTACAAGTTTAGCAAAATTGCAATGAGCCACTTTTATGTACCTAAGATTCGGCTTTTTCACATTGAAAGCTATTTTAATATGAGCGTGCTCCTTAGCGCGAAAGTGCAAATTTTTTTCAAAGAAATAAATATTTTAGAGCCTAAGAGGTTTTGAAACTCCTTCATCTTACCTTTTTCCCCTCAATATAATTCCTACCACAAGCATTTCCTCCCCTCGCAGGCAGTTAAAGGAGACTTCATTTCCTGCCATATCCAGAAGGAGCTCGCATAAATTTTAGCTCTCTTACAATTTTTAAAGCAAAAGCTAATCTGAATGACTTTATACGGGTTTGGAGTGAAATACTAAAAAACACATACTGCCGAGTTAATTCAGTGCCCAGCGCATAATTACCTAAGCAACAAACTATCAGACACATTCCTTCCTTATTTAAACGGTTGACCCAAAAATAAACTCATGCCGATTTCATTACGTACCTAACCTAATTTTTTCTAGTAATCTGGAGCATTCAGGAAATAAAAAATGCAAGTGACCTCGAATTTCTAAAAAAATTGTAAGACGGTGACACACTAAGCATGAAGATTGGAAAGAGATCCCGTAGTGGTCCGTAAATTACTTATGATTGTGAAAAGGTAAATTCCAATGAAAACTTATAATATAATACACCATGATGGCAATGAATGGCAAAATTTTATCTTAGTTTATTTTTACGTATGCTTTAATAATGGTAGGAAGGAATTAGATGGAGATTAAGAGGGGCTTGGTGTTGAATATATTGTTGGGTTTTCTTAGGAGAGACAAGATATTTATTCCAAAGTGCGCCATTTAAACCTACCTTAACCGGTAGATTATCTCATTAAAATTCTTTAAATATTAATTTCTGTGAATTTAGATAAATACTACTACAATCAGCTGTCAACTTAATGGGATTGGTTATGATCAAGAGAAACCCATTTCCGTAATTAAGTTATGTGAACTGAATAAAAGAGAAAGAAGAACAGAGTTTCATGTTTCACCAATTATTACGGAGAATTCATAGTTTATGTAATTATTGGAGAATGAATCATTGAGGTGTTTTTTGGGAAACTACAGGTAAATGCCTCACTCCATGTATTTTAAGAAGGGTCATATGTAAAACTATCAGCAACCAATGATTTGCATGTATCGTATGCAAAGGCATCTCAGACTATTTATTACCGTAACGAGTGCTTATACTAAGCGTGTAAAAGCCGCGCCTATAATCCCCTGGCGTGAAAAAATTGAAATATATTTCAAGAAGAGAAATAACACTTGGTTTAATGTTCGTTCTTTAATTCATGAAAATGCTGATTAAGGGTAGGGATAGAATCTTTAAGATTACACGAAGAAGAAACCTCCGTTTGCAAGAACTGTAATACTCCATCATAAAAGGTAATTGGAGTTATTTCTAATTGAATATGATTTACTTCGTCAAACGACATTGTATTCAGTTTTTCACAATTTTCAAAGTCATTAAGTCTAAAAATTTCTAGTCTACACACAAATATGGTACATAAAAACTGGTATGCATTTGTTTTGCTGATTGATATTAAACTATTCGCAATTGTTGAGTATTATAGTTGCACACATTATAAATAAGAAACATTTGCATAGTATTAATTTCAGTACTCATTTTCACTATAAGAGCCTACGAAACAAAACAGTGCTTTGGAAAAAATGTATGTATCAGTAAAGAGAAGATTCCTGCAGTCCTAGCGGTGTGGTGGACATTATTAAACGGAATAAGTCGATAGATCAACTTTAAATCTTACATCAACTTTGGGCTTTTCTATCTTTGAAAAATATGTTAATAAAGATTATGTCGGCATGTGTGGATAATGCATTTTAACAAGGGAAATCGCTTACCATTTTTTTAGTATGCTGGCGTCCAAAAATTAATAAGAAAAAAGTACGGAAATTAATTATTTGCCGGTCAAATTTAAATAATTACAGAAAGACCGAGGGCATGATCGCTGAATAGACGCTTGACTTAAGTCAATGCATATTGCGACAACGCGGCCGGCGATTTAAACGGACTGTAACCTCGCGACCCAGCATGCATATCATATCCATTCCCTCCCCTACCGCGCTACTTAGCCTTCTCCGAGTCAACATCCCAAAAACCCAATCCCTCTGAAGGGTGAGGCGCCAGATGAAGAGCAGTAAGCGGTGCATTAACGTCTTTCTCGCTGGCAGGTGTCACCACCAAGTTTTCCGTTTCCTATGTGCGCACAAGCTCTTACGGGCGGGCCGCCATTCTCCCAACCCTCCGGGGCCGTCCTTCCTCTCTCTTCTTCCCCATTTCTCTCGTCACTCCATTCCATCCTTCGCCCTCCATCCGGGGTCGCAAATTCACCTCAGATTCAACTGAGGTGTTCGTCCGACATGGACGTTGGCATGAGGTAAGTAGGTATACGCCGGCTCATTCCACTTACATTCCTGTTCATTATTCCTGCTCAGCTGGTATGGCGATGTTTTCTCTCATAAAAGGAGACGCTTCTAAAAGCTGGTTGCTATCCTAAAACCAAAAAAATAAAGGCAAAGACCTCAAAGCCACTTTTTCTTACAGATGAAAGAAAACAAATAGAGATGTGTCCTCGTTTATTTTTAAAGAAGTGATTAATTGACTATTGAAGAAAAAATCGAAAATGTTTTTCATTTAACGTCAATCCGATATTTGCAAGATTTTTTAAAACCGTGTTATACAGATCATCCAAGACCCTCCAGTCATTCACAATTTGATCCATTAGACGGGTTATAAAAATTTCTTGATTTTTGTATCTCCTAAATCAGTGAGGAGAATATTGTTATATTTTAGTTGGCTGACTTTTCACCAAAACTAAGGCAAAGCGAAATATATTTAGCCATGGAAATATCAAATCATAATTTTTGTGATAGTGGTAATTAAATTGATTGAACCTAGGCCTATTGCTAAAAAAAAAGCAAGTCAGAAAGACCAATTGTAATATTCGCAAAAATGAATCATTATCAGCTGAATTTTCATCAAGATAATTTCATTAGACGTCTAAGTATCCTATGAAAACATTGTCAATAGTAAACTACTCTCTTATTTACTGGTATCAACCGTGAGTACAAATTGGTAACCAGGATGACCAGTAAAACTAGACATGCTAGCCGAAACTCTTAGGACCATATGTAGAGAAATGATAAAAGATTTGGTATGATGCACTCAAAGATTTAAAGAATTCCTCTGGAAAATTAGAGTGTAACAGAATCCTTCCGAAAACGGTTAACGGTTTATAAAGAAGATAGATTTTTAATATAATATTTTATATAAATTTTAATATAAAGAAGACGTTTTTTTAATAAAAAATTTTTAATGAATGAAATACCAAGATGCCAGCTTGAGGGAACCAACAAAATGAAAACAGAGAATGCGGATCTATATAAATGGGATAAATTACCACACATCAATAATTAGCGTTTTGCAGATAACAACGCAGTTGACTGATAGAGTGTAAAAGATCCGCCGGAACCTTTGATCATGCTCTCGAAATGGAACGAGTAATTCATGGCTCATCATTGAAAAGACCAAAATCCTTGACAGATAGTGGCATGCTGAATGTGGATCTTATTCTGAGATGAGAAGCGTTAGTACAGGTGGTAATTATTATTGAACCCGCACACACTAAAACAGAGGATGGAATATGATTACCGGGTACCTATCGTAGAATAGTTTGAAATAAGGAGGTTTTGCAACAAAGATGTGATTGCTTCGCTGGATGAAGACGTTTCATTACAAGCAATTGACGCAGCATAACAAAGCAATTGCATGCTGTGTGGCATTCCATGCAGACCAGAAATCAAGCTTTTGAAAGCAAATTAGAGGAGACTGGAAGTCTTGGAAGTTTGTAGCTAAATATCAAATTGATACATGAATGAACAAATAATGAAACTCAAAAAATAGACATTAAAATTACAACGTGGTGAATTAAGCAAAAACATACGAAACCTGACCTCGTAAGACCTGATAGAACAAGCAAACCTAAAAGCACGGTGGAAAGAACCTAATAGAGGGAAAGTGTGAAAAAGTCCGAGCTAAAAGACATCTAGATCTGAAATGGATTCAAACTTAGGCTCAAGTTTTAATGCATGTTACTTTGAGCTGATATTTTTACTGAGATTTGAGCTGAATTCATTTCTATGATTAACAGGCTCCAAATACTAAAATGGATTTCCTTTGAAAAATACCTTTCAGCGTAATTCGGCTCTCTCAGATTGTTAGAAATATAGTTCTGAAGATAAAGAGGTAACTTCTTTTGGAGATATGCGAGTTTCTCTGATGACGTTGTAACTTCAATGGAAGATCGCAATCATTTATGTGATATTTGATGGATCACGCCTTGTCCTAATACTAAGCATTCAATATTAATACACAAAATATAATGCTGAAAATGAACTCTGCATAGTTTAAAGTTAAATGTCCCTAAGTGTAGCAATAAACTAGTGCAGGATGATGACGTATTTAATCCGGTCATAAAGTGTCCATAGGTAATTAAGCCTCATTCCCAAATTCTAGTTTGTAGTATTGAAAGCTAAAAAAATAAATAAGAAATCAAGCAGATAAATACTCCCGTCATCTCTTTGGTGACCTAAATAATGTAGCTTTTCCTCGGGAAGTTATATATGAGTATAAGGTGCAGGGTATTTTACAGGGTTTGGGTAAAACATTTCAGCATTATTAAATGATGGAATCAATGGGAAAAATTAATAAACATAAATAAAATATAGAACCATTTACTTTCCAAAGCTCGCTCGGGTCTTACATCTACTTAATTTGTGACTCTCGGCCAGACGTTTGCGCGACTGTCTCGCCTGGTTTTATTCAGCTTTATCCAGACTTATTAGATCCCTTATTTCCATGCGGTTAATATGTTTAAATACTAAGTGTAAAAATATTTATGCATTAAATGACTTACAAGTGATATGCAACAATACATGATATCCCCGTAACTTGATTTTATTCCCACGCTTATATGCTTTCAAGTCCTTTTGCTTCTTCCAACCACAACTCATCTGAATTCCTCTCTCACTTTCTCTGTTTCTCGGATATGACTATTTGGTAATGACTTTTATAAATAAGCTAGCGATATCCAACTCCGTCCCAGAATCGTTGTATTACATCCACCCCTCATCCATTTACTCAATGTAAGCAACTTAAAGCCCAGAGCACCCTGGTTCTCAATTACTTTAACTAATTCCACTAAAATCAGTCCGAATGAGGAGATTTCATTATGATCTGAAAGGAATACCAATACATTCTGCTCGTATTACGTTTTGTGAATATATCAAACTTTTATGGGGGATAGATCCGAGAACCTAAACCTTCATTTATTACTGTCAACCTTTCATAGGTTACAACCTTGACGTTGTGGAAGAGATTGCGCGTTCAGTTGATCTATAGATATGTACTTACAAGGACAATGGTATTCAAATATGCCAGATAGAAAGAAGATTGAGAGCCAAATAAAAAAGTAATACTGCGTCTGTGCACTAGTGGGGTGGTTCCAAAGGCATAGAATGAATTAAATGCATGTAAGGTAACATTTTCTCGCTAAAAAAACTATTGAGAAAAGAAAAGGGAAACATAGCAACCCAATTTACTTTCCACGAAACATATGGAGGGAGCATACATAAATTCATCCTAAAAACTACGGGACTATGTCTACGGGGACCCGCGCAGACCCGACCAATCTAGGGGTCATCCATTACACACACATTATACATGAATAAGACGCTACAAGTAGGTAGCAGATGAGAAAATGGAATACGCAATTAGAAAAGGAGGGGGAGAGATAAGGCTAACCGTTATCACCAGTACATTCATATGTGCAGGGCAAATTTTAAGGGTGGCATGGTAATTGCTAAAGTTAAAATTAAAATTTCAGTGAGGTAATTAGGTTTGCAGATGGCCCAGTAATTTTGAATCAGAAAGTTAGGTATTGTAGTTGTTGAATGATATGCGGGAAAATTTTGGAAAGCATTTGTGTACATATCTATTAAACGTAAAGACAAATGCAACAAGATTTTTGAGAATAAGTAAAGCAAAATTTGACAGTGATGCGGAAAATATTTACTGGAGCGGGAGTAGCAGTCCATATATTTGGCCAGGATTTAAGAGGGCGGTCAGTTACAAGAAAAAGTAATTTTTGAGAAGTTAAATGATTAAAAATGTATAAGACGCGTGCAGACCTTGATATGCAGAATTAAATGCATAATACAATTTCATTACCTTTTTTATCATATTCTAAATGCACTCCGAGGTATATATCTTCGGAGATTATATTATTTCTGCTTGTAACTGATGCTTGGGATTTTCTAATATTTTATTCGGACTCTTCGAAAACCGGTCTAGTACGTACTATAAGTAATATTTCTGGTAATTACTCATAAAACCTTTCTTTTCTGTGCATAAAAGATATGAAATGAGTTTCAGTGCACTTTTTATCAGCTAAATTTATATTGCAAAAAAATAATTGCTTTACCAATCTTTTTTTGAATTTAAACCAAATCGCCATTATTTTCCGCTATGCAGAGGTATCTCGAGCCATAATTTTATTAAAGTTAAGAATATTTCACAAAAAAATCATTTTGCCAGAAAAACAATGAGAAATTTTAAGATATGTAATCATATATTGATTTTTTTTAATTCAAATTTTTAAATTCTGTAGAAACTGTTTTTTTCAGATTTTCAACGCTTTTTCACACTTTTCACATTTTTTCACATTTCTACCACATTTTTCACACCTAAATATTCCTTAACATTACATATCCTGTGAGTGACCAGATGGCCTCAGAACCTACACAGTATAGTTAAAATTATTAATTAAACTTGGGTTCAGTAAAGAAAGCATGAGTGGAGTGTTTCTAAACAAGTTCTTTGGGGAGTAACGATGGGTTGAATGTTGCCTTTCCTTTTAAACACTTATCATCTTACAAAAGAGATTAATCCGGTCTTCTAACCACCATAATTCCAGGACTATATGCCAAGTAAAATGTTCCCAATTTATTTCCCCCGATTGAAGGGAATAAAAGAGTTAAAAGGCGTTTAGAGTTAAGCGTGTAAGGTTTTGTACTGTCAGAGGTGACCTAGATCTTTAGGATAATTAGCCAGGAGTTAGTATGGTGCACTTCCATCCCCCTTAGAGGGTTTACTAGCGTATTAAAAATAATCGGCTTCTCTTCAGTTTTCACCCACATAACTAATTAATTATAAATGTCCATAGAAAATTAGCCCTTGTTGTGGTTGTTTGTCTAAGTTTCTTTGCTTAGCTAGCTAAAGTTTGGCTAAGAGGTTATAAGCCAGAAAAAAGAATAGCTTTTTTAAGGTAACTGAAAAAAGGTAATTTAGGAAAAAAACCTCAAGGCTTGATAAGAAGGGCAAACGTTTAACAGAGGAATAACAACAGTTGAGCAGGTTAGAGTACCTTTTGTAATAATGAAATACATTGTACATTGAAATAATAATGCCTCATCAATCTCTCCTGAGCTATTCCCTTCTCTTTTCCAATTTAACTGTAATAGTTCAGTTTTTCAGATCATAATTATTCATGACTACAATTATCCAAAGAAATTATGGCTGGAGAGTCTTTTTCTTCAATTTAACTAGAATTTCCTTGACCATTTCAAACTTGTGTTCATCTCATTATTATATTCCTATATACTTTACCTTAACAAGTCCAGCTTCACTCACATCTTATTCATCCTCCGCCTTGCCGAATTTAGAAGGTAAACGCTACAGCTTCCATTCTAACAAAATCCTCCTTCCTCGAGTAAGGAGACCCTGACCGGCGGGCTTCTTCCATTCGCTTCCGTTCACCCTACCAACCCTTGCCTATATATAGACCTTTGTTCTTCCCTTTTATTTGCCAGCCGCTCTCTAACGTTTTGAGATCAAACTCGCCCTAACTAGCTCCTCACGCCCTCGCCGACCGCTGCCTCCAGTCAGGAGGGAAGCGTATAACGAATTCGGAGGCCGCAGGGTAGCCGAGAAGGGCGGCCTGGACCTCCACCTGACGGTCGAGTACGGGAGTTACTCCAAACGTGCGTGACCCGCCTTGTGGTTTTCCTTCACGAAATTGGCTTGCTGCAAAACCCTGTTCTAAGCCCCATTTCCTTATGCTTTCTTCGTATGAGCTGCCGCACGAATTCGACTTTTTGGGGTTGCATTTTTCGAACCGTTGGATTATAAGGGTTAGGCTTGAGAGGATTTTGGCATGTAGGGATTCGAATAAAGCAGCTCGTTCGGTAGAGTGAGAGAGCAGAAGGGGAGTTTTATGGCAGAGGTGCGGAAATGTCCAAGTCAACGCTTTAAGTGACCCGCGCGCCTTCGTTCTCCCCAAGGCCCCTCACTTGTTACGTTAACGACCTTGTTTCCCGGGTAGACGCCCTCCTCCATAAGCCACGGAGTAGTAGATGGAGGACAAGAGCACGGCGACAGACGAGGGTGAACGTGAAATGGCGTGGTGGGTGAAGAAAGGGAAAGAGAGAGAACGGGGAATACTTGGCGCCATGTGTAAAAGTAGGCCTCCGGAAATCTTAATGCAGAGCGAGCAAAACAAAAATGACCTCGTTCCACTAATGAGAAAATATTTATCACAATTTTTGTGCTACTCCAAGGGTTATGTCATGCCAAAAGGAAAAGTTTACCTTTAATTTACAAATAAACGTGATACCCTTAAATTTCATTGTGACTCGAAAAAGCATACAAATCTACTCAATTATTTAATATGGTATAGTTTCTTTAAATTTCGGAAAAATAATAATCTGTTGCCCCATAGGTAAATTTTTAATAATTTTTAAGGTTAAAGTATTAGTAATGAGAGTAAATTACGTTATTTTTAGTCCCGTTGCATCGTATAATTTAGCCTGGAAAAAATTAAATCCATTTTCCAGAAAAATATGTATTGTAATATTACAGCAAGTCCTTTCGCAGAGAAATGTAAAATTCCATATCTATATTTTGCAATTCAATTTTTAAAGCCTAATTGTTTGTTAAAACTTTTTATCAAAGTCGAAAAACGAAAATTTTGGAGAACATCCTTCATTATAATGTTTAATGTATCGAAAATATGCAAATTTTTCAAATTAAAATCTTACGCGTTTCATACTGTGAAAACATTAAAAACAAAAATGTATTTTCATACCAAACATAGGAAAAGTAACTGTATCGTGCTTAGGAACAAGGTAATTATTTTTATGGGTCAAACATGAATACTACATTTGTAACTGTTGACATTTATCTGACCTGCTTGACTTTTCTAGGCTTTCACCCATATTATAAGGGTTTATGAAATTAATGGCGACATAGTTCAGCAGACCATTGATACTATGCATCAAAAATTTCTCCGACAAAAATATCCAAGCAAAAATTTCAAGGTGTAAAATTTTTTTAAGAGTGTTTTGTACTACAGTTCACATTTGTGGATGACACTGTTAAAAGCTAAAATCGCGGCATTTATTTGAACCATATACGAATCCCGCTTTGCTTTGTATATATTAATGTTAAGTTTTCCCTGACGCATTGTGTCACGTTTACCGGAAGAAAAAATTACCTATCTTGTATGTTCATTGAGTAAAATCAAAAGTTATGGAATGTCAATTAGTAAAGTTTTAGGAGGCCCGGCCCGGTTGCCTATGATAAGCTACATATAGTATATCTCTATAGGAATATTACCTATTAGGAGTTAATATGCATGTTATTTTCATTGACCTAATAAATTTTATTAGTTTAATTTTTAATCATCTATTATGCGTTAATATTGTCTATACACGTCAGGCTACGATTAATGTTGGAATATACTCTTAATAATTCAATTTGTCCTTTAAGAAACAGAATCATTATATCAATCGATCGTATACCCTTTTGTCTTCCTCCTCCCTGTGATCGCTTGGCTGTATGTAGAATTAAACAAGGTTCAAGGGCGTTGTTTGATATTTTAATTTTGCTAAAAGCATTATACCACTTAATGCTCTGTATTTAATACACTACTTCCTTCTTGTTTGTTTAATATTACTTTCCAATTTAGGTAATATTCTTCTCCCGAGTTATACATGTCCGTATATATTATTCAACATCAGCTTCCAGTAATCTTTGCAATCCTTCAATATCATCTCGCACTGTAATAAAATAATCATTATATACCCTATCCACCCACCCATTTCTATTTTCTTCCATTTATCTCCTCGACATCCTTCTAACATTCTGATTCCTTCTTCTAATTAGTTAAAATTGGTTTTAACGTAACACTATCATTTAATGGCCGCCCCAAAGGTACCAGACCCTTTTCCAGACGCCTCACTGAAAAACACGCTACGTGGAGTACCCTCGGACAGAGTTTGGGCTTTACCCTTTGACAAATAGGTTGAACCTTGCAAGGCAATTACTGCTCATCTCAGTACAGCTGTAAGGGTTATCAGAACACAAACCCCTTCTAGCCAGTTTAAGGTCCATGGGAGTGAATATAAATAATTTTTTGATCTAATATGACTAATATATAATATGGAATTAATAAACTCTTTCCCATTAAACTCAAGAAGAACTTTCGATGAATATTGAGCGGATCATGTTCCAGGATGGATGTAGTCTCACTCTTACCACCAACCTACCTCATGTTCGACCCGTTAATGGGCGTCAGGCACTCGTTTTCGGAACTTGTTGAATACTTGGTGATCTTCGGTGGAATAACTCTCCTAAGGCAAGATGGTAACTGGCAACACCATAGCCTTATTTGCGCTAAAGTCAGGGGGAAAGACAGGAGAGTATGGATGGAAAAGATTAAAGTTGAATGCCCCTCAGCTCCCCACCAACCGTCGAGGCTATTTTTTTGACCGCAGCGGGACTACTACCATTTAATTGCATTTAAAATCAGATTCGTATCAATATTTTTGCTGAATTTATTTCAGTGAATGAGGAACTCCATACATACCAATGAATGCAGCTTCCTTAACCTAAGTATACGCAATGATTGCCTCATTGTGCACAGGAATTTAGTCAAGACTTATACGAGTTTATAATAAGTACCAGTCAATGCACCTATAGAAAGCGCCTATTGTGAAAGCTTTCCTTGTGTTGTACCTGAGGACTGCTCAAATATAACCTCAGTTTTCCCAAACCTATTAGTTTTTCGTTTTACTGAAGAAAAGCCGCATTGCCAACATTCATTAGTAATAGTCACTTGTAATAGGTTGAACAAAAAGCCGCTGCATGATTTATGGAGACATCTGCAAAGGTAATTAAACATCATGTTTCTCGTGGATGGTGCGCACTTGCGACGGCTTATTTTCGAATGAGTAATTTTAAGGAAATTTTGTTGGCCTCCTAGCCCTCTTGCACGGATGAGTGAAGCTTAGTGGGGAAAATGGGGGAGGAAAAACCTTTAGGATGGAGGTTAGAGCGAGTTAACGACACTCCTGCAAGCGATGTCTTCGGTGGAAGAGAGAGAAAGAAAAAAGTACCGTCCTCCGCAGTTGCTGTTTTTAAGTAGGGCGAGGAAATGGAAACGCCGTGGAACTGATGATAGAATCTGCTTACAAGGGTCTCAAAGAAACTTTATGCATTGCTATGGGTCTCAATGGGATGAGTGGGGAAAGGCTATGGAGTGCTGTGGAACCAACGGAATACACTTACGCTCCCGCGGTTACTTATCACAATACTTATATAACCTAAATTAAATTATAATTGAATTTCAAATATATTTGAATGCTCGGGTGGTTGAAGTAATGGAATTGGAGAAAATGAAATTGAAATAATAATGACAAATGATAATATTCCCAATAGATATTGATTCATTACACGACCGTTTTCAATGAGCTGCAGCTACTTCAGGTCAGTTGACCTGAAGATGATGCAGTGCATTAAAACCGTATGATAAAAAAATGTCTGGTAAAAAAGTGCTATCATTTGTTCATTATTATTTTCGTTTTCCACCATGCCATATCTCTCTAAAAAAATAATCAAGTGGAAGAGTGCTTCAATCAGTTATTCATTATGTCATTTCTCCATGAAACTAAATTGAACATGAACATGAAATTTGTTGAAATTGAGGCATTTCCAAGTGATAAAATGTTATGTGATGCCAATAAGTAAGCCGAGTGAATCAATTTCTGATTATTATTTGAAAGTCACAGATGAATAATAGTGCTATATACGTGTAAAGCTATTTACAAGCCATTAAAAATTCAATTATTTTGAACTAGATGACTTTTCGCTCAAATAAAATGAAAAATTATTAAGAGCCCATTTTCCACTTATCTATATTTCATCTTGAAAGCTAGAGATTGGCGGAAACCAATCATACGAATTTCAAGTTTTGCTTAATTGTTAGTTTTCAATTAAAATGGGAAATATTAAAAATTATGGAGATAATCTAAACTACATATAAATTCGCCACGTTATCTAATATTGAAGTACTTCTCCAAGGTTGTACGATAAAAATCCACTAACAAAAATAACAGTAAAATAAAAATTAGATAAAGCAACATTATCGATCACCTAGTTTTTAAAGAGACACTTTTTCTACTACATTGGCCGTTTACAGTTACCCAAATCCCTTATCCTCCTCGGGAAAATTACTTTTAACCCTCATCTTCGTTTGAAAAAGTCTCCAGGCGTATTACGATTAGGTGAACAATATATTTTGAATATTATTGCTGAATATATATGTTTTCAACTCATTTAATAGATTTATTCTTTAATGGAATGCTCGCCGCGTGAGTAAGTGCCACACTAGTTCCTGTAATAATCCTGCGACGCTACATTATTTATCATACACTCTTAAAAATCCAGCTCTTGTACACTATACTCAATCTAATTAGGAAGCAAAATAAGTCTCATGAGGACCCTACACGCAAGCAGCATATTTTAAAAGAGATTTAAACAGTGAAAAAACTTTGATCTTTAACGCTCTTGTCACATTTTCTTAGTGCTCTTCTCGTAAGTCCTTATGTTTGTTAGCTTTTGCACAAATTCCCTAAATATACTTCGACTACGCATGAAAAATCATAAGTTTCGTCATTTAAGTTCCATTGGTCATATCTACACGTCCTCTTTCGGTATTTTGGATCCAGTAGCCGCAGTGGATAAAGTTCATTAAAATTAATTTCTACGCACCTCATTTTGCATGTTTCATTCTAATTTCTACGTACTGCATTACGATGTATTTAATTCAAGTCATGCTCTTATACTTTTTCATCTCCAGGGTTGCACACACCTTCTTAAAAATTCAATTATTATTAATTTGTCGGTAAAAGTATGGTATTTTACTTTATAACTACCGTATTAATATTGTGATGAAAATTAAAGATAAAAGATTCTCAATGATACTTCCATTGGAACTCCCAAGTGACTTGTGTCCCGCTGTATCTACCTTTTTGAAATCCATGTTGGCCTTGCGTTTATAAACTCTTACTGTCAATAAGCCTCATTTTCGAACAAAAGATTATGCATTTCACGAACTTGCTTGATATGGCCCCGCCTCTTATTTACAATTCGCTGCAGTATCAATTATTGTAAATATGAGTAAGCTCCATTAAATTACACTTTGAATTAGTTTCTGTATGAAACATTGTTTCCTAAACATAAAATTAGACGAGAAACAACAAATTCCGCAGCCTGCGGATTCCTGTCAAACCATACAGGTAAAATCCAAGCGGGAGCAAGCAATTAGGATTGGAATAACATTTCATTGTGTGCACATGATCATTTCTTGAAAAGAAAATGAAAAATAAATTCAAACTCTCAATACATGAATCAAAAGCTAAATAATTCAGTCAGTAAATGTTAAGTACTCTCAAGTCCATCTACACTCATTATAAACGCATGCTCCCATGCATTTATCTTCGTAGTTAATTCCGAAAATTCATTCAAGGAAAACATTCATATTTCCGTTTCCCACCTTCTTCCATCAAGGGGTACCGAAGTTTCCTATATTTTATGAAAGTTAGACTATAGTAGAATCCCCACCTTAGTAAGAGATAGAGGGCATACCATCATTCCTATAATCAACTTTCAAATGCCCCCATGGGTGATCAAGATTTTTCTCTTGGTTGTGATTAAAGATTTTCACAACTACCGAGCTCTTAAAATACTATCCAGCCTTCCTTTGGGCAGAGAAGAGCAATGCTGCAGTCGTGGTGGAGCACTACCTGCAACTCTACTAATGCAAATGGAATCAAATCTTGCTCACTACTCAGAGATAGATAAAACCTTGAATGTAAATAGGTTACGATGTTCATGAGTTCAGAAAATATTCATGAATATTTTTTTCAAACTATTTCAGCAGAGTAAACAAGAAAATAAAGCAGATATTAACTTTACCTTTTGGAATATTTTATTTTCTTGACAACCCTCTATGCATGGTTATTCCTTGAAAATTTTAAAATATTTTACACCTCTCATCGCAGAGCACTAAGATTTTTCTTTGATTCCTCTCCCTTCTACAGTAATTTCGGATGCATTTACGGAGAGTGTATTTATAAAATCAATAATTTCATAACATTTTTATAAGTACGCTTTCTTTAGTATAATTATATTTAAAAAAAGAAGAATACAAATAAATAAATATATAAAGAACAAAATGAAATAATTATTTTTAAATAGTGATCGTCCACTAGCAAATCGTCTCTCATGTAAATACAATATTGCTTTATTGTATGCCATTAGCATACGTATTTCATTACAATTTGAATCAAGATGAAAAAATAATTTAATTATTGATTTTCAACTCTAATGGTGAAATGGAGCGTCTTTCATGCAAGTAGAGGAATATATCTCTTTTCTAGGAAATGGATAAGTGACTTGCCTATACTTTTGTTCGCCTGGGGCTACAGCGTAATCTGGTAAAGATTTTAACAGTTGATTCAATGTTATTTAGCTTCCTGATGCAAATTTCGGTCAAGGAAAACATAGTCACGCTCATTCAAGTTTCAATTAGATACCAGATAGTGGAACCTTCAGAATTAATTCATAGAAAAATATTTCTACCGCTAATTTCCACGATGGAAGCTCTATGAGTAATTAAATAACACTTTATTGAAGCGTAGAGTGTCAGGTTTAAATAATAAAAATTTAGGTGAAAGATTTATTGAGCTTGACCCCGACACAAAAGCATTCCCCCCACTTAAGGAACCTGCATTTAACTTTTATACTATATATGTATAATTACACTTGAAACAAGGAGAAGGTTTGTTTCCGAAGAGGCACTGAACTAATGGTTGAAACATTTCAGATATTCTTCCAATGATAATACACCGGCGATGAATCCAATTTCGATGGATATCTCAGGTTATTTTTTTCGCAATTTCCAAATTATTAATTCGAACCAAATTAGAATCAACAAGATATACGTAGTGATCAGTCCCTGCTGCCAAATCAAATGAGATTTTCTTTTGTATTCCAAAATTTTCCAGATTTATTGATGGGAAATTATTAAAGATTTTCATTTTTGAAGTTTTAGAAAGTTGGATGCTATTAGTTCCCCGAGAAATATCACTTATTTGGCATTGACTGACCTCATTCACATTGATAAATCTTAAACTTTGGTACTTACTCAATCACGAAGGCAGGTGGGAAAAATTACGTCCACCAGCATTAAATTTAATAAAATGTCAATGGAAAATATTTTGAAAAAACTGCTTATAATCATTCCTAGAACTTTTTGACAGAGATTTTAGCTCTGTATTCAGATTTGAAAATCTTAAATTCCGTAAAAATTACAATAAATAAAAAAACAAAGATTTATTTAAGCATTCCGTTTCAATTCCGGTTTACTTAACATAAATGTCATCAGGGCCCTTCGGGAAATGCAAGGGCCATGTTAATTAATCTAAGTCCTGCTCCAATGAAGAATATCCTCAAAATACTGTAGTAACTGAGCTTTAATTTTTTTATGCTTCCTAAATATTTGTCTCTGATGGAACTTTCACCTTTAAAAATGCAATTCTGAGTGACTTGTTGACAGCCAAATCATTTCCTGTCATTAGATTACTTGTTACTCTACATCTAACCTAATATGTAGAAGTGTAATGGTTTGTACAGACTGGTTAATAATTTTTATCGTTGTAACGATTTTATTTAATATGGTACTACAATTTCCGCAATAATTATCTTCTATAAATAAATCTTAATGTCACATGGTAAATTTTACAAGCCTAGTAAGATTTTGTTTTAAAATACTTCTTCACTTACTCACAAATTATTCTTGAAGGAATCAATGTTATAAATGCATTACCAGTTCGATGATTCATATCATTCCTTTCGTTGATAAGGTAACCTTCACATTGGAAAACATAGAACGTCCTAAAATTGTTCCAATAACGATAGGTTTTTTGGATTTCGCAATGACTAGAGCTATTTCGTTTCTAATGTTTTTCGGGCATAGTGCTTTTTGGAAGTAGCCTCTTATCTTCTATTTCCAATAAACAGGATTCTTCCATAAACCGAGTGAACATCTTTTAAACCTCAAACCATCGAGATATCCAATTTCAATGGACCTCTTAAAAGTAATAATTGCCAACAAAAATAGGCTTTTATAGGTATATCTCCTTAAAGATTGATACACTTAATGACTCATTATTACCTAACAATCAAGAACATGATACGTAATAATTTAATAATGCATTGTTAATATTACTACTTGGTAGTAAACCGTTTGATTTTAGCTATGGATAAATAAAAATTTAAGACCACAACTTAATAGCCTCACTTAAAAAGACATAACCTGACTCCATCCGCCATTAAATTGTGTTTCAGCTCCTCATACTTCCTTCCTTAGTTCCATCCAATATGTGTATTCTATTCCTATACCTGCCTCTGCCAAACACCTTCTTCTTCAACACAGTCATCTGCATTTCATTGCTAATTAAAATGCCTCAAATCCAACTTTCATTCGTTCTTAGGATTTCTCCCAAAAATCATTTATCCTCCACTACCACTCTTAGTAATTCTTTGTTAGTTTTTCTTTTCGTACATTTTCCCCTTTCCACCTTTTTGCGCATTCAAATCCCAAAAGCTTCGTAATCTATCCCTATCATCTTGCTTGAGCGATAAAATTTTCGAGGCATACAGAGCCACGCTTCACATCAAAGTTTTGACGAGCCGCTCCTTAACGCCCTTACTTAACTTACTTCCCAGGCATTAATTCCTTCCTTCTTGCGAAGGCTTTCTTGACTAACGGAATTTGCTTCTTACATCGCTAGTAATTCGACTATCTTCGTTCAAACCCTTTCTAGTTAGGTAAGATGTTCTATTTTCTTAAGTTTTAGGGCTCCAATTTTAACGTTTAACTTCGCTTTCTTCCCTTATAAAAACTTAAACATTTCCTTTTTGTTTAGTAGATTGATTCTCATTTCATTCCTATTACACTGATTTTTTAATGCACTCTGCATTAGAAAAATATTAATAACATCAAAATAACTTCTGTATATTTATCGATTAAAAGTAAAAATAAACTTGAAATTCTAAAAAAAGATTTGTGACACCTTTTTGCAATCCATGGCATATGTAGAAAAAGAGTGAGTGGTAAACTTGAGGTTATTTAAAGTGTAGGACCCCAAGCATCTTAGAAGCTACGAGATAGGTGCATGTGAAATTATAATTCAAAGGTCAATGCCTTCAAATGGACAAATACAGGTAAATGAAGAATGTAGGGAGGATTGATACCTCGGAACGCCCTGGAGATCCAGAGATATCGAAATTAAAAGGGGTTCCCCTCTTTGAGGCACGTCTGTGCGGGTAGGATGGAGGATGAATGAACAGTAAGCTCCCATCTCCTGTGAAATACTCGGCGGGACATAAAGTAATAGTGAACAGGCTTGCAATACATGGCGTCTGCATTTACGCATTTGCGGATGAACGTCAGTGTCATCATTTACTACTCGGCTTTCGACAATACGCATTGGATACAGAAAATATATCAATTTCATTCATGCAGCCATCTAAACATTTTAAATGAGAAAAGAGAGTAAATAGATAGAAAAAAGAGCAATTAACCAGCAACCTGCATTTAAAATAATTTTTTTCCTCAAAGATGATTTAAAATTTTTAAAAATATTAAACATGATTTACTTAGCTAAATCCTTTTTGACTGTTTAAGCATATTTTCAATCATTTTAACGGTAAATATGTTTAATATTTTTTAAATCTACATCTAAATCAACATAATACCCCGCAAGCCGTGGCAAGGGCGTGAGGCTGGGGGTGTTAGGACACCACCCGTTATCAAGAAAGAAAAGAAACCACATGCATGCAAAACCACAAAGTTATACTATCCATTAACAAAACATGGTATACATTCACGCGAGAACACACCATACATACATGCAAACGCAAAAACTACCAACTAACGTACACATGCACCTACAAATGTAATTCATATCTTTCCAATGTTTAATTTTGTTCCAAATTGTCCATTTAATGTTTTTAAAATTTCTAAAGTGACTTCGGTTTTTTATCATAATGATTTCTGACACTTCATGGAAAGAATGAGTATTTAAACCTATCTGTACTGGAATTTATCTCCCTTCTCTTTTCTTTGTTGTCGGATCTACCTAAGTATATAACAGTAACCGGTAGAGTTTGCTTTTAGCAATATTTTTATAAAATTTCAAATATCCAAAAACTACGGCTGCATATAATTCGAATTATTAATGGTGGCATTACCTATATTTTTGATTTTCCTAAATACATCATTTCATCTACTTACGTGGGTAAGACGACAAGTTCCTCGCCTGGCACAGAGATGGTGTTCCAATCAGCGAAAATTTGTAATTCCTACCTGGATGCACGTGTAATTAGTTCATGAGACAAATTCATCGGAATTTGACGAAAGGGTACGCGGACTCCTTCAATGTCAACCGTCAAATAGGGAACAACTGAATTCAAACATGGTCGCACTACGAGATTTTAGGTACGATTTGCTAGGCTATCGCCTACTCTCCTGCCTTAGCACCCCTACACGTCCATCTGTCCCCGAATTTGAAGAAACTTGTTTCTGGGAAGCGCCTAGCGTCCAATAAAAAAGTTTATAGGGTCGTAGATGGATATTTTCACAGTCTTCCAGACTCTTGCATCCGGGAAGGTATACTGATGTTGAGAAACCACTGTACCAAATGTGTCGAAGTCAAGGGTGGTTAAGTAAAAAATAAAATACTTTTTTAACAAAAAATCGCAGTCTTTTATTGCCAGGTTGAGAACTTTTCATCTTAATCACCTATATGGTTTGTTTTAAAATTATGGGGAATGGTTTCGGAAAAAACAGTTTTATTTCAGATATTGCTACAATTCATCAAAATTCTTTTGAGTTTACCCTTGAGCGTGTGCACACTTTTGCAGAGGCTTTTTCACGACTCGAAGAAGGCTCCCGGGTTCCTGGACTCCGGAAGGTCCTTGAGGGTACCCGTACAAGCTTTTCTGACGGAAATTATGGTTCTATGATGATTTCCTATGAGGAAGAATTCCACCTTTGGCGATAGAAAAAGTCTGCTAGTGCCATGTCGGGTTTCGGAATCGTTAGAAATCCGGTTTTCATCAGGAAGTCAGTTACCTTGGAGCCTCAAGAGCTCAAGACCTTCGGGACGAGTATAGTGCAGATCTTTTGCATTGAAAAATTGTCAATGATAATGGTGTGCACGGCCATTTTATCAATGCCAAAACGATCTGCGGATACTAAAATGCCGGTCTAAATTCAGTACTTCACACACACGTTACGCGTTGTCTTCAATTCTTGACGTCGACAGCCGTGCACCATTGGTCTCGTCCTACGCACTCTCTCGGTCAACATTGAAGAGCTTTTGCTGCATAAAAATTGCAGGTTGTGACTTGCTTTTATTCTTAAACACTTGGCAAATCGTATTCATCGTCTCCGTACCCAATCTCCTTAATCCAACGCAAAATGTTATGGCATACCGCTATTCAATTGTTTGCTGCATATTACCCTTGCATCGAGTTAATCGACAGTATTAAACTAAAAATACAACCTAGCCTGAGCGAATACTTGCAGGCAATTGGCGCTTGTTGAAGATCAGACCCCCCATCACCGAGTCCGCGTATTGCGAACGCGCTGCGTCATACGGTCAAGTCAGGAAGAACTTGTTTCCCATTCTTTTTATGTAAACTTTTATACATGTCAGCATTTCCTCGGTACAGTGCTAAACACCACTAGGGTTTGTAGCAGTGGATAATTTCCCAACACCATTTTGTTTATATGTTTTTTTCAAGAGAATGTTCAATAATTACAATAATGGAGGTTATGTTAACATCAGCTACATTCTCTATGGTATTGTGTGCAAAGTACTTCTCAATAGATGCAAAACTAGCTGTTAGTAATGAGTAAGTCAAACAAGTAAGAGCCTGATGACCTAATTGTGATATGATAGGTTCTTTATACTTTCAAGAATGTTTGTTACATATGTTTCTACCTTTAACCCATTTACCTTACTTACTAGAATTGAAAATCAACTTACCCATACATTTTTCAATGGAATTTTACGCGCTTGTTTTCATTTTATGTAACAAATCTTTGATTTTTTATTATGTAGTTTAATTATAAATAGATGGACATAAAAAATCGTTTTAGGTATATATATAAAGAATAAAATATGAATGAATAATTCAAATTGTTTAAATATATCTTTATTGAACATGCTATTTTGTTTTATTTATACGATCAGTAATATGTTAATAGAATTGCTACTGATTCAATGGCCTAAAATGGCTCAGCAAAAGTATTGTTTTTAAGGTTGTACATGGATCACCATGTTTAAGCTTTGTTGGAATTTAGATGCTTAGTCGTTCCAAATTAATGTTTAAACAGCATGAGTGCTGTAAAAAGCGGCTTCGATGTAAACTTTCCTATTTTTGACCGTGGTTGCCCCTGTTATGGTTGAATGCAACTTATTTATTTCTCTTGAGCTAGAATTATTATCGAATGATTTATATTTGCCAAGAACCTTAAGTCCTTACATATTAAAAAATTAAATCAACGGAAGTGCTTTATACACACGTAGCGTGTTCTAGGTGAGGTCTAACGTATAGCAAATTTGTACCTTTCCCTAACTTAATCCATTCTGATTCCATATTATTCGATTGGTGGAAAACCTAGTTTCTCTAAACCCCTCGAAACTGCGCAAATACTCAAAATGGGCTTTTCCTTCGTCACGACCGAATTTAATGTCACCCACAGTTATTCTTGGCTCGCCCATCCTATCTGACTATTGTAGTATAAATGTATAAGGGTATAAGGATATCTCTTTCAAAAATTTTTAGTGCAGGCTCCTTCAGATCTTATTCGAGCCCGGCTCCAGATGTCAATCACCAATATTGTCAAGATGGTTTAAAGGAGCCTCTTCATTCCGTATTTTTTGTTTATCAGTGTGTAAACATATCATCGGAGAGACCAACTCGATTACTTCACAGTGAATGTCGCTTGGGTAAAAAATATGAGGCGAAGGATTTAGCTTCCTTGGACGTTAGAAGATTCACAATAACGTAAACAAAAATTTGTATGTTAGTATTCACCATAAAACAATTCCACTAGATTATTTCCAAGAAATGAGTTTTCCCTTTGAAAAATTAGAAAAAAATGAAAATTTTCGTTTTTTGTTGACACAATATGCTCTGTGGCAAGGGTTATAATTTTTATAACGTTAGAGGGAGAAAGTAATTCATTTTTATTTTAACCTATCATTGAAAAAATCTCCGCGTGTTTTGAAAAACATATTTCATTTACTGAAAATTATGTGGAATTTAAAAACAGTTCTATTGTTGGGTTTTCGGGTGTGGGTGTGTTTTGTTTGATGAAGTCAAGGAGCTCACAATCATCTGTATGCTTCCATGCAAAAAATACCATCAAATAACTTTGCTATTACGAATAATGATATCAATTTTATTAATAATTACAAATAAATTTAAGTGAATTCATTTATTGGAATTTACGATGAGAATTCCCATCTCTCCTTGTTATTGTGTGCTGATAATACGCTTAGGATCAAGAGGTTCATTTTATTACATGAGGCCTAAAACATTCTAGCATTGAAACTAGACTCTATCTATTAGTGGATGGACGAAAGTAGGCTGTTAAAGATAATTACAGTAAGGGGCTAGGTTTGGGGGCTGTCGGGTAAGCGAGGTACGCTGGTGAAGTTTTTGTGCGCGTGAATTATTGCCAAATTCTAAATCATGGATTTTCATAATTTGCGCTCGTTTAATGTATCATTATAACTGGGATGGTGTACATGTTGTCCACAGTGATGTTTGATTGTTTTTAGTCGTGCAGTTTTTCATTGGTCAATATATAGAGACGTTGTTCACACATCAAGCCATGGGAGCTGAATTGGAAATTCCTGTAGCCACGCGTTTACTCTCAACCTTATTTCCAACACAAACAATTTGAACTCAAAAAATCATTTGACGTCACCATTTTTATTCCAATAAAATTGTTCACTGGGCCTTTTCAGTCTTTTTTTTGCCAGAAAATAAACAATGAAATCCTGGTGGTCACTAAAACTACCCGCAAACGGGCGGAATCTCTTTCCTTGCTCAAGCACACTCCCAGACACTTTCATCTTTCCGTCACCATTTCCTGCAGACGTATTCGTACCGTGGGCCATTACACTCACGTCTCGCCTTACTGCCACAATGCTCCACTCCCTCTTCTTCCTAATGGAAGCCAGTAGATTGCTGTCGAGGTGATAAGGGAAGTTCACCGTCTACTCCACACGAAGCTCGTCATAGATCTCGCCCAAAATGTCACCTCTTCTTCCGCCCACTTCCTTTTCCATATTTTTTCTCTAGAAGGGTTCTCTCTGATGTTGCCCATATATAAACATCACCCTCATGGTTGAGTACCCTTTGCTCTAGGACATCAGAGGTAATAAGTAGGTATCAAAATATATCGACCCTATGACTAAATAAGTTAGTTTATACACATTTACTTATGCGTCTATCTTTCTTCTTCAAATTCTTCCCTTGTACAGGTTACTTTTTTCTCTGTTTTAATTCGATTATACCCAACTATTCCCTTTTATTTTGCGTACTGTATACTCTTGCCGATTTTGAAATCAAAATTTTTGCTTTTTGATATTGTTTTTGTGCATACATAAACTCGTTTCATTTAAAACTAAGGGTTAATGTAAACTAATAACGCCTTTTTGATATTTGTAACTCTTTTGTGCAAATTATTTTATCGGCGTCTATTCTATTTTAATTGGATATTTTATTCTAATTTTGCTGCAAATATTAATGATGGTAATTTTCAAGCTATAGCCTAGGCAGAGTATTTCATTAAGTTAGGAAAAGTAACGTTTCTGGCATTATCATTATTTATGTGAGCTTGTAACTAAAACCTATTTTAGTTGATTCATGTTAGCACATCTTCATCAGATTCTATCGATTAATCATTTCATTCCTTCTTTATTCTACGTTGTTTATTTTCTTTAAGGTATTAAAAAGCTACCTTGTGGTCAATCAGCACGTTGAGTCTGAAAGAGACTATGCCCTTCTTTAATATAAGTAAGGCTTTTTAATAAACATTTGAATAAATGGGTTAATTGTCCACATATTTTATTATGCGGAGCAGCTTTTTAATTAATAATAAAAATTCTGAATAAAACACATTTCTCTTTCGTAACATTTTTGTAGGGTTGGGGGAAGAGTTAATATAGTTAATAATGGCTATATATATTTATATATTTTAAGAAGGTTCAAATGTAGTTTCAAACGACATTGCTTCAACGCCTTTCAAAGAATTGTGTATATTTTGCGTAGAAAATTAAAAGAGAAATTTATAAGCGTTTAAAAGGTAGGAGAGATCTATACGGTATAGGTATCATAATAGAATTTTAATAGGTGTTACATTAGTCTTTAATCAGGTAAATAATAAAGTTTCATGCATACTTTTTTATTATTTCTTGATAAAATCTACGAACTATGTTTTCAGTATATTAATGACTTCACCTTAGCCGTAGGCACTAAACGTATACAACATGTATATTCCTTATATCCATTTAATTAACCGTCTTCTTTCAATTGGCCTCAATCAAATACTAAACCTTTGATTGGATGTAGAAGATAAATAGGTGCACATACATCCTCGTTTGCTCAATCGTCAATCAAACAGAGGTAAGCTCATTCCAGTTCGAATTTTACCTCCCGCGTGTCTGCGGTGGTTAAACTAAAATACTCACGGAGGTTATATATATATATATATATATATATGTATATGTGTGTGTTGTTTGTGTGTTTGTGTGTGTGTATGTGTGTATATGAATATATATATATATATATATATATATATATATATATATATATATATATATATATATATATATATATATATATATATATATATATATATTTTTAAGATGGACACAACTACCAAACAAACATTTTATTACTCCTAACAAAACACAAAATCCATCCGGTCCCTCTTCATCTCTGAGTACTTACTTCCTCCCTTCATCCCGTCCCACATCCCTATCCTGTTCCTTCCCGTTCCTCTTTTGCCCAACATTCTCTCCTCTATCACAGTCTTAAACGTCCCACTGCCGGTCAACACCCCCTTCATCCACTTTTCCTGCCTCCATAGGATTGCTCCCAACAAACCTCTCTCTTTGCCCACCATACAAAGTACTTCCTCATTTGTTTTCTTATCTGTCCATTTCACCTTCTCCATTCTTCTCCAAACCCACATTTCAAAATCCTCCAATCTACGTCTATCCTCCTGCTTCAATGACCACGTTTCCACACCGTACATAGCGACGCACCATATCAAAGTTTTTACGATTTTTTTCTTAATATCCTTACTCAACGTCCCCGTCATCAACTCCCTCCTCCTTGTGAAAGCCTCTTTCCCTAGCGCAATTCTTCTCCTTACGTCCCTACTACTTTGACCGTGTTGGTCCAAAACACTACCGAGATAGGTAAGCGGTTCTATCTGCTCTAGTTTTTGCCCTCCTATTTTAATGTTTAGCTTAGCCTTTATCTTTCTAGAAAGTCGCATAACCTTTGTTTTATTAATATTGATTCTCATCCCATACCTGTAGCACTGATATATATATATATATATATATATATATATATATATATATATATATATATATATATATATATATATATATATATATATATATATATATATATATAATATATAATATAATATATATATATATGTATATATATGTATTATTTATATATATGTGTGTGTGTGTGTGTATTTTTGTCGTTTGTGTGTGTGGGTGTGTTTAGTAATCATGTCATAAAAAAGTAATGGGAAACGACCCAAAATATTCAACTCATTGCAGCAATGAAATCCAATTCTAGAAAGAAAGAGGTGATGCTGTAAATAAATTTTTTATTGTGAATAAATGGTACAAATTTGGGAGAAATAATGCTTTAAGAACAAAAGAAGACACAATATGAGAACATCATATTAATTATAAGAAAAGGAATACTACCTTGATCAAAAATTTCCCGGAATTTATTCAGAAAATTAAAAATACAAGTTTATTCATCTAAATCTATATTGTCCCCTTCAAAGTAATCCCCATCGACTGCAACACACTTATGCCAGCGCTTGATCCAATCCTCGAAACATTTTTTATATTCGGTTTTCGGTATGTCCAAATATTTTCGTACTCGATTCTTCAGGAATGGACAGATTATTTCGCCAAAGTTAAAATACCTTTATGCTTTATAGTGACAATTTTTATCACATGCCAATAAATATGAAAAATATGATTTTGTTAAAACTTCTCTTCATTATATTTTTAAAATATCCACTCCTTATAAATTTGATGTAAATATCGTGGTAATTTTCATATAATTGTAATTCGGAGATGATTCCTTTCATGTGTTTTAAAAGCTGCATGTGGGCATACTACCTTGATCAAAAAGTTCCCGGAATAACCACCGTGTGGCGCTCCCATCGTTCCGATTTGAGTTCTGTTTTTTTTGTTAAATTGGTACATCTGTTGTTGATATTCCCTTTAAATCTTAGTGTCATAACTTGACATTTGCAAAAGTTACGGTCGGTTTTCGGTATGTCCATCAGTGCTTCCTGCGATTTTTCCATTACTTCCTCTCGGCTGCTAAAACGCGTTCCCCGTAATGGTTTTTTAACTCGATTGAACAGAAAGAAGTCACAGGGAGCCAAATCAGGTGAATTCGGTGGCTGTTGGATGGTATTTGTTGCATTTTTCGTCAACAAATTACGAATAATGATAGCACTGTGCGACGGTGCGTTATCATGGTGCAAAATCCACGAGTTTTCTGCCCACATTTCTGGTCTCTTTCGGCGAATTGCTTCACGCAAACGTCTCATAACGCCCAAATAATACTCTTTGTTTACTGTCTGGCCTTCTGGCAAAAATTCATGATGCACTACACCGTTGTAATCCATGAAAACCGTCAGCATTGCCTTCTTTTTTGACTGAAAACGACGTGGTTTTTTTGGTCTCGGCTCATTTGGTGAACGCCATTCACTTGCCTGATGTCTGGATTGCGTGTCGTACTCATAAACCCACGTCTCGTCTCCAGTAATGATCCTTTTGATGAATGTGGGATCGGATTCAGCCTCGCAAATCATGTCTTTTGCGACGTCAACACGGTCTCTTTTTTGCATGAAATTGAGGTCTTTTGGCATGCTACACGACGGAAACCCAAATCATTAACCACAATGTCTTGGGCGGATCCATAGGCAATGTTCAAGTCCTCCGCTATTTCTCTGATGGTTAATTTGCGGTTATTGACCAACATTTCTTTTACTTTATCAATTTTTTCACCGACTTTCGATGTCGATGGTCTGCCACTGCGTTCATCATCTTCGATTGACTCACGACCACTTCTGAACCGCTCGTGCCACTGGTAAACGACCGTTTTTTTTAGAGAATCGTTGCCGAAACACTTTTCCAACATTTCCAACGTCCGTGCGCCACTAAATCCGTTTTTTACGCAAAATTTAATACAAGTTCGTTGTTGCAAATTTAAATCCATTTCTGCAATTGTAAAAAATCGCCAACACACACAGAGATAGATGTACTCTTGGCTACGTAACTTTTGCAAATGTCAAGTTATGACACTAAGATTTAAAGGGAATATCAACAACAGATGTACCAATTTAACAAAAAAAACAGAACTCAAATCGGAACGATGAGAGCGCCACACGGTGGTTATTCCGGGAACTTTTTGATCAAGGTATTATGCATCAAAACAGGTATCTTATGAGTTTGTTCCAAAAAATAGATAAATGAATATACACTTTTCCCACAGGACAGAAAAAAACATTTGACATTAATGCGAAGCCAAATTCTGTCAATATAAAAACAGCATCAATGCACGAATGGATGTTCGTACGTATTTAAATATCCAGTGAAATTGTACGAGTTAGTTGCGATAAAGCGAACTAAAGATATTGGGAACGCTTCGAGACATAACTTTAAGGGAGGTGATAAGATATGCAAAGGTTGATTTCATCAAAGGGATTTTGTAGAAATATCATACAACATTAAGGAACTTGTTTGAAATTTAAACCAAATTTAAACTACTCTTTTTCTTGTCTTACATCGTAAGTAACAGCATTAATTCATTTTCAAATATAGAGTGATCCTTCAGATAGCGACTTTAAAATTACGTGCATATAGTTGAATGGTACACATCAGTACTAAAACATGAAATTGTAGTTTACGGATAAGAATATACAGCGCTTTAGATAGATTAGTCAATGAAATAAACGGGGATTGGTCAGTAACTCAGTTTATCCGTATTTAGTTTTTGGAGGTGAGAAAAAGAATTTGAGGTGAGAAAAAGAATTTGAGGTGAGACATTTTCAACCTCAAACGGGCATTACAACTTTTAAATAAACTAAAAAAGGTTAAACATAAAGAGTCATGCCGGTTTCATAAAATGTTCACGGGAAATATTTGTAATGACATTGATTTATTTTGTATTGATACTTTTTCATTTTATAAAAACATTTTAATAAATAATAGGAGTGGGAAATTCTGTAGCAGGGCGAGAGTCCTATCAGCTAAGGAATACTTTTAATGTAAGTGATGATATTTGTGCACTCATAGATACAGTTTCAGGAAAGACATGAAAGCAATTGCACAATGCCGCAGTCTTATAAGGGAAAAAGTTTTGAACGAGCAATTTAGATAAAGCACAAGCAATCTTCAAAGCTACATAATTTCTACTTCTGCTTCACATATGATACTCTAATCCATTTCAGTATCACAAATAATCTCCCGTTTATCATGTTATTCAATGACCATTACTTCCTAATATGTACGAGTTTTTTTTTTAATTCTGGTTCTGGAAACTTTTACCCCTTAGATATTACATTAAATTTTATTTTAATTTTATTCTCAAAACTATGTATAGTTTTTCAATTCTTCCGAAAATCCATATCCAACTTTTCTTTTTTCTTTCCCAATGCCTCTTCCCGAAAAAAATTTCACAACCGTACAGCGTTATGCTTCATTTTTCAAATATCGCGAATAGTTTTTGCAAAGTAAATATATACTATGAGCAGGAGGGCGAACAACTTTAGAGCATTATATTGTGTGCTCGAAAATGCTACGGAGTAAGGAAAGGACACCTTATATCTTACCTTCCACACCATAATTCAAACAAATATATATGGAATTTTAATAGCAAGATAATGCAAAATATTAACGCATTGATTTTAAAATTCAAAGCCGTTTTATCACTTATTAGCTTGCAGCAAAATGGAAGTGTAATGGAAGGGAAATGAAACAAAAGACCACTCAGATGAAACAGAGGAAACGGAAGGATGCAATTTGTTCGATAAGGACCGGGGAATTCGTGTTTGAGAAATAGAGAAATTAAAACTCAATACTGCTATCCTTTCCAGTTCCTTCGGTTATCCCTTTGCAGACATACACCCTTCCATGCCTCTTCACCTCACATCCTATCATCATCCTTCCCTTAGCTCTTCTTACCTTCGTCCTACTCCCTCAACCGGGCACGCTGTCTACCCCCGCAGTCCATTTCCAATTCACCCTTCCTCAGTATCACCTCTCTTTGAAGTCGGGGCAAAAAGCTGCTTTTGATTTTGGCAGTGACTCCTCAAACGAGATGGGAAGAGATTCAAGGGGGGGGGAGATTAAAGGAGTGAGAGTGTTTTGATGAGGAATGTAGGGGAAAAAAGGGTCATGAGTGCTAAATAATGAGAGGGGTGGAGGAAGGAGGATTGGAGATTGGTGGGAAACAGATGGTTTGCAATGGGAAGTGATATAGTGGAGAGGAAAGAGAGACGAGGCGTTTAAAGTTAGTCATGTGATGACACTTCTGTGAGATGAGAGGAAAAGTTGCGAGGATATATTCAATAAAAATGCAAGACTCAGTTTAGGAAGGGCAAGGAAACAGAGAGCGAGGGACGGAGGTATAGGTTTAGGATGGCGGGAGCGTTTAAGGGTAAATTACGAGTACCCGTATTTTGGTGGGGAAGAACGAGTGTGGTGAAGAGTACAAAAGACACAGCTTATAAGAAACAAAGGGCGAAGACTTGTTGAGAATCTATCAAGAGAATGAGTGAAAAGAGACAAGAAAATAGAGAAAAAAATTCACACTTAAATTATTAAGTAAAAATATTTCAGAGGGGAGATTTTTGTAATGACCTTAAAAAACCGCAAGTACAATCTAGTCATGCAGGGAAAGGATGTGAGTGCTCCTTGGATTCATGAAGGTGCGCTGAAGGGAGGAATGGTAATGTCTCACGTTAGACTGACCCGTACAGATAATTTGAAACGTAGGGGAAAGTATATCCGTGCTGCGCGTTCCCACTTGAAACAACTGCCAATGCATCTGACTCCAGTAAAACGGTAGTTTAACTGGCAACACACCTGAATTCGCTCTCTCCAAGAAGCTATAATAGATAATAATTTCAGAATAAATCCATCTAAAGCGATGTAGCTTTTGATCTTTTTCAAAAATGTCAGGCTAAATACTCATCGCTTAAATCAACCCTATATCTATATGTGTGTATATATAAATATATACTTTTTTCTTTTCGATGTGCAAATCTGTACTAAATGAATTTATGTCTGTCTATATGCATTAATGTGTACATATGAATGTAACTATAAGTTTAATGCCTAATATAATATGTATACGACGATGGGTTAAATGGTAGAAGGGACCATTCGGTCTCAATTTCGCCCAAATAAAGACCTCTATCTATCTATCTATATCTGGAAACTATCAGCAGCGCAGAATATATTTCAGAATATTTTTATTACAAAATACCATTTATATAATTTAATAACATCATGTTTTTGTCTTTTCTTGGCATTATTTTTTGTTCCAAAATGAGTACATATCTGGATGAAACGTCTCAAAGGAAGAATAATTAATTGTGTGAAAATGTTTTTCTTACGTTATCCCTAAAAATTCAACATACTTTTTGAACTGAAGAAGACATTTAAATTTTATGTAATCAAATAAAAACAAAATTACGGAGAATAAGAATAATGCACAGTCTTACTATCAAATATTAAATTTTTGGTCCTTCTTAGGAATTATGAGAACTAATTTTCATCTGCAATCAACTTCATGAGTAAAGAAATATATTCAATGTAATTGAAGCATAATGCCTCGGCAAACCCTCCCTATTGACTACAACTTTGACGCAACGGAGGGGCTTGTGAGTTCTGACGGCCCATAGAGCTATGCTTGCGGGATATAAGATATTTTCCCCTGGTAGGGTCACCCAGATAGATCGACGGGTGAGGGCTAGGAAAGGCATTTCGCACAGCTTCTGGTTCTCAGAGAGGCGGTTGCGAAGGCGTCTTACCTCAGTGCGCCGACCATGCAGTGACGAAGGCACGTAAAGGATACTATTGAGGAAGGCTGCGGGGTACCACGTCAATTATTTGTCTCATTATCAATACAATGGATGCTCTAATAAACTAAAAAATGTTTTCTATACATGCTAAAGTATGTGTATCTTCTTATTTTCAAAGGTTTACTTAAAAATAACCTTGCCCATTGTCAAATCACAATTATAAAATTTTGTATGAGAATATTAATAATGTAGTTAGCGGTGAAGAAAGAGCATATATGCTCCTAATTATTACATTCGCATGATATATTCATGAGTCTATGGGAAAGGATTTCTGGTTTGATAGTTAAATTGGTTTTTTCAAATAAAAATTTCAAATTGAATTATTATCTCCCAGTGATATATAGTTTGAATATTTCTAAGTGTCTGGAGTTAGATGTTAAAAATATTCATTATATATTAACGTGAGTAGTTTTTACATGTAGATCTGTCAACTATAAAACGTGAAAAGTGTACATATATTATAAAAAGTTGAGTAAAATTTAAGGATGTTTAAAACAAATTTAATTAACTAAAATATCTTCTGACTTAAGTAGAAGTTGGTGCATATTAATTTTTCACATTCAACTGTTACTATTGTAACTAATAAATTTGATGTCGGAATAGATAAATTTGACTATTCATTTCATTTTACCATGCCTCAAATTAACTCGATGAATGAATGCTATATTGCGAGATTTTAGCAACGTATTATTACAGCTCTACCGATATGAATCAAGTATACATTTAGTAAATTATACCATCAAAATTGCAGGAGTTTTTTCGAGTTTTTGCCTCATTTACCGGAAAGTTAGACCAGGGTTTCTGTCCTGCCGTTGCTTATTATGAAGTCAAATGTAACCCTCGCCACTGTAGGGTTTGCAGCTGTCACGGTATTTTGATCTTTATTTTTGACTTTCTTGAAGCTGGATCAGTAATACGGTTCAGAACGGTGATCTCCGACACTGGCATCGACATCATTCAGTTGTAACAGACTCCAAATTCTAACATGCCGAAAGTTCAACGACCTCTAAATTTGCGACTTCCCAAAATTAGTATACCGATAAAAAGGAATTACTGTGAAGTTTAGGAACTCTGAGTACGGGGCCAATCATCGGCCCTCATAAGCGTAAGGAGGAAATTTTGGGAAACTAACTTCTAGGCTCATAGATCCCTGTAATTCACACAAGTTTCTCGGCTAAACTCCTGTACTACAGATACATACGACCAATGCACTTCAGAACCTAGAATTGTCATTTGTGCAAAAGGCCAAATCCCTACGATATTTCTGCCACGTAGGATAGATAGATGATACATTTTGTGATCATGAAAAGTGTATAAAATAGTTTAACAAAGAAATGGAGGAGAATAAGATATATAGTATTATCCGGTTACTCAGGAAATATTATTTTTTGAAATTGTTGTTTGGGAGTTATGCTTTTTTTATTACCTCCATTTTAATAAATAATTAAATACTGTCATAAAAACTAAATAAATAAACTTTAGGCGAGCAAGAACTCAAAATGCATTCATTTTATTCTATTTGGAAGCATGATAATCATATCAATGCGCCTAGAAACAATACATACGAGTGCATCATTAACGTAATTTCATTATTTCGCTTTGTAATTACCATTTGGTTGATTTACCTTTTAGATGCGTTTATCAATAATTTTAATAAGCGATAGATAGAACATTGTGGTTTAGAATAAGAAATTACCCTTGCATTTTTTAAGCGAATACTGATTTATTCTGATTTTACCCCTCACTAAAGCTCCACAAAGTTGACCCCAACAACCCTCGTGACGGAATATTCCAGAAGAAGAATTATGTCTTTATCACAGCAACGAGTAGAGGCCCATAAAATAAGATGACTAATTTATTTGGTATAAACAACTGTAGACGGAGAACGTCAGGTCCAATTTTACCGTAAATAAAAACGAAGATAATCTAGCGTAATATCAGAATATAAAACGTACTTTCCGCAGAATATTATTTTTTAATAATGCGAGTTTTGCAATGTTCTCTTATAGTTCTGAATCACGGTAAAATAAAACTCACCAAATAATATAATCATGCGTAAACTTACTACGTAACTAGACTTACATGCGTAAACTCCTAATGCACCCGTTTCATAAATATAACTATAAGTAAAGCCAGGAGGCATAAGTTTCCTGCGTACGGTATACTTACTTAAATCTTAATTTAAGAATAATTAAAAAATTATAATAGAGGAAATATTCATGCCCAGCTCTAATTTAAATTAATGCCTTATTTAAATTTCACGAAATAAATGACGTTAACGTACTACTAATCTTAAAATAATAAAACAATCACATAAGTATGTAACTGCCTACCTAGTCCCACGACATGTGTCTTATGATATTTTATTTTCTGAAGAATCATTTTAATATCATGATACCTTGAAAATGTAACCATTTCACATGCCTTCCCAAATAGGTCTTTATGTACAATTCCTTCACAGCCTTCATTACCCAAATATCTTGAAACAACATTTTATTTATTTGGTAGTCTCCTGATTTAAAAAGAATAGTTGGACATACTATATACTGAAAACTTTCATATTTCCAAGTCTCACTCATGAAGGCATTACTAGAACCCTCAAACTAAAATAAAAAACTCATCTTTAATTCCATTTTACATTCCCTCCCATTACACCGTCCATAAGCACTAAAAATGTTGTTTACTTATCAAAGGTTTAAGGTAGGCGTTTCTCGGAGTCATAATCATATGGTTTGCAGCTGCATTACTGATTTTTGGATGAATATCTACAGAATATAGACTTGCTTTCCTAATTGTCGTTTATTTTCGGCCCTACCTAGTACTTTTAAAGTATTAAAGCGAAATTAAATACCTTTAATCATATTTTTTTATAATACTGCAGATAATTATGCCTTAAAATTTTTGACATTTTTATCCCTATTATTTGTAAATGTATTCTTATTTGAAAAAAACAGCAATTCGTATTATTTAATTTGTGACACATATCCTAAAGATTAATTCAAGCAATTGTTTTACTAATTTTTTTATTGTTATTTTTTTATAAATAGTTTCCCTGCTGTTTTTTATTGTTTTTGAGTCTTTATCAAAATTAATAGAAGTATAATGCTATCTCCAAGCATATGATCAGAGGTTTTCCGAGTAGTTCTTCACATGCCACAGGAGTGAGTTTTTTTGTCGTGCCGGCGTAGATGTAGGCTTAGGTCATATCATTTCATTTCCCTCATGATAAAGGAACCAAGTGACTTTCATTAAACTAATAATCGGTAGGCATTCGAACCATATTCCCGAAATAAGACTTCGGCTCCCCATAATCCTTTGGAGTCATATTTCATTAACCATCGCCTTTTCGCTTCCATTTTCTCAGCGGACGTCGGAGCCGGACGAACTGAATGAAACGAGTTTTTGGACCTCCCACCCGGCACCTGGAGCCCCACTTCATTCCTTTCCTTGGGCCTTAAACCACCTGATATCTTTACTTCCTCTATTCTCCCCTTACTTATTTCTCCGAGTGATGTCCTAGGTATACGCAAGCGCGCGTGTTTGGTGAATAGGAGCCATATTTGCAGGTCGCGTGGATTTTCAAAGGAATACCTAGCGAGCGTATTCCTATCTGTTGAATCACCACTTGAAGACTCCACCTTTCCATCTCTCCCTCCATTCTTAGGCAGCTTTGCCTCTTTCCCCTCACCGACCTCGACTTCCATCCCGCGTACCTCAGTTCTTTCTGCGCTAAAACCTGGAAATCTCTTTGTTTATCTAGTGAAATTTCTTTCCTGCCTAATCCCTATTTTGCTTTGAAAATCTATTTCTCTTCAGCTTTACTGCCCCTCCTACCCTTCACATGCAAAACACAGATGTGAAATCTGCATGCTTCCAGTCCCCGTTTTCCCAACCATAGACCCATCTCCTCCTTCTGTCTTTTATGCTCACAAAACGACCTTTTTCTTTATCATGGTTCATTTTTAATTTCATATAATATAAAAGCAAGTGCTTAAAGTAGCGCAGTATTTTGCCTTCAAAAATTCCATAAAAGATTTTAAAGAGACTTTTCTAAGGCTGGTAAGCGCGTTAGTGGTTTCAAAGTACCTGCCTAATCGAAGACTGCCAAACGCTCTGCTTTGTGCCAAATGTTTTATTTGATATCGTGAATAAGAATTTTACCGAAGAAAACTTTAAGTAGGTGGCTTCATCACATATACTATGAAACATATGGGCATTTTGAAGTAATTTTCGGAGTAAAAAATAAGAATACATGCAAAATACCTGGTATCTTTCTAAGCATTTAACTCCAACAAAATCTATAACCTATATACTGACGTCAAGATTGCCAGCTACAGATCGGGACTATTTGAAAAAAATCATAATAATTTTTTAAAAATTGAGGTGATCAAATTCATTTAAATATTCTTATTTTTATCAGCTATAGCAATAAATAAATTCCTACTTTTCCTTTATTTACTGTTTCATATAACTCCTAGTTCCTCCTCCTTACTTCCCCACTTCTGCCTTTAAATGAACTATGAAACATGCCGACCATGTTTGCAGTAACCATTTAACTCGACGAGCATATTGCATTTTTTTACATTTAGTTAATAGTTGACGCAAGAAATGTTTGCAATGCTTCCATTTAAATCTTATTATTTGGGCGTCCACACCTTTAAAAAAATAATTTGATACTGGTTCTTTAGTACGAGCAACTGAACGAAATGCATTGGAAGGTTATGCCTTCATATAATGTACTATTAATTTGGATAATATTCCACTTAAGATAGGTTTTGGATGGGCGCAACTACCAAGTAATTATCCGTCTCCGGACAAAAATCACAACTCAACATCCTACTCTACAACAAGCCCCTCTTCAATGCGACAATATCATAGGGTAAAAATCACTCCCTTTGACCGGGATATATCAACATCAAGGAGAATAATTTTTTCACTCCGACATTGTTGCATTGAAATGCATATTAGCGGATGACTTCGTCATAACGTTACTGTCGCAGCATCTCCAGCGGTTTCTTCGAAGCCCCTGTTCTTTCTGTATACTTACTTACTCTCTTCATTCTGTCCAATAACCTTTCCTCCTCTTTTTCCTTCTTCGTATTAGTAGTATTTAGGGGAGGCGACCGACAGCTGAGGTCATTTGCGCCATAGATGATGGACAGGAAAGGATGAAAGGTGGAGAGAAACCCGGCGTCGACATTAGCCTACTCTTTACGAAAGGCGCCAAGGGGGTCCGCAGCTTAACGTCCCATCCGACGGACGGCGTACTCACTCAAAGTGCCCTCCACAAAGCACCTCAAGTAGGGATCAAGATACCTCTGAAAAATATTCAACACCGCCGGAATTTGAACCCGGGCCCTCTGGGTTGAAAGCCAGTACGTTAGCCCCCGCACTATCCTTCTTCGTTTGCCCAACTTTGTTCTCTCTATCAGTCTTCAACATCTCATTTCCATTCAATATATTTACATTTAATAAGACTCTATATGATGCCATGTGGTGTTAAATGGTAAATATCTAAACCGAAGAGTTTTGTGGATAATATTTTTCAAACCGGAAAATTTCACAGCTTATAAAAATATTCTCATTTTAATTGTTCGGATCGAGGTAATTTTTGCCATGAGAATAAGTAAAAAGTATTGAGGATACTTTCCTAATAAAATTACTCAAAGCATAAATTAGTAAAAGATGAGCTATTTCATATCATGATATCTGTAACACTGAACAACGTATTATATGTAAAAAATATTAAATGATACATTTTTAGGCTAATTAGTCGTATAATTTCCACAAAACGGCAGTGCTACGCGTACAGGGTACGCTCCAAAAGTAAAGCAATTGAATTTCCCGCACCACTCCTATTAGTTGTAGTGGAATTAAACCAATTTGAGTAGGTGTGGAGAGACTAACTTTTGCCATAAACCCAGTTTCAGTAATCTCCAAGCTGAGTAAGCGGCAGAACGGCAGTAAGCGGCGGCTCCTGTAAGGGTCACCCATGTCACAATGGTCGAAGGCTAGGAGCCAGCCGAAAGGTATTTTTTTCTCATTGAGACGACTGCAAAGGCGTCTGACCCCAGTTTGGCGGTCATCGAGTGATTCTGTCACGCCAAAAACTCTTTTGAAGAAGATGGCGGGATATACCCTCAATTATCATTTCCCATAATTTTTATGATGGAGAGTTTAGAAAAAAATGCGTCCTGGCAACTAAAAGACTTGGTCCAATCTGCCTGGTGTTGTCATCTCACGAAACACTTACGAATTATAAACGACGTCAGAAGCACAGAAGACGCAGAAGAAGACCGAATTAGTTAGAATAGGCAATTGGAATGTTAAGACAATACTAAGAACAGGAAAGTTATAAAATATAAAGCAAGGTATGACAAAGAGAAAATATAGATAAATTAGGTCTATGCGAGTGGACTTGGGAGGATTGCGGAGATAACTGGAGTGACAGTTATAGACTAATAAACAGTGGAAAGTCATGATGGGTGTTCATATTCTTGAATAAAAAGAAAAGAAGAAGGAGAGACAACATAGTGCAAGAAACAGGTAGATTATCACCAGTAGGAAGTAAAAGCGAAACCAACGAACATGGTCATTTTTTAGGTAAACTTGCCACCAAGAATTCATAAGGAGGAAAGAAATCATTGTGAGGAAGAATTTGGAATGAAAAGCATATTGAAGGGCAGTGAGATATTGAAGGCTTTGATAGACGGGAGAATGTTAGGCAAACGAGGAATGGGCAGGAATAGGGGATAGGGATGTTGGACGGAATGAAGGGGGAGAAAAGTATGGGGAGAAGAAGATAGACTTCTTGCCGAGAAGGATGTTAGGATGTGTTTTGTTAGGAGAAGAAGGTATTTATCTGGTAGATGTGTCCATCCATCTTAAGTGATAGATTGCCTAAACATAATAATCATATGGCGGGTAGTGAATTCTGTCAATAATATCCGGGATATTTATTGCAAACCAAGTTTCTTTTCAAACGCTTCATTTATAGTTTTTCTTTATTCATTTTTGAGATTATTTAATATAAAATTAATTCTTTGGAACCCCTGTTTATATGAAATTTCCTCTTTTGATTTCGGTTTTAATCCTAATAGGAGTTCATAGCAACGCCGCAGGGCTTTCAAATTTTGTTGCCTAGTTCTTATGAGTTTTTAAATAAATTAAGTCAAAATATTTCTGCCGAATAAGAATATATTGCTTATTTCTGCATTTCTGTCTTATCAACGTTGTTTTACTTGCATGATAAATTACAAGACAATTATTTTTTAACCATATCTTAAGCGGTTATGCCTAAATAATTGCTTTCTAAGCCTAGACCTTTGGATGAGAAATGACACCCTCTAAGTTTCATTTAATATGAACCGATCACATACAAATTTTACCGATATTCACAATGAAAATAAATACATAAATTATAATAAATAATTTTCTAAAATGATAATTTATTTTCATGAAAAGTTAGAGACTAACATATACCGGATGATACGAGAAAAGAGAACTTTTACTACGTTCGTCTTTTACGAGCATGATTAGGTTCTTAAAATGTGTTATCATAAAAACTTTAATTTCTTATATTTGAGAAAAAATAGAGAGGAATGAACTTCCTGCAATTAAATGCAATCAATTCAGAATTTACAAATACGAGAAATATCACCGGGATTCCGGTCAACAGGAATGATTTTTACCGTCTGAAAGTTGCATTGAATTACATATTAGCGGATGCCCCCGTTTAAAGTCGCCATTGCGGCATCTCCTACAGTTTCTTGGAATTTTTGCATGGTAAAAACAGTCTAAGTGTTTAAAGTTGGCTTTCTCGTGGACATTGGCGCATCGCGCACGACTACGAATGCCTGTGGCAATATATGCACAGCATTTCGTCACAACATCTTGTTTCTTTTTATGCCCCCAAGATTTCAGAGTTTAAAAGGACGCCTCGATAGCTTAACTGGCGAAAGCACTCGGGCGGACATCGAGGGATCCGGGTTCGGAGCCCGGTCAAGGCGAATGATTGTTACACTCTGAAATTGTTGCATTGAACTGCATATTAGAGGATGACTCCGTTGAAAGTTACTGTTTCAGAATCTCCCGCATTTTCTTGGAATTTCTCTGATTACCCCAAATGAAAAGACATGTTTTCCTTTATTTGCTTAGCCTCTGATGCCCTTAATGTGCAATACATAATACGAAAGGCGTTCTATGGCTAAAATTGCCTTGACATTCTATGCTGTATTTTCTAAACGTTGGAAGTCTAAGATATGTATCCGGAAAGTTTTTGGCAATATACTCGTTTCATATCACAAGACTGTTTACATTTTTATTTTGTTGTGTGCTCATGTAATAAGGTCGCCCTAGTAATAGGGCCTTATCATTTTCGTATTTACAAATATTTTAAAAATCCCAAGGAATTTTAAATGTATCTAAATATCAAATATGAAAATTTATTCGTATCCAGGCTGTCGGTGGCCTCCCCTATAAGCCAATGCAACTATTGCAAGAGGAAGACCATTAATATGGACCGTGAATAGAGAACGTATTTGCCTCGGATGATATATATTGATGAAATTTTACTATAAATGGCTAACAGTGTGATTTTGGTTGGATCAGCAATAAACACTGTGTATGTCAAGGCTCGCTCAACTACTAAGAGGCTTTTATGGTACACAAAATAGTGAACACTTCCTTATCTACCAATGATGATGTTGATATGGGAAAATTCTTGTGTTTGCAGCAGTTGGGCATAGGTGTTCTACGAAAATGCGACTTATTTGTTTGGACCAATGGCAACGATATCACGATTTGGATCCAAAAAAATAAAATACATTTTTTCTGTGCCTAGATAAACAAAAATGACCAAGCAGAAAAAATTATGCCTCTGGTCCTATTCGGTATTTGATACTCTTATCAATTATATATTACCAAGTTGGACAACTTGGTGAACTTATTCATAACATGTTGGTATTCAGAGAAAATTACTTCATCTACGATAATAGCCAAAGAAACATGAAAGTTGGGGCCTTAGACATAATCAGACAGTAAACCTTAAGATATCTTAAAGTTTTATGAAAAAGATTTGGATAAATCGCTGAAAAATTGTGAGAAAAGGAGCCCAACTCATCTTCAATCGCGATTAACAATATTTTAATTTGTATAATCTTCTTTTGGTTGGCGATTGCTTTAATACAACTGTTAAGTTGGCGAAAGTGCTGCAAAACCGGGAATCCACAGTCAAAGTGAATCACCGGGAACAAATTAAACAGTATTTATATCATTAACAGCATAGAACTAAATTAAAAATTAAAATTCTGTAATTCCATAAAAAGTATTCACGATCATTATGTAGACAATAAAGAATATTAGCAAAAATTTCCGGAGAAATATTTGTTATTAGGTACGTAAAGTAGGGTTGTTCATTATTATACAGTTTATCATGGTCAATTCATTGCTTGCTTCCCATCAATAGTCCTAAGTATGCATTCGAAACTCTGAGCGCCGCAGCTACGCTGAGAATCCGTTTCCGTTAGGAACCAAGGATCCGCATTGAAGTTAAACAGAGAAAATCAGCTCTGGTTTTATCCATTACTGATGGACCATAAAAATACGTATCAACTAGCAAAATATTTTTTAAATTTGAAATGAATTTTAAAAAATTCTTACCTACAGTTATAATTAAAAATCTAATCAGTAAAATTATCGTCACATCCGCAATTATTTTGAAACAATAACATTGTAAAAATTTTTTTCTTCCCTCCCGGAGTTACACCCCAGAATGAGCTTTTACGAAGCAATTTGTATAACATTCACCTAAGGTTTTTCAGCACAGTTGAGGACATGTAGGAGTAAAAGGAAAGGATAAAATAGGACCACTTTTGCTAAGTGAAGGGCAATGAATGACCAAAGGAATGGCTAATATTTCGCCCCTCGATCGCTCCCGACCTTGTGCTCCCACATTTTTATTAATTTACGCATGTGTACATTCAACAACAAACGACGCTCAACAAACATTTCTCACGTCAATTCCTTTTCCTGGGCAAACAAAAGAAGACCGATTATCCCTCCTTCAGAAATCGCCGACTCCATTACGTTCAGCGCCATCCGTCCCAGCGGCTCGTGTTAGACGCCTGAGTAAAGCATTAATTACGTTCGAAAGAGTATGGGTAAGTCTTTCGATTCCTCTTTTGATCTCCCCGCTTTTCCTCTTCTTTGATCTCCCTTTTCATTTACCTATCTCTTTTCCGTGAACTTTCTCTCTATCTCGTCTTGACATGGATTTGGAATGCTGATGTCCTATATTTCATTATTATTGGTTAAATTCTTGAATCTAGCAAATAATTGAAACAAAAATGGTTGTAAATCGTGCGTAAAAAAGGGAATGAAGTAGTAAATTAGTTGCTTATTTGAAATGAGAATGTTGATATTAATATGTGTACATGATGAAGAGTACTTAATTGGAGAAGAAAATGAATGACAAAGTTTTTGTATATTGGGAGACGAAAGGTTTCCAGGTGAAATCTGATGACAGAAGAATATGGCGGAATGAAGGCGAGAATCTGTTTAAAGGAGCGAAATATGATTAGTTACTTTAAAAGACTATGTAATGAACTAAGTTTCCAGAATGGTGCAAAATGTATGAGAATATGTGATAAAATATAGAAAGGAGAAAATGCACGAATCATACAGGTTTAAGCCATAAAAAATTGTTTTTCTTTAAATATACTCTTGCTAATTAAAATTTCACTTCACGCAGAAATTCTGATTTTTTGCTGTGAAACTTTGCTAAACACTTAATTAAATCATCTTCACGATACTGGTTTTGCTCGAGTGTGAGCAAACGCGGAACTCATCTTGCACAGAGCTTTCTCATACCCAAATTTTCAGTTAATATGCGATTTACCGCCCTTTTTGCTATGTGTACTATGTCTGCTACCTCTTGCACTTTCAGTCGACGATCATCCAGTATCTCTTTGTGGATTTTTTCAACATTTCTGTAGTCACCTCATTTGGTCGACCAATGCGATACTCATCTTGACAGCTTGTACGGCGTCATTTAAACTCTACTACCAAAAATTTTACTGCTGCAAACGAAGGAGCAGAGTCACCCATAGTAGAATGCAGTTCAGCTTTTATATTGGTTGGGCTGAGGCCTTTCAAATAAAAGTATTGCATCTCATAGCGATGACCAATTTTCTCTATTTTAACAAATTCATTGAAAACGTTCACCATTGATGGCTACCAAGAAATACTAAGCAACGTGGCGTCGTCAAACTTGAAATATATGCTTTATAGAATGCGTACTTTCTAATGCAGAGATATTTTTTGAACAACTCTCGCCGCCTCTAGGTCAGGCCGGGTACTTATGGGACCACCCTCGTTAGCATAGCATAACTGATGTATATCGCCTGATATGGCAATTATCTTTCTTTCATCAAAGTTCTAGGAATGAAGAGTATACCATCTGGTTAGATATTTGTATTAAGTTAATTAAGGAAAAATATCGCAAATCCTACGTCCAATAGGAGGGCTGAAGTATTTTTAATAGTACTGCTGAAGTGTTTGCACATATGATTCGTGCGAAGATCTGCTCAACCAGATGGTAGATGGAATTTTAGCGTTGATATTCTCAATAGTTCATCACTTTCCACGGAAATATTTAGAAATTTTGAAAATAACACACGTCCAATTTATTTTAAACACTAATGATTTGCATTCAATAACTCATTGGATATTTTATATAGAAAAACATAAATATATTTTGTAATGTACAATCAAGAGTAGTGTAGCATGAATTTTTTTTAAATTATACCCTAGAATGCCTATGAAAATATCGGTGAAAATTTTCTACGTTAACTCCAGGATATAAATTGCCACTAGCCTAAAACAATAACAATGCTCCGGCGATGAAATAATACAAATAAAGCCAATGGAGTCTTAAGGGAATATGTTTATCATCTCAAGGTCGCATCTTTAGCACTGTGCCTTCAAAATAAATTACCATGAATTTACCAAAAAACCATCGAATATTAGACTAGAGTATTGGACAAGGGTGTAGAAAATATAAGGCTTATTTTCATTGATGGGAAATTTTTCGACTCTTCGTTAGCGCTGTATCATTAATTAAACCGTCCGGCCTTTGCTGGTGTTCCTGCTTATTGATTATTTCGTTTTTCCCCTTTGAAATTTCCAAGCTCAACGATTGCACAGTGATAGCTAAGCCGTGGAGGAACGCTAACGTAAAGGATTGAGCATAATTAGCATTATCCCTAATATCGCATGATGCAAAAGGTGCCTGCGAAAAGACCGACTCCAACGCCTTTAAACAGCAAGGGGACCTTTGTGTGTTAAATTCCTTCCATCAGTTTTCAGCGTCGCGGCGGACGTGAGCCCGCGATACTAGAAGCGGTGGGCATTTATAATTTAGCGGGATCGGCGAGGAGTATGGGGGATTTGGGGAAGAGGCGGTGGGTCCGGGTTGTGGTTGTTTGTCAGGCACCAAGGAATGTCGTTAGTGGCTAAACTGTTTGTCCACTGCTCCTGGACACCCCCAACGGTAGACCGGCCAGAGCGTAACCTGCGGACTGCCGACGTAGTGAGGTGGGTGTAAGCGGAGAATGGGGGCGGGGCACGGAGGTGGAGGAAAAGTAATGGGGGATGAGATGAATGGCGAAATAGGAGAGCTACGGATCAAGGGGAATATTAAGGCAGGAGGGTGGGGAGAGAGAGGGATGGCAGGGAGAGAGAGAGGCAGGAACATAATATATATTCGCCACTACACCGACGTCGGTTTAGTTGACACAGTGGGCGTGGTGGTCCCGGGGTTCGTGTAGACCGTCGGCGACCGTAGTAAATGATGGTAGTAAATGCCCATGGCGGCGTGTGGCTCACTAACTCGCCACGCTCATGTCACACATGAGTGCGCGTGCACACATTTAAACACACATACAAGAAAGGGCTCGCACAAAAACTAGAGACTCCATCTTTGTGTACACGGCCAACATCGCGGCAGGTTACTTTCTGGGTTGTTTCATCGTTCGCCTCAAATCGTATCCATTTTTCTTGACGATAATATGTACCTTCAGAAAATAGGTAGGTCAGGAAGAATTGATTAGTTTGGTAGACGGAGTTTTCGGAGTGGTAGCGAACGTGCTAAAAGGGTCAACGGAGAAGTTTTCAATCCTACTGTTTTATTGTCAAAGAACGTCGCTGTAATATATCTCTCTGGATTATTTTCCGCCCCATAAGAAATCTAATTGAAATAAACCCATATGCATAAATTTGTAAAAACTATTCAAATTTGGTTTACAAAAAAATATTCAACAGCTTAAATGGCTGCTAATGATATCATGTAATAAATAAACCTTCATGCCTTGAAGATCTTAACATTCTAATACTCTTATGAAGTCAACACCAATGTTTCAGAAAAAAAATTAATTAAACACATTTGCTGTAGGGATTTGAACAGATTGTTTTGCTTATTAAAATTTGGAATTAAATACTATGACAAATTTTATTTTTTTTGCATGTGATCTTTTGAATTTCAACTGTCTCACGATTGGAAATTTTTCATAGTACAGTAATTACTATTCCTCCATATTTTAAGTACCAATGTATAAACGGAAAAAACAACAATTTCAGATAGAAACAGCATACAGTATTTTGGAAAAAATCGTCTTTCCACCATTCAAGTAATATTTATGACGGTCATGGACCCCAAAATAATTTTTTCAAATATTTCTAACATTAAAGCATTTATATTTATAATTTATATTCCCTCCTCTGTTATGCCACGTCCGTTTCAATTTTTCCACGTAAGTACGATGTTTATTATTGAGTACAGGTACAGTTATTACATTAATTGTATGCGACTGTACTTTAGTAGCAGAGAAAACTTAGGTACCCCTCTATCGCTCTTCACATAACTGTATGTATATGCACAAATATATTGGTTTTGCCGAATTCACTCTATCAAACGCATTTTTAATATCTACAAAATAAGCGAATTGGTCCTCATTACATTGAATTTTCCTTTCTATTTGTAACCACATAACTACCTAGGCATCACACGTGTCTCTCCCATTCTCGACCCCTAATTTTTTTATATACGAGTATATATATATATAACCGTTTGCCCTGCTCTTCTTCCTCTAATAGATGGTCCTGACAACCACTTTTGCCGAGTGCGAAAAAAAACTTATTGTTAACATTGCCAAACGTATATAGTCTTCATATATGGCTGCATTTCCCTTTTTTGGAATAGGAACTAACACTAATCTGGCGAAGACTTCCGGTAAAATTGCTCCCTCCAAATGCAAGAAATCCGATAAATTGTCCATGAAAACTCTTCTTACCTGATTTTCCTAAAACTTTCAGTAGCCCCGTGGGAATGCTGTTCAACCCTTCTGCCTTATTTAATTTGAATTCCCTTAATGCCATTTCTATCCCACCAATTTGTAAGTCAGGACCTAAGCTATCACTCACTGCGCCATATTTACTTTCATCGTATAAGCATCCCGGTCTAATGTTTTTAATATACAAGGAACCTATTCGAGGGACTGGAAAACCTAGAATGACTATGAAAATATACATAAAAAATTCTTATTTTTTTCGACGACTGCACACTTCTACCCATCGTATGTTGATCTTTCTTGAATCTTACCTGTTTACCATGGCATATTCAATCGAATCCAAATTTGAGCACGCAACAAATTTGATATCGAGGTTTTTCAATAATAATGGCCATAATATCCTTTATTTGTTTCTCATATTAAATAATTTATTGTTCGTATGTTACAACCTTTACATAAACCCCAAACCTAATACATCTCTTTAGCAGAGTATGTGGTGTAAGTCAGGCTCCAGGACGAATAAAGAGCAGCGTTCAAAAAGTGCAAATCAATCTTTGAATCATAACAGAATTCTATCTAATTTGACGGTAAGGGAAAGAACTCAATGAGGAAAACAGCATGGCAGATCAATAATCTATAATCCTCCTTTACCTTAGCCAGCACTGACGTTGTGTATCATTATCGGGGCGGAATTATTTCCCGTAGATCCTGAGAGCACACCAAAACAAAACACGTGCGTTAAGCAAAGAGGCTTTCACAATGAGGCGGGAGTTAATGACAGCGATGTTGAGTAAGGATATTAAAAAAAGACTCCTAAAAACTTTGATACTGGACTATTGATATTTGCAATGTACGGCGCGGATATGTGGTCAATGAAGCCGGAGGAGAGACGTAGATTAGAGGCTTTTGAATTGTGGGTTTGGAGAAGAATGGAGAAGGTTAAATAGACAGGCGAGAAAACAAATGAGGAAGTACTTGGCATGGTGGGCGAAGAGAGGGGTTTTTTGGCAGAAATCCTATGGAGGCAGGAAAAGTGGATTAAGGGGGTATTGGCCGGCCGTGGGATGTTGAAGACTGTAATAGAGGGGAGAATGTTGGGTAAAAGAGGAAAGGGAAGGAATAGGATAGGGATGTTGGACGGGATGAAGGGAGGAAGGAAGTACCCGGAGATAAAGAGGGACCTGTTGTGGAGTGGGTTGCTGAATTGTGTTTTCTGGGAGACACAATATATTTTTATGGTATTTGTGTCCATCAAAACCTACCCTAACCGGTTGATTGCCTTGTAAACCTTTATTACTTGATTGTAACTTTGATTACTTTGTATATATATATATATATATATATATATATACAGAATATATATATATATATATATATATATATATATATATATACAGAATATATATATATATATATATATATATATATACAGAAACAGATATAAGGAAAAGGGATAGGAACACATATAAAGGACGAACACAATAAAGGTGGGGAAGGCGGAATCGAACGGATCACAAGAGTAAAAATATTTCCTCAACCGGGACTCGAACACCGGATCTTTCCACTTGCCGGGCGGATGCTCTTAACCAGTTGAGCTATCGAGGAAACGTAATTTACCCTGAGATCCGTGAGTCTAATATGTCGCCAAGCGCCCCGATTCTTTAGCCAAGAGATGGCATCAGGGGACTGTTTCACCCACCAAAGGAGAAATAGACAATACACAAGAGGAAAGGACAGTGGTTTAGAATTCATACAACATCATACAGGAAAGGGATATGCATCTACAACATAGTTCTTTATCCTTTTTTAAATCATTAGAATTTTGGAACCACATTTTAATTGAAATTTTACTACGCTGGCCAATTAAGACTATTTTCTCCTCCAATTTTATCCGCCTTTCTTCTAAAGAATCATCAATCTCCTTTATAACCAGTTTTATTCGCTCCCTCTAACCTTATCTTATTCTCTTCTCTGACGCAAAGCCGCGTGTTGTTGTTCCTGTCGGAGTTTAATTTACTTTCCTTTTAACTCCTTTTTTCCATCATCAAAATGCCGGCTTTGACAAGAGGGATTCTTTACTCAAATTTCTGATTTGGCAGTGTCCTCTGTCACAATATGGCTTAGAATTTGCCTGGGAGTCTCGTGTATCTGAAATGCGAATCCTGCTCAGTTATTTATTCATTATACACATTACTTCGGATGCATACAGTCCACCAGTAGTTATGGTGTGGGAAATAAATTTAAATTTTCCGAATTCCTCCTAGAATTTTTGTCCTCATCAGATATTTATTAGAAATCTGATTCCAAGTATGAGATTCCCTCTTGAAGTAGTAATTTCTCAATAACGGATTTAATTCTTTCAATCCCAAATCTAATTTTGGTGATAGAGAAATGTATGATTTTAATGTCCGCCCATTTCTTGTGAAATTAATGGTATTTAGATGTAAATTACCTTTTTGCCTTATTCTCTAATAAATCTATATTTTATTGACAAAATAAGACTGTAGTTTTCATGCATTAGCATTACCTAATGGGCACTCAAAGATTTGAAATACTATTGCGAATCTAAAAGTTTTGTTCAAAACGAAATAACTACTATATACTCTAGAAAAATAATTAGATGCAGTGAATGAATATCAGTTCCATAAACTGGTTAGGATTTTCTTGACTGGCCAAGGCTTTTTCTCAAGTGACATAATTTTAAGGTAATTAGTCAAATGGAAACCTTATTAGGTACATGAAATATGGTGTGCCAGGCATCAATTTCCAAAGACTCGTTTCCAAAGGTTTGATTTCAGAAAGCTTAAGTATATCTTATGCAGTAAATAAAGGCATAGAAAAGTGTAAATGTCTATTAGAATAACTGATCCGGGACAATAGAACAATTTGTACAAGAATAACGTAATTTTTACAAAAACGCTTATGTAAGGGATCTCCTCTGTGATATGAATATGGTTTAAATTCATATTAAAGGTTATATGGCAATAAAACAAAAAATTTCATACGAAATTTCACGCTAAATTCCTAGTCACGGATCGGATTACGAATCGCCATTCTTTTCTTTTCAAGCAGTAAATTTATCCTTCATCATAGTCACCATCTGCAAAGTTATTTTGACCAGCTGAATTATCTGTCGCACAGGCATAGCAGGCCAATATGATCAAGCTAGTATTGATAGATTTTTATACATAGAAAGCTCAGTTAAGGAGAAATAAATATTCATAACTCAAATGCATGATTGGAGTTATTCCAAAATGTTTACCATAACATAAATTAAAACCGATTTTGGAGGTTAATTACGTTTTCTTGATCAAAAGGAAATTATATAAAAAGTACTCATGTTAAATACAAGCCGAACAATTTAATACGCTAAATTTGCTTTTTTTTGTATGTTTTTCTGTTTCATTCAATGTTCTTGGGTAAAATATGAAATTTGCTAATCCGGAGAATGTAAAAAGGAATTTTTTGATAGTCAAATTTCCCCAATTCTTAGAAATAAACCAGTTGAGTTTAATCAATATTTAGCATCTACAACTAAAATGCTGACGTTTACTATTAAACTACACTAATACACTGCAAGAAAGGCATTGATTCAATGCTCATAATAAATTGTTCAACGGTTATTGCGTCAGTTAGCAGGTACATTATTGTCAGTAAGGAAATTTAGCAAAATATTGAAGGCAATCGACTTCAAACGCCACACCCATTGCGTGAAGAGCGCGTATGAACTCAACTGTAATGAAAGGCAATGAGGCGTCGTAATTTTCGCCACCCGGCTACAGATGGGGGAGAACTTCATTGCGTGTTCATGTTTTTTATCCATGCGGTTTCCATAGAGTCCCTTTTCCCCAGTCCGTGTTCATGTTCGTGCCAAAGCACGAAAAGCGAGAGAATTTATCTGCTACTCTCTGGTCCCTCCATTTCTCTTTGACTGGTTTTTCTCTGCGGGGAAAATCGCGTCGACATTTCGCTTCCAATTTAATGAAATATAGACCTGACTTCGTGTTTATCTAGAGAGATTATTCAATCTAATGGTTAAAGCGCTGACTTAAGTCCATTCTTCTAAGTCCGGATAATTATGTGCGTAGCCATTCGGCAAACGATTTAATTTAAATTGCAATTTCTGCAAATTCGCTGCCCTTCCATAATTGAATATTTTTTCTCAGTTTCAATTGAAATGTAAACCCCTAATGATGGCTGATAATCCAAAGAGTATTTTAGGCACCTCCGCTATCAGTCATAAAAAATAATTACTTCATTTAATTTATGGAAAAATACACCTGCACAATGGATAAATAACGTTGGATGAGTTTTAAGCATAAGGACATCACATCAGCTGAATTCGTTCATTTTATTTGCAAAACGGTATCATAGTACTAATTATCGTAAAACTATGACATCACTACTTACATAATTTAAAAAAATATGTCAATTTTTTGTACTTTTCTGCCAATATCCTCTCATTGTGAGTTTTAACTATGATTTCCATGAAGATTTCACTAGGTACGGAAAAGCATACCTGTAGACCTCCAAATATTGAGTATCGAGTAAAAATGAAATAGACTTTGTGCCAATTCTTAGGTATCATTAAAATTCAGATGTTATATGTATATTTAGGGAATAACCATAAATTCTTTTGGACTAACTAGGGTAAATACAAATGAAGCATCAAAACGTGATTTCTTGATTGGCAGTAAAGAGCAAAAACATTACTGATACAAATACTTCTTCGTACTAAAACAAGTTGTGCATAACATGCACAGGTTTTGTTAGCGCAAAAAACTAAGTCTCACATGCAGCTCATAGGTGAAATATTTGTGCTTTCTAAGGGAATGGAAAGGCAGCTTCGAAATAAAGAAAAAAACAGGACATCAGTTGCAGAAGATATCCTCTCTAAAACATAGAAGTACTTGCTAAAGTCATGACGCCTTACTTCAAAATAGGCCTATACAAATCGATGTATAGTTTAGCACCGTGAAACTTCAAACTAGCTGATATTACTATTTTATACAAGGATATGAAAAGTACATTCACAGTAGTTATCTTCTAATGACTGTAACACGTCTTAGATATTCTCCATAGTTTTTAACACATCATTGTGAGGAACGTTATGATTTTTTTTACAGCCGCGGCACTCTCCTATTAAAAAATGAGTTCATGAAAAGCAGACGATACCAGCGATAATATGTATATTTAGGAATATCATAAGAATATTTTTATATTTTACTTGTTTATAAAATAAGACAAGCATAAAGATAGAAGAATGAAAATACAAGGAAACAAACGCCCTAGTTTGATTTTTTAAATGATACTTGCAATGAGACATAGGTACGTGTATATCATCAAGCTGACCTATGAAGTTATTTTGTTAATTATGAAGAAATTGTAAGTTTGCTGATAAAAAATTGCTAGCCATTCCATCTTATGATTAAAACCAAAAATTGGCAGTGGTGCGAAAGGGATAACTAATTAAAGGTGGAATAGCTCCGTACAATGAGAGGGACAAAGAATCGGGATTTGTGAGTCCCAACTCTTTCTCCTTTCTCCTTTCTGCTTCCTATTTCTGAGCCGGCCAATCCCCCAAGCAGTGACCTTGCACTAGCATTTTATTATGATGGGAAAAAAATATACGTCGGCTTCTCTCATATCCTTCCTTTTTTTTGACCCACCCAACCCCAGCTCTCGATCCTCTTTCCCATCTCCATTTCCTCCCCTCCGTTTGGCAAAAAAGAAAATAAAATGACTCTTCGGGGGCAGAAAAGAGGATGGAATAATGAGGACGGAGGAGGAAAATATGAAGGTTGGAATGGCAGATGGGGAAAGTCAACTGGGGGACGTTGAATGTGTTCGACTGGTGAAAGAAAAATTTCATGGCTGTGAAGAAGGGAAAGGCTTCCTGAGGTGGAAATGATGGGTCATCTTGGCCGGGGATCTAAAAAAAAGGCGAGTGTGATGTTAATGACAGAATGATAGTTGCGCAAGTGATATGATGGCAGATGAGAAATGAAAATATAGCGCAATAGCAGAAAACGCGATGCACGCTTATATTGCAATGTTTTTTCGCTAAATGCAAGTTGTAAATATTGGCTCGATGGTATTCCTAATATTGGCAATTGAGAGGAGTGTGGATGTTTAAGTGCTTCAACACTTGTGGAATTACATAGCACATGCATAAGGGAGGAGTCATTAAACTACCTCGAAAGAACGCCCATGTGGGAAATATCGTTTATGTTTTATCATACACAATCTTTACGATATTATTTATCGGACTAAAAAGCAACCCATTTTTATTAATCAATTAATCAATCTTGATGTACCATTACAACTATCAAAGCAACGTCAGAACTGTATGCATTTTTCAGCTTTCAACTCGATTTGACATGGAATCGTATTTGATGCAGAAAGAAATATTTCATTACAGTCCCTGTATGTGTTTATGTTCATCAGAAAAATTTGTTTAAATTCGATGTTGAATTGCGATATTATTACAATGTCGCGGCATCTAAACTCCTGAAATATTAGTTTTATGTTAACATCGATACTGTTGATCGGGTTTCAGGCAGCCATAGTGGTGTAAAAGGAAAGGGAAAAAAGAGAGGGAGTGAGATCTCACTCATCCCGACATGAAGTTTACGTGTGAGGTCAAGGATCCAGAGTAGGTTCATGGAAGCACGACCTTCCTCGCCGTCTTCCACTGCCCTCCTTCCCCTGGGCCAGTCTTCTCCCTCGGGCGATGCTCACACCAGCCCACTCCAACCCCCCGTCGCACCCCAAAGCTCCGAGGGTATAAACACGCACGCGGGCACTCCAACCTCACGCCCCCCAGATCTCCCGAGGCGGCTACGTGCACCCTTGGGGATATATCTGGCCTGAGCCCGCGGCGGAGCCCGAAGTGGGGAAAGAGGGGCAAAGAACGAGGAGTGTGCATTCAGGGGAGGGAAGATGGGTTGGCGGGCTGTGTATAGATGAAGAGGTTGGAGGAAAGAGGGGGAAGAAGTGGACACATTCTGAGAGACAACGGTCCGAATGGGTTGAGCAGATTTCGATATAATCCGATCAAACCGGGCCGGAGACTGGCTCGGGGGGTGGGGGGAAGGATCCTTGGTAAAAACGGGCGATCGAGGCCGGGAATGGAGATGGGAGGCTGACTAGGATGGTCAACGGGGCTTCCTCCCATGCGTTGTCTTGAAGACTAGGTTTTTCTTTTCTCCCTCTGCCTCGGAGGGTCATTTTTTTTCCAACAACTTCCTTTTTCGATAGCCTTCGCAAATATGTCTAAGTTACCGGGTGCGTTAGGTTAAAAATTTTCTCTGCTCTTTTTGTCGCCATATTTTCCCCGTTCTTCTGGGAAAAAGGGCAATAGTTTTTTGAAATATGTGTATTTTCTTGTTTCCTCTGAAGGCTGGTTCAGTTCCTCCTTTATCTCTACGACGCCTTTTTGCCTCCAGGGTATACTATATTTTTGAAAATCTCTTTTGTTTCATCTTCTTCAGGCACTACAACCAGGGATTTGTTGAAATACGAGATACAGCATTGAATTAAAATAAAAAATGAATCATAAAATTGTTACTATTAGCCACGGAGATAATGTTGTTAACATGAAGAAAAAATGACAGGTACGATATCATTTTCTTGGGAAAAACCTGAAGTGACTGTACTGCATTAGGGCTAACAATGCCTATTCTCTTTATATCCGACCGATGAGAAAGTCATAATTCCAGCCTAGAATAATTTATTAATAACTGAGGCTTCCTGCTTTAGGATTATTTTATAATGAGATACTTAGTCGAAAATCTTTTATGATATAGAGAGAACTGCATCCACTCGAACATTTTTCTCTCCCTTACCAAAAAAATAAAAAACAAAAATCGCAAATTGTTTCTCAAAGGTTTTATCCTCTCTAAAACTGTGCTTATTTTTCTTCAATAACTCTTCACTGTTGATGTTTCTCATTTATATTCTCTATATTTCTTATTTTGATATCTGTCATTAGTATTTATTTTATCAGGCACTTAAGAACCTGATACTTCAAAGCGATTCTAAATGACAGGACTTACCAAATTAAATTTTCAGACAGAATATTCTACAGTGCATTGATACAAATATTTTACCGCTTCTATTTGAGTTAGGGGGTTGCCTAGTATGTAAAAAGGTACGAAATAATTATTGATTTTAGTCTAATAATCAGCATATCTTCCTCATATGGGTATTGAGAAGTTGGTCGAAAACGTATATACGTCTAAACGCCTTTACACGTTTCCTCAAATATAATGCTGGGTTGAAAAAAATAGTATGCATTAATATGTAGAAGCACATGACTAATACAATCGGTACTAAATCTTAAAGTTTAATCACAACATTTTCTTTTATATAGATGATTAAAATTTACATAAACACACACACACACACATAGGCACATTTTCAGACTGCTTTCCTAGATTAATGCAATTAAAATTTCCGTGCCGCTCGTATTAGTTGAAGTTGAATTAAATTACTTGAAATAGGTGGTACGGACGACAGGCTTAGCCGCAAATGCGGTTTCAGTGCTATCCAAGCTGTGGAAGCGTCAGAATTCTAGATATTGTAAACCTCTGCGCACCGACCAGGTCACGAAAAACCAACAAAGCGGAAATTTCAAGTGAAATTTGCAACGTCTTGAAAATAAACCTGATAATTTGTAGCGTACCTGTAATGGCAGAGTCGTTGGAAAAAATGTCTCAACCAAAGGACAACGCAATAAAGAATTTTAAGTGTTTGTGCCAATATATTCAAAACGGAATGAGTATATAGAAGAAAATGGGAATAGATAGGAGGAATAAGAGGCTAAACCGCAGCCTGTACATGTCTCAGACTGCTCAGGTGCGAGTGGGGAACTGGAAGTCTGGATGGGAAGTGTTAAGGCGAGGTTTAAGGCAGGGTGGCTAATTATCACTAATGCTGTTAAACGTATACTTGTATGTGCAGTAAATGATTTAAGAGCGTTGGGGAAAACTTGAGGTAGGAAATAAAGTCAATGGGGAATTCGTAAAATCAGTTAGGTCCGGTGATGACCAAGCTTTAGTTTGTCAGTCAGCCAAGGGGTTTGCAAGAATTGCTGAGTAGATTGGTATTCAGTGCAACAGGCATGGGATGAGAATCAATTTTTTAAGAACAAAGGTTACGAAAAATTCTAGAAAGAAATAGGCTAAGCCAAATATTAAAATAGAAGGGCAAAAACTAGAGCAGGTAGAATAGTTGACGTATCTTGGAAGTGTTTTAGGCCAGCACGGTCAAATTAGAAGGGACTTGAGGAGAAGAATTGCGCCAGGCAATGAGGCTTTTACAAGGAGGAGGGAGTTGCTGAGAGGGATGTTGAGTAAGGATATTAGGAAAAGACTCGTAAAAACTTTGATATGGTGCGTAGCTATGTACGGCGCGGAAACGTGGTCTTTGAAGCAGGGGGATTGACGTAGATCAGAGGCTTTTGTAATGTGGGAGTGGAGAAGAATTGCGCCAGGAATATGGCAACGAATAATGGAAATAATGGAATAATGAAAACGGTGAAATGGTTCAAGAAAAAAAACTATGAGGAAGTGTTTAATATGGTGAGAGGATTGCTGGCAGAAATTCTATGAAGGCAGGAAAAATGGATGAAGGGGGTATTGACCGGCATTGGGATGTTGAAAACTGTAATAGAGGGGAGAATATTTGGCAAACGAGGAAAGTGCAGGAACAGGATAGGGGTTTTGGACGGGTGGAGGAAGGAAGTGCTCAGAGATGGAGAGGTACCTGATGTATACTAGGTTCCTTGATTGTGTAATGATAGGAGTCAAACATTTATTTGGTAGCTGTGTTAATCCACAAACCTACCATGATCGGTAAATTACCTAATAATAATATGTATACATACACTCATATATTCGAGGGTAGGCTGAAAAATAATGCACATATACATGCAAGATAGGGTACAAGAACTTTAAGTACAATTTTTAACTTTCACAGTCATGTATTTTTTGCCACATATTCACCGTTAAGGCTATAGAATTTCTCCTAACCTTTATCAAGTTATTTAATTCCGACCCTGTAAAACTCTTACGCCTTTTCTCTAATCCAGAAATTGACAGCTGCCTTCATCACATCGTCCGAGGTGTAATTATTACCCTTGATACGTCTCTTGAGTTGAGGAAAAAATCGGGGTTATAAGGAGGGCATGGAATCGGTTCCTATTTCAGGTTTCGCAGAGCCTATATAATCGTCCGCGACGTATGTGGACGAGCTTTGTCATGTTGCAAGATTATTGGCGCCAGGCTGCCATCAACACGGCAAACGTTTTCCTTAGGTATTCCAATAAGTTTTTTGATACGTTTTTGTGTTATTCATCGGTCATTTTTAATCAAATTTATGACGAGATTGCGACGTTTATCGTCGGTGGCAGTGATAGGACGTCCGCTGCGTGTTTCATCAACAACTATGGCTTTTCCAAATAAAGCAGTAAAAAATTCGATAATAACGCCGTTTAACTCACGTTGACATAGCCCTAGAACACGTCTCTATACTTTCGTTTCTCGAAATACATTGGATGTATGAAACGTCCTAAAATCTACACATGCATGTTGAGGGGAAATGTTACTTTCACATGCCACCAAGAGTGCCTTAACATACGAGGGTCATCCGGAAAGTAGTACCCGTTCGTGAAATAAAGACACAAAAGTAAATATTAACAAACATAAAAAATTTTATTTGAAAGAGGATACTTTAAACTACTTCTCAACATAATCTCCAAGCAAATTAAGGCATTTGTCATAACGTGTGACAAGTTTCTGTATTCCTGCTGCATAGTCCTTCGCCGCCAGCTCATTGAGATACGCGAGGGACCCATCTTGCACAAATTTTTGCATAATGCAGATGGTGTTTAACAATTTCATGAACAATTGTTCGAGAAACATTGGGAAAATGCTCACAGATGTCATCAATTGTGACGCGCCGATCTTTCCTCACGAATTCGTCAACTGAGCTCACCAGTTGGTCTGTAATGACAGACGGTCTCTCCGAACGCTCATCGTCGTGTGTGTTCCCCCTCCCCATGTTGAAGTTGCGACACCACCGCCGAACAGACGACTCGTCCATCACATTGTCTCCATACACCTCCTTTAATTGGCGATGAATATCACATGGGCGAACGTTTCTTGCATTGAGGAATTTAATCACTGCCCTCACTTCACAACTGGCGGCGTTCTCAATTTTTTTAAACATTGTAAACAATCACAGAAACAACACAGGCAATGCTAGCGTCACGCAACTTGGCTCAGAGAAGGCAGACAAGCCACTGAAGCTATCTGACCTCGTCCAGCGGCTACTCGCGTCGTCAGCACTTCATGCGGCACGAACGGGTACTACTTTCCGGATTACCCTCGTATTAAAAATATATATATATATATATATATATATGTAAAGGCAAATATTCCTTACTTTACTCACAACTTTACAACAATTTATTAAATGACTATAGAATAGTAAAGATACCTACTCTAAAAAAATCAATAGGTTATAAATTACACACGCAAGTTGATTGCGACTATTAGTTATGTGTGCAAATAAACATACCTCCAATTCATTATATTTATTTTCCTACCGTTGTGAATGTTTTGGATGAAAATCCATTCGTGAACACACATCCAATTTAAACAATGCTGGAATCTTTTTATCAAGAGTTAAAGGAAATCTTGGGAACCGTAAAATTTAACTTCTCTCGCCCTTGTAGACTCTGGGGAAGAGTTTACCCGGGAGTTCAAATACCTCCGCCCGGAAGCCATTTAGTTTACTCTGTGGCTTCAGCCATCTTTCATTTCACCAAATCCCCTTTCCGCTGTTTCAAAAATACCTATTCGTTCCACTGCAGGAATTAGCGGAGAGCGTTTCATTCGGTTCGGCCTAGCCAACCCACCACTATGCCTATTCCAATAGATCTTCTCCTCTAACGCGTTTCTTCCTACCATCGCCCTAGGCTGCCGGGCTTTCCCGAACGGGAAAGACGGAATCACTGGTGAAGCCATTACAACGACTACGAGCATCGGGGTCAGGTCCATGGCCGTCAGTGTGGCGGAACGGCCTGGGCTTTCCCTTGTACCGCACCTTTCTACGCCTAACACTCCATTCTTGGCCGAATGATCAGCAAGCGAGGCTGAGATCTCTGGCGGCGCTACCCCCGGGGGTCCCCTCAGGGTACACGACTGCCCCCTGTCCACCCGTACCGAAAAAATAGAATTCCGGGGATAATCTAACTCGTGGCTCACCGCGCGGAAATCCTTTACTACCACATAAACCACTTAAACCCACCCACTGCTCGGTTGGTCTCCCCCCTCTCCTCCTCAGCAGTCCAACCAACAACACGCAAACCTAATCTTCCTGCTCGCCTCTTCCCGCTCTCCAACTCAACCACCCATTTGAGCCACCCACCCACGCCACCGATTCAAATCTCTTGCAGAAGCGGCGTTAAACGATCCCCACTCCTCCTCTCTCTCCAATCCACCTCTCCTTCTCCTGTTCTCTCTCTTCCTCCTGTGTCTTCCTTCCTGCGTCCACCCGTGTTCGTGCATCGGGACGCCCTAATGCAATAGAGCACTTCCCCGCGTGCGGCCGCCGGGGTGCACGTGGCGGTGGATCTGGGCACTTCGGAGCCACTCTCCCGTCTATTCGGGCGTGCATAATCCTCCCTCACGCCCCGCTCTCCGCACTACACCCGCAACATGCTCTTCCCAAACATCTCCCTCTCCGGCTCCGGTCCAACGACGGGAGACTGATCACAGCCGAAATTAAGGTCGGTGAGCTGATAGAGCGAGACGTTAGGGTAGAACTCCTGCCGCAGTAGGCGGATGTCTGTTTCTAGGAAATATATGTTTCCGTAAATGAATGTTTACGTGTGCATATTTTCAGCATTGAGCTAAATATTCAGGTTATCCCCTAATATATAAAAGTAAACAACCATTTTAAGCTTATTAATGTTTAAAGAGCATTAGGGATCTCACTTCACGTATCTGCATTGAACATCTCTTGTAATACATGCAGGATATATGATAGTGGTCGAATATTAGTCATAATATGCTTTTAATTAAAGGACGCGAATAAGAGTTGAGGTGCACTTTAATCCACTCTTACCATCCCTCATTCTATGTGAATTTTCCAGAGACATATACAGGTATTTCATCCAGATCACGAGGTGGGAAATACATAGTTATTGGATTTTTAAAGGCGACATGGAAATCAAAGAAAAACATATAGCCTTTTACCTCTTTTTATCTATGTTAGAGCAAAAGAGGATACTATTTATTTGTTTGAGAAAATTTCAAATCAAATGAAATACCTTCGAACAATGACAACCTTGCAAAATAATGGATTCAGATTACAAAAGATTTCAGTTCAAAGTAAGACGCTCGGGATAACGCCAAAAGTCCTTTTTATCCTTCGGACTAACACGCTCCTGAATTTTTTCGTTGAATGATGATTAACTATCGAAAAATCTTAAATTGACTAAAAGTATTCCAAATGATTCAAATCAAGGATTAGGCCTTTAAATTTCAAATTTAATTGAAAAACTCATTTAGTTTTGCATAAGATTCTAGGGAAACGTGATGCAGACAGGAATTCAGAAGGTGCCAAGGATATATTATTATCCGGCTCCTACTACTAAACCAGTTCCACCAAACATTTCTACTCGGCTCTGCGAGTTTTCTATGTATTACCATTATGATTTCCTTTATTTTCAGAATGAGATACATATAACACTCTTCTAAATATTTCTACACCCACAAAATGTTGATTTTGCTGTGCAGAATAATAGCTGTTTTTAGTGGACGCGATAAATGAAACGCAGATTTCGAATACCAAGATTGACCATCGCGTGCAAATCTAATTGGTGATTAGTTTTCATCTCCGGTTAAAATAGGCAAGGATGCAATGAAAATGACAAAAGTTTCGCTTGAAATGACGCTTTTCGGCAACGCAGAAATATATAAAATTATTGATAGTTATTTTACGAACACAGACAAAGGACACTCATGTAGACACATAAAGGACACATTGTAGTTCTGACGTTTTCCCGGTACGCCCGTTATAACCCGATTCTGACGATATCTATATATATAAATATAAATATATATATAAATATAAATGTAAATATGTATATATATATATATATATATATACACATATACATATATATATATATATATATATATATATTATTTATTATTAGGTAATCTACCGGTTAAGGTAGGTTTTTGGATGGACGTAAATACTGATTAAATAATTCGTGGGCCCTAGCAAAATACAACATCCTACTCTACTTCAGGTCCATCTTCAGCTCTGAGTATTTTCTTCCTCCCTTCATCCCGTCCAACAACCCTATCCTGTTCTTTCCCTTTCCTCGTTTGCCTAACATTCTCCCCTAAATTACAGTCTTCAACATCCCGCTGCCGGTCAATACCCCCTTTATCCACTTTTCCTGGCTCCATAGGATTGCTCCCAACAAACCCCTCTATTCACCCACCATACCTAGTACTTCCTCGTTTGTTTTCTTCTCTGTCCATTTCACCTTCTCCATTCTTCTCCACACACACATTTCAAAAGCCTGCAGGCTACGTCTATCCACCTGCTTCAATGACCACGTTTCCGCGCCGTACATAGCTACGCTCCATATAAAAGTTTTTACGAGTATTTCCTTAATATAATTAATCAACGTCCCTCTCAGCAACTCCCTCGTCCTTGCAAAAGCATCTATGCCTAGCGTAATTCTTCTCCTTACGCCCCTACTACTTTGACCGTATTGGTCAAAAATACTACCGAGATACGTAAACTGTTCTACCTGCTCTAGTTTTTGCCCTCCTATTCTAATGTTAAGCTTAGCCTTTTTTATAGAAAATCGCATAACCTTTGTTTTATTAATATTGATTTTCATCCCATACCTGTCGCACTGAATTTCCAATTCACTAAGCAATGCTTGCAGCGCCTTGGCTGACTGACAAACTAAAGCTCGGTCATCAGCAAACCTAACTGATTTTACGAATTCCCCGCCCACCTTCATTCTTACCTCCAGTTCTTCCCATGCCTCTTTAATCATTTCCTCTGCATACAGGTTGAACAGCAACGGTGATAATGGGCAGCCCTGCCTTACATCTCTTCCTAACACTGCCCATTCGGACTCCCCGTTCCCCACTCGCACCTGAGCAGTCTGAGACATGTACAGGTTGCGGATTAGTCTTCTTTCCCTCCAATCTATTCCTATTTTCTGCAATATACCCATTAGTTTTTCCCAATTCACTCTATCAAATGCTTTTTCGGAATCTACGAAACAGGCAAATACTTCCTGGTTGTGCTCTTTATTCCTCTCGATTAGTAATCTCATTACTGCAATGGTATCACGCGTATCTCTCCCCTTCCTAAACCCAAACTGATCATCCCCTAAGTAACCATTTGCCCTACTCTCTATCCTTTTGTTTATTATCCTGAGAACAACTTTAGCTGCGTGGGGTATCAAAATTATGGTCCTGTAGTCCTCACATGATGTAGCCTTTAATTTTTTCGGAATAGGAACTTAAACTGATCTCACAAGGCCTTCCGGCCAAATTCCTTCCTCATAAATACTTCGAATCAGCCCATATATTCTCTTCCTCCCACATTTTCCTAAGCCTTTTAAAAGTTCCGCGGGAATGTTATCCACCCCCACGGCCTCATTTAGTTTCATCTCCCTTAATGCCCTTTCTATCTCATTGTCTATTATGCCTGGACCTAAGCTATCGTGCTCTACGTCATGTTCCTTTTCTATGTCTAACTTTGTTGGTCTAAGCTTTTTACTATACAGTTCTTCTATATATTCCGACCATCTCTCTTGGATCTTCCCTGCGTCAACTATTACGTTACCCGCCTTATCTCTAACTGCTATCGTTGATTTTCCTTTCTTACTACCCGATAAAGATTATACTGTTTTATACTTCCTGATAAAGATTGTACTGAATTTTCAATTCACTCAGCAAATCCATCGCTGACTGACAATCTAAAGCTTGCTCAACAGCAAACCCAAGTGATTCTACGAATTCTCTAGCGACTTTCATTTCAACCTTCAGTTCGGCTTCTTTAACCATTTTCTCCACAAATACGTTGACCAGTACCGGTGATAATGGGCAAGCCTGCCTTACACCATTTTTTAACACTACTCATCCAGACTCTCCGTTCCCCACCCAAACATGAGCAGTATGAGACATGTATAGGTTGCATATTAGCCTCATGTCCTTCCAATCTATTGCTATTATCTGCAATACACTCATTAGAATTTCCCAAGTCACTCTTTTAAATACCTTTTTGAAATCTGCGAAACAAACAAAATCGTCCAGATGTTTTTCCATATTCCTCTGGATTAGTTATCCGATTACTGCATTTCCCCTTACTATGGACCTCACGAAGTGTTCCGTTCAAATTCCTTCCTCATAGATACTACGAATCAGTCTGTATAGACTCTTCCTGCCACATTTTCCTAAACCTTTTAATCAATCAACAAAAATGTTGTCTGCCCCTATGGCCTTATTTGATTTAATCTCCTTTGATTCCCTTTTTATCTCATCGTCGTCTATGCCAGGAACTATGCCATCTTCCTCTACGTCTTGTTCCTTCTCTATGTCTAACCCTGCTGGCCAAAGCTCTTTGCCACACAGTTCTTTTATGCATTCCTTCCATCTCTCTTGGATCTTTCCTTGTCAATAATTATCTTACAAAACTAATCTCTTACGCTTAGCGCAGATCTTCCCTTCTTACTCCCTGATAGTGATTTAACCTTGCTATATAGCGCACCAATTTCACCCTTCCTCTGCAAAATGTTCATGTCCTCGCACTGCGTCTTCCAGCATGCTTCTTTTGCTTTATTTGTTGCCCGTCTCAATCCATTGTGTAACTCTTTCTACTTCCTTTTGCCTAACTCTGTGTTTGCATTCTTCCATTTTCTTCTCTCATCTATCGTTGAATTCACCACATCCGCCATCCTTGGTTTCCTTTTTCCATTATTAGTTTAAAGTGTTTCTTTTGCGGCTTTCGATATACTTCTCTTAATATATTTCCATTTTTCTTCGATGGTACTCAACTCTTTACCCTCATGCTTGTTTTTCTCCGCAGCCAGCAGATAATCCTTTTATGTCAATCCATTCAATGCTTCTTCATTTAATTTCCCAAGAAGCATCCTATGCCTTATTTTTTTTTTAGTCTGACCCTACACTTCATAACAACTAAATTGTGGTCAGAGTCCGCATCCACTCACGGGAAAATGTGCGAATTCATGGCATTGTTCCTGAATGTACACATAACCATAATTTAATCTAACTGATACCTTTCTGAATCAACTTCTATTTTTCATGTACGTATACCTACAGCTTTTGTGGTGTCTTTATTAGGTCTAGGTGATGAGTGACGCCTGTCTTCTACAGAACTCAATCACTTTCTACCCGCAGTCGGTCCTTGTACCTTAACCGTTGTCCCCACCTCATTTACATTTTTTCCTTCCTATATCGACCCATTCCAATCCCCCATTACTAACAATGTTTCCCTGCAGGAAAACACACGATTATGTCTCCTAAATGAAAGTATATCCTGTTGACGACGTTTTCCTCTTTATGATTACTTTGTGGCATGTATACCTGATTAATGACCAAGTTCTTCGCCTCGTCTTTTTTCTCTACTGGTAATATTCTACCCGTTTCTTGTTATATGTTTCCTAGCTTCTTCCTACCTGTTCATTCAATATAATTGACCACCCTCGTTGGCTCTCATTCCTGCACCTGTTTATTATTCTATAATTATTACCCCAGTTAAGCACACTATCATTCCATCTAAACCCGTATAAGCCTAAAATATTTATATTTTCTCTTTCCTTCTCTTGCTTAATATTCTCTAATTTTCCTGTCCTCAACACTGATCTAACATACACATTCTATTCTAACCACATTTGCCTTCTTCTTTTGCGTCCTCTGTCCTAGTGTTGTAGGTTTTCTTTTGCAAGAGTGTCATGAGATGACGACCGTGAAACCCTTGCCTCCCCCGCTACCGGACACGACACATGGACGATTTCGCCGAGTATCGTAGTTTCCATGACTCATATTCTCTATATTGTCCATCATTATATTCTTAGGAATAATAATTGAAGAGGCTTCCCGTTACCTCCTCGATGGTGTTTTTAACTTGACCTCATCCGCTCAATGGCCGCCCCACTGGAATCTGACGCCTGTGTGACCCTACGTGGGGCAATTATGCTCCTGCCAGCACAGCTCTAAGGGTCATCGTAGCGCACAAGCCCTTTCAACACGTCAAGTCTATGGAGGGCATAATATTATTTATTTGTGTATATACCTGTACACAAACATTCTCCGAATGTCTCACGGATGTGAATAAAAAATCAAACGAAGAATGGAGATGGCGTTAGCCGACACAAATATTGATAGACATAAGAAAAGATGCACACAGCGCACATTCACACTTGATATTACCACCACCTTATTCTGCGGACAAAAAGAACAGGCAGGAGTAGCGTTTAAATGGAAACATAAGAGCATTTAACTATTTGACGAAATATTTCACATTTCTACGATATGCATATTTGCTATACGTTTATGTCCATACGTTGAATTGTATAATAATTGTATAATACGCACATTGTATGAATGTATAATCAACTAACAAACAACAATAATTTCTCCCTAATAGGTTGCCATCCTTAACGTACCAAACGCCGCAGGCCTTATTCCCTTTTCATGCGTGAAAACAGAATCTACAATTATCCTGTTTCCCTTGACACATGCCTTTGAAACGTACACTAATTCCAGCTCGAACACTGTGAACAGTATAAAATGATTTACATTAAAAAATAAAATGGACAAAAACGAAAACAAATGATAAGATTTTCGGCAGGGTGGAGGAAAATAAAAGGTTGCAGTAAAATTCTAAGAAGGTAAAAAAAATAGTTCCAGAGATATAAAGAGGCTATATGTTACTGTTATTGAGAGGAGAATAAATGGAAACTATACACGTACTTGATAAAATTTTTGGAGTTTGAATATAATTAGCGTGAGTAGATTTATTTTACCTTGAAAAATTGGTTCTGAAAATATTTTTGAATGTTGTTAGTTAACTTTAAGAAGAACTTTAAGAGCACTATAGTGTTTTACCAAGGTCCAACTATAACCTAGCATAAGCAGATAGGCCATTGATAATAATAATAATAGATCCGCGAACACGAGCAGATTAACTGGCACTACACTGAGGGAATAAGCACCCTCTTCGTAAGGCTGTACAGGGGAGATAACGGCCAACTGACAAGCAAAATCAAGTGCATCCTGCATTTACGGCAAAATAGAATAAAGCCCTTATAACGGTATGCGGGAGAGCCTTCGGCAACGTGGTAGCCATCAAACGTGAGTAAACGTGGTCGCCATCACACGACTCTCCTTCTGTCAATCCGTTCGTAATTAGGGCAATGACAACCGGTTTTTGCTGGAATTTCGGATGAAGACTTATGCAAATCTGGGAGTTAAAATAAAAGTATACATGTATCTATTAGAAAACATAGACAAATAAGGATGTCATTGGAGTTAAATAATAACTAATTCAAAAATGTTACGTAACTTTTTTTGAAGCTGCGGAAAAAATATACTAATTTTACTAATAGTTATGTCAGAACAATTAGTTTTTAACACTTAAGGCCGAATGATTAACTGCATATTTTCTTAATTTAAAAAGCGAAATGTTCGCTAAATTTTTTTAATTTGCGTGGTAATTATGCCAATATTAAGAATATTCATGGTTACTGAATGTTCACCTATGAATATGTAGGCTGTTGCGTCATAAAAGATGTATTTCTTAGATACATTATAGACAAACTTGCATTTGAATCATTATGTAAGGAAAAACAAACTATGATAAAGGGATCAAATTTTACATAATCTGTTAAATACTTTGCTTACTTTTTGTATTGAAAAAGAATGATAGAAAAGTTAAATTGATTGACATAATATAATTCAAAAGCTAATGTAATACCATTGGGTACATATCATCATGAAATGCCTCAAGTTTATACAAAAAATTCAAAACCCCAAATGAACCAATAATCTATTGCGGGAAATTAATGCTGGATATGTCACCAGCACATGAAAAACATGTATAATACGTAAACACTAGATTCAGTCATTGACATGCACTTCATTATTAAATCTTCTGATTAAAATTTTTACAAATCTTTCTACAATACCTATTCGATGGAATATTTCAATTATTACTTGCAGTTTTAAAGATTTCCTATCTGAGAAAAGAAAATTTGCAAACTCAATGTGCCAGAAAACATATTTCCGTATGTCTTCATTTTGCTAGCTCATTCATATTTTTAAAGATGAAATACAAAATGGAATTGCGAGACGTGGCCAAAATAGATTTTACATGTTCAATCCGCCTCTTAATAACGAATCTCGCATACATCAGGCCGCGAAATCCAATTTTCACGAAGTGACATTCAAATTCATTTACGTGGTGTCAGAGAACAAGCGTGACCTATTCGGAGAGAAGCGTTGGATGACGTGGTCGCAAAATATTTTGTAACATAAAACCGGTGTAAAAAATATCAAAAAACGATGCATAGAGAAGGTTGCAGGAGGCAATTTTTTTGACCTCTTCACGTCCAACTTGCCCTGGGCAAACCGACTGAAAACTTTTTTCCAGCAAATATAGCAATAAATGTGCCCCGATTTACCCTATGTGTCCGGGAATCATCAATCGTCGTGATGTAAAAGATACTCTGGCACTCTGCTTTACCAAAGACCTACAAAAGATAATAGAAGTCAAATATCGTATTGCCAAATATTTTATTTTATATTATAAAATTCAAGTTTTAACACTTGTAGAATATAGCAAGTTATATCTTGTGATAAAATAACAGACAATTCCATTTTTAAATGTTGTTTTGCAACGGCTTCATCATTCGGTAGATAAAAATCTTATTATTGGGAAGAATATTTTTTTCCACTAATTTAAGCACTTTTTGCACTTTCAGCTTGAGCGTTACAATTTTCACTCTCAGCGTTACAATTATAACATTAGATAAACAAAAAGAATCCGGTCAGATGATTATACAATTAAAAGGAAGGTGGATGACCCTTAATGAATCATTATAAATGACCCTTTATGAATGTCATCTGATTAAATGGAAAGAGGTGCCAAACTCGAACCTGTTTTCGATTATTTGATACACTCAATCAAGTTCCAAAAGATAATTGCTAAACTCTTGGTCACGATTCGAAAAGAGCTTTTTGAAAATGGAAAAGGAAAGTTCGGGTAGGTGGAGATAAGGCATCCAATGACTGGATGTTTCTTCGACCATCGCCAATCAGCCTGTAAAGTGATAACACTTATATGAAAATCAAACGTAGTCACAATTAGCTGTAAACCCAGAAATTCATTTCGAATTATAATCCTAAAGAGAGTATTAGTATGCTGTTCTCTATTCTAGATTGTGGTATAAGATAAAACATAACAGCAAATATTCTGCTATTTGTTCGTGTCAATTTCAGCCGTGAAAATTTTCTATTCTTTAGTGGCGTGATGCGCAAGTATTTAAGATTTAAAGTTACTAATTATTTATTAAAATAAATGTTTATACGAGTGTAGTAATTAAAGTTGTAGATAAACGTATTTCCATGGTTGTGATAATTTGTAGTGATAATGTTATTAAATGTATGGGAGTGATGTTATCATAAAGTGGGAGAGTCCCCATACGAGTGTTCATAAAAGAGAGAAAGAAAGATATACGAAATTTGAACACATCATTCATACGCACGCCACACACTCTTGTACCGGTTTACGGGTATTGTTTACATGTGCATCAAATAATTATGAGTATTTTAAAAAATAAAATGTAATATGTAAATGTAATATTTACAAAACGCCGTTAATAGGACAAAAAGTAAATTGGAATAATACTTTTCAAAATGCTTTATAGGATATATTTTTTCCTCATATTCGTTCACACTGATTGAAATGGCCGAAGATTTTTCTTTTAAAATCTCTTCTTGCTTGTATGTTTAAAATATTCTCACTGGCATCCTTAAATAACCAACCAAAACGCCTCTTGATACATGCTAGTGTAATCCATTGGCAACATTCTTTCAATACGTTACCACCTAAAAGATTGAATATAAGTGATATTATTTCTTAGCCACAGAAAATGAAAATTAGCCTTACAATTTCTTTAAAAATCATTTTTAACTCATTAACTAAATTAGTCTATAACTAAATGAAACTTTTAGCACAAAATGAATCAACAAATTTTAAATTCAGTCGCTAATCAACTTAAAGTTGACATGAAAGCCAAAGAAATTGCTGATAAAATTTTAATTAAGATTAATTTCTGTGCTCTATTTTAGCTATAAATCAAATCATTATGATTATGTTTATTGATTATTATAAATAAGGTGACATTACATTAAAAGTAAACTTAATATAAACAAAAATAAGGTAGCAATTAATCAGAAACACAATTAATTCTCACCGGCTTCACAAATATCATGCATACAAGACCACTGAAGATATTATTAAGATTTCACTTTTTTTGTGGTGAAGAAATTTCGGAAATGACTAGAATGACCAGATCGTAGTCTGACAAGAGTTTTTGATTTCAGTTATAGTTATACTCTCCCCGTGTATTTTTCTCAGCCCAGAAAATATCTTCCCGACTCTCTGCGCAAGCAACTCACTCTCTGTGAACTTTCCTCTTCTGTTCAAATGCTGGCCGCGCGGGTCGGTCGGAAGAGTTTTATGGCTTATCCCAGAGCCCGGCGTTGAGGGAACTCGAATGGAAAATCATACGGTAGGCATGGAAATTGGTTTGAAGGAATTTTCAGTTGGCGAAGGAATAAAAGTAGTGGCCGGAGAGAGGAAGGAAATCTTCTCTTTTAATCGGCCCTTTTTTTTGCACTCCAAGTCGAACTGGGTCGAAGAACACTCCACGTGGCAGCAACAGAGGCCGTCATAGTTGACTGGGTAGCACAAAAACAACAATTTTTTTACAGGAGCTTTTGACTCGCATCAATGCTTTAAGAAGTTTAAAGGTAAGGATTTGAAGCTGCATAACTCAGACTGGGAGGGTATTTATCATCCTGCAGGTCACAGAGCACTTAAGAGCCTTGGGCCCTTGTCTGGGTCAGAGGCGTATCCTTGAGCACAATGCTATTTCTATGCGGAAAGTTCCACTCTTTTAACCGCTGCTAGAAAGTAATATGAGCTAAAATTCAAATGAGCTTCGTCTAGACATTCCCTTTGAACTTTTAACAAAGCTAAAAATTTACAAGAGACTACATTTTCAACCATTTTGATAAGATACACCTTTTGTGAGCCTTCACGTATTTCGACAGCTTTCATGTAAATAAACGCAAACAGCAAATTAGCCCTATGTGTAGAAATTGGATATTACAGCGGAGAGAGATATCCTTGGTTCAAGGAAATTTGTGTTATTTAGTTACATTATGTGAAATAATTTTTTACATTAAAAAATCAATTTTGAATTGTATTTCTGATAGCCACTAACAATCCATACTTTGGAAGGAAATAAATGAAGATTCAATTAAAAATTCTAGTCACAAATGGAAATAGCCTCAATCATCGAGGAAGGTTGAAATAAATTTAAAATTACCAATAAAAATCTACACAAAAAGTTATTACAAATTTTACAGCATTTCCAAAGGTTACCTATAAATCCTTTTCTTATCTGGGCTAGGCCAAGGGAAATATGACATATAATAATTGCAAGAAGGTATCCAATTTCTCAGTCAGAATAGTTCACCTATTAAGATTTTGTTAAATATACCATATATAATATAAGATTATCTATCGGTTAAGGTAGGTTTTTGGATGGACACGGCTACTAAATAAAACATTTTGTGACTCCTACAAAAACACAAAATCCAGCATCCTACTCTATATCAGGTCCCTCTTCATCTCTGAGTATTTTCTCCCTCCCTTCTTCCCGTCCAACATCCCTATCCTGTTCCTTCCCTTTCCCCGTTTATCTTACATTCTCCCCTCTATCACAGTCTTCACCATCCCACTACGGACCATTACGCCCTTCATCCACATTTACTGCCTCCATAGGATTTCTCCCAGCAAACCCCTCTCTTGGCCCACCATACCAAGTACTTCCTCATTTGTTTTCTTCTCTGTCCACTTCACCTTCTCCATTCTTCTCCACACCCACATTTCAAAAGCCTCCAATCTACGTCTATCCTCCTGCTTCAATGACCACGTTTCCGCGCCGTACATAGCTTCGCTCCATATAATAGTTTTTACGAGTATTTCCTTAATATAATTAATCAACGTCCCTCTCAGCAACCCCCTCGTCCTTGCAAAAGCCTCTATGCCTACCGTAATTCTTCTCCTTACGTCCCTACTACTTTGACCGTATTGGTCAAAAATACTACCGAGATACGTAAACTGTTCTACCTGCTCTAGTTTTTGCCCTCATATTTTAATGTTAAGCTTAGCCTTCTTCTTTCTAGAAAATCGCATAACCTTTGTTTTATCAATATTGATTCTCATCACATACCTGTTGCACTGAATTTCCAATTCACTCAACAATGCTTGCAACCAATTTGCTGACTGACAAATTAAGCTTGATCATCAGCAAACCTAACTGATTTTACGAATTCCCCACCCACTTTCATTCCTACCTCCAGTTCCACCCATGCCTCTTTAATCATTTCCTCTGCATACAGGTTGAATAGCGAAGGTGATAATGGGCAACCCTGCCTTACACCACTTCCTAACGGCCCATACTGACTCCCCGTTCCCCACTCGCACCTGAGCAGTCTGAGGCATGTACAGGTTGCGGATTGGCCTCCTTTCTTGCCAATCTATTCCTATTTTCTGCAATATAATCATTAGAGTTTCCCAATTCACTCTATCAAATGCTTTTTCGAAATCTACGAAACAGGCAAATACCTCCTGGTTGTGTTCTATATTCCTCTCGATTAATAATCTCATTAACGCGTACCTCTCCCCTTCCTAAACCCAAACTGATTATCCCCAAAATTATCATTTGCCCTACTCTCTATCCTTTTGTTTATGATCCTGAGAACAACTTAAGCTGCGTGGGATATCAAACTTATGGTCCTGTAGTCCTCACATGATGTAGCATTTACCTTTTTCGGAATAGGAACTAAAACTGATCTCACAAAGTCTTCCGGCCAGATTCATTTCTCATAGATACTACGAATTATCCCATATCGCCTCTTCCTCCCATATTTGACTAAACACTTTAGTAGTTCCGCAGGAATGTTATCCACCCCTACAGCCTTATTTAGCTTCATCTCCCTTAATACCCTTTCTATCTCATCGTTGAGTATGCTTGGACCTAAGCTATCTTTCTCTGCGTACAGCGTACCTGTATGTTCCTTTTCTATGCCTAAATTTGTTGGTCGAAGTTCTTTGCTCTGCAGATCTTCTATATATTCCTTCCATCTCTCTTGGATATATCCTGTGGCAACAATTATCTTACCCACCTTATCTCTAACTTTTTAAAATATATTTAAGAAAAATATTTAAAGAGTAAGAATTTGGGTTCATTAGTGGAGGAATAAATGGAAGCGGGCAAAAAACCTTACTGCAAATTAGATACACGGAATGAAATTTAATTTTTCAAAAATAGGGGTTTCTTTTTAAATAGCCCAGAATGCTATTTTATAGTTAAAAAAAGAGTAAACATTTTCAACCCATTCAATTCTTCACATATTCTATAGTTTAGTTTCTATCCTTCTATAATACTTGGGAAAATAGAATGTGTACTCTCGTGCGTAAGGTACTTTTTCTACTGCCTTCAGTTCATTTATGACCTACTTCAAAAGGTGGCAATCACAGGCGCCTGAACTAACCATCTAAACTTATCGATCACAGATTTTCCGCCATTTCCAAGAATCCGCCTTTGATTTATAGCAGCATCCCTCCGAACGTGTCGTATAAGGATCCCTTCGGATTAGAGGCAAGAAAAAAGAAGTTAAGAGAGAAAATATTACCTTAGTTCAAGCACCCATGTTGCGCCAGATAATCTAAAAGCAAAGAGACTTTTCTATATTTCTTAACATTTGCTAAATCCGTTGCATCTTCAGCAAATAAGGATTCACCTGTCGGTAAATGTTGAAAATATATTATCTCTATACAACGGAGCATCAGGAAAGATTAAGTGATCTTTAAAAAATAGGGTTTTTTCAATTATGCCTTGATATCACGCACGCTGATTTGCTAGGTTGTTTTTCGAGGTCTTTTACTTTTTGAATATTACAAACAGTTCCTTCCTTTACCAAATCGTTTGATAAATTTAAAACATCTTGGAATTTTTATAATTTCTCTCAATGTTATATCGTAAAGTGAATACTGTTTGCTTTTACGCTAAAGCATTTTTTTCACCCAAAAGAAAAAGGGACTTTTTAACTAAATTTACGCGTCAATGAGATTAATTCGTTCATCAGTAATCACCTTTTTACTTTAGGTAAATAATTTTTTAAACTGCGAGAAACCATTTTTATCTAAAGCCGAAGTGAACAGTCAGGCTACGTGGTAAGTATCATAAAATAAATGGCAAAATGGTAATACAATTGGAATACTTGAATGTAATATGCTCGTACGCATACTAAGCATAGAAACAGTGAAAACTCTCACGCGGTCATTGGACTGCATGCACAAACTTCATCGACAAGTAAAACTGGAAAATAAAGGAAGAGTTTCTGAGGTGGGTTAAGGGGGGAAAAAATTGAATCGATGATTTGTTAGAAGGCTTTCGGGGTACGGTCTAGTCGGTTGTTTTTAGATGTCAACTGTTTCGTCCTCGTCCAAATAGATATCTTTAAGTTGAAGTGGTTCTATTGATTCGTTTGGTTTTTCCGTTTTCAAGATTTTTGTTCCCGCAATGACAAGGTACAAAGTGAAATACCAAAGTACACAAAATGTAATTGAAGCCCCGTATTAGAAGAAACTCCTCTTCGGGTTGAAATAGTCGTGTTTTGTTGAAACTTTGTGCTTACAAAACATGGAAGGTCCAGTTGTATGTGAACTCGTTACTTCTATGTTTTTGGTGGAACTTTTGGACATATTAAAGGACAGGAAGGGAATACCAGTAGACCAAGGGTAGATGATAGGAAGCAAAATGTAAAGGAATGAGGACTGTTGACGGAGATAACGTTTTGGTCGACTATAGGATTTCATTGTTCGGCGGGTGAAGGAAATCTGGGCCGTTTGAAGGATACAGGCTGTTATTTGGGAAAGAAGGAGGGTGTAGTATCCCTATTTTTTTAAATGTTTTGTTCAATCTTGATGCAAAAATATGGCTTTTTTTCCAGAAGGTGCCTGGTGCATTGGTTGAAAATTCTAGGTATCGTGCGTTTGCAACGTTAGCTATATATAGTGGAAGGAAATATAATTTTGTTTTTTGAGAAGTAATCTGGGAATTTACGTTAAACTAATGCAGGTTTTATGTTTTTAAGGTGAAGGTTTAAGAACGGAGGTGATTTTTTGTGATAAAAGAAAATATAACAACTGAAATATAATTAGCCCTATAAAATAAACTATATATGAGCTACTCAAATAAGAATGAGTTAAAATTTTCTGTTAGAAATGAACGGCAAAAAAGCTAATCAAAACGTGATAAAAATGCACCCTGGAAGAATAAGCATAATTCGATAATAAAGGAGAAAAAATTGAAATACAACCTAATAAACATGAAGACAGGAAAACAATGGCAGGGATTAATAATATTTGAAAGATTGTAATAATCTTTATAAGGTTAGTAAAATAAAAGAATAGCAAGGGGCTATGGAGAATGCTTTCGCTTTTTCGAACAGTAAAAAACCCTGATAAAAACGATAAGATAGTAAAAGATATCAATGAAGATGTTACAGGGCAAGTCTTATGAAAATGAGTAGATTGACGAAATTAGGAAATGGCTGAATGACTGAGGGAATCGTAACATATAGAAATACCTAAGAAAACGGCCCCTCAGTGATTCGAGGATTGAATTTCACCTTTTGGATACATGTAATTATTCAATACTTAAGTAGTATTACCATGCATCTGATTCGCGCCTAGAATCAGTAGCAATACTCCCATTCATTGGAAAATTGCTCATTATATGTGTTATTATTTAAGCAGCTATTATTTTGATAATTTCTGCATTATGATAGACATTTCATATCTTTACCCCACTGTCGTCATTAAAGATTGCAGGGTGGTTTCTCAATCTGTTATTTAAGAATTAAGTGCCATCTGTATGCATCTTGTAAAATCTGGACGCTAAAATATTTTTGAATGATGAGGAAGACGTTCAATTAATTAAGTATCCATAGAATAAGAAGAGGTTTTTCTTCCCGCTTTAGCTGATACACTGGAATTTTCTTGTGATATTGCCTATAGGTGTTTTATTATAGGGGCACCAATCGCGAACAAAACTCCTTTTTTCTGTCGAATCTAAAATGATTTTGACATATCATGTTAGGTTTGCGGGCTATATGACAACACAATTTTAAGAGGTCAAGAACCTGATATTGAGAAATCATTGCAAATTCTTCAGAGGGGAAAATACCTTTGCTTTGTAAATATTCCATGCAAAACAATGTTTTTTTTTCTTTTCGTTTGTTTATTCTCACACAGCGCGTATCGTCTTCAATTATCAGCTGTGCTAATGCTTTATGCCGTAGTATAAAGAAGCAAATTTGGTGTCATAGAAAGAGCAAAGAAATTGAATTAATGGCCAATATTTCCGATGAATAAAATCAGTGTTGAAACTGTGGCCTCGCATAACCTATAGAAAAACGATAAAGACATTAAATTCATTAATGTAATTTAAAAGTTTAATATAGCATTAGGTTGTTGAAATTGCTTACATTTTTTCGGATTGCATATTCCGAAGTAAATACTAAAAGGATAACAAGTAAAACTATAGGATTTGATATATTTTCTCAAATAAGACGTCAAATTAATTCATGAGTCCTACTCGGTCAGAATAATGCTATAATTTAGCTTTAAATATTTAACAAAAAATCCATATAATATATACACCACTATGAAAATAAATATATTATATATCTAGAAAAGCTCTATCATCATGTGCCTCTTCATCTTTTTCTTTTAATTCAATTCATTTATTCAAAATTTTATCCATTTATTCTAGCGATGCATGGTACTAAAAATGAGGCCATCTCTGCTAAAATTATTTTCTCAGTGGGTTCATGCCATCCATAACACGAGCGATTTCAAAGAAAACCACGATCCAGGACTCGCAGTGCTTGCGGGGCCATTTTTTAGATCCACTGGAGAAGTCAAGCGAAGAGAGGAAATCACTCCACTTTTCCCTAACCCTGCACCGTCAGGCCTACTCCTTTCCTTACCGAACTACTCATTCTTCCATTTTGCCTGCAACCCACTGATCCAAACACTCATTCGCCGCGAGAATTCGCTCCACACTCCCTAACACGTATTAACATAACCAGAAAAAATCACTCTAACCTCATTTCCCAAATGAACAATTCCCAGCGTTCTCTAAACCCCTCCTCTCGGCTCCGCCTCTCACTCATATTCCGCATGTGGAAGGCATATCGTACACTACTTCACCTTTCCCTCTCAGTCTGACGATCTCTTCATCCCCCTCTCCGTGGCCTAAAACTCGCTTTTACCCCCTCATATGGAATCAGGCCTTCTCCTCCCACCTTCTGGATCCCATTCTGCCTCCACCACCATCAAACCTGAAAGATGGGCTCAGCCCCTCCGGCCACCTACGGCATCGCTGCATTTATATGGTTAGCCTTATCCCATGGAGATCGATGCGGTAATCTTATCCGAACACCTGTGCACCGATGCCCCCGTTTGGGGTTTGGATAACTGGAAGGAGTGGGGTTGGTGTGTATTTGGAAGATGCATGAGGAGGGGATAGTTGGAAGTTGAGTAGGTGGCAGAGACCAACGTTAGGGGGGAGGATCAATATGCAGAAGCGAATACTATATGTGCATTTTCAGCGGATGGGACAAATAAAAAAAAACAAATTTACCATTTCATGTGGAATATAAAAGAAAGAAGAACATATTAGGCCCCAAAACAATAGTCAGATTTGATCTTTTCACATTCTGTTCAAAGGAATAAACGTTTGAAATTTTCCTTCTCTGAAAGGTTCATCGAATTGTACCTCCGGTGGTTTGAAACGGGTATACTTTTTATTGCAGGAATAGTTATTTCATAATATTTTCCTGATGTTAAACAATAATTAATTGGAAAATGGGGCACATAAATAAGAAATAAATGTTGAAAATCTGAAGTAACTTGCTGGTATTTAATGCTACATGATGTTTTAGATATAACACTATAATTCCTTGTAATAAAAAGAGCTAGGGGTCTTTGGAAAAAGCATTAGGCACCTTTGAATCACATATCTGCTCAGACCTATTGTAAGTAAGAAATGATGTAAAATGTATAAAATTATTATAATTTGTATATATTTTATGAGTACTGGCAAAAATTCGAATTACAGGGTGCGTTCCCGAAGTAATGCAATATTTTTTTTAGCAATTTATGGAACAGATTTTCGATAACACTTAAAATTCTTCAAATACAACTCCCTGAATCTCAACAAATTTTTTCCAGTGACTCTGCCATGACCGGTACACGCCCTGGAAGGCGTCTTCAGGGACCTCTCGCAATGTCTCCGTCACGGCTGATTGGATCTCTTCTACATATGGACGAGAGAAACGGGTTCCTTTCAGGGCTGCCTTGAGCCGAGGGAACGAAAAAATGCCTGCTCTCGCGGTGGGGTGGGGCATCGTTGGTTAGTGGTGTATGGGCAGGACCTCGCGGATTCGTAGCGTGTTGTTATGATGGATTTTCCAGGTAGCGGAGATGTCTTTTCCCGTCCTAGTAATCCTTTCTTTGAGTATTTTCAGCACATACACATAGTAGGCAGCGTTAACGGTCTGTCCTTGAGGAAAATACTTCTTATGGACCACTTATTTACTGTCGAAAGAGACAATGACCATTGTTTTCACTTTTGTTTTGCTCATTCTTACCTATATGGGCTTGTTCATTGTGAACCTCTTTCGAGCACTACTTAAGGACCTTAACCTCTTCGATATTTGAGAGAAGGACAGAGCAGAGTAAGCCTCATTTTGTTAAACTTCTCAAGAGATTTTTTCAGATTAGCATAAAACTTAATTACGTTTTGTATACGTTGCCTTACGTTGCTCATCGATTCCATGTTTATCGTGACACGGTCGGCGCGCAGTTTAAAATAACTGACGTGCTGCCGCTTCCACAGCTTGAAGAGCGCTTAGAACGGTTTCGTGGCAAAGGTAAGCGTCCCCCCCCCCACGTACTACGTGTGGTTCCATCTCACTCCGACCAATATGAGCGGCGTGGGAATTATAATTAAATTACTTTCGGAACGCACCCTGTGTAACTCAGTATTTGTTTCTTCATTAAGTTTTACAGAATTTTTTCAGAATTTGAAGTGGACCTTCCTTCAATTGATGTATGGTAATTTAAAGACCTTCTCAAATTTGATCTTTACTCAGGAAAGTCATAATTAAAGATTTCAAAGCAAAATAAACTGCTAAAATATGCACGTTGCATAAAATTTGCTGACGCTTTTATGCATATAAATATTTCAAAGTTGCTTGATTTCTTTTGGATATGCAATTATTTTCCATTTTTATTTGCAAACAAATCAGCCAATTAATTAAAATATGATAATTTGTTGAATTTTTAGCTTATAAATCCACTTCAAATTCTACTATTTGATACGTCATTTGATATGTAAATATATCTTCATAAATGATTTTGATCGCAAATAGTTACTTACCAAACTCACTCTCATATTCATGCCGGTACATATTTGTTAGCCCATGCTAATGACCTTATGGGAATCTGGGAATTTTTGTAATTCAATTGTGTGAATAAACTAATTGGCCGGAGAGGTAATTACAAATAAGGCGCTATTTCCTGAGCAAAACTAAAGCTTAATAAGACCGTTTTCGTATTATGCATTGTTTAATGGTATACGAGGTCTGAAAAGTTTCCGACCTAATTAAGATACAAGAGATTTTTTCTGAGGTCAGAAACTTTTCAGACCACCATCCTAACGATTGAAATATTAGCCAAATTTCAACAAAAAAATTCAGCTCCCACTGTTAGCATATTTAAAATATCATGATTACGGCAAATGCACACCTGAAAAATTAACAATCATATCAAATTTTCATGGATGAATTTTTGAGATAACACTAAATATATATCTTTGTAAGAAACTGAGAGGAAAACCGAGCTTGCATCAAAGTCACAAAAAAACTAATATCTGATGGGATTCTCATGATTCAACCAATTCTCACATTCGATTCATTCCGTATAAATGGGTTTATCATCTAGTTTTTGCTATTAAATGTAAACCTTTTTCAACCAAAAGAACGAAGTATTCTGGAAGTGCCACATTTACAACAACATATCTGCTCATAGAAAAATGAAGCTCTTTCCAGTAAACTCCTATGCTATTCATGTTTATTTTAAATATCTAAAAACTGGCTCTTATTTCTTTCAGATATTATAATTTTGCTTTATATAGGATGACCATCAATTTATTAACGCTATTAGTTATTAATGTTTTGGCCATTATAAATAAATCAAAATGTAAACATCATCTCGCAAGTCACTGAAAAAAACAGGTTGTCGCGGGGGTGGTTTAGGGTCCCCTGCCATATATGTGCTAATGTTAACACCTACAAAAGAACATGCATTTTACGATAAGCTAGAATTATATTTTACTATAAAATAGAACAATCAAGATCAAAGTTTAAAGTGACGTTTGTAGCTCATAATAATTAAATTAGTTGTTTAAAAATAAGTCTTTCTTTCTACGACAAAATCGGGGGAAAACGGTGTTCGTCGCCATGCCTGTAGGTCCATAAGCTCTGGGTAATTTAACCTTTATAAAAATTTCACTACGCAATTCAGAGCTAGCAGCTAATGCTGCATGTTCATGGGGAAGGTGAAAGTTATCGGGATTACGATGTATGCCTTTGGATGTAGAGTGGGAGGCAAAGAGAAAATATCCTATCACGTTTTGCGTAATGGCAGGGAAGAGACGAAGGAAGTGATATTTGAGATGGACCACAGGCAGGAGGTCAAAAGAAGCACGAAAAAGTAAACGGCACCGGAGAGGAGAGGTGGTTTAGAGCAGAAAGGAATTTTCTTGTTTTCATTTTTGGTTGCCCGATGAATTCTTTCATACCCTCGGAATGCCACACAGTGCTTCACTGTCTGAATGTGTGCAATTTATTATTATTTTTTCTGCCTCCACTTCTAGTTCAAGTCCCCAATCCCTTTTTTCTCAATTTTTTCTCGCCTGCTCTTCACCCTCGCTCAACTCTTCTCCCTTTCGAATCCATCTTCTCGATACCATTGTATGCGATTGTGTCTGTGCGAGCGTTCGGTTTCTCGTGCGTCTGTTTGTGTGAAAAAGTTCGCTCTTCTTCTTGGCCCTGTTTTCTTTTTCATTTGATTTTTTTTCCATTTTCACCCTGGTATTCGGGACCATGAGACACTCACGCCAAGAATGGTAATCGAAACGGAACGAGAGAGATTTGCTTCGACTCGGAGTAAAACAAAACTATGACGACCACGATTCGTTCTGTCCCACTTTAAAAGAAACCCTTTAAGTTTACTTTAAAGCTAGTTACAAACTTAATTCTATAGGGTAAAATTTAATTTTTTCCAGCCGTGTTTAACCTGGTTAAATTTCAGACACGGACTGGTGGTGAGGAAAAAGTACATGGACGTAAAGTTCAACCCAACTTTAAGATCGTAGGAGTGAACATAATTATCGTTACGATAGTATATCTCATCAAAGTTTCTTCACTTCATGTCGAACGAAATGAAACCACGTTTCATAATAGTAACCAGCACCTAAGTAGATGAAAGTAACCGTTAATGTCATGTAATATAAATGAGTTATTGATTCAAATTGTATTCAGGATTTCTGTATTTCGTAATAATTCAGTGTGAAAAATAAATTATTTAAATTTGGGCTAGTTTTTCACAGGATGATGGTTATATAGCCACTGAGTAACGAATATTGATTTCTTTCTTTCAACTTTGAATTCTAAAAAGATATACTTTAAATTCTTGCTAACGAATAAAAACATTCATTCATTCTACGTACGTTTTCTATCTACCTACAAATGCAGGATTAGGCCACTAATGACTATTTACTTATAACTCATTTCCTCTTTGCTTTCGTCACTACAGTATTTATCGTCCAAATGGTGAATTAAGCGATTTCACATTACCTTCTTTAATATTATTTATAACTTGGCCCCATCACTAATGTGGTCAACTGAGTTCCAACACCTATGCAGCTCAGTCCCTAAGAAAAACAGACGCTGCGTGGACTACCTCTCATCTGGTTCCTACCATTCGACCTCTTTGGCAAGGGTAAACCTACTGCTCCCGCCAATTCAGCCTAAAGAATAAACGGAACGCGCAAACCATTTCGCCACGACGTCATGGTCTTAATTTATGAGAAAGCCAAAAAAATACATGTATTTTTCATATTGACTTGTATTTTTCCTGGCTCGCACGACGATTCTTTCTCGCCCATTTCTGCTTCCTTTCATCCTTGGATAGCAAGAACCTCTTCTATTTCCCTCTCCAATTCTCTTCTCTTCTCGATTCTCAGGGAAGGAAAAAACAACTTTTAATTTATTTTGGAAAGGGTTATCGCCGTTTTTCATCCCATGGGACGTTATGTATTCAGATTCTCCTACCTTAAACGTACGTCCGTTACCATATTCTCTTTCCCTATCTGAAATCAATATCCGTGCTCCCCAAGACAAAATATCTCATTCTTAGTATTGACTTTCACCTTCATGTGATCCTATAACTTCATCCACTCTCAATCATTAAGATTTAATACCCACACACGAACAATTCCTGTGTCAAGTAAGAATGAATCAATATTTTCATCATGCAAGAATGCCAACTTTTCCTGAAGTTCTTCCAAGAGTTTTTGGCCATGATTTCAATGTTTATAGACCCAAGTTCCAGCTGAAAACCGATAAATAGGGAAAAAAGAATTCCTGATATAAATCAATCTAGAGCTTAATTGTTACAGCTTAAAAATATTTTTAACAGCTCAGTGCTATAGAGCATTTTGCCCGCTGTTTTTAACATAATTATACCCCAAACGCTACCAACACGATAGCAAAGTACAACCAATCATACACTATAGGTTATTGAAAGTGTGTTTCTAGTGTTACGTGTGCAGTTTCAGATAGTTTTAGTAGACAGAAAAATTAGGCATCTATATTATGGATGGGAATATCCAGAGGTATCTCACGAGGCATTATACGATAAATACTTAGCCGCTTACCTGTAGCAATAAGTTTTATCCACTACGCTACTTTGCTGTAGTTTCGTAAAATATATTTTACTAATTAACTCTTATGAAGTAATATTTCTATAGATTTTCTTGCGAACGTACCTTCTGTAAATAATTTGTATGCCCATGCAAAGAAGTGGACCAATAACGTCACGAGTATTTTATTTTTGTGAAATTGAATTATATGAAAAATCTTACTTCAGTAGTACATGTCGGTAATCAGAGTCAAAATAGAAGAACTCGGGCATTGCATGATCAAATTTAGCGCTCAAAATGCAATCTTTTTTGGAGTACCATTCCTCGTACCGATAAAGAGTTAGATTGGAACAGTAAACAAAATTAAGAATGATGCTGCGCATAATGACACCGGAAGAAATTATTAACGCACTGAAATGGTTTCAAATATTTTTGATAGAAGTATTTAGTTGTATTAACAAGTTACCTAAATCAAGCAAAGGCAAACTAATCTGCGCAACAGAAAAATGACGAAATTCACAAAAAAATATTAGTAATGTAAGGTAATTTTATTAGTAATGCAAGTAAAGTAGCAATATTAGTAATGTAAGGTAAGTATTAGTAATTTAGGGTTAAAATAATAATCAAATCCATGAAATTAGAGAGCTTAAGGTGGAGCTTGTCGATTATAAATATTAAGTAGCGATCATGGAGCAAAAAAATATATAATAAAAATAAAATACAAAAAAATTGGAAATAGGAATGAGACATTTCACTCATTTTTGATAAGAAAGAATTTCATCGTAAAATACCGTGAAAATAGTTTCTTTAGAACTGTAATCACATGGAAAATGAACACTTACAAAAGGATAAAGAAGATAGAGAAGTTACATTTTGAGCAACTCATGCGCCAATATTAGCCAAATCATGGGCTGTGGGAAAGCTGCTTAGGTTGCTGGTTACAGGAGGAAACAAGATCCAAATATACGGGTTCTATAATGTAAATGCAAATACAGTCAAATAGTATAGGAAAAATAAAAACATGATGGAAGACTAATAGTATAAAATAACTAAATAGTATAAAAGGATGGTTAAGAACGACTCCGGGTTTTCGAAAAAATAAGAAGTTGAGTAAAACAAAAAGAACCAGCTAAGTAAATATGATTTTATCCAACCAAAATATAATGGAAATAATAATGAAAATATCGCACGTTGATTAAGCAGCACTATCTGGCTCAGAGCGCTTTATATACAAAGGTATTAAACAAATATATATATATATATATATGTGTGTATGTATATATATATACATACATATATATATATATATATATATATATATATATATATATATATATATATATATATATATATATGTATATATATACATATATATATATATATATATATATATATATATATATATATATATATATGTATATATATATATATATATATATATATATATATATATATGTATATATATATATATATGTATATATATATATATGTATATATATATATATATATATATATATATATATATATATATATATATATATATATATATATATATGTATATATATATATATTTATATATATGTATATATAGTATATATATATATTTATATATATGTATATATATGTATATATAGTATATATATATGTATATATATATATTTATATATATGTATATATATGTATATATAGTATATATATATATTTATATATATGTATATATATGTATATATAGTATATATATATGTATATATATATATATATATATATATATATATATATATATATATATATATATATATATGTGTGTATATATATACATATGTATGTATATATAATTATATATATATGTATTTATTTATCTATTTATTTATTTATTTATCATCATTTAAAGAAATGATAAATCGCATACAGAGCCATAGCCATGACGGAGTTATTATTTATTTTTGAATTCATAAAGATGTGCAACGCGATAAATTCAATAAAAAATATCAATATGGAAATAGAGCACCCTATGGACGTGAATTTAAACAATTTTCAGCGTTTCCAGCAAAATCATTCGCCTTGACCGGGATCCCGCTCAAGGTGAATGATTTTGACACTCTGATGTTGTTACATGAAATGCATGTTAGGGGATGACTCCGTTAAAAGTTACTGTTCCGGCATCTCCTGCAGTTTTGCGGGCCTTTACAGCATGCTTCGACCTCAGATTTTCATTTTTATAATAACAACATAGTATTAAACTTGAGTTTCAGACTAATGAGTTATACACCCGTATTAATCCACACATACTTATTCATTTCCTTATATATTTCTCTATTTTCTTTGTGACGTTGTGCTTGGCGCAGCGTCACTTGCCCAGTTCGAATACGCGCGCCCCTCTCGCGAGCCGTAGAACGGCGGGGCGGTATCTGTTGGCGCCGACAATGTATGTAAGAAAAGAGAAGAGCGGGGCGCGCCGCGCGCGGAGAGTGCCGGCCAACACGTGGTAAGGAGAGTTCGTTGTGAGATGCCCGAGAGAGAAGGTCGTGTGCTATCATCGTCGAGTCACCGACAGCCTGCGAACACCGGGGGTGCGCGTGCCAGCAACTGACCTCGCCGTGTGGGCCCACCGCAGGCCCCGACCGGAACATCGGGAGCCAGCAGTCGACAGCGAGGCGGCCATCTTCGGCTGCAGCCGAGCGGCCACCCAACATCGTGGCCCAGCAGGCGTCGGCACCGCGCGTCATGTTTGCTTGGGAGCGCCCACACCTTTTCTTGTGATAATAAATAGTTCTTATGAAGTTTACTCGTCGGAGTCCATTTTTATGCGCCTCCTTGCGCCCCTCGTGATTTCAGCTGAAGAGCCGCTGCCCACCCCGGGGCACATAAAAGGTGAGCGAGCCCTCCCCTGGGACGAGGAGTGTGATGGGCCAGGTGACAGCCAGCGGCGTGACTCTGCGGCTAGCCATGCGGCTAGCCTGGCGCCCTCAAAACAAGTAGAGTCGCGGCCTCCCTTGTCTCGCGGTATCGGGGAAAATTTATCTATAAATTAAATACCGCGTCACAAATGGCGCCCAACGTGGGGCAGCCTTTCTATTGTTGTGCGAGAAAAGTGACAATTATATTTCGAGAGTGCGCATGAGGCGCGAGTGTAAAATGGCGTCGCGTCGGCCTTGACGAGGCAACAATGGTGTGAAGGAGAGCGAGCGGAGTGATACCGGCATGGTGTGCATAGCGTGTGTGTGAGCGGGAACGATGCGTGAGTAACATCGCGCGAGCGCCAGTTATTACGTACAGCTCTTTCGCGAGCGGTAGACAATTTTTCTATTTGATTTATAAATTAGTCCTTTTTTTTTTCGCTATACATTTTCATGAAATAAAAAAAATTTAAAATTCTTTGTGAGGGAAGCAGTAAATAAGAGATTATAATTTCTACTCAATCTTTTGTACTTGAATGTGGTTTGTGCGGTTGCTTTGAGTGGTTGCTTGGCGTTGAGGGTGGGATGAAAGCTGTGAACATTCCCGAGGCGACTTGTTTCCAGTTAAGTTGCGGAGGGACGATCGGTTTCTAAGATTAACTACTATTATTGGCGTGAGGGAAGCTCCGTGCGTGGCCACGTATCCCCAGAGTGGCAGAGGATCCTTTGAAAAGAGGAAGTGGAGTTTGTAATTTTTGAATTTTGAGGTTAGGTTATGCTTTTAATATAGAATTCTGATTTATTCTACCCTATTTGTTATAAGAACTGTAGAACAGGGAAATATCTTTAGATTAGGATTAAATTTTTGCAGTATGCGTATTTTAGGTTAGGTGGGGCAAATCCTTTAATTATTCAATAGGTTAAGAATTTTCTTCTTCCTAATTTACAATGGAGGGTGACACTGGATTTTTGGCAAGATATCAGAGAGATATGAGGGCACTGCTACGGCATTCAGCGGTAAAGGCAGAATTTGAAATAATTAAGCAAATGAGTGAAGAAGAGGTGAAAAATGAGTTGTCAAGTAAAGGACACTCCTTGGTAGGGCCACTCTTAGTGCGCAAAGAGCGATTATTGCGGGCTAAGCTTCTTTTGGCACAACCACGGTTAGGGACACCATGGTCAACGAATTGGACGAGGATGTGCAGCCTGACGATGTAACCCTCTCAGGAGCTTTATACGCCTTAAACTGGGACGAAGACCTAGATGCAGGGCGGAAAATGAAACGAGCATGCAGTAAGGGGCATAAAAAGAAGCACATCGAGACGGAGAAAGTTGCCGCAAGCGACGGAGAAATTAATGAGGAACTGAACCCCATTCGGACCATTACAGCAAACGCAGCGGGGGGCCCTCAGCCCAAACTGCCGCTGATGGACTCATATGATTTTCCGCCGCTGGGGGAAAGGAAAGAAGCGTCAGATTTGACCAGAGAAAAGGAAAAACTGCGCATTCTGCCTTCGGAAGCGAAATCAAATCAGAAAGAGATACCAGTACAGAGCGACCGCAACTCTGAGGAAATAAAGGAGTTGCGGAGTCAATTGCAACAGCAGATGGAGATGATCAACAACCTAACGGATGGAATTAGCCGAATTTTACAAAAATTGGGCAGTGAGAAGAACGATAAGGAAGTGAACTTGAGAAAGGGTTCCAAGAAAAAGTATCGGAGGGAAATAACATCCACTTCGTCATCTTCTTCAGACTCGGAGGTAACGAGCGGGTCGTTATCTACTGACAGCAGTGATGACTCGGACGATGCATCAGGGGACGATGGACATAGACAGAGCATCAGCTATGAGTTAGGAAGGGCCATAACGAGACCTACGTGGTCTAGGCCTTCACAGGCGAGAGACCAGGGACCGGGCTTTGACGGAGCTTGTTATTCCTGCGGAGAGTCGGGACATAGGGCAAATGCGTACCCGAGAGTCCAGTGTTTCAGCTGTGGCGCAAGGGGGCATATCAGTGTCAATTGCCCCAGTCGACCTGGAAGGACACAAGAAAAGTGCCAACTTTGCGGCAAGGTCGGCTTATTGGCAATTAATTGCCCTAATTGCAAACACCTGTTTACTCGGCAGGAAAACGGACAAGCGGGGAGTCGCCTAGCCCAAGCGGCTTCCCCGCAAACCAATCCGTCGAACATAAATCGGCTGAATTAGATTTAGATAATCATAGGAATAAGTCGATTAGGTTAGGAAATGGTGATTCGATTTTGGAAAAGCCGAGTTGGACAGCCAAATTCTGCGAACCAAATTCGATCAAGGGAGATGTAAATAGTGGAATAAAGGATTGTATAGAGAAAGGAAGGGAGATAAACTCAGATGGGCCAAATGAAACATCTGCTCCTGGGTCGAGTTGGACAGCCAACATCCGCCACCCATCTGAGGCGTTGGCAAAGATCAAGGATGAAGAAATCTACAGATCGAGGTGGACAGCCAACCTCTATCGATCTGGCCAATGCAATGGAGCTATCAGGAAAAGCTCTCCAGCTGAGCAGTCGAGACGGACGGCCGACCTCCACTGCAAAGCTGATATTTGCTGTCCAGCCGTTGATTTCGCCGAGCCGAGCGGGTCAGCCCGTCTCCGCCCACCAAATCAACCGCATATGGGGCAGAAGGCGCATTGGTCGACGGAGTCAGCTCCGCTCTGCCAATCCGTTAGGTCGGGAGAAAGCGAAAGGGTCAAGTCTTTGGTAGGATCGAACAGGCCAGCCTGTCTCCAGCCGCCAAAGCAAGCAGAGAGTGAGAGAATGAGTGAGAGGCCTCAGAGCATCTCGTCGGTGCCACAAAGCCCGCCGAGACATGCGTGGAATGTAGATTCTGCCCAGTCGCTTCACGCGGGCCGGAAATCAGAACAGGAGAGCGATTATGAGAAATTGCCTCAAGTACTGTTCACTCTGGATCGGTTGTGTTCCAACAAAGGGACGGGCAGGAATGAGTCGAGTGAGAGTGTGACATACCCTGTAACCATTGAGGACAAACCTGATAGGCTGTGTCCGGTTCAGGGAGGGGGAGTCGGCGTGGAGTCCACGCCTAGAGTGAGTTTAGCGAGTGTGACGGCAGGGCTAGTAATCAATAAGGAGAAGAGCGAGTTTTGTTGTACCAGGGCTGCATATCTTGGATATCTGTTAGACGCAGAGGGACTTAGACCAGATCCGGAAAAGATAGCTCCAGTCGTGAATTATCCAGCACCATCTAACCTCAAACAACTAAGACGATTTCTTGGTATGATTGGATGGTACGCTCGGTTCATAAAGGACGATTCGGAAATCAAGCTTCCATTGGTCAAGTTATTGCACAAAGGTCAAGAGTGGGAATGGACAGAGGAACAGCAGAAAGTGTTTGAGACATACAAAAGGGCCATTACAGAAGCCCCGGTCTTGGCAAGGCCGGACTTCTCTAAACCCTTCATCGTACAAACTGATGCGAGTAGTGAAGCAATTGGAGGTGTTCTTTCTCAAGTGAATGAGGACGGAGAACATCCAATCGTTTATGTCAGCCGAGTTCTCACATCAGCTGAGAAAAACTATACGACGACAGAGAGAGAGTTGTTAGCTATTCTATGGGCCATAAAAAAACTAAGGCCTTATTTAGAGGGCTACAAGTTCCTCGTGATCACAGACCACTCCGCACTCCAATTCCTGCGAAATCTCAAGGAACCTACGGGTAGGCTCGCGAGATGGGCGCTGGAGTTGCAGCAGTGGGACTTCGAGGTGGTGCATCGTCGAGGTAAAATCCATGATTTGCCTGATGCACTATCTCGTATGTACGAGCAACTTTCTGGCGAAGAGAAGATCGCTGAAATTATGGAAGTAAAGGATGAGGACTACCAACGCAGAGTCGAGGATGTCAGCAAATATCCGGAGAGGTATAAAAATTGGAAGGTCGAAGCGGGCCACTTGTATCGTTACAAGTACGATGAGCTGCTCGATCCAATCGCTGATTGTGAAGAGGGCTGGAAACTCGTGCTTCCAAAAGAATGTCGAGAGCGGGTCATCAGGGATGCCCATTGTGAACCTTCATCGGGCCACCTCGGAGTGGAAAAGACATTCGATCGAGTCGTACGAGATTACTATTGGAGAGGGGCCTATCACGACATTCACAACTTTGTGAGGCAATGTCAGGACTGTCAACAGTTCAAAACGTCGCAGCAAGCGCCTCAGGGACTATTGGGTAAAAGAACGGTAGAGAGACCATGGAGCGTCGTAGCAGCAGATCTCATGGAGTTTCCGCTTAGCAAAGCCAAGAACAAGTACTTAATAATCTTTCAGGACTTATTTTCAAGATGGGTGGAGCTAAAGGCGGTCAGAGCTGCTACAGGGGCCAACGTGGTTAAAGCACTAGAGGAGCTTGTCCTATTTCGCTGGGGAACGCCGGAGTATCTCTTGACAGATAATGGAAAAGAGTTTGATAACAAATGCGTAAGAGAAGCATTGGCAGAGTATGGAATAACGCATACAACAACGCCTCCATACCATGCTCAGGCAAACCCAGTGGAAAGATCCAATCGAACGCTGAAGACGGCCATCGCGATGTTTGTAGAAAAAGACCATAGAGACTGGGATCAGCATTTACACGAACTAAGGCATGCAGTCAACACCGCGAAGCAGGCCTCGACTAAGATCTCGCCAGCCTACTTGAACTTCGGAAGGCATCCACTGCCAGTGAAGAGTTTGCGGCGCGAGCTTGAGAAGGGGGAAGGCATAGAGAGCAGATTGGATCCACAAGCGTGGAAAAAGAGGGCCGATAGGTTAGGCTTATTACGAGATCTAGTAGCCGAGAACATAGAGAAAGCTCAGGAAAAACAGGCGCGAGCGTATAATAAGGGTAGAAGAAACATCGAATTTAATGTAGGAGACCTAGTAATGCGTAGGACCCACCATCTGTCCAGTGGGATTGATAGGTTTTCAGCCAAGCTAGCCCCTAAATTTGAAGGACCAATCGCGATACTAAAAAAACTGTCTCCAACAGTCTATATAGTAGAAACGCGTTCCAATAAGCAAAACGCGAAAGTAGATATTGGTGACTTGAAACGATATATAGCACCAAGATCCACTCGTCAAAAAGGTGAGTTCTCCGAGCGCCAAGCCCAAGGAGCACACTCTCAAAAAAATTCCTTATGAATTTTGGTATTATGTAATAGGTCAGCATTGTGTGTTTGCCTCATGTTATCTGGTCTGTGAGTCAAAGTGAGCGATGTATTTTTCAATAATGTGAAAATCTCTGTCGGACATTATTGTTGCTATGGCACATAGCCCTTGAATTGTGGTGAATGAAAGTTTGCAAACGAGGTGTGATGTGTTTGAGCTGAGGACGTACTGCCTTTTATAGAGTGAATTATCTGAGCGAGTGATGCTTTTGTTGAAATTTTGTGAGAAATTCCCTTGGAATGTATGAAAGATTCATGCCAAAAGTTTGTTCATACCAAATGTATTACTTGATGTTCATAGAGAATGTGGTTAAAATTAGAAAAAGTTGTGCTATCCATTTTCTATCCAATAGCTGAAGACAGAATCTCAAAACTGAGTGAACTACTGGTAGAAATCTGTGAAATTGTTGTTATTATATTGTGTTCATAGGTTTCAGTTGCAGGCTCGTTTGTAAGCGGTCCACTCGGACGAGTGTCCGGCTTAGGGAGGGGGTATGTGACGTTGTGCTTGGCGCAGCGTCACTTGCCCAGTTCGAATACGCGCGCCTCTCTCGCGAGCCGTAGAACGGCGGGGCGGTATCTGTTGGCGCCGACAATGTATGTAAGAAAAGAGAAGAGCGGGGCGCGCCGCGCGCGGAGAGTGCCGGCCAACACGTGGTAAGGAGAGTTCGTTGTGAGATGCCCGAGAGAGAAGGTCGTGTGCTATCATCGTCGAGTCACCGACAGCCTGCGAACACCGGGGGTGCGCGTGCCAGCAACTGACCTCGCCGTGTGGGCCCACCGCAGGCCCCGACCGGAACATCGGGAGCCAGCAGTCGACAGCGAGGCGGCCATCTTCGGCTGCAGCCGAGCGGCCACCCAACATCGTGGCCCAGCAGGCGTCGGCACCGCGCGTCATGTTTGCTTGGGAGCGCCCACACCTTTTCTTGTGATAATAAATAGTTCTTATGAAGTTTACTCGTCGGAGTCCATTTTTATGCGCCTCCTTGCGCCCCTCGTGATTTCAGCTGAAGAGCCGCTGCCCACCCCGGGGCACATAAAAGGTGAGCGAGCCCTCCCCTGGGACGAGGAGTGTGATGGGCCAGGTGACAGCCAGCGGCGTGACTCTGCGGCTAGCCATGCGGCTAGCCTGGCGCCCTCAAAACAAGTAGAGTCGCGGCCTCCCTTGTCTCGCGGTATCGGGGAAAATTTATCTATAAATTAAATACCGCGTCACATCTTGCAAATATTCTTTTAAAAATCTTTGCGAGTGTCTAACTTAAACAGTATCTAAACATTTCTCGTAATTCCGATATCTCCAAAATTATTTTTTGGACTGGATACTTAAGGGGCTTTAAGATGGTTAAAATCTGTAAGCGCGGAACGAGACACATTCCTTGCAATATCTAGGGTCTTTCTAGTTTGTAAAATTGGTCGAGAAGTCTTTCACCGTACTCTGTTAGAAACAATTTATCGAATATTGATAGACGTAACTTTATGACTCCTGAAATCCTTCTTCAGTCGATCTAGTGTTCCTTTCTTAAAAAGAATCAGCTATTGGAGATACTTTTCTTTATGTCAATTGCAAACAATCAGACAGTACTATATTGAAGGTGGTATGACTGAAATGAAAGTAAATTTTAGGTTATATGTCTAGTTATTGAAGTCCGACAAAGCTTATGGATTTTATTTTAAATAATTCTAATCGAGCATTAGGCCTCAATAGAGCTAAAAAGTCGCTACTTCTCGAAAATATTTTTATCGTTGAAAGCAAAATGAATATTAAAAACTAAATAAATGGTCATGCATAATATTTTTCGTTTAAATATATTGATCCTTATTTTAATTAAACTATTAAAAATTTCTGAATGGAAGAAATTTAAGTTCACAAAAAAATCAAAAAACACGAATTTTACCGATGAGAGCTAATTTTCGGGCTAATCGGCCCGAAGTTTATGGAAGTTCGAGTCGTTGCTTTTCCACCTCACGCGTTTTTTTAGCAAGCAAACTGCACTAACTAGTTCATACTGAGTTTTTAATAAGTCAAGATATCGATTTGGACTTAGTACCTTGCGTTCAGTAGTTGGACGCAATAAATTCTACCCTAGCATTAAAAACGACGATTATTAAATCTCGTACAATAGTCGACACTTGGCCATTGAATTGAGCCAAATCATTTGTGACTGCACCATAGAGCACTAAATACAAATTGGATTACAAAGCATTCTGCCTTTCAATTTAGTATAAACCACACTGCCACTTCTTTTACCGCTTTCCGGTTGCTTTCTGTCTACCAGGAGAACCTGCCGCCTCTCGTAGAAGGGCACTTAACGGCCGCGCGCTCTCTTCAATTACAACCACTTCGGTGCCCTACGACTAAGACTAGTTGTCCTTTCCCGCCTATCCTACCCTTGACATGCAATTTTGTATGACTTAATCCTGTGTATCCCAGCTTTTGCATTTGCTTCTCAATCTATAACCCCTCTCCTATCTGCTTACTGCACTCCTCTTCTATCTACCTCTGGCTTCCTGATTTGCCCATTGCTGCAAACAGTGTATGCTTTGACATGTACTTTAACAGAAACTATTAAATTGAAAAATTATTTGCTGCTGAGGTAAAATTTTCAGTTAACTGGCATTTTCAAAATGTTCATTTCATTTTTCTTATTTTTCACGCTATGGTTGTTATGGAAGTTTCGTAAATGCCTGTACCCGAAACTAGAATTCATTTCAGTTCAATTGCACGAGAAATGTGCCCAAGGGAAATATTTGGTATATTGAAAGGGATTCCCCAGTCAGGGAAACCCTTTCGATATACCAAAAGACATGCTCTAAAATGCTAATACCCATAAAATCCAGCTTGTATAGACAAATGTCCTGCCCACAAGTTAAAGACGAACTTATTTTTAGCTAACAATTAGGAAATCAAGAAATAATACAATGAGTTACAATATAAAGAGAGCAAACTCCAAGCCTCAATTATCTTTCAAATTATAATCCATGGTTGTCACTGTTTTAATTTTATTTCAAGTTAATGTACACAGCTTTGGGGTCAGTTTCGTTAGAGCCTCAAATTGGTATGTTAAGTTTATTAAAGCCAGAAGATAAGACTGCCAATGTCATCAATCATATCCTCTGTGGTTCTTATAATGAGTCCTTTAATTTATCCGCAAATTTTAGCTTTAACTTCGTTACAAAAGACACTAAGAAAACAACGAAAACATACCCCCATCCTGCGATCGCTAGATGGCGACAACTACGATTTCTTCCCCTAAAATTACATTCCAGTGCACAATGCATAAAGCGAATGAGACAATAGTGGGGCAGATAGAGAAATCCCACGGGCTTAGACGTTGGCATTCAATTAGCCCATTTGCCTATACTTGCTTGGAGTGGCTGGGCGCGTCCTCGCGAGAACAAGAAGCTCACAATGGCGTTCGAAATACATACGTAGGTAACTGTTGTGTTCAAGAGTAACAGGCGCTAGAGGTGAATCCAGAGAAAAATATCACCAATATTGTAAGTCTTTTTCTGGCACGGTGAAGTGAATTTGTAAAAATGAGTTCTTCACGATTCGACATATTTTAGAATAGCACAAGGTTACTACTATTTCACTGGTTAAGAAGCCTGGAATTGGTTTGATTAAGTTCTTCAATCGTCTTTCCTGCTATACAATTAATTAAAATCTTTCATTTTGTCATTTATCATGAATTATTTTACATGTCATACATTTTCTTTTTCTAAAACATCTGGTTAAAGGTTTATGTCCCTTTTCTTCCTCAAATTATCTCATTTCATATGAGCATTACGTTAATGATAGCTGTAAGGACCTTCAAAGACTTCTTTTTGATTCACTTTTAACAATATCGTTGCAATTCCAGGGCTGCTATTTTGACTACTAGCCAAGTTGTCCGGTGGTTGAAAATTCTTATGGTGAATGAAACTTTTGCCATTCCTTGAATTATTTTTTCCCTTTATTTAACCGTTTCTGCTGACCTTTTTTTAAAAAAATATTGTGATCCACTAATATTTTTATTCCAAATTTTCTTATGTGATTTTCTTTTACAAATAGTAATTATTGCATTTACACGTCGTGCTTTTTCTCAATTTTTTTTACCTGTCATCATTCATCTCTTTCCTGTACCCATTCTTATATTTAAAAGGCATTCATGGCAAAAGCGATCAGAGTATACAGGCCTATTGCTGGTTTCTTATATTTTATTATATGCTTCCTCTAAGTAAACATTGAGCATATCTACTCAGGGAAACCACATAGAGAATTAAACTATTTTGCATTGATTAAAAAAATACACACTGGTTCTGTGACAATCACCATCTATTGCCAATATCTGCAGACTCATTAAAAGCATATAATAATTTCAAAACCATTACATCATCCAGATAGTGATACGCTATCCAAATACCCTGCTACAAATTCAAAATAGTGCATAGCCCCGACATTACTATCTTCCACTTGTATTAAATAGCCCTTTTTATTCAACATGCTCTGTTTTATTGAAGGTATCAGCATCCACAGACCATATTTCTTTAGAAAGGTTTTTTGCAATTTTCAGGTATCCTCCGGTAACTAATTCTATACGTCCGCTATACAAAATAATTTCCTTATTTGTCTTCTTATCCGCTCAACTATTTTCCTTCATTCCTCAGTAAAGGTAGAGCAATCAATAAAAATCTCCCTTGATAATATTGAAGTTGGTAGCACTCCGCCACTGTCAACAGCGAAGAAGTAAACAGTCGGACCACGTCCCGTGTTTCGTAGATTTTGAAGCTCAACCCGCCATAAAAGTGAAAATTCATCTCCATCTCCCTCATTATCTGCCGCCCACAATCCAATTTCATCCTGTTTCTCTCGCTTGCGTGCCCTCTAAAAGCTAACACCTACATGCTTTCCTGTTAAGGAGTTATTGATTCCCCGCGACAACAGTTTAAATGGATTAATCAGTCACGGTAGTCTCCCATCAATCTGGGATTAACCCTCTTGAACGCGTTAATGACGGAGGGTCCATATTAAGAGATTACGGCAAACTTATTTTTTTTCAGTTAGTGACGTGTTTTTCTTCTCAACACGCTTTTACTGTTTGCACGTTTATATAAAGCGATTGCATTGCCGTCATCTATGCATGTACGTGACGCCCCGGCAATGGAGAGCGAACCGATCGTGGAAAGAATTCATTCCAGTGTCAATTCCATTAAAATAACACCCGTTGACAGGTTTTAAAAGAATACTAACGCAACAGAAAATAGATATGATAATTACCTTGGAAGCATTTATGAAATGCAAATTCCTCTCTTTCACTATATTCTCTATGATTATTGCCTAAAATTATTCATACCTGAAATTATTGTAATTTCAATAGCAGGACCATTTTTTTAATGCAAATTACTCTTTATCAACCAAAGCGTAGTTATTTCTCATTTTATATGACATTGCATTCCAGTTTTTAAAAAATTACTTTTGGATAGTTATTTTTGCATGGCAGACTTTGACATCATACTACATATTGCATACACACACAAGTATGTGGCATTGTGTGAGTGCCTATAATATGTATTTATACCACATACAGGTATATTATATTTGGCTTTATGGAAGGAATGGAGGAAGAAGAGAAGATCTCTCGCCAATTTTCTCATCGTTTTACGAATTGTAAACATACTAATAGCTGAGTATTAAAACGCTAAAAAAAATTATAGAAAAACGGAGGGAAAAAATTAACTATAGGGCAACAATTGGATTTTAAAAACTCCATTTTTAAAGAGAAATAATTACCTGTTAAATTAATAATAATATGTAAGTTCACATATTTTAAGTAGAATAAACACCAATAATAATTTTCGTGCATAATCATACAACCGTGGATTAAATTTCAGTCGCAAATTTAGAAGAGTAAATGGAGGGTTCTCGTCTAATAAGTAATTTTATCCCACAATACTAATTCCAAAGAAACTGCGGGAGATGCCGCAACAGTAACTTTTAACGGAGTTATCTGCTAATGTGCATTTCAATGCAACAATTTCAGAGTGTAAAATCATTCGCCCATTCGAGTGCTTTATCCAAGCTTAAGTGGCTAAAGCACTCGACCAGATATTGAGGGATCTGGGTTCGTATCACAGTCAAGGCGAATGATTTTTACACTCTGAAATTGTTGCATTGAAACCCACAATACTACTCAAAACGCAGGGAACAATTTTCCGTACATCTAGCCACTTTGTAAACTACCTCCCCATTAGCTTGAGGCCTAGCCATAGAATCTGTTTTTAGAAACTGCTTTAAAATAATTGTTTCACTGCTAAAGTAATCTTCATTCATATATGCATTATAAATAAAGGTAATAGAATTATATTTCTATTCTTATGAAAATTAAACTAGAATCCCAAAAGTTTCAAAAAATTTGAGTCATTTAAGGAAAATTGGGGATATGTAGCTTAAGATTATAACATTATGCAATGGATACTGGATCAAATATGAATGGTAACGGAAACGAAATGATGTATATCACAGATTCATAAGCTAAATAACACTATAATGGAACTTAAAGGAACAAAAGTAACCAACTTAATTTTGAAGATCTAAGTATATTTGATGAAACGATAAATGATTTCAATTAGATCCGCAACTGCCAATATAAGAGGTCTGTTCAATAAATACGCAAACTAGTGCAATATGGCAGCTATTACGTGAATCATAGCCGCACCCACTGGAGGCGCTAGTTAGCTAGAGACCCAAGGAGCCGTTTGTGCTTGGCGGATCGTCGAGCTGTGCGTATGGTGCCAGTTATATTTGTTTATATTGTCCCTGTTTTTACTCTTTATCGAAAGTGGAAATGTGCGAAATCACGGAGCAACGAATCAACATCAAGATACTGGTTAAGTGTGATGAAAGGTAACAAGAAATTACTCAAATACTGACAGCCATTTACGGTGATAAAGCTCAAAAGAAAACCTCCGTTTTCAAGTAGATCAATCAAAAGATGTACTTCGAAGCCAAAATTCAAGAAAAAGCCGATCGAAAATCGAAGTTATTCTTCCGGTTTTCTTTAATGTAGAAGGTGTTTTCATCATTAATTTCTTCCTGAAGGACAAACAGTAAATACTGAGTTCGACCTTACAGTTCTCAAGCGTTTGAGAGATCGCGTGCGTCGTGTGCGACTGAATTTGACTCAAGGCGATGGATAGGTCTTTCACCATGACAATGCACCGGTATATTCAGCATTGATTGCTCATCAGAGTCTCGCCAGAAATATTCAATCACTATCCTTGATCATCCTCTATATTGACCAGATCTCTCCCCCTGCGACTTTTTCCTATTCCCAAAATTCGAAAATTTGATAAGGGGAAATCACTGGGAAGATGTGGGCACAACAAAGCAAGAAACGACGAGAAAACTTTAAATCTTAAATGCCGATCATTTCCAAGGGTGATTTTAAAAGTGGAAAATACGATGAGATACATGCATAGCAACAAATGGAGAGGGTGATTTGAAGGAGGCAAAATTGATTTAGACTAAATTTTGCAAAATAAAGTTTTTTTGGCCTACCTCAGGTCACGTATTTATTGGACAGACCTCGTACTGCAGGATAAAAACTTTGAAAAATGAAAGTCATCTTTTGACGAAGTAGTGATTACAAATAGTTATTTCCATTGCATTGTACATTATTTTCCCATCTACATCAGCAATCTATTAGGATTTGTTATGACCTATATTGTAATGTAAAATAATCTGAGGGCTTTGGAATAATCTTTCACTCCCTCAACATTTATTTTTGCTACCAGTAGTTGGCCCCCACAACAGAGAAGTTTTGTGATACTCAAATCATTTTAAGATATAATAATTAGATCAACCTACTGTTATAACTAAGTTCATCGCACGATTTAACGATAGTAAAAGTGACATAACTTGAGCAATAGTTTGCCTTGATGAAGTTTATACGAGTATTTTTCGAACTCGTATTTTTCTAAAAGGGACTTCTAAACATCCAAATTATAATTTTTTATACCTTAAATATACATCAAGCCTCTTGCTTTACTATTTTATGCATTGGTCACACGGGATTTGGAATAATGTATTTTCATCTTCCAGCGTCTTAAAAGGCTTGATATTTGATTGTATAATGAAGGTAAATAATTATAGCAAGGTAAGTTAACAAATGTTTGCAAAACGGTCGTAAAGAGGCATTTAAAAAAATATAAATTATCGTATATGTTTAGTTTTGAAACGGGTTTGGGCCGCCATATTAATAAGCTATATTTTATTACTCAATTTTGGCCTTAGATAATAAAATTGCTATTCTTAACTGCTAATTTTGAATGAACTTTGAGTTTAGTATATGCTTTATGTCACCACCAATGCATCATCTCAAATAAATATTATATATAAAATGTAAATAAAGAATACATGAACAATTTACTCCCTTTTGCACCGTTGTGGGCCAAGAGAAGTAAATAGCCTTGTCGTTTTCAGTATATAAGGTGAGTCTGTAAATTGAAGCGTTGTTCAGTAAAGCAAGCAAACTATTGTCACAGGAGTGAGAAACTTTTGAGCATGGAATTAGTAAATTATTCTTCATTACTGTAGTCATACTAATGTGATATTCGCCGAAGTGATTTTACTGAATGGTAGATTTATGTACTGAGCTGGATATTCCTGTTGATTGCAATTAGATGTGGCTTGAATGTAGGCCCCGAAAGCAGAAAATTATTGAAAATTACCAAAATATATGGAGTACTCAAAGCACATCCGGATTCCATAAGACTCCTATTATAATCAACCAAGTAAGCGAGATGTTTACAAAACTCGGAGAGAGCTTCCGTCGAATGTCGAAATTTCGGCAAAAAGTGACGCCGGATGGCTAATTCCACGGCCGAAGAAATAGGGTGGGCGGCGAAGGAGGTAACTGAATTGCGGGGTTGGGGTGTGGGGCGTAAGGGGGATGGTGGGAAGGAAAAGGGGGAGCAACACGCTTTGATGGTCGCTAAACGCAGCGGCTGCCTCTCTTCCTCCTTGCCTCATGCCTCCTTCCGATCCTTCCAAAACCAGGGAAAACACTTCGCGCATGAATTATCAGCGGCCATTCTCGCCTGTGATTAAAGCCATCCCTCTCCGATTCACGCGAGCGGCGCCGCAATCCAGGCACTCTCGCAATTCGCGGACTGATATACCCACATACACTCGGCACCTACAACATCCGCCCCCCTCACAACGTCCACACACTTTAACATAGAGTGAAACAGTCATAGAAGCGGCACCATGGATAACCGTCATTCTTCAGCCGTCGCGAAACTCCGCACGCAAAATCTCGACGTCGTTTTCCGACCGCTCCCACCACATCCACCGCTCACCCTCCCCAAATAAATCCTCCTCCACCAAGCCCCCGATTGTCTTAACGACATCGCCATCTGTGCGGGAAGATTTGGAAATGCGCATAGCCCCCTTTTACTCTTCCCATACCACCAACATAACCCCACCTCAAACCTCCTTCCCCTGCGCGATCTTTCAGTGTCAAGTCTTATAATCCCCTCAGACTTTGCAATCTCCAAGTCCTTGCACGCCTTCATCTCCCTTCGCCTTTCTCCCTTCGTTCCCTCCCCTCACCTCTCCGCACCGAACTCTTCCTCTCCGGGAGATCCTGCTCTCTCTCCATCCCCTCCATCTCATTACCTAGTAGAGTTCCATTGTTCCTGAAAGTATGGCTCGTCGGCATCCTACGTGGAAGGGCAAGTGGTGCGTCTTTCTCTCTTCCTTGCACGAGATATATTCCCTCTCTCAAGACTCTAATCTTGCGGAGACTGAGGGACTAATTACAGTGATAAGTCTTAATGCAGTAAAAACAAGGAGAAATGAAAAACGTCTTAGGAAAGGTGATGGCGGCAGCAAAAGAATACTAATTAACAGAAAGTAATCCTGGGAAACCTGAATGTTTAATTATTGAGCAGCTGCCGCGGGCATGATTTTTGGCGCCTGAGACATCAAAACTTAATTTATGACGGATATATTAAATTATATTCTGCATGAAGGTTCGCCGCTTGAAGTACGAAGTTTTTGGCATCAGAAAGTTGCGTAATCCAGAGGCCATAGGCATAAAATGGAAAGTGGTGAAGTTTAGTGTAAACACATTCTTATAACGCTTTATATATTACGCGGAATAAACGAAAAGTTTATCATTCATGTTTGATGTGTGAGGCAAAAATGAATTGACTGAAACATAAACAGTTTTGTTACGGAGCGTGGGAAGTCGGGAGTATATTCGTACTTTCAAACATCGCCTTCAAGCATTCTTTTAATGTTTATTATCGTATCATTAAAATTATTGGACAAAATTACAATTAGTCAACACTATTTTATATTATTAACAATTTATTATTCACTATTTCAGTAATAGTCATTCTTAATATTTTCAATACTATCAAATCACGTTATCTGTAGATCATTCAGAGCACGAATGCTGTTCCCATGTCAATTATATTTAAAGCCAGATGTATCTTAATGAAATTCTTGAAATTATACCAATTTAAGCAATACATTTTGGAAAAAAATTTGCATCAATGTACATCATGAGCAAATTCTTATAAAATACTTATTATTTTATTACTTTCTTAGCAGGTTTATTGTAACTACAGATTGGTTTGTTTGTGTACCATTTAAAAGTGAAAGTCCGCATGGCTTTGTGACTGAGGCTGCAAAAATACATAATTTAATGAAAACGATTACTTTATTTAATATTTGAGAATATTTAATGTAGGAATATTTTATTAAGTTATAAAATCTCTTACATTTCCATTTTTTTAAAACAATCAAATTTGCATGCAAATTATCGCGTCATTAATTGTCATAGGTAAGTTTTTACTAAATCCTTAATAAAAGACGAACAGCAAGCGTATGATTAAATTACAAATGACGGCTAAAATCGGTCGCTCGTGCATGCGGGTGAAAACGCATGTAAGAAAATATATCCGGGTACACCAAGGATAAATGTGGCCATCTAAGTCATTCGTAAAAAAATTTACGAATGACTTAGATTGGATTTTTTTATATGAAAGCATAATTGTTTCGATTCATTTATTTTCACGAAGTAAACGTGTAATAATGAAACATCAGAAGGAAAATAAAAAGGTGAGAAAGATCAATGAACTGTGGATTATTTTAGATTCAGAAAGGGAAGGGTAACGTGTGGTTCCGTAGCAATGGTGTGGTAATTAATAGAATGGCACACAGAGTAGAATAAAGAATCATTTGTTTTTACCGTCAGTTTTGATATGGCGTCCAGTAAAATTGTAACCACATCAAGTCAATAATTTAAGCTATAATGATTTTTTTTCTTAATTATAAACATGTATGATGCATTAAACGTCTAAGATTTTCTAATTTCCTTCAACAATGTACTTGCATTATAATTTTAAACTTTGGCTTCTTCTCAAATTAACCTCCCTGCAGCTGCGCTTTTATAATACCACAATCTTCATTTCATGGCTGTCGAGATAATATATATTGAGAGTACCCTTTTTTCTGCCGAAATGGAAAGCTCTTGAAAGGTCGTGGCGGTTGATAGCATAGATATTAAACTTCAAAGTCAGAAAAAGTGAATCTGCAGTTTTTCTCATTGTTCTTCTTAACCTCCTTAAAATCTTTCAAAATTTCCCGACATTCTCCTCCATATATTCATCATTTTGGGGAAATGAACAGCTATTGTCCTGAAAATGTGCAATATGACGTTAAAGAAAATGCGCCATTTGCTAGATTAGTTAGATGTTGCCTCAAATTTTCTGCAATTGGAGTAAAATGCTTAACAAACAAGAAAATGTAATGACTTAATTCGTACTGGGATAGGCAATTACGCGTTGAGTGATTTACCGGTCAAAATGAACTAGAAACTAATTCAACTATTAAATTTATTTTATAAAAGTATTATTCAATTTAATGATCTGAGAGAATGTTTTTTCTTCAATCTAATTTCTCATAATTACAATTCAGCCAATAAAATGCTAGAATGAGTAAATAGAGAATTTACTTCATTAAACGCATGCTCGAAATCTGCGGACCAAAACAATACACCCTGATTGTATCATATGATTCCCTCTAAATATGACCTCAATATTCCTAAAAGCAACAATTTGCCCTTTTCTTCATTTAATAATGATCCCATTGTCTCGAATCAAATCAAATCAAATTTGCTTTTGCTTGGTACTTACATATGAGCCACATAATCCTATTTGGGATGGGAACCTATCACCAATCAGTCAAATTATTTGATCATACGCATTAATGCTAGCCCATAGGATTAGTCCATGAAAACCCTTCCTTCTGTTGTAATAAGCACTCAAATTTCTTTGCGCCTCTGTCATGTATCCCTATAGTCTTATTTGATTTCATTTCCCATTAAGGTCTTATCATACCGCTAAAGAGAATTCTTGAATATAAGTCGTCCTCAGCGACATCACATTTTTATTCCTCTAGCCTAACTCAATGGCTTAATGTCTTGACCATATAACTTCTACGCTCTTCGTTTCTAACTTTTATCTATCCTGGGTCAATTAATAATTTTTCTTCCTTAATTAAACAATCGAGAGAGATTTTATTAAAAAATACAGAATATATGCAGTCAATTTTTGAGACTTGTAAGTGTGAATATAGGAGAATATAATGATTTTGTTGCCTCTGGTATCGGTAAATTTGGTTTGGAAGGACGCAAAATTTAGTTTTTTAGAAGCTAAATAATTTGGTAAGAATAAAATGCCCAGCAGAACCAAGGATACTCGACGTATCTTTCAACAATTACTTTGGAAAAACTTGGGCATTTTTCTGAAGAGCTCAATACCGTACAATACATATTTAACATATCCTACAGGGCTGCTTTGATTTTTTTGAGAAAGATCCACCTCTTTAGCTTCTAATGAACTGTTTTGGTCTTAGATATAGTTTGACTAATAATCAAGTGATCAAGTTATTGTAAAGAATTGTGGTAAATATTTTTATACACAATGATGCTCCTGATCTGAGCATCTTCTTGTTAGGGTATGGTCATTAGGTTACAAGTTGGTATATAGTATTGGCACGGTTTCACAAAAATAAAAGATATCTTGAGAAGTACACTCTTCGTTGAACTTTAAATAAATTCGGAGGATTTTATTTTGTGTTATGTATGAAAACGTAGCTGGTAGACCTCTTGTCTGTAGAAGAGGTCTACCAGCATTATTCTTTGATAGCATATATAATCACATTCACGGATTACTCTTCTAGTGGCATAGAATAAGAAATATGAGTCTATAAATTTAAAAAATACTGATTTTTTAAATTATATTTTAAATACAAACCGCGAATTATGCATCCCATTTCACTTTATCGCATTTTAATGAAGTGAAAGAAATTATTTCAATCATCTTCCACCCGCAAATATAATATTACCTGACCGAAACTGAATATTTAGCATATAATCATCAGAACCTTGGCTGAAAAATCATTGTAATGAGCATGAGGTCAAGCCAATTAAAATATTTAATGACGTACTTTCTGTCTATAAGTGGAATCAGTAGAAAATTATTCTAAATAGTGACAATACTCGCATATTTTGAGGAATCATATTAATCTCTCAGGTGGGAAGTTTTATCTAGTGTACACGTATCAGGAAATTTAGCCGCGTTTTTGCTGGACTGAGGACACATTCCATTCCTTTTGGAGTAGTAATTTGGTAAAATGACTAGGCAGAGGCCAATCTTCTCCAATTAATTACTAGCGGATTCGATATACCCTTCCAGGAATTACGTTCAAGTTTACTCCATTAAAATTTACTCGGCTTTAACTTTGGCTGCGGAAAATTGCAAGGGATTTTATTTATACTTGTATTTTAAGGGGTTGTATGTGGAAAATGTAGGTCTTTTGCAAAATTCGATTTTGCTTTGCCTTTCAACTCGTGAATCATTAACGACCACAACTCCAAAAGCACTCAAAATGTAACTTTTGCCTATTTATTTATAACCGTCTAATATTTTTTCCAGGAACCACATACTTTTTTGGGTAACCGAGTATTCTAATTAAGCCCAAGCAAGCAGCGCTCATCTTTAGTAAACTATTTGAACACGAAACGAACCGGAATAAATTTGAGACAATGTTGCCTTATTTTCTCGTTTTTTTCTAAACTTTCAGCTTTTATCAAACGGGCATAGGCAAACTTAGAGACACCGGAATCGATAGAACTTAAACGTAAGGCACATGCCTTAGGTATCAAAGTATTTTTTCATGGAAAACAGATTAGCGAAAAACAAACCTTGATTAAATTATAACCAACAACCTTAAAAAACAAGACACCTATCGATGAAGTTTTCTCGGGTCTTCCACCTGGTCAGGGATTCCATATTGGCAACCGTTTCGATGCTAAAATCGTGCAAAGGACGATGCGCGAGTCGATCATTGAAACGTCGGCCAATATGAAACCCCTGATCTGGTAGAAGACCTGAGAACACTTCATCAAGCAAATACACCGGGAAAGCACCATATTTTAAGACACCTATTTTCTTAAACTCAAAGTCCAAAGATTCGGGTTAGCTTACCGATGACGATTATTTATTCTGAATATATTGCCGATGAGATAAATTATCACTAAAATAATATTAAATACATTTATTTGGAACAAAGATATAACAGAATACACGTATACACATTCCTCATGATAAGGCATGATGTGACCGGGCATTAATGCTACTATTTTAATCGTAGAAGCATTTTAGCGGGTGTTCGAGGGTGAAAACTAAATGATAATGATTTCTTAAAAAGTCCATATTTTTATTATATTCCAATTGTTTGGGGGTATTAATTTCAGCCATGTAATATTCGAACTTGGTTTTTAGATGCCTTCAAGCACCTAATTCCTTCACAAATCATTCAAATTTTAATCGATTTCCTAGTTTCCTAAGTATGTTGCTTCAATTGGAGACATATTCATTTAAATCAGACGTATATCATGTAATTATTTTTTTTATTGCCAAGCTGCTAAAAATAGAAGCGAAAAATCAAACTCTTAAGTTTCACATTATGAGCATTTCAGAGTAAAACAATTATGCTGAGAAATAATATGCTGAGGAGCTATCTTTTTATATATAAATATATATATGTATATATATATATATATATATATAATGGGCTGACACAATATAACACAAATAGAATAGAATAGCAACATTTAAAAGGACACTCACAAGGTAAATTGTTTGAGCTTTCAGCCCTATCTGAGAGGGCCGAAAGCTCGAACAATTTACCGTTTGAGTGTCCTTTTAAATGTTGCTATTCTATTCTATTTGTATTATATTGTGTCAGCCCATTATAGTGCCGCTCGTGTGAGTTTTCCCGTACAATCGTTATATATATATATATATATATATATATATATATATATATATATATATATATATATATATATATATATATAATGGGCTGACACAATATAAAACAAATAGAAAAGAATAGACACATTTAAAAGAACACTCACACGGTAAATTGCTCGAGCTTTCGGCCCTCTCAGAGGCCTTCTTCAAGAGTCTCTCTTGAAGAAGGCCTCTGAGAGGGCCGAAAGCTCGAACAATTTACCGTGTGAGTGTTCTTTTATTTTATATAAAAGAACATATTTATATAGAATATATTTATATATATATATATATATATATATATATATAATGGGCTGACACAATATAACACAAATAGAAAAGAATAGACACATTTAAAAGAACACTCACACGGTAAATTGTTCGAGCTTTCGGCCCTCTCAGAGGCCTTCTTCAAGAGAGACTCTGTGTGTGTCTATGTGCCTATTCTTTTCTATTTGTGTTATATTGTGTCAGCCCATTATATATATATATATATATATATATATATATATATATATATATATATATATATATATATATATATATATATATATATATATATATATATAGAGAGAGAGAGAGAGAGAGAGAGAGAGAGAGAGAGGAAGTCCCAAGACAGTAGATCCTCTAACTAGCTTATGCTAAATTTAAGTTTGTTTCCTCAAATAGCACAGCGTAAGGAAATCGAATTCTGTTTGATGACACTATAAAATTAAAAAAAAAAACGCTGAACGGCAAAAAAGACCCGATAGGCAGAAAAAAATAAGTCATTATAAACAATGAAATAAATTAAAGTTTGCGGTGGATGCTCATACAAATTGACAAATTTAAAACTCACCTTTTCCTGGTTTCCCTTGGAAGCATCTGTACAAAGATAGTGGTTTCATGGCCGGAGGAAAGGAGAGCAAAAATGCTTAGAGCTCCCTTGGACGAAGCAACAGTATGCATCTGTGAGGCAAAAATGAATGCTTGAGCGGCCTTGATACCGTTTGTTATATAGGTCAAGGAATCTTTGTAAAACATCATTTCTTCCCCGTGCTTTGCCACATGTAGCGATTACTTTGATGAATGCGAAGCAAGATTGTGCGCGCCTATGCCCTGAAGACTCCAAGAATCGTGCTTGATGGTTCCAGTGTAATCATAAATAAATCGGTAAATAATTAAATGATATTCTTTAAAGGATATCAGTTTCTCATCACGAGTAATGAAAATCTCAGTGTTAAGACAATTCCTCATCAAGGAAAAATATTTATTACGAGTATTTCATCTAGCAAGCTTATCTTTATTTAAGTGGGTCTCAGTAGTCTATGTGTAGAGCGCTGAGCTAATGATCGAGGAGTCCGGGTTCGATTCTCGGGCACACTTCTTTAAGCACTCTCGGCTCCACCGTGGCTTTGTGATATTTTGGGTATCAGTTCTTCGTGAGAAACCATAACCGGCACAAGGAAAAGAACTGTCCCATCTAAACTGGTTTGTGAATTTCACACGCCGTCGGTCTTGGTACTGGATGAACCCTACCATCATCTTTCAGACCGGCCTTTGGAACTAATTATTACGTTTATGGTTTTTATATCATTATGAAAGTTAGGTTAAATATTCCCTACCAGTAATTTATAATTTTTTTAAATATTGAATAATGAATAAATGTTTGTTCCTTTTTATGGACTAAGCTCCTCCTGCATTACTTAATATGTGACCAAGTGTCAATTCAGCATTGATTAATGTATTTCCTTCTATGGCGGCAAACAATGAAAATATCAGTATACTCCAAAAAAGTGGCTTGTCATCCATTCCTTAGGAATGAAACTCCCATTGGCTATAAGTTTCGAGGCCCCAGTATTGCTTACTGCACATTATTTCCAAGAAAGTTACTTATTATGATAACAGTTGTGACACCTATTGAGTAAATAATTCATGCACATTTTAATATTAAAATAGATGATCTGAATAAAATATTGATAATAAAAATGAATTAACAGGATAAATTAGATCTGTCCCAAAAGTTATGTGCCTTATTTTTTCCGAATAGATGGACGGACTTGCGGCTCTTTCTCAGGCTAAATTCGAGGGAGGGGCGGCTCAGGAAAGGCTGAAGGTCGGTTACAGCCGGCTACAAACCTTTGCGAAGTGCAAAATATTCGTTTGCAAAACCTTTTGAGCGTGATCTCGTTACGCTCCGTCATGAATTGGTTATTAGAACTGCTCTGTGCAATCACAGGCTGAAGACCCCGAACGCTTGGGACGCATTTCAATCTCAAAAAGTGAAGAAAATTTGCAAAAGTTACAGCCTTTTTGGACAGGGATCACAGATTAAGTGTTCGCATGGATTTTTATAAACTGGGCATTTCTAAAATTGATGTGCTTCGAATCGTTACCTAAAACACGGGCATTAGAGAATTGTACGGCTGTTACGGTGGAAGCGTTACAACAAGCCTTGGTGAGGGAGCTTGGCAGCATTCGGGAGCCTCCTTCCAGAAGGTGTAGAAGGCGTTGAAAAGCCTCTGGCAATGGTATGTGGACGCACAAAGGGTTCTACTTGGGAGACTTATGAGTGAGTTTATCCATTTTGGCAATACATTTCTTTTGATGTACTAATTTTCGGGCAGACCTTAAATGTTGTAAAAATTAAATTACTATGCTCTTTACAGTGGGATGCAGTTGTAAATCCAATGACATTCAAACAGTCTCGAGGTAAAACTACGAAGATTATTCATACGCAACGTTCCAAATAATCCAACATTATATGATAACTAAACAATTGATCCCTTTTCCAGGTGATTTATATCCCAATATTCTTGATATGGGATATCCAGTGTATCAGAGGCATCATTTACTAAATCTGCCAAGTAGTAGATGCAGAGGTAGCGGCAAACATACTCAGGAGCCAAAATATCAAAGGTAAGAAAGAAAAGTCAAGAAAAAAGGTCAAAATTTCACTATGGAGCATACATTAAACGATTAGTAAATAAATGGATCGGGGTGGAATCAGGGAATGATATTTAGTCGTTAGAATTATCAAGCTTATCAAAAACTTTTCATAAAAGAAAAACCCGCATTTTCTTTTTATCCATGGGACGTCAAGAAAATACTCAAAATTATATTCAACTAAACTATCTCGGAAAAAGAAATACTTAGTTGTTACACATATATTTTACTAAACATGACCGAGATTTCAACTTACAAAGTCATCATCAGGTGAGAAAATTAATCGCTTCCACAAAGTGACTAGTGTACTACACTACTAAACTAGTCCGAGACTTCCCTCCAATAAAAAATGAGGTTCTAAAATGGAAATCATGAACACCACTCGTGGGTTTCTTGTTTGTATAGTCTATATTTGAAATACTTGGTTTACCAAATGCAAATGCTCGTATGTGATAGATTGAAGGAAGAAATGTAGTTTTAATGGCTGTATGAGGAGACGTGGTAATAGCGAAGTTTACGATACTGATAGTTACAGGAAAATAAACAGTGGAACCGACGAGAGCCATAAGAGGTTGACATAATATGAAATAAAAAGGCTGGAAGAAGCGGAGGTTACACAGATCAAGGGACTTATAGAAATGTTTTAGCATCAGTTAAAACTAAATCAGTCAACTAACGACCCTGGTCATTATTAAGTTATACATGCAAACAGGCAGTCTTAAAGAGGAAGAGGTCAATAAGGTTTTTTATTACATAGAGAAAAATATGGAGAGCTTTGCTTACGAAAAACACTATATGGCGATAAAGGATCGCGTTTGTCATCAATTGACTGAAGAATTGGACATACGTTAACTATACGCGCGCTTACTGGCGCGTTTACTCACTTTGGACCATAAAACCTATTCGCATGCGCACTTCTAGGCTCATGCTGGAGCGGTTTAACCGATGAAAATATACATTTATTTACCTTAAAAACGTAATTTAATACCCGGGAAATATTAAGGCGTGATTACTTCAATAGGTGAAGGCAAAAATAGCAAATAAAACCGCATTTGAAGAAGACGATATTGCATTTACATCAAGGCAACGCATCTGCATGCACTTCGGCGGTCACCAAGGCTAAAATTCACGCATTGCATTTGGGATTGGTTAACTGCCCATCTCATTCACTAGATATGGTGCCCAACGACTTTTTTCTTTTGGCTGGCCTTAAAGTTTTGCTAGAAGGACAAACATTTTCACCGGGCGAGAATGTCATCATATAAGTAAACGCCTATTTTGCGGAAAAAGACGTGACCTACTATTTGTGAGGGTTGAAAGAGTTAGAGCATCAATGGAATAGGTGTCTTGACCTAAAAGAAGACTACTCTGTAAAATAAAATAAATACTTCCCTTATTTGTTAACTTTTCATGCTACACTCGTGCGTCTAAATACATGGGTGTATTTGTGTGTGTGTGTGTGTATGTGTGTGTGTATATATATATATTTATGGCTTTTCAGTTTGGTGTTTCTCCTTGTCGAGTGTCTGGTTGCGTTTCCTAAGCCAGGAACCTATGCCATCATCCCCTACGTCGCCGGCACAAGCGAAAAGATCTCGAGGGTCCTGAAGAAGAAAGACATTATCACAAGATTTAACTGCGTGACAAAAATAAGCCAGATAATTCCAAGGCCCAAGGACAAGATCCCGAAAGGTCTTCTCGAAGGTGTGTACCGCGTGCCTTGCTCTTGCGGCAAATCGTATATCGGCGAGACATGCAGGTCCATGAAGACCCGCCTGCAAGAACACAAGAGGGCAACAAAGAATAAGAAATTCAGCCTATCAGCAGTCGCCGAGCATGCCTGGAGCGAACCCGGACACGACATCAAATTTGACGAAGCCGAAATAATCGCCGAGGAAAGAAGATACTATCCTCGGCTGATTAGAGAATCAATTGAGATCACCAAAACGCCGAGAAATTTCAACCGGGAAGACGGTTACCACCTCACGAACGCCTGGAAGAGAGTGTTCCAGAAACCAGACAGTCACAACGCAGCAGCGAGAGAGCGAGGGCAATATAAGCGCAACCTAAATAATATCGGCACTTCGACCTGAAGACGCCTGGTGGAATCTAGGCAAAACTGTCGTCAAGCATGGCTATCAACGCGGCGAGAACCCGGAAAATGGAGACATCCACGAATCCTGAACGCCACGGAAGACTACGATCCAATAATTACAATGTGTTTACGCATTAGATTGACCCATTCACCACCAGCCACATTCGGGGAATAAAGGGTCATTTTATACTGCTGATCTGCCTCTAAAAATGAGCTGAGAACAGAGTTCTTGCGTGCTCTTCCTACATAACCCCTGAAAGCAGACGACGCACGATAAGTGAGGGTGAGTCGGTGGCTGATAGGGAATTGAACTCCATCTCGGCCAGTTCTAATATTCCGCTTTGTCACCGTAAGCACACCCCCGGTTTAAGGGGCTTGCGTGCTCTCTTTGACATCTGAAAAGTTCGTATGTTTACGAGGGCCTTAGTGGTTGCGGCTTCTGGATGGGGCGGGTTTTAAATGTGCAGAGGGGATAAGAGCGAATTGATCATTCTTGCTACCAGTAGGTATTGGCGAGTGATATTGGCGTTTTCAGAGTGTGAGTCTGATTGGATGTAATGATTCATAGCAATTTATCATCCGAAAATATCTTTGTTAAATCGGGGGAATATTGGTCTCCGAAGAGCCTTGTCATAAAAAAATGTCAGTGAAATCGTTCAATGTGTACGTTCCTTGCTGAGAGTTTTGTAGTAAATTTGGTTCCGTTGCGGATATTGAACTTTGACCGAGTTTATTTTTTTATTATTGATAGCTTAAAAGTTACTTTTTACGATAGTTTGACTTAAAATAAAATGGTAAGAAACTTAAAGCTAATAAATAATGATTTTACTCAAGCGCATTAAAAAGACTAGATACCTAATGTTTACATGAATACTAGACTAGTTTAGATACCGAATTATTGTATAATTCTGATTACATTAAAAACGCATATATATATATATATATATATATATATATATATATATATATATATATATATATATATATATATATATATATATATATATGTATAGAATAATATGTTTTATCCTATGTTTATACTGATAGTTCTTTTACTGTTTTTTAAGTATATTTTCATATGGTATCCAAAAAGAAAACTAAAAATTTCGTATCTTTCTCCAGCATCTTCACAATTGCTCTTTGAAACACGTGCTTCAATGTGACTCAGCCTCTCGATATATATTCAATTCACCCATATCAAAAAATTTTACCTTGCAACATTTGCTGATTGTTTAATGTTATCTTTCACATTTTTATTCATCTATATTTATTTCCCGTCTATTTTTAAATCTAATCACATCTATATTTAATCGTTTATTATCCTCTTACCCCTAAGAAAGATTTTGGATCAATAAAGAGCTTTAAATGATCAACTCTCATGGCCACTTTATGTCTTGTGTGCCAAGTACTTTCTTCCACGGGTAAACGCTTCTTGCTACCGCAATGCCTATCCTAAGTACACACTAATACTCTTCATTTTCATAATTTTTTAAGAAGTAATATCTCAATTACTGCACTTGGTCAAATCTATTCCCCTCTCTATTGTTTTTGTTTCAGTATTTAAATTTAACATTCCTTCTTCTTGATAGTTGTATTAACTTGTTTTTTTCGGGTATTATTTATCTGAAATCTCATGTATAGGACATGCACCTTACACAACAATAATTATTGTGTAACATAATTGTCTGGATTATATCTTTATACATGCTGAAACAGGCTTCATTACCCAATGGAGCACTTATCAACATGTACTCGTATACGTCAAACTCTGACCAAGCAACTCGTAATGTTTCCTCAGTTAAATACGACTGAAAATAAAAACCGCACCGAATTGCAGCCAATAATATCGTACTGTTTTATTCTATAGTCTTTTATTTCGAATTCCTATTTCCTACACTCATTCTTACGTGCTTGCGTCTTTGATTCATACACTGAACGTGGCCTAATTCATACACTGAACGTGGTTTGATTCATACTCTGAAATTATGCATGTAGGATTCATATAAAGTTACTTATTCCTGCAGTTTCCCTTGACTTTGTCGTCTCAACTTTGTAGATTACTTCGAAATAATCAAACAAAAACCGACATCCCCTTTATATAGTATATTATTTACTTTTACTGCTCTCATATCTGCAATATTGACAACAATTCCCGTGGTCTTGCCTTGCCTATAATCCCTCTTTCTTGAATATTTTACATTTACAAGGAATGTTTTGTTGAGAACACTCATGATTACCTTTTCCAAATGTGAAAATAATAAGCGATATGCGGGTATATTTATATGTAATATAAATATAACAGCACCACTTTTTAATCTCTAAAATTAAATAAAATATATTGAATCGCGTTCAATTAATGATAGCGCCAACAATTTAGCGGTTAACATGTGCGTATTAAAGGTTTATTGAAATATCCCAATGATATGGCAATGATTTTTCCAAGGTTAAAATACTATTATTATTATAATGTTTCTTAATATAATAATTTAAATATTATGGGATGTTTCAGTAGTCATACAAAGGCGACAATATAATATATATTTTTCGGAATATTTGAGGCGCTGAATTTGCAGAATAAATGTTTAAATTTTATTTGCAATGTATGAAGTAAAATCTCTTTCATTAAAATACAATATAGGCTGACCTATTTACAATATAATATATATCATTTAAGCTTACTTATAAAAAGTTGTTGCTTCATTAGGAGTTTTATGAGACATGAGTAAAGCACTTTTTTTGACGCAGTAGTATTATTTTGGAAGCATTAGGTTATGAAATTCAATAAATAACTAAATTTTTACGGAAATTGTCATTATTTCTTTTGCTAGACAGTATTTAATGGCTATAATAGGTTAACCCATTTTCCTTAAAAGATAATTATGAAATACGACCGCAAGGATTGTGCCTTAGGATCAAACAGCCTAGCTGCCAACACACATTCATGTTATATATTGAATATACTTTATGTATTTGGTATTAGGAATCTGTTAAACAATTATTAGTAAGATTAACACTATTCATTTTACATTGTAATTATAATGCATGAAATTCATGATAATATTTCCTTCAAATTGTAACAGAAATGCCCCTTCTAATACTTATTTGAGTCGCATTGACTGATTGGAAGCACACCTAAGATTTGTACAGTGAGCTTTTTATTTCTGCTCTTTTTTTCCTTATGCCAAGTTTCGCTAAGTATTGATTAAAATATTTTTGCATGATTTCTCTAATACTCACCCTTTTGCTTTCCATTTTCTCCCCGCTTTCCCAAGGCTTCTCAATAAAGCGGTCGTTGCACTGTCGGCTGCTATCCAGCCATGTTTAAAGCGAGGCATGTCGCGCCACGGAGCGCTCAGTCGCTTTCCAGACGCACGTTCTTCAGTGCCGCCTGGAAGTCCCTGCGAGTCTCTTGTTCAGTCCAGAGGGTTAATTAAAAAGGGTATTTCAATGGTCTTTTGATCCACAATTAACGTGGAAAAATACTTGAAAGGTTCAGCAGCGACGGAATAAAATTTCTCGGCTTTACGCAAAAATGAGCGTGATTTCGCCTACTAACCAGAAAACAAGCAATCGCAGCCCCGAGTCTAATAAAAAGACAGACAAAAGTACTTTGAGTGTTTCGCTGCCCGTGGAATGTAAAGCAGACGTGACTTGATCTCTTATTAATAAAAACTAAATTAATGGACTAATTTAAAATTTCAAGGATTTTTTTGACCACGTAAACGTTTTGAGAAATATGAAGTTTATTTTAATTTCCATTAACCTTTGGTGCTAATTACTTATAATAATAAATAAATTTTCACTATGATGGGTGGATGGATGCCTTTGCATGTTAACCCATAGGATGGTGAATTTTAATCAACATTCCAACATAGGCCTACGTTCGAAGGAAATACCTTTAGTGAACTCGAATGGATCGCCTTGGGTAATATAAACAGAAAAAGCGATATCTGGATAATTCGATCACCATACTAAAATTAAGTGATAAGCACATTAGTGGGTATTACAGATTCAATGAAATACTAGAAGAATTTGCTCCAAAATTGGCATTAATTAAGTTTATTGTTTTTTAATAAATAATTTAAGAAGAATATGATATTTGAAACCTGAACAAACAACAGTGCCTTCCACACCTGGATTTTGCTTAACGCCATGGTATATTTGTGATATCAGAATTAAGAGTATCATCTACTAATAGATGGCTGAGACCATACACAAAAGCAAAAGGTATTTTTGCTTTTGTGTATGTAAGGCATAAGCATTTTGTTTGAAAATTTCATTTGATGTTAACAAGTGAACATTTATGAATCGAAATGGATACAAAAGATTTTTGATATTAATGAGGGAATATGCCTCCAATGAGGAACAAGAAAGAAATACGGTCTCAGAACACGTGACGGAATGTTCATGCGAGATAAATTAAAGGGAAGAGCCTGAAAAGATCGCCTGCGTAACACCTTTTCTTGGCAACAAAAGAACTATTTTTATTTGGTACGCCCCTTCACATGTTCCCGCAGATTAACAGTAAGATATGTAGGTGGTATAATAATTCCTAATAAGAACACAGAAGAAAAAGAGGGCCTCTACCTTTTTTTTCTGTTCGCAAAAAGTATCGCATTCAGCCACGCACTGCTGTCTTTCTCCTCCTTAATGATTGGACGCGAAGGTAGCACTATTAATCCTCTTTAGCGGCAGTCGTCGTGTGTGCTCCCATCTTCCTCCCTCCCGCCCCTTTGTTCCTGAGGGACCCGGAAGGGAACGGGGAGACGGGGTAGGGAAGGGCGCGAGGGCAAAGGAGGAGGCAATTTTTACGCAACCCGATTACCTCCACCGTTGCCATTAAGCTTCGTGCCTTTGAGTCATATATCGTCGTTTTCCCCGTGACACCTGCGGAAGTTAACTCCAAGCCAAAAGGCCTGGCTGACTCACGCGTCGACCGTGGCCTCCACCGCCACGCTGCTTGGGTGGGGCGGATGATACGCCTGAATTGTTGAGGAGGAGTGTGGGGGAGACGAAGTGAGGTGCTTTCCGAATAGTGTGAGCTGATGGGTTATGGAATGAATTGGATTTTTGCAAGTCCTGAGAAATTCTCTATCGAAAACCGGAGCGAGTGAGACCTTCAAAACACACACGATGATCTACCGCTCATTTCTTGCGTGATGTAGGTATTTAGAGGCGTCCAGGTCTATTAATATTAATAATCGGAGGATTTAAATGTAGGTTACTTCCATAAATTATGGTATGAGCTCGTAGTGCTTTTCATGCGGGATATTCCTTATGTAAAAGCATATACTATAACTTGAATTTATCACTTACGAACTTATCTACTAGATGGCGTGCGCCATGCATATGCATGATTTACCATAATAAGTCTGCCACAATATTTTTCCCCTGTTAACACTTTTGCAATAAGAAATACTCACAACCTTACAGTGTCTATTTGGCAATAACTATTCCAATTTAAATCATGCGATATTTAATGTGTGCAAGCAAAAGAATAATATTTGGTTATGTAAAGGTAGAAAAAGCTTCCTAAACTTCCCCTGAAACTAAGAATTACATTTAATCGATCCTGATAAACAATAAGACAAAATTATGTTGGAACATGAATAATATTATCACAGATATTTTTGGTGCATTTTTGAGTTTCACTTGCCGAATCGATAAGTTAAAATCCGACACGGCCAGTATTTAAATGAAATTTGATTCAACAATTTCAGAGTGTAAAAATCATTCGCCTTGACTGGGATCTTGATTTTTACACTCTGAAATTGTTGCATTGAAATGCACATTAGCGGATGACTCCGTTAAAAGTTACTGTTGCGGCATCTCCCGCAGTTTCTTTGAAATTTGATTGACTATTTCTTAATATTCTCAAAATTATAATATTTTTGGACCTTTTTATATACATTATATTTAGTTGTTATTCATAAATACTGATTTTAAACTAAATATAATGAATGGAGTTCAGTGCAAACATAATAATACATCTATAACTCAGTACATTGAAAAGTCCCCTGGACTTTTAAAAAATTATTTTAATCGTATTTCAAGCGGGAATATGACGCTTTCCTATCCCTTTTGATTTAAGTAATTTATTTATTTATTTAGACTTTGTCCGAAAACAGCACTCTGGCATTTACATCGGACTATTAACAAAGAATAACAATGGAGACGATTTCAAACACCCTAGCCCTAGGTGGAAGAAACCCACCCAGGCGGGAATCGAACCCGCGACCCATGGATTGGCAGACGAGGACGTTAATTTAAGGTAAAATTAGCGGAGTTTGAGTTGTAATACCCATAATATCCTAATTCCGTGCAAAATTCACCATAACAGAAACTATTAAAAATACTTCCTTTAATTATTGGGAATTTTAAACGAATATTTCTGGTTATGTTATACAATCGAAGTGTTTTTCGTAAACACCAAATTTCCAATGACAAGCACTGCTATTTTTTACCAAAAATATTTTACCAAAAGTAAAAAGCTGAATTAATATTTTAAAAGAATATTATTTATTTTTCATGTATTTTCCACAGATTTGTCGGCAAATATGCCTTTTTATAGAGTTTCTATTTGCAGACAATATCAAAATTGATCTTTGCTATTTTTTTTAATTATTTTTTACTAATATGGCTGACTTTTTATCTTATGACATAAGATTTTTGTAAGCTAATAAAAACAACTTGATTTTTGTATTTCTCATTAAACTTCATGGCTAAGGAACGGACTTATATTCATTTACTTACTGCTAGTGTAAAAATTCATATTATCAAGCAAACATTTATAACTTCATGGAATGCATGTGCTATTGTATTTAAAAATAGAAAATTTATCATATATTTATTTAGCAATGCATTTTTCATCAAAAATCTTTCTAGACTTTGTGGAGCATTTTCCAGTTGTCAAATAAAGTAAATTAAGCAGAATGAGTGGTTTCTTTGCATTAATTTTAGATACTCTGTTACTCGTCAGCATAAAGATTTTGTTCATCTGCAAACAACTCCATGGCAATCAAATGCGAGCCAAAAGCACCATTACGGATATTAGCGCACCAGGTGACCATTACCATAAAACCCGCACAACTGGCATCATTAAAACTTTTACATCTAAAGCGAGAAAATTATCCATTTCGTGCTCCGCTGAGTCCAGTACAGATGCCAATAAAGTCATTGTAAATAAATACATGCGGTATGAAGAGTCAGTATATGAGTATTTATGCCAATAAGTACATGTTTCTGATTTACTTCACATGTGTTTAAGGATTACGAGTACAGTTTTATATTTTTGCTGGTGACATTATATTAAAAAACGAAATTCCACTCTGTGATACTCCTTTGCTCTCCTTCGATATAAATACGGTCATTATAAAAACACTTTATCCTAAATCTCTTTCGTTTAATCGGGAAATATTAAATCTAAAATATAAACTGTCCTAAATATATTGGTAAAAATTCCAAATCTGGATTCATTTTTTAAACTAAATTACCAGCACAATAAAGATTAACGAGATATCTTATTAATCTTCACTCATTTTATGAGATAAGATGAAACATGAATCGACATAATTTTCCTCGTTTCATAGTAAACGAATGGTATTACTACAGCCCCACCCCTAAATAATAGGGGAGTGAATAAATTGGGTCGCAAGGGATAGAACTAGGAAGTGGATTGGAAGTTACACAATAGGCGACAAAGGCATCCACATTTAACGTAGCCAAGTAGAAAACAATAAGAAGAACGAGGAGAGCTATAAATGTAAATTATGGATACTATTCCCACCATACAAGGCATTCATTCCATTTAGCTGCGAGTTTTCCAGAATCGAGGGTGTTTAGCGCTTACGAGGATGACGCGATAAAATCTATTGTCTCCAGAAGTAAGCTTTAATTCAGTATCAACGAGCAAGACGCTTAAATGCTCGTATTGTTTTGTAAACATTTGTGAAAGCCTAGAAGTACCACAACCATTGCGATTTATAAAATAATACGTATAGTTGAAAGATTGTCCAATTTTTGTATATAGTGGACCTAAAAAATTCATTAAAAATTATTACCCCTATTTTAGAATTTTCATTTTATATACCAATCTAAATAACTAAGATTTAAGTAAAATTGAAAAATTTAAAAGAAGTAAAACTAAAATCTTTGCTAACTATTAATAGTAAAGCATATTTATAGCTCTGTTTTGGTCGTACAATATCACTTAAGCATGATGTTAGATCACTGCATTTACTAGTGAGTCTTAGGAAATACAGGTATGTGTAAAACCAAAGTAAAAGTGGTCAACGTAAATGGTACTGCAAGCAATTTTTATTTTGAAAATAAAGTGTGAAGCATTCTTTTACATGCATTACAAATTTTTCAGCTGTACCAAAATATTCAAGAAAGACGTAAGCACGGCTTTAATGAATAAATTAAAGAGCTTAAATAATATGACGAGTAACAGCAAAATTAAACTTAAACGTTCTCATACCTTAAAATTAAGTTTTAACGGCCAAAAGGGTGTACGATTCTAGAATTTTTAACATTTACCATTAATTTGATGGTGCGTCCATTATAATTCTGTGGAAGTACAGTGCAGCTCAACCGGCTTGATTTTCACCGTCTTCTACTGCCACATTATATGAAGCCCCTTTTTGATGCTGGGTGTCAGCATTACAATGATGCTTTTTTGCTGCCTAAATTTTTGGTGGTAAAAGTCAGCCCCGACAGATGAAGTCAAATTGAATTATGTCGGACTAGTTCCTTAGAGTTCAGTTAGTAATGTTCCAGGATATTATTTTTGTTAGCCATCATCCTAATTCCAGAGAGAATGCTGTATTGAATACTATTACCGCCAAATTTAACTTTGCAAAATAATAAAGAAGAGTAAAAAATGTCCACGGTGACATTTTTCGATATACTATAATTATATTAATATTTAAGGAAATATATGAATCTGAGAAATAGTAGTAGAGATTAACGTGAATTACTGAAGTATTAATGTGACTATTTACGGATATGAACCGTATTTTCAGGTAATGTTGGACAACTACTGGGGCCAAAATTGCGTCATTATTTGAAAACTCATCACCTAACTTCTTAGTGTATGCTAGGTGACATTTAAATCTGATAGGTTTTGTCTGTTTTAATAGTAAGAAAAGAACAATTTCCCGTCAAAAATTGGCTAAAAAAAGAGAATTAAATTTACGATAACTGCAATCACTACTTTATGAATTTTAATAAAAGATCTATTGGATTATGTGCATAAAAAATAATAATTACTTAGTTGCTATTTATATTTCAAGTACCTAAAAGCATGAAACGTTCCAAGTAAAAATACTTCAGAGCGTGATACACAAAAGATAATAATGTAGTTGCACAGCATATCATTTTTCAAATCATTTATAAAAGTGACTTCGAAATACTACCTTGATCAAAAAGTTCCCGGAATAACCACCGTGTGGCGCTCCCATCGTTCCAATTTGAGTTCTGTTTTTTTTTGTTAAATTGGTACATCTGTTGTTGATATTCCCTTTAAATCTTAGTGTCATAACTTGACATTTGCAAAAGTTACGTAGCCAAGAGTACATCTATCTCTGTGTGTTTTGGCGATTTTTTACAATTGCAGAAATGGATTTAAATTTGCAACAACGAACTTGTATTAAATTTTGCGTAAAAACGGATTTAGTGGCGCACGGACGTTGGAAATGTTGGAAAAGTGTTTCGGCAACGATTCTCTAAAAAAAAACGGTCGTTTACCAGTGGCACGAGCGGTTCAGAAGTGGTCGTGAGTCAATCGAAGATGATGAACGCAGTGGCAGACCATCGACATCGAAAGTCGGTGAAAAAATTGATAAAGTAAAAGAAATGTTGGTCAATAACCGCAAATTAACCATCAGAGAAATAGCGGAGGACTTGAACATTGCCTATGGATCCGCCCAAGACATTGTGGTTAATGATTTGGGTTTCCGTCGTGTAGCAGCAAAGTACCTCAATTTCATGCAAAAAAGAGACCGTGTTGACGTCGCAAAAGACATGATTTGCGAGGCTGAATCCGATCCCACATTCATCAAAAGGATCATTACTGGAGACGAGACGTGGGTTTATGAGTACGACACGCAATCCAGACATCAGGCAAGTGAATGGCGTTCACCAAATGAGCCGAGACCAAAAAAACCACGTCGTTTTCAGTCAAAAAAGAAGGTAATGCTGACGGTTTTCATGGATTACAACGGTGTAGTGCATCATGAATTTTTGCCAGAAGGCCAGACAGTAAACAAAGAGTATTATTTGGGCGTTATGAGACGTTTGCGTGAAGCAATTCGCCGAAAGAGACCAGAAATGTGGGCAGAAAACTCGTGGATTTTGCACCATGATAACGCACCGTCGCACAGTGCTATCATTATTCGTAATTTTTTGACGAAAAATGCAACAAATACCATCCAACAGTCACCGAATTCACCTGATTTGGCTCCCTGTGACTTCTTTCTGTTCAATCGAGTTAAAAAACCATTACGGGGAACGCGTTTTAGCAGCCGAGAGGAAGTAATGGAAAAATCGCAGGAAGCACTGATGGACATACCGAAAACCGACCGTAAATTTTGCAAATGTCAAGTTATGACCCTTAGATTTAAAGGGAATATCAACAACAGATGTACCAATTTAACAAAAAAAACAGAACTCAAATCGGAACGATGGGAGCGCCACACGGTGGTTATTCCCGGAACTTTTTGATCAAGGTAGTATGTATGGAAATGGTTTTGAAAGAAATGTATATTTCAATAAAGCAGTGCATAAATATAGATGAAATTCGTTTCCCACATGAAGCCAAAGTTCTCTTAAACTCTGAAATTTTGGGGGCCTTAAAGGAAGGAGATGTCGTTACAAAATATCGCACATGTAACGTCACAGAATTTCAGACTTGAAGAGGACGCCTCGATAGCTTAACCGGCTAACTCTGCCGGTCATCGAGGTTTCCGGGTTTGAATCCCGGTCAAGGCAAATTAATTTTACACTCTGACATTGTTGAATTAAAATGCATATTAGCGGATGACTAGGATAAAAAGTTACTGTTGCGGCACCTCCCGCAGATTCTTGGAATTTGTCATATATATGGCACACAGCCTAGGTGTTTAAAACTGGCTTTATTCTCGCGGACTGTGGCGTCGCTTACGACTACGAATGCCTGTGATATTGTACGTACGGTATTTCGTCAAAGCATCTTGTTCCCTTAAAGCCCCAAAAATGAGTTTAATGTGATTTATAAATTAATTTCAAATTAGAATTGTAATGATTGAGTTATTTCATAGTCAGACTCATCATTGAGCAGAGAATCCTTCGGTTTTTGTAATGCTAACGTTAAATTCATATTCATAAATACCTGCTGGGCTCCACCAAATATCGGTCGTGATATTCTGGTACATATGTAAATTAGTTAACTATGCGTGATATCCTATGAACCTTCTGCGTCTTATCTATTAGGTCAATTTCTTACAGAAATATTGCGTTCGAGTAAAATTTTGTTTCTAAGAGGAAACTTCAGTTAAAGATAAAACCAGTGGAATAAACGCGGAATAGAGAAAATAGAATTGTGTAAAATAATGTTTTCATAACTATAGCCTTTCTTTTTTACTCACAAAACCCTTTTATGTGCTTTGGTATAATTGGAAAAAACACTCAAAGTATTTACGCAATAAGCGTGTCTGTTATTATTTTTTGCGATGAACATGAATCTCTTGTGTATGATTGGCCGGAAATTTTTTGATTAAAATTTCTAATTGATGATGCAAGGATTAGCATTTTAACCAATGTCATCTGAGCTAGAAAGATATTATTCATAATTAATCTCAGACATTAAAATTAGGATACAATGTTTCAATTAAAATTTATCACGTTTGGAAATGGAATACTTAGAAATATTGATGCTGATTTTCTTTTTTATTTAGATTGCGAAAATACAAGTAATTCGCGGAAAACCAAAGTAAAAAACCTCTAAAATATTTTAATTTACATAGAACTTTATTTTAAAAAGTTTAAGTAATATTTGAATAAAATATTTTGCAGGTTACATTTTAAATCTTTTATATTTTTAGGGTAGATAAAAATAAAATATTCTGAGGATCCTTGACCCATCAAAGCGTTATGAATATAAGGTCTCTGTATAGTTCAAATTCAAGATAAGTCTATTGCTATACATCGCCTAGAATAAATTTGACACATGCAGCAGCAGAAGTAAGGAACACTTAATTTACAACGGAGATCAAGTGGCCGATTGCACAAGTAGAGAGAGAAAACTTTTAAAAGTGGTGAGCAGAGCGAAGGCATCAGGTTTTCGACTATTTTGCGCAGCGGAAATTACGAAAGCCCCAAATGCATGGGAGCGAATGCATCTACCGTCACAGCTGAAAGCACTTGATGCTGTGTTATACAACTGGGCATCGAGTTCCTTCTCTCAACTCCACACCCCATCCTCTCGCACCCCTCAGCCCCTATCTTCCGCTCCCACACTTGCAGTCTTATCCTTATTCATATTTTAATATGCCCCCTCGCTCCTTACGGATGGAGAATACTCCCATCCCGGGCCTCTCGGCGTTTGTCACGATTATCTCACGCCCCCACCCTACATTATAGCCTTTCCTAGAGTCCCGCGACTCTGATTCGCATTTTGCGCATCATACAGATTCCCAAAAAATAACAGAAAAATTTTCCTCGCTCTCTCGACGACCTCCCTCTCTCTTGGGGGCATGGCGGGGGTGAGGCAGGGCGGGTGTGAGATCGTGTCTCGGCCTCGAACTGGGTTACGCAAATAGACGCTATCCCATTCTGAAAACCCCACCTTCAACTTCCATCACCCACTCCCTCCTTCTTACTCTTTCGCCCCCCCTCAAAATTACGAGTGCTGCTGCGTCGCTCGTAACTGCGATTTCGGAGTAACCCTAAACAGGAGGAAGTTTCCATTGGGAGGATGGGGAAAGGCGAAGGTGGAAGGAAAGTAGGAGAATTTGCTTTGCCCCCATGCTTCTCTCATACTCCTCGCTTTCCTCGCGTTAAATCCTGGGAGAGGATTGCCCCTCTGTCACCGAAAGCGCCCTCCCCATCTCACGACCACAGCCCCCGCAGCCGCCGCAAAAGTCGTCCTCATTCACCACCCCCACACACGCTACCTTTTTGATGGTGGCCGACCCTTTCCTTCCTCTCCTCCCTCCAGCCTTGCATACGTCGCCTCGATTCGCGGACGCACTAATGTATACGTCAGAGTTCTTATTCATGTCCTCCTCATCTGTCTTCAAGAAGATCCGACCCTCTTCTTTGCATTCTCATCACTGCAGCGACGTTTGCCTTTGCGGGAGAAGATATTTTTTCACTGCACAATCTCGACCAGGAAATTTTTAACTCCGTGAGATTCGCCAAGGTTGGAAAACGTGGTCTATGAATCTGGTCGTTTTATGCCGACTTGAATAAATTCAACTTGATGTGTCGGAAATCATTTCTAACATTCTGTCATCACACGAAGATGTAAAACGGGAACCGTAGCATTTTTTGTTAGTAAATAAACAGAGATCATTTATTTTTTTCGTTATCTCTTAAGCGTTTTTTCAGGAGTATTTTAAAACTAGATATTTCAGCGCATTATCCGCCACTATGTTTTAACAGCATTTTAACTAAAATTTCTTGCCTTTGTTCGAAATGTCTCAATTCTAATAAATATGTACAAGGTTTACTTAATTGTATGAAAATTAAAAGCATTAATTAGTCACATCCTCAACGTTATAAAGAATTAATTCTTATTTTCCAATAAAAGAAAGATGAAGAGCATCAAAGTGTGTTGAAATCCATTCAGCAAATAACCAAGGAAAAAGGTTTTTAACAGATTTCTTAGTTTATACAAGAATAGTTTATGTATCTTTCTATGTGTCTATGAGTTTTAATACTATCATTGCATATCATAGCTAGTAGAAATTCCTAGGAGATTACCCATGCATTACCATTGACTTTCAACCTAATTCCTGTCCTGCATAAGTCACCATGTGACACGATAAAAATTCTTCCCTTATGCAACACTTCAACGTTCACAACAGTTCAATGACGAATAGATGAAATGGCTGACAATGTGGAAGATGCATTGTGCAGCATCCTGATAACAACAAAATGTGCATTAAAATTGGACGAGTTAACTTGGCCAGGTAATGAATCTGTGCTTCCAGCTTACGTACGCTTTATTAAAGATGAATATCCATCTCAAGAGTTCTTGTATATAAGGCAATTAGAAACTGACACTAAAGCGGAGCTCATATTTCTTATCGTTGAGCAGTTCTTCAGGGATTAAAAAAAATTCCCCTTTCTAACATACTGCTGTGCGGCAGACGGAGCTCCGTCAATGATTGGTCGTCACCATGGTTGTATTGCATACTTAAAAAATATGTACCAAATGGTTTTGCTATTCATTGTGTCATTCACTGACAACATCAAAATATTGAGTGTATGAATTCACAAGTCCTTAAACATTGTAATTATCAAGGCAAACAAAATCAAAGTCCGTGCTCTTAATGGTCGACTCTTTCGAGAGTTGTGTGAAAAGAACGCCGAAGATTCCCATCGTTTGTTACTCCGCACGGAAGTTCGTTGGTTATCAAAAGCAATTGTATAAGGTGCATCTATAATCCTTTTGACACTGTCATATAGTTTTTTAGGAGGAATATGCTTCTCTCAGCGACAACCTATAAGAGATTAGGAGAGACGTTCCATTTTTCTCTTAAATATTTGTGTTGTTCAATGAAATTAATCTGCAATTGCAGTGAAATCGTACTAACCTTATAGAGGCAAAATCTGTGATGGCTGTGTTAAATTTCGAGTCATATTTATGTGACGCAACATAAGTAACCGCGAGCTTTATCAATTCCCTTCCCTACTTAAGCTAAAAGAGCAAGCTGGCAGGGGTGATGATGATTTAAGAGTGCTTTGTGACCATTTAGCCACCTTGCATAAAAAAAATGACGCAGCGATTGAGGATATTTTTTGAAGGAAATTTCAGACAGGATGATGTATCCTTGTTTATAGATATTGAGTTAGTCGGACTATCAGAGAAAGAATTAATTGGCCTACAAAATGACGTTGAATTGAAATCAAGGTTAAAGATATGTTATCAAGGTTTTTGGTTACAGAAAGAGTATTATGATCGTTATCCTACGTTATGGATGGTGGATAAAAAACTCCTTGCATTGCCGGCTTCATATTTCGTGGAACGTTGTTTTAGAGCGTTCATTCAGCTTATTTTCAGACAACAGACTTCAAGTTTGTGAACGCGGTGATATATAACTGCTGCTGAGTGACAATAAATCGGATGTTGAAAAACTTTGCATCAGGTCATCAAGCCCATCCATCCCATTAAAATTTTTGATGGAAATTTTGATGGTTTATTTGATGGAAATGTTATTTATCAATGCAATAGCATCTCCTTAAATGAATTTTAGACAATGAAAAACCATGACCAATAGTTACTTTATTGTTTACATAATTTTAAGAAACATGGTTGGTTATTCTTTTGGCATAAACTGACAATATTCATGCTATATACAGAGTGCCTTCCTGAAAGTGATACAATTGAATTTCCCACGACGCTCATAATGGTCGGAGGGGGATCAAATCACTTGGAGTAGATGCGGGAGACGCTAAGCTTCGCCAAAAAAATTTGACGAAAAGAGTTGGGGAAACGATATGATTTGCAGTGCTCTTTGAGCTGTGAAAGTGGCATGACGCCAGTTATTGCAAACTTATGCACGAAAATCCGACCGTGCCACGAAAAAATTGAAATCGACGATCGAACAACGTTACGCATTAATTACACATTTCTTTTTGTGATAAACTGAAAACATGTCTTCAGGAGACTATCTAAATGCTTTGTAAAGCTTACAGGGACTGAAAATGAACCTAATTATTTGGAAAATGCCATCATTGGTAATGAATCTTGGGGTTTTGATTGATCACCAGAAACAAAACGCCAAAGCTTTGAGTGGCACACCGACCAGTCCCCCAAGCCCAAAAAGGCAGTCAAGGAGAGGTCCATAAGGGGTTCGCTCCTCAAGGAGAGATACTTAACGCTGCATACTGCGTGAATGTGCTGGAAAGACTCCGAAAAAGAGTCATCAGGTCGAGAAAAGACATCTCCGCTGCCTGGAAACACAATCACGTCAACACGCCTTGCCACAACGAGCTACGAGTCCACGAGTCCCTGGCCAACACCCCTTGTCTAAGCTGCCTTACCCCCCCCCAAGATTGCTGACGTCACCCTAGTAGACTTTTTTTTCCCACGGATTGAGGCAGCCCTGAAAGGAACACGTGTTTCGTCTATAGAGTATATCCAATCGGCCGTGACGCAAACCTTGCGAGAGGTCCCCGAAGACGCCTTCCAGGGCGCTTACCGGTCGTGTCAGAGTCGCTAGAAAAACTTTGCAGAGGTTTAAGAACAGTACTTTGACGATTTCAAAGCGTTAATGCAAATCTGTTCAATAAATTACTTTTAAAAAATAACTGCATGACTTTCGTTCCGCACCCTTTAATGGCTTAATTTTAGTAATAAAATAACACGAAACTTCTAAAAATAGCTTTCTCTAAGATATCTGTTTTGAAAGACCATTTTTATGTATCATCTAAGTTCTTATTTTTGTGTATTAATACATATTTATTTATGTGATATGAAAACTATGCATCTATTGGATTCTAAATAAACCATTGAATATCTATTGTTTTTATTTTAATTATTTCAACGTTTCTTACTTGGTTATTTTGTTTCAGGATATTAATTCTTATTTTAAAGCAACTGATTAAGGATCGTTGATTATAGGTCAATGGATCCAAGGGGGTGGTGATTCGAAAATGCTGTGGGAAGCACTTACCTAAATAGATCATGTTTTTAGTGGATCCCTATCGATTGACTCGATGCAAGAGGAAAATGCAGCCATTAATTTAACAGCGGTGCGCCATCTTTTTGCGTTGGATTAAGATACATAGACTTCGAGCATAATTTTCCAAGAGTTTGAGGTTCCAAAGTACCGACGACTTGACGTAAAACGGCATCGTGACGATTTCCCCGCCCCTTTATAGTCCCGACTTGGCTCCAGCAGAGCATTTTCCATTCCTAAAAGTGAAAACCTCCGACTAAGAGCATGGGACCCTTAGTGCCATCAAAGGAACTCGCACGGATTCTATTAAGGACCCTTTGGAATCCGCCCACTACGGATCCCTCGTGTTGTGGAAAAGCCGCAGGCAAAAGTGTGTCCACTCTCAAGGGATGTACGATAATTAGAATAATTTTTGGACATTTTATAAATATCTGCAATAAAATTATTTTTTCGAAACTCTTCCCGATACTTTATATTTACACCTTATATTTATGTACACCTTATCATATGACACTTGATCCTGAGGATAATATAATGCTCTTTTATTAACCATTACCGGAAGATTAATCGATTTTTTTGGAATTAACCTAAATTTTAATTAAAATAATATTTCAGTCTTTATTAAATTTTTATTCATTGAGACCAAATTCTAAATTTATACCTGATTGTGAAAAATGAAATTTTTCAAATATATCATACGAGGGTTGGTAGGAAACACTTAGTTTAATAAATGGTAATAGATTCGGTTTTTATTTTCCAGACGGACTTTATGTTGTGTACCTAATTTCGAAATATTTGTGAGCAAGATGGTGGAGTAATTTTGGGGAAATTTTTAATATCTACTCCAAGACAATATGCATTATCTGGTGGTTGGTCTGAGTGCATACCCTATCATATGAATAGATTAAATTTACCAAATTAAATATTAATTCCACTCTAATTACGCTTTGGAAAAAATGCAAATGATTATTATGTGGAAAATTTAAAACTTAAAATGAAGGAAAATAAGCTAATTCGTCCACAAAAATTTCACAGTCAAAATTAATTCTCTGAATAAAAATATTTTGCATGGACAGCGACGTATCAGCAGCAAGGATGATTCTGATACCGACCCGAAATTAAAACTTTTACTAGAAGAGAACCTATAAATGCTAACTATTAATGAAACCAGATTCTACCAGGCAAATTAAGAATAGAGAATTAAATATTGCAGAGTTTTATCAGGACACTAGCTACGTATAACCTATGAATTTATAATATCATAAGGTTAATAGAATGATGAATTCTATACATTCAAAAGTAAATGATCTAATTTTTAATCTACTTTTTCATTTTGTCTATTTATCCTATATGCAATTACGATTTTTGGCAATAATTTATGCATGGTTTTTGAATCGCAATATATAAAAACTTTTGATAGCCCTTGCCACACACCCTAGTGGTGGCGGTCGTGTATAATTTACATGCACATATGAAGAAGCCCAGGACGGCCTGTTAGGTCAGCAGGATTAGCGCCCACACTCTCTTATCAGTAGCTTAAGGGTCTATCCACGGGGATAATGCGCCCTAAAATTATGAATTTATTTTGAAAGTAGTTGTTGCACTTAAGTTTTTAAAACAAACTTTTATCCAGCAATTTTATCTCCAGGACATGGAATTATAGTCACGAAGATATATAGATTGAAAGAAATGAATTATTTATATAGGACATTATTATAAATTAAAAACCAAATCGATGATAAGTGCAGGAGCTCGATAGAATTTAAACCTCGAAAGTGTTTTACACAAATGATATACAATATTTATACAAGAACAACACACACACATACATATATATATATATATATATATATATATATATATATATATATATATGTATGCATGTATTTGTGTATGCATAGAGATATAGGTTTATAGGTACTACATGTAGTATTTTAGTATTTTCAGGATAATACCCCATTTCCAGTAATTCGTTGTTGGTACTTAAACTTATCCCTAATTCTACCATCTGAACATATATATGTGCCCCATGCTGCAGGAGACATACATCGAGTATTTCTTGATAAAAAACCACATCCTTCCTAATTGTTTTCTATCAGAATATTTCCTTTGTGGGCGGGAGCTACTAAGACCATCGGTGGAGAGCTGAGGTTTTTGGATGCCCAGAGGGTTGGCTGTGAAGTGCTTGTGAGTGGAAGGATAGGAGCTGGTGTGAGAGAAAAAGACGGAGTCGTGGTGGCAGCACCGCAATATTGGACGCGTAACTCAACGGGGGTGCCCGCGAAGGCGGACGTGTCTCCTTAAGCGGAACTCCCCACGTGGTCACACGTGTCTCGCATTGGGGGGCAGCATAGTGTCGTTCCCATGGGATAAGGCCTTTCCCACACCCCACCCAACTCTTGTGTGAGCCTGTGAATAAGTAGGCAATAAGGGGCCCCAATTCCTACTTCAACGTGTTAGGTGGGAGGACCCCTTGCGGGAAGGGTGATGACGTTGGTGGGGAGAAGGACGGCGCCACGGCGGGAACGGCAAGCGTGGGACATCCTGGAGTGCGGGCCTGGCGGTGGAAAGACACGAGACTCGAGGTTAATTGCTACGCCCGCGTGCAACTCTTGTAAGCCTTGTGATCCGTGTCCTCTTCCATCCTCGTTGTGTGACCTCCCTCCTTTACGGGTACCGGTGGAGTGAGGTGTGGTCCTTTCCATCCGCAGGACCTCGTTGCCAGGAAGTTGAGGGAGGAGGGAATTCGAGGGGAAAGAAATTAAGGAGACCCCTGTATCACGATTTGGACGAGGCAGTACCAGTGGTAGTTCGTGGGTGATGCCGAAGATTCTGAAAGCTGGGAGGTTGCGCGATCCGAGGCAAGGGAAGGAAAGAGAGAGAAATATGAGCTAATTCGGGTAAAGCTTATTTTGCTCCCATCAATTACCAGCATTATCTTAGTTTTGTCGTTGAGGGATGTTATGGATTGGAATTAAAATTAGAAAACAGCAGGGGAGGCATTGATATTGAAACAAAAGTGCAAATGTTTCGGGGTTCCTGCAGAATATGTGTCTTACAGGTGACCTACAAGTGGCATCTTCATCATAAATGACATCTATTATTGCGACACCACAGGCCCTTTTTCTCTCATAAATCGAGGTTTCGAGTGTCACGTAGTTGGTACGAGAATCGTCTTATATATCCTATTTTGTATAAACTGGGCTGAATTTTTCCTGTTGAAAATGAGGCACTGAAAATTATTTAAAAAATGGTAGTGCCATCTTATTAAAACTGGGTATTTTTTGCTGGATATTTAAGTTGGATAATAACTGCTAAATATCTTTCTGACTAATTATTTTTTTATAATTTTCATTGCTAAAAAGAATTAGTACAGAAAAAAATCATTAAATTTCCTTATTTCCTAAGTGCTTGCATAAAGACCGTGATTGAAGTTAATTACATCCAAGCGAAAGTCTTCACATAAATCCCGGTAAACGTCCTACAGCTGAAAATGGAATGCTGAATCATTTTATGTCATTTATAAACCATTTTTATGTGACCTATCGTTGACAAAATAATCTAACCCCAAAATAGTATGTATGCCATAATGAAATAGAAATCTAATAGAGGCGGGTCGATTTATTGAAATAATTTCCATCATATATTTGTCGGGAACGAAAATCACCATGCATATCGGATATACTTTTTATCTTCATATAATTACTGATAGTGAAGTTCTGTTATTAAAGTGAAAAATTGGCATTCAACATTGGAAACTTCTGAATTCATTCACTATTTGTTTCGAGAAATACTATTAAAGACTGTTTTTAAGTCACAGATTTTTCCTGAAAGATTATATAACTCGTATATGAGGCTGAAATAATACTTCTTTTATTTGATTGTAATCCGCTTTGAATTTATATAACGTACCCACTCTGTCATATTTTCGCTTATAAAGAAAAGTTAACGCACAAAAAGAACAAAGAACGTCTTTGTTAGGCTATACTTATGGGTCACAAATACATTTGAATTACGCGTTTTGCGTTGCTTCTTATCTAACGTACTTCTATAGTACACCTGGTTTTTTATCCACCCAACAAACTTTGAAGAAGTAATCATCTCAATAGCTAGTTTTGTACACAAATCACGTATTAAAGAGACCTCTGTATTATTCCTTTCTATATGCGTATAATTAAAAATGCATAAACTCCAGTATCCAACGCTTGTCGTACTTGAGCGTAACAAAATGAATTTTTCAGTTTAGCAGTTACTGAACAGTTGGAGAAACCGTATGCCCAACTTTTATGGTACACACCAATGATTTGAAATTTACATTTATGATCCCCCATTGATTTTCTAATTATATTGCATTAACTGCTTTCGTAACGCTAAATTTAGTGATTCACGACTGTGATGTTTACTGATTTCTCCCTCATTCTAGGATTTAATTTTGAGCAGTAAAAACATTGGGGGTTTAAATATTGCCAAGGTAGGGGTAGTTAATTAACAAACTAAACCTAATAGCCTTACTCAATCTGCTAGAATTTTCTACATATAATATTCTGCCAGACACGTAATATATCAGCCATGCTGCAAAGCGCCTATTCATTTGTCTATAGATTTGAAATGTAATAAATGTACATGCGTGTATATATATATATATATATATATATATATATATATATATATATATATATATATATATATATATATATATATATGTGTGTGTGTGTGTACACATTCAAACACGAAATCCCGCCAAACGGCGAACAAATACTCATTTATATAGAAACACATAAGGAAAAGGGATAGGAACACACAAAGGGCGAACACAGGAGAGGTGGGGAAGGCGGAATCCAGCAGATCACGAATGTAAATATATATATATATATATATATATATATATATATATATATATGTTAAATGTTTTTATATGTGTATATATATATATGTACATGTATGTATGCAATATAGGTAAAAGTTGAACAAAAGACTCCCCTTCTTTGGTTGTACTCCTTTTCGCATTGTGTAATGTACTGAAAGTGGAAAGCATTAACTTTTTCGTTTAATTTTTGGCATAGGAAAAATATTGCATAAATAGATGAATATGCCATAGACTTTGAGAAACCACGTATATTTGGCAAAATATTTATGAACGAAAAAAATCTTCTTCCCTTTTTAAATATCTATTGAAAATTCCCGTCACATGGCGTCGGCTCCCTGTTGGACTAAATGCTCATTTTTAGCGCGAAAAATCTCCGGCGATTCTTCAATAATTATGCAGAAAAAACTCTCAAAAATAGAATAGAATGTTTCGCAAACGAGGAGAGGGAGGAAAAGAGAGAAAACGATAGGAATAAGGAAAAATTGGAGTGCTCGCCTCTCTTTGGATTTTTTTTTCTCTCTCTCTCTCACCCGAAACTCCGTTTCTCTAATAATGCACCCAACTTGGAATATTGGGGACGCGCTGTCATTGTTTTGCGTGAAAAAAATCTTTCTCATTTCGTTAGCTCCGTCGAATTATTTTTTGTGCCAGTCCTTCCCATCACCTTCTGATTGTCTCTTTCGCCCTTCCTCTTAGTCCTCCCTTTAAATATCCCCACGTCACGTATGGAAGTTCAGATTTTTGTGGTATTACGGGATAAATAGACGAATACAATTGTTTCACGCAGCTACTTTTTTCCCGTGCTTCTTTTAAAAATCTCCCCTCTGTGGGAATGCGAACGTGACTTTCTGTAGATGGCACGTTAAAAAATTCCAGCTAGGAATCAACAGTGGCGGTAAATTTACGTATTCAAATATTCATTTCCTAATCACCAATATATGGTCCTGGTGATTCAGATTATAACGTATAATCACGCGACGTTAGAGATGCATATTATGCAATATATTGATTCACTATAATTAATGCCAACATCCTTTGAAAAAATGACACAGTTGGAGCCCTTTATTTAATTTCAAGGAAATTATAATGCCCTTGTCTGAGATTTTATATTGATTGAATTTTTCGGCTCCCGCATTAAGAAAGATTTGGTAAACAGAAATTACAAAATATAAAGTTTATTACTTAACTTTTCTTTAGTTACCACTTTCAGGAAAATTACTGAAATAGCTTCTATAAGATAAATATTAAATAGTTATTAGGTAATTCTTCTAAATAAATTAAGATGACATACTGCCATTTATCAATATGCTTTGGGCGTTAATTTAAGACTTAAATCACGTTAAAACCCGCTAATAACCAACCATAATCTGAAATTATAACGAGTATTGAATAAAAGTTTAGGTTCTTTCAACTTTTGTTCTTGATAAGTTGACTCTTCACTACCTAACCATAATTAAAAGAATACTATGCATGCTTCCTCGTAATAGCTGGAAATATAAAGAGAGCAGATTGAAGAACAATTCCAAATACCTAAGAAGCTGAAGATTTATTCTTTTGCTGCTCCTCAAGGTCAAACACTGCACTGTGATAGATGGAGACTGAAAGAGAATTGCCATTGCACCGTTTGGTAACTTGTCTAACTATAGCCAACCCTAATTGTTTGATCAGAATAGATAAATAAGTAATATTGATGCTAATTGTAATTACATTAAAGTGCATGTCAGGTGAATAGCTGGATTTTCTGGATAAGTATAAATTAATGTCGAAATATCAAAATGGAACCAAAGAATCAATAGCCTCACATACAAGGAATAGAACCATACAATCCATGCTGCCAATAGTAAACAGTGTCAGAGGTGGAAATAGTTAGGAGGCTAAACACGGCTTATAATATTTATAAAGGCACGCGTACATCTTTCAAAGGCTTTTGATAAAATAGGTCACAATATATGTTTTTTTAGGTATACTGCATAGGGGCTCTTATACTCACCCATCATTGGTAGTCTGATAATTTAAAGGATAGGAAGTAGGTTGCTAAAATCAGTCCAAATTTTGTAAAAAAATATGATACATAATTAGGAGCATAATTAAAATTTATTTTTGACCCTGAAAAATGTTTTTTATGCTTATAAATTTCATGTTCAATATTTGTTATTTCTAAGAGTTGAAAAGATACTGTTATGAAGCGGTACTCTGATTTGAAACTAAAAATAGCTATTGAGGGTGTTAAAATTCGCTTAAATCAGTGAACGAGCGAATGATAATTATACAGTTATCAATACGCAAAATGCTGAAATTATGATTGTCAAAAAATAGCCTCCAACGTAATAAATATCAAATTAGAGATTCATTCACATTACTACCTAATATACCTCATCCGTAACTGTAATTGCCCCGTATTGGTACAAGTTAAATAAATATAAATACTCAGGTGTAAAAATTTGTCAAAATATACCGTTAGTGAACTTCTTGTAAACATAAATAATAAGTGAAATCACATTTAGTGCTCACTATCTAGTTTTGTATGTTTGTATTTAATCAAGGCAGTGTGCTTGAAATGATGGGGAATATTTTATGACATGGTATCGTATGGGGACCCACTGGTTCAAAGTAAACAGTGAAAGATCCTCAGCGAAGTGTTTGAGAATAGATCAGAGAATACAAATATTATAGATGAAAGACTTATCTTTCAAAAATTTGGATTTCTACCCGTTGACGGACTGTATAGATTTCTTTATAAAAGGAATATATTTAATGACAAGTAAAACACGAGACACACAAAAAAGGAGATAGCAATGAGGGAAAATATTTAATATGCAACAAAAAATATCAGACACAGAATATAGTTTCATAACTGCAATATTTGATACCTATTTGATACCTGTATTCATTTTATAAGGCACCTGCTCTCAAGTCTGAACTGACTTGCTGAGTAGTGACCCAATTCTATTTCTTTCAATGTATACTCCTTTTGTGCATGATAAATCATCTAAAATAATAATGAACTAAATATGAATCATATTTTCACATAAAAATATAATATATGTACAAAGATTAATACTGCTAGTCTCCTCCATTTCACTGAGTAAATCTGTAAAAATTGAGAATGTGAAAAACCTGAGCCTGATTGAACGCTGAATTTTCCAAGTTCAATTAAATGATTTTCGTCTTCATAAAATTCTGATTTAGTGCAATCCCTAATCATGGACCGAAGAAAACTTCTCTACTTTACATGTTCTTGGTGGTATTAACGTAAATGATTACGGTACTTGTAGCTGATGCATTTTCATAGGAGGAGACCGGGGTTGAGAGTGAATGTGAATTAGTAAATTTGACTGCCCATAATCATTCCTCTTACACAGCTACTTGCAGCACCACCTTCCTCTTCGGACCGTTTGCTTAGCAATCGAGTTACTGTATTAACCCAAATTTTACGCGGGCTCTTTCACAGCCAGCTATATTGGACTCCTTGGGTGAGACGGACAAGAAACAACGGTGCTGTGGCGGCCTCCGTGGCTCAACAATTCTACCACTGTCGCAGTGAGCGTGGCCTTATATGAGAAATTATCGGAATCGGGGTGATGCAGTTATTACTTTAGCTAGATTAAATGGGAGAGATGGTGGCAGTTGAACAAAATTGGAGAAGTGATATACGAAAGGGTTTATAACTGGATTAAACGGCATAGAGAAGTACTGGTTGCCATTTCCATTTGTTGTTCAGAATAAATATTATAAGGATGAAGTAATGGGCATATAACTTGTTATATTGAAATATTAGCTTAGCATTTCATTAAACGTTACTAAATAAATATGTAACTAGGAGTGCTATTTTTTTAGAGATGCCATAAAGAGAAAGTCAGGATAGTTATAAAAATATCTAAAACATAATATAATATAATACACGAAAATGCGGTGTTTTCAAAAATTTTCAAAATACCTTATCGATAAAAAAAATTGATTTTTGGCCACCATATGCTTTATAGTCTTCCTCTGGCCCAATCCAAACCTAATTTTCGCAATCAAGCTAAGAAGTTGCAATTAAATAAAGGGTATTTAATATTGGTCCTTCGGGACCGGATGTCTGCGAAGTAAATCCCTAGCTTTGTAAGATGATGATCCCATACCAAAGGATAAATCCAACAAGAAAATGTAAAAATTGACCCTACCTCCAAAACATTCAATTATTTTCCATTTTAATCCAAAATATTATCATTGAAATTTCTCTGAAATACCATCTTCTGGGTCGAATTTCAGATTTAGATAATTGCCGTAAATTTATACTGATTTCATTTTTTAATATTTTCTGCGTATACAACGTATACGCAGAATTCAATTACTGTGTTTTTTTTAGCTTTTATTTGAAACCTTATCTTAATTTATTTTGAATCCCTAATGGTTGTTATAAGTCCCTTATATTTATTGTCTCCGTGTTTAAAATGATGATGCTTAAATTTTTTAGTTTTTCTTTTTAATACGAAATCATCACAATAAAACGCATCGTCTGCTCATAGTAAATATCCATTCAGCTACAACAAAGTGCCAGCTTGGGATTAATGATTCAAAATTGGTAAAAATCAACCAAATTATAGCAGAAGTGATGACGGAAAACTTCTTAACAGTCTCCACTCTTTTTTACAATTTCTATGATGCTTATTTCCAAGAGCATTGAGCCCTTAAAAATAATTTCGATTATTAATCTTAGTCATTTATAGAGATGCAAAAATCCACAGTTGGTGAGGCTTTAGTAGTTTTAAGAACGTATGCTAGCATTTCAATTGTAGCACAGAGTTTAAGGGTTTTCTACTTAGCAGCAATCCTTGAGAGCCATTGAAAGCCTCCCCAATTTCTGAAAAAACTTTATCCTGAAGACCTATACCATACCGTGACCTTTGTTGTTCAACAATTTTTAAAATTATAGTTACAACTTCGCTGTATGCAGACGCAATTGCTGCATTGAAAAATCTGTTCTCACCGAAGTACCTCTCTTAGTGGGAATTTTAAATGATTTTGCCTCCTTTTATTTCTTAGCCTTTCTTTGTCCATGAAACTACCCCTTCACTTTCTCAACCCACGACACACATTATCTTCCCTTATTAGGCTGCGCTTCACCTCCTTTAGAACATTCCTTTCGCTGCTTACTCTCTAATATCTTTCGCCACCATCGCCGTCGAGTATGAGTCTCAATTCTAAATTCCTGGAACTCATTCTGATAAAAGGCTTTATCTCTAGGCTATGTGAAGTATCCGAGAACAGTTATGGAAACCAAAATCTCCGCTGCGGCTGGTGGGAGTGTATGACTCCATTATGAGAAATCTGCAGATGAGACTCGCTTTAGAAACGCGGTATCCGGCATGGTCTAAACGTTTTATGGAGGCAGGAAGATCAAATGATCTGACCAGAGAGATCTAGATATAGGGTTGCCTTTGGGGCATACAATCTGCCAGACATTAACAGTTTTCAAAGGAAATTTGAGTGGTAGAGAAACCGGGGAACATCGCAGACTTATGGACTACGAAGTGGAAATGGAATTCTAAGGCTAAAAGAGGTTATTTTGTGTTCTTGATGAGGTTTATTCCTCTCCTTCATCATGGTGGCTATCATAATACCTCTTTCTAAACACCTATTCGGAAACTATTTGCGTATCATAGGTGCAAAAAAAACGGATTGGAGTATCAATGAGTTGGACTTTATATTAAATGGCAAAAGGCAACCTCTACAAAAAATATTTCGTCATTTCCTCAGTTTAAATTATTACACATATTTACCCACCAATGTAAAAAATAGTCCCGAAAATAGAGGTTGTTATTTTATTGATGTCAGTTTGATTTAGTTAAAAATTAACGTCTCCACAAACAAAGGTTAGACATTCCAGCAAATACGTGCCATTCCAGCAAATACGTGCCATAGATTATGGAAAATGTAAATAAAATATATTTTTGAATTTGCAGATGCAATCTGAGTCAAAAGTTGCAGTTTATTTGTAGGTGGCCGGTTATTGTACACCTAAAAGTTTCTAGGATTAATGTGAAAAAAGACCAAATTTATTACTTTTAAAAGATGAAAACATTCATATCCATCTTAAATGAAATCATGATTGTTTCTTTTACAATATATATATATATATTTACCGCATGTATATATATACACGCGGTAAAGCAGGTCAAAAATTAGGAGCTAGGCTAATGATAGATGGGGCAGCATCTATCTCTCAGCTTGGCGGCTCCAGGCATCAGGCCCAAGTGGAGGTCTAATCACGAGACAACGTCCCATTGAAAAGCCATTGAGGAAGGCAAGGGAAACGACGACAATTGCTAATCAAAGGAATATTACGATGGACACAATAGAGGCAAGGAGGTGTGGTAACTACCGGACCCTGGCCTTTTGGTCGCCTGTCGTGCCCGAAAGCGGAAGAGCGGTGACAATAATATTGAAAATAAAAGTAGGGAGAAGCGTAGCAAACGCAAAAAAAGAAAACGACAGCATATTTTTAGAAAATATAGGGACTGAGCCTAGGAAATCGGTCATTTCATGTGTCACATAGCAATCATCGAGAGCAAAAAGCCAGTAGATAAACGAAAAAGTTAAAGGAGAAAATTGATTTTGAGTTTTCTTGGAAGAAAATACATTACCCTAATGAGGACTTGAAAGGCGATGGTAGACAAAAATAATAAGTTTTGATGGGAATAAGATGTAGATACAAGAAATGGCCTCGGGGATAAGGTAATTGCATTGTGCAAAATATTCCGAGTTCGGTACGGATAAATCATAACAAATACTTAGCGTATGAACTAATTAAGGCTCCGGTGTGCGAGAAAAATTCCCAAGGATACATATAACAATCCTTAAAATTATATTCTGGCACTGATTTAGAAGCAGATTGATTCGTTCGACAGTTAACTGTAAGTGAATACGAAATCAGAATTTAATTCGTTAATTATGAAGTGCAGAGTACGATTCAAAAAGACAGAACATGGACTATAGCTTAGGATAAGGAATGTGAAAGAGCTAACTGGAACAAAAATATAGGAATTAGCCTTAGCTAAAACGAAGAGTAAGGGCAATGAGCATGTTAATATAGAAGCAATAAAGAAACATGCATGTTTAAAAAAACAAAATTTGCAAACTGCAAACGACTCTGAAAGATAAGTGAATAGGAAAAGGACAAGAAAGCCGTGTATTACGGGCAAGATGACGAGAAAATTAGTTGAGGGAAGAAATGGAAAAATGTAAATGCAGATTTATGTAAAAGTAAATAAAATGGTGAAATAGTCAATTAAATACGGCAATAAATACTACAATCGTAGCCGGGGAATCATAGCAATCACTGAAGTAAATCTATTTTTCCGAGACATTTTCAGAAACATTTTATACAAACATTGTGTTATTATTGAATTATTTAATATAACCAAAGATATCTCAAGGTCATAACCTGCTGAAAATTGTGCGATATTTCGCAATACGAAAAGATTTAGGCCTGTTTTCGTCATTGTTTGAAAATACATTTTAGATATCTTTCGTAAAACTGTTTTTATTTTATTGATATGGATTACTAATTATTATTATCATTAATCTATTAGGGCGATCTGGAATGTTCTTGGCCTCTGAATGAAAATGAAAATTTCTGCTTTCAAAAAGTTTTGTTTTTAGCAAAATAAATTGTATATATTTTTCCCAGAGGATTTCAAGTAACATTATTTCATCTCAGTAGTGTTCATCTGGAAGTGCTGAACATTTTTTCAGCCGCTCTGTCATGAACGCCCTGGTAGGCGTCTTTGGGGACCTATCGTAAGGTCTTCGTCACGGCTGATTGGGAACGGCTGGTTGGGTGTACGGAAAACGGGCTCCTTTCAGGGCTGTCTCAATCCGAGGGAAGAAAAAGAAGTATGCTGGGATAACTTCAGGACTAAAGGTGGGGTAAGGCAGCGTTGGCCAGTGGTGTTTGGCCAGGAAATCGCGAACTCGTAGCGCGTTGTGTCAAGGTGCGTTGTCGTGATGGAGTTACCAGGTAGTGTAGATGTCTTTTCTCGCCCTGATGACCCTTTTTCGGAGTCTGTCAAGCACATCCACATAGTAGGCAGCGTTAACTGTGTTTCCTTTTGGAACAAACTCCTTATGGACCATTACTACGCTGTCGACAAGATAATGAGCATTGATATCACTTTTGATTTGCTCATTCTTGCGATTTTGGGCTTGAGGGACTGGTCGATGTGCCACTCAGATATTTGACGTTTTGTTTCTGGGTTATATTAAATGAGCCAGGTTTCATCACCAGTGATGACGTTATCCAAATATTCCGATTCATTTTCAATGCGTTGCAAAAATTCACGTGAAATTTCCGCTCGATTGGTCTTTCGTGGAACCGTCAGCGCGCAGAGGTTTGCAATAACTGACGTCCTGCCGCTTTAAGCAATTAAAGAGCACTACAACTGGTTTCGTGTTAAACCTTAGCGTTTTTTCACCTTCTTCAAGTAATTTCATTCAATTCCGACCAAAAAGAGTGGCGCGGGAAATTCGATTCCATCGCTTTTGGAACGCACTCTTTATATGATTTCTTTTCTGTTATCATGTTAGAATAGTTTTCTCAAGATATTTTTATCTATATCTAGAGAGTCAAGTGACGAAATTCCTTTAGCATCCCAATAATTCGCGTTCCCTTGGAGTTGAAGAACCGACCTTTAACCACTGCATGGATTGCGGTTTCCATTCTAGTGTATACTTACGAATCCATTTTTCACTCATTTCCATATATTTAAGCATGATATCACTCTTGTTTTTCGTAAAGCGCGCCAAGCACTGTTTGGAAAGTGTCATCCGATGGAGTTTTTGATCGACAGCGAGTTCGCGCAATGCTGTGAAAAACGCTATTACTTGCGTAAAATGAAACAAACACGCTCTTTTGATATCCTTAGAGAACTGACAATTTTATGCACCTTCGTACCGATCTACCAAAATCATAACATTAATATTTTCGATGATTTTCTATATTGCTGCACTTTTCGGACGCCCTTCGCGTATAGGCAGAGTCTTTCTCGGCAACGTTATAACGTGGCCGCATATTTGTTCACTTTGAAATTTGAAGGAGAAGAGTCCCCATAGCATTGACTATCTTCGAATGAATTTCGGTTGATAGTAGACCATTTACGAAGATTTTTATCAGTGTAAGATACTCGTTTTTTTTTCCTTTCCTAGCATAGCACGCGTCGCATACTTTATTCAAACGACTTCCGACAGCAAACTGCTGGATAAAATATCTTGCAATTTTACATGCCGTTTGATATGTATGAGTGACATCGAAAACTCTTCAGACCACGCTCACATATTGAAGTCACGTTTTCTATGTATAGAAGATACCAAACAGTGCATAGACAGTTTGCTTGCTTTATTTTACTAATAAAATAACACCCAACATCCAATACTGTATGAAACTTCTCCCTGCTGTTCTCCTCTCCACTGGAGTCTTCAATATCCACAATCAAAACTCTCTGCATCTATTTATCCCGAACTCTTTGAATTTCTCCAAATGATCTCTTCCCCTCTCCAAGATAACTAGGACGTCCTTGTTTGTTTTCCTTTTTGTCAATTGTTCTCAAAACCATGTCTTAAAATACCACTAATTCACGAATATTAACTTGCTTCAATGACATCGTTCTCGCGCAACAGATAAAAACCATATTTTATGAATGTTTTCATGAGCCTTTTCATAACATCCTTACACAGTTTTGATGTCATCAACTCCCTCCTTTTTGTGAAGGTCGCTTCAGCTAACCCAAATCTTGTCCATGTGTACCTACTATTTTAACTATTGTGATCAAAAAAACTTCTGAGATGATTAAACCTGTTCGCCTGCACTAGATTATATCCTCATGGTTGAACGTTTAAATTAGCCGATCTCTTCCTCAAAAGAAGTAAAACTCTTCGCTTATTTATGTCTATTCTATACCTCTTCAAAGCACTCAACAGAGTTTGTAATCCCTTAGTTGACTATCAGGCTTAAACTTGATCGCCCACAAACCCAAGTAGTTCCTTTTATTCTCACGGTCTGTCATTCCTATTCCCAGATATTCCTATGCTTCTGTGAATAGAAATACTTTTTACAGAGACAGGGTAAAATGGACACATTACTATTTAACCACTCTTCATTACACTGTCCCTAAAGATTCTCCACCTGTCACCTGCACCCAAGCAGCCTGTGACTCAGGTACAAGTATCCTAAACCTGTACAAACAAGGTTCTTCTATCTACGGGTCGCAAATAAGTCTCCTGTCTCACTAATATTTTCTGCAGTTCGTTCTTCATTCTATCCGTTTACTTGCCCTTTTGACACAAACAACAGAAAAATTCATCCAAATTGTATTCTTTTGTATTAATATTTCCTCCTCATTTGCCAAAATTCTAAGGACTTGAACAATGTTTTAAGAGAAGAAAAGAGACTAAGCAACATGTGCAATTTTTCAGAGTCAGCAACATGGAAGTTTTTTTTTAATTTTTAAAAGGGGGTCGGTTGATTCAATAATGACCTCTACATTAAATTTTAGCGTAATTATTCAAATAAGGGTCAACCACCGCTCGGCTTACTCTTTTCGTCTGGTCATTAAACTTACCCCAACTTTTCACGATACATGTCTTCTTCACAGCTTCTAGACTCTTCGGAACTCGAAACACTTTACGAGCTAAGGCTATGACTAGTACTTCAGCAACGTTCCGAAAATCACTTAGGTAAATTAGATCTTTCTGAACTGTGGACGAATTGATGAAGACAAAAGGGTAGCAAGAGACTATCTCATCGTGTTGAACGCTCATAAAGGTCACCACTTCCCAAGTTTGTCGTATCACCAATATATGCTAACTTAAACAAAACTGTAATTTATTCGAACATTAATTTAATGAATTTATAAAAGTAACTGTTGGCAACCTATGACAAATTATCCTCGGATTTTTAATGCTCAATGGAAATTAATTGAGAATAAATTATTAGCTTTGTTGTATTGTCCAGTCGAATGATTTTAATTAATTTCTCAACAACGCTAATGGCTGGAGACTGACTTAAATAATCACTGAATACTGATAAAATCTTGAAAACTTTGCACATATTTGTTTTAAACAGCTTTCCTAAAATTTGTAGCTAAAAGTTAATTCACAAATTGACTCAACTCAGTTTTGTGGACAGCGCCATAAAAACACAGGGCGATCAAGATGATTATAGGTACTGAATAAAGAAGATTAACGATATTAAGTTATCAGTTAAAGTCTTTAATACCCAAATAAATTTTGATGAATAGTCCAATATGCTTAAAAACCAAAAATACAAGCTTTTTCATCTCACATTGGGAAAAATTATGTTCAAGGATTGGATTCAAATTTTTTTCTCACCTTAGTCATGGGTTAGGGACGCAAATATGTTATAGTTTTATTTTCAGTAATAATTATTAAAGAAGTGCAGAAGTAAATTCAAAGAAACTGCGATATATGCCGCGACAGTAACTTTTAACGGAGTCATCAACTAAATGACCATTACTACGAAACAATGTCAGAGTGTAAAACCATTCGCCTTTACCGGGATCTTGGTCCAAGAGAGTGGTTTTTACGCTCTGACACTTTTGCATTGAAGTGCGATGGTGGTGAGCTAATGGGGAAAAGGAGAAATCGTAAATGTATTTATTTTTTAATGTGCCAGTCTCCCAATTCCTCTGCTCATGTATGTATTCCCAATACATAATGAAACGCATGATATTTAATTCATGGTATTAATTTTGCGAAAAGGCATGATATTTTTCTCTACTTCCGTAATAACGGCTTTTCGACATGTTTGACGTTATAGCTAAGCCAACTGATGACTCATTACAGATCACTATTTCTAAGCTTCCTCATATCCCTGATTAAAATCTTTGAAGTTTAAGAGTAAGAATTTTGTAAGTTAGTATTTTAATGGTAATATGTTAAAATATTACCATTAAAATACTCAAAACTTGAGTTTCAAGTTAATATTTAAACAATAAATCTTATGGTCAATAAAAAACCTTATTGGTTTTTCATAATCTTATTAATAACCAAAATAACTATTCTGTATCTAATACATATACATCAACGTCTAATGCGGCTTATAACACTACTAATTCGCCTTTTCGCCCGGTGTATTGTCGCTCTTTTATAAACTGACCTAATTGTCCTCCAAAACTAAGCTCTCTTCTCTCCATCTCCACTTATATTGATGAAAAAGTGAAAATTTGATTGTCATTTTCTCTCCTCCAATACCTCTTTCTCTCTTTTTAAACCTCATGTCAGTCCCATTCAATGAAATAAACGACAGACACGCATTCAGCAACCTATTTCGGGGAAAAACCACGCCATTGCTGATTATAACGCGGTCCCTTACTCTTGCTTTCTTCCCATTTCTATTTTTTTAGTGCCAACCCCCAATCCTTTTCCCGCCTTTCCCGCCAACTCAATTTTCAATGGCGGTGCTCCTTACTCCACTAGTTTTTTTTCCTTATCCCGTCCCCGTCTTCTCATCTCCCCCCAACGGCGGCTCTCCCACAGAGAGCAAAAACCTAAGCTTTCTCGCTCCTCCATCTCTTGTTATATTTTTTTCTCTCGGACCAATCCTCACGAATAGAGGATCATCAAAGGATAGTGAGGCGCGCGTTATTTCTCTACATCCCATTGCGGGGAAATGGGATTTCTCCAAATAAATATCGTCTTGCGCTACTCTTTTTTCTCGCCTACCCCACCAAAACCGACGAGCAATTTTCATTAAAATATTTCTCCGTGGCATGAAAAGGAGCTGATGCAGAGGGAGGGAAGAGGAGTTTTAGCTCAAAAGCTAATGGCATCGCTAGAGGCAACACGTTCTTCGTATACGTTATTTCCGCCATGGGAGGTGAAAGTGAACAGATGTAATTTTATATCATCAAAGTGGAGAAGGAAACGAAACGTTTGAGCTGTACATCTCCAAGTACGTGGTCATTTTAGAAGATTGATCGGTCAAGTTGTGTTTTGGAAACCAAGGAACCATAAAATATCTAAAACCTGTTCTATCTAATTTCACCAAAATACAATTTAAGCGATAAATTACGTCAAAAGTGAAAAAGGTTCTGGATTACAGTACCAAAAGAGGAGCACTTTTGCTTTCATGTGCACACATGCACGCTCGAACGTCAGTGCACGCATATAGGCATAAGCCACGGCTGTAAACAAATATGAGTTAAGGATTGCTCACTGTAAAATGGGTCTTCAATTTCCAGAATATCGTTAAGTTGGGAGAAATCGTATTTTGTATGCAAAATATCTTAGAAGAAAATCATTAAAAAATATCCATAATTTCAAACCCAAATGAAAATGCAGCGCGAAAGAAAATTGCTGATAGAGTCAATGACTTCATATTTCATCACGAAACCAAAATATTCAAGCTGGTTCTTTGATAATAACCATTTAAAGTTAGTTAAAATGATTCGAAAATTGCTTTAGGAGAGCAAAATCGATTTAAATATAATTATAGGTAATCTACCGATTAATTTAAGTTTTGGTTGAGCAAACGCACCGAATGGTGTGTACTACCAAATTCTGATCTAAAATATAGCTGAGATAACTGTTTTTTGAATCCCTCACCAAATTTATTTGCTTTCTACAATCCTTCAGATGCCTTTTTATCATTTACTGCACATATACTTAAAATTGCACCGGAGATAAAGAAAGGATCTCTGTCTCACCCATCTTCTCAGCACTGCTCTTCCCGATTCTTTTTTACACTCGCAACTAAGACGTTTAAAACACCTACAAGTTGCGGATAAGATACCTATTCATCTAATACACTCCTATTTTTTTCAATACGTTTAATAAATCTACCTATATCAATCTACTTAACGCCTAAAAATCTAAAAAAATAACATATTCATGCTGATTTTTGCATGTTTTTTCTCAAATAGTTATCGGAATACTTAATGAATTCGGAAGAATTAAATAGCTTTGAGTTTCCAAAGAATAAATTATTCTGTTGATATGAAAAATTAATCGATTCTTTACACTACTGTGCCTTGGTTTATGTTTCCAAATGTCATTTCTTTGATCATATTATCATTTTTGCCTCTTGAATCTGACTTCACTTGAACCACACTTCATTGATGGATAATTTTGACCTGACCCCACATCCTTGCTCGGAAAACTGCGAATTAATGAAGCTTTTAATGCAACAGTACCCAGCTGTAATAAAGTAAAGATGATTCATTTGAATATTCAGGAAATTTTAAAAAAGACCAACGCCTATAGTGGTAATTAAAAGAAGTAATCATTATCATCAGGATTTTTATCCCCTATAACATTAGTTCTTTCTCCCTGTAGCCATTCAATGCTCATAAAAAGTAATCCCTTACCTTACTATCTTCCCCTACTTTGCCTACTGCCACGTTCCAATCCCCTATCCTTATCAAATTTATCTTTCCTGGAACACTGAATGTTTTGTCTCTATTCAATCGCCTTAATTTTCAACTTCTTCTTATCTTGGTGTCATGCAGGCCTAAGTAATGACTAAGCTCATTGGATCAGCTCTTAATATACTGAAAAATTTCTTTCACTCACCTGATCTACAATTACTACGCTTCTTCCTATCTTTTTTGTAAATCTAAATCATTCTCAGTCCTCGTTGCTTCTCTTTCCCTCTGTATACTCCATAAATATTTCTCCAGCTATCCTTCCTTCGCACTTCGTGTCGTAGTAAAGTGTCTATATTTCCCCTCTCCATCCCTAAATTGCCATATTTTTATTTTCCAGTCGAAAATATCATCTCAAAATTTTCAGTCTCGTTTTTAACCGGTTTGGTACTCTTCCCTGCGCCATGTGCTTCTTTCATCGATTTTTCTTTACTAGGATATCTTGAAATGACGAGCACGGAAGGCTCTCCTGTCTCGTGGCCGAGCACGACACTCGGCCCAGCGAGGTGAACTCCATAGAAATCAGGACTCATACTTTGATCCTTACCCATGGTAGTGGCATGGGATAAATAAATGAAGTTTCTTCCCACTTCCTTCCTTACATATGTGATATCGTCACTACAAAGTTCCACCAGTGGTCGCCTTTGCTGTTGCCTTCATGAGGCACAGGCACTACGTGGACCACTTTTCTTTTACTCTTGGGCCTTATTGGTTATTGACCCCCTACTAGGAGCAATTACTACTGCTCACGCCAGCATAGTACTAAGGATCATCAAAATGCCCAATACTTTTCTCGGGTCTCAAGGTTTTAGTCCGCTGGGAGGGATACGATACTTATTAAAAGAATAATTTTTCTCGTAATATTTTTATCCAATTTATTCTTGACGTAATTTTTTTATTTTAATATATTGCTGCAACAGTTTCTTAAGTAACTATCGAAAATTCAAAATCATGGCTATAGGGACCCTTATAAAAACCCAAATTTAATCAGTTTTGAAAGTCACATTTTTATTCGATTTGCCTTAGAGCCTTTTGCCTTTCCCTTTTTGATTTGCCTTTCGATTTTTTGAGATTATTATAACAGTATAATTATAATATCAGCACAATAGTAAATTACGGAGCACATACAAGTAAAAGGATATTTTTGGAAAAGGCATATTGTCCATAATCATATAAAAGAAGAGTAACCTGAGTAAACGTGTCAATGGATTTTCATTGATATGGGTTTTAGGTATTTATCTAATAAACTATATCGGTAAAACCCTATTATATAGATTCAAAAATTCTTACTGATCCAAATAATATATAAAGTGAATATATTAAATGATCAAAGATTTGGGTTTTATCAAAGGTTTTTTGAAATTAATGTGTTATTGTTACGATTTTCATCATAGCAAGGGTTTTTCCAACTAAGAGGGCTATTTTGTGAGGCATCCGAAGCAGTTATTGCTGAAGAACCTGAAGGTCCAATTTTATTAAAAAAAGATAAACTCTTTGTACAAACTCGTTGCCTTCTGCATGTTAAATTCTTCGGCAAGTTTATTTAGTAACAATTTCAGGCATAAAAATGTGGTAAAATATAAATGTATTCCATGACTGACGTAAAATTTGCTATATTTTCATGATCATGTACTAAATAAATTGTTCTAACAAGCGTTTCTTGATCAATGAATGATTTATTCCTTTAAATTAGCTTTTTAGATGAGTTAGAAGTGGGGCTACTACTCTTTTTTTTCTACTCTTTACGAAAATTTAAATACTAAGACCATTAAGTTCATCTTCATTATATTACGCCTAAGATTTTGTATACGTGAAAATGTAACAAGGTTTTCGTTAATCTTTTGAAGGAAATGCACACTAATTTTTTATTGAATCAATTAATATGAAATAAAATAAATGTATATTTACGCACAATGTTGGGAAATAGGAATAAAAATGTAATAAATACATTCATTCGAAATGTGGTACGTCTCAAGCTTTATTTTTAGGGATACCGTTATAATCTTTGTGATACACCACTCGAACTAAATGAGGAGATTAGTTTCATGATATTACGAAAAAAGTAAAGAAATGAGATGGATACACGATTTTCAATAATAATCTGCTTTTTAATGAATGCATTTTGAGCGTAAAGATACACATATTCTCAACCAAAATTGTCCATTCTAAAGATTATTTTGCTCGATCTCAATCTTTTTGAGAGAACAAGAATGAATAAATGGATTTGGATTTATATCTACCCAACTTTTGTAATTTTTTTGGGGAACCAATTTTAATCGTATCTCAAGGAGGCAGTGGGAAAATAGGTGACTCGTCTTTCCTAAATTTACGGATTTTACGCGCCATAAAAGACAGGATTAGTGCGGGCATTTGAAAGAAAAATAGCAAATAACCCCCTTACAACATTAGTATTTCTCCTACATTAACATTGCTCCTAATACCTGGAATGGAACCCTATATTCTAAGTAAAATTCCCTAGTGACTACTATATAGATATTTTGTCTATGAAGATGAGGTACGCACCCATTTTATATTTACGCCTATAACCAAGCGGCAGATTCCAAAAGAGAGAAACAATCACGATTTTGATTTTTTTTAACGTATATTTTGTACCACACAGAAAGTTTGGTTTACTTGACTGACATAAATTCTACCAGAACAATCCTTACAAACGGGATCACTTTTCCTTTGGGTAATTAATTCTTCTACTGCCAGATCTTGTTGGCCCCGTGTATAATACAAGTAGAGATTCCTGCCGCCCCAACTACCTCTACCCTTTCTCCGGAGTGGAAGCAGTCGATTCCGCGGACCCCTTAATCCTAAGGGACTGGAGCGTTTCCCCACCCAGACCTCTACCATCCAAAATGCTGATCGTCCCCCTCATTACTCCGCCCACCCACATACCACTTCCACGGTTAAAGTCGACGAACTCCATCGCCTTCGTAAAAAAAATTCCTTACCCGCCACCTTGATCCTGGCACCTTCATTCCCCTGAAGGACTCCGGCTGGATCTTAGTCTAGGTTAAAATTCAACTTTGAAGTTCTGAAATACAAGCCCCATCTATGCTGGAGTTGGGTAAAACGGGAGAGGGAAGACGGAGGAATTGTCGCGGGAGGGAGACGATCGCGGGCTGAGAGTAAAAACAAATTGTAAAGAAAATGCACTAACGAGAGACTGAATTGGTTTGAAGATCAAGAATGGGAGGGCAGAAGACGAAAACGTGTAACGGCAGATACGAATAAAAGTTAGGATGGCAACCATGTTCTGGGGAGGCTAAAGGTTGGATTGGTTTGGCTGGTGTGAGAGTAAATGGGAAAGGAGGGAGTAAGCGGGATTGTTTTTCAAAGGAAACACTTTTGAAGACCCTATTAGGAATTAAAGGGTAGGAAATGGAGTTAATTAAGAAGTGTGTGCGGTGCGGATGAAATCCGGGAGGATTTGGAAAGCGGCAGATAAGAAGTAGGTGAGAAAAGGATTAAGAGAGAGAGGAGAGGGGATAAAGAGATGGGCGGAGTTTATATTGTTGAGGACTAGGGTTGGTGGGGAGAGGAAGGTGTGCGCTGAGGATGCGGGGCGCCCTCGCGGGAGGTAATTCAATAAGTGAGCTTGGGTTGGAGAGGACGATGAAACGAAGGAGTAGGAAATGCGGTGGACAAAGTGGAGGAGAGTTCTCTACGGATGACGTAGCAAGCGAGTGAAAAATAAAAAAAATAAAATCAGCAAAGTTAATGGAAAAAAGGCCCAAGAAGTAGTAATGAGGGGAATAATTGACCCTTAAGGCCAGGTAGGAAGGCATGAGAGGGTAAAACTCAATAGTAAATGTGGGGAGGAGTTTATGCAAAGAGAAAGCCGGTTGAATTAATGACTACGGGCGTTTTAGATTGGGAGTAAGGAAAACACTATGGTTGTCGCAGAGACAAGGGGAAGTAAACGTAAAGAAATGGTGGGTAAATGAGAAAAGGTGGGCAAATACAGGAAGAAATGCAGTTTTTTATAAAGTTTTATTTATTAGAGCCAGGGTAATGAACTGGATGGGATAAAATCCTTGGTACTCCTTAATAAATTCCATCCTGAAGGTATGGTGCATTTTTGTAAAATTAGTCGAAATATGTACACATTAGCAAGAAGCTCAACCTATAATGGTTGCACATATATACCGTATGGGAAAAAATATCTAGCATAATGCTGAGTTAGATTCGAGTGGTATTGGCTCTTCAGTTATATATACATCTTTCCTCATCACAAGTTTGCAGGCATTTACTAATGATAATGTGGGAAATCATTTGGAAGAAAATGTAATTACTTCAGTGTAAACCAAATTCACCTTGCATACACGCGTTCTTCCAATATAACTCAAGGCTGCAAAGAGTTACTCCATAGTAGATCGTTAAAAATGGCAGCAAACAGGGAAAGGTCAATGGCAAAATGTTTTCTTCCCTTGAGAAATCATACATTTTGATGATATAATGATCAATTATTTCTCGATTTTGCCTTTTAAAATTTGGTTGTATGCTGTAAGAATCATAATAAAAATAATTATAATAATTTCTACAAATTCAACTATTTTATATTAATTTCCACCGAGCAGATAAAATCCTAGGGTGCAAAAAGATTTTTAATATAACATATAATAAAACGAGACATTTATCCACAACGTCAAAGCGAGTGCCCTCATAAACAGGAAGGTAACAAGCTTTTATGGTACTTTAAATACGAATGAAGAAGACTATAGGAAGGTAACAAGCTTTTATGGTACTTTAAATACGAATGAAGAAGACTATGTAAATGCTTTGTCAACTTAAAAATACTTCTATAGGAACAGCAGTTTTGTACGAGATGATTATACAGCAAAGCACTTCCGTTTTCTAAACTTTTTCTGCTATTATTCTTAATTCACAGATAAATTCTCCTTGAAACTTATATTCAAATCATAGATACGTTTCATAGATACTTCAGAAACAATCTTCTAAAGGTGGTTTCATAACCGTTACACAGTGTACCCTTAATTATATCTAATAGAAAAATGAATAACTAAATACTAATAATTCATGCCATCATAGACAAAGGAATGTGACTAATGCGATAAAAACCACATTTGAATTATTGAGACCGAATACCAACAAGCAAGCATAATACCTTTACCCTCTGAATTTCTGTCTTCTCAACTACGTCTAGTGGATGGAAACTCGTGATATTGAAAAGTTATATACTTAGCGGCTGCAGTAAGAGAGCTATCTGCTAGATATTGGAAAAGTCAATGAGGAATGATTTACATTAAGCATCATATTCGTGACTGATCAAACTAGCCAGCAAGCCAAAAAGTTACAATGATGGATAAGTGCAATAAAATATCAGTTTAATGAGAACAGGATGAGAATCATTGTAAGCAAAACGTGAATTGTGAGATTTTTGAGGAAGGTGTAGCCTAAGTATGAGAAAATTGATTAGATTATAACTGATAAACAGCAAGGTGGATGCAGTTGATTTTGTTTAGTACTGAAATTGTGAAAACCATGGTGGAAGAGAGGACGTTATGACAGTGAAACGTTGGTAGAAAAAGGGTAAGCCTGTCGTATAGAAAGAAGGAAGTTATATGGAATGCGCAATTGAAGAAAGGTTTTGTAATGCTTATTCTGTCAGGTTGCGTCATGTTAGGTGGGGCTAAGAAATAAGTCGGTGTCCACGCTGTCTTCATTGAAGATCTGTGTTTAAATATATACTACAAAATAAAAATACTCATTTTCTCACGTCCATAAAAACAGATTATCAGTTTGGCACGAAGTACTCGAAGAATAAAAAATAATCATCATAACCTACATGGTGCATTTCAAAGGTAATGAAATTATTTTTTGAAATGATTAATTGAATAGATTTACACAAGCATTTAAAATTCTTCGAATTGCTGTCCTTGGGCTTCTATACATATTTTCCAGCGATTCTACCATGACCGGCACGCACTCTAAAAGGCGTTTTCGGGGATCTCTCGTGAGATCTTCGTCATGGCTGATTGGATCTCTTCTATGGACAAGAACGGCTCCTTTCAGGGCTTTTTTAATACAAGGGAACAAAAAGAAGTCTGGTAGGACCACGTCAGGGCTATAGGGGGGGTGGGGCAGCTTTGGCACCTGGCATTTGGCCAGGAACTCGTGAACTCGTAGCGCGTTGTGTCAAGGCTCGTTGTCGTGATGGAGTTGCTAGGTAGCAGAGATGTCTTTACTCGTCCTGATGACCCTTTTTCGGAGTATTTTCAGCAAATACACCTAGTAGGTAGCCTTAACTGTCTGTCTTTGAGGAATCAACTCCTTATGGACAACTCCTTTACTGTCGAAAAAGAAACTGATCATTGTCAAATACGTAGAAAATGTTCACTTGAAATTTTCGCTCGGTTGGTCTTTCGTGACACGGTCGGCGTGCAGAAATTTACAAGAACTGACGCCTTGCCATTTCCAAAGTTTTGAGAGCACTAAGATTGGATTCGTGACATAGCTTGGTGTCCCTATCACCTACTGCAAGTAACTCGAATCTACTCTGACCAATTGGAGCGGCTCGGGAAATTCCACGGCATTATTTTTGGAACTCACTTTGTATTAATCTTGTAGCTTTAAGAGGAGTTTATGAAGACATTCAAGAAAGTTCAAGGATCTCGCAAATATTTCTATGATCTGTTGTAAAAAGATTCAATGATAATGCGTGGTAATGTTTCTTTCAGATCTTATCCTTGTAGGCATTAGGTATGGAAAATTGATGATCTTCAAACTAATAAGATAACCTCTTCTAATAAAAGTTGGCAGCATAATAATCTGCACTTAAAAAGAAAGCTGAGCTCTTATTTCAAAGACTCATAAGTAGTGAGAAACAATAACATTTAAACGGTAAGAACTCTTCAAATAATTGTGATAGTAAATCATTTCCCCTACTTTCACGAGAATAAAATCAATTAAATATGTAAAGAAAAAAATGATAGTAATTGTTATCAAGAACCAAAAAATACTAAGGCTTATAAAAATTAAGGAATTCTTGGATCTTAAACTTAGGGCACACAACTAGATTAGGGAGAAGGATGGCGGGATGAAGTACAGGGGGTTAGGTAGAGGAGAACGGGAGGAAACGAGACAGGAATTATCCTGCAGACGAAGCTCCGGAAGGTAAAAGTTTGAATGATCGCCTCCTCTCGGCATCCACCAGAGGTCCCGATGGTTGCGTTGCAGCTCCGCGATACGACCATTTCCCACAACTCCCATCCGAGCCGCTGTTACCTACACGCATCCTCAATTTCGGGATCAATTCAGAGCGAGCCGACAGCCATCGGATGATCAGTCTTGTAATCTCTAATTCGATCGTTCCACAGGTAGTAACGCAGCTTGACGGACGCACCGGCACACCGGACGGCCGGGGGTGAGGGCTGGAGGCGGCGCGCATGCTCCATGTCTTCCTGCCAATGTGTGCGGCCCTCCGCTGGGCGGAAGTGTTAACGATCGTCAGTCGCGGTGGCGGAAAGACTCGAATGTGGAGACCGACCGCATGGAATTGCTCATTGCGGGGCCTCCATTTCATGCTTCATCCTGTTTAAATGTTCAGAACCACTTGAGAAATGCTGTTTCAAAAATCTGAAACTCTGTCTCCGCATTAAAATCGGCTATTGTTTATTTGAAAGATGCCTCATCTCATTATGTATCGTAATGTGTTGTACACAAAGTATAACGTTCCTCCATTTTTCAGCAGCTACTGTTACTGATAGATGTTCGCGCAGAGTGTTCTTCTACGTATAATACAAGTGCAACATAATTCCGAGTTCAACTACAATTCTTCGCCCGTTCTGAGCCATAAAGCTGCTTAATCGGGTATTCTACATCCTTGTCATTTACACTAGAAAATAATAAATACTTTCACCTCCAGAAAACTTTTGTAGTTTTTTTAATGAAAAATATAGTTTTTTCAGGGACCTAATTCAGCACAGATGCGTGTAAACATATAGCTATAGTCTAGTGTAGATTTGGTGAAAATGTTATGCGTGAAACCCAAAGGAGCTGGAAGATAAGTAGGGACGAGTGTTAACATTTATAATTATTATTAAAAGTCCACATGTGCTGATAGACAGTGTCAGGTGGCACACAAGTCCCAAGTAATCACAAAAGATAATAGATAAAATCAGTCAGTAAAACAAAAGTACACTTAAAGGAAATTTCCAAATACAAATCTCTTTAACAAAACAAGAGAATCCCCATCTCATTTATATAAATCAATCAGCAAGAAAAAAAGATAAATTAAAAAAATTAAGCTGTTGCATATAATACAATACATCACACATCAATCAAATTATTACATATATTCCTTATATCTTTTCTTAAAAGTATACACTCTGTTAGGAAAGGGCTCGAATATTTTTGCAGGTTAGGTGTTACAATCAACAATTGTTTTATTTGGAAAAGAAAATTTTTTTTATTCGTTCTTTCTGCCCGGCATTTTACCTTAAATTTGTGGTCATTTCTTCCAATAAAATTTGGGTTCCCCGCCTCTTTCCTAAGATCTGCCCAAGCTTTCTCCCCCTTTAGCATGCGGAACCCTTAATGTTAATTCCCTTGATAGGAATATTTTTGAAAAGCGGAATGTGTATGTTAGTTTGAATACCGATTTTGTTCAGCTAATGGGAATATCTGAAAATTATAGTCCTTAGTCTTCCCATATATTTATGTCAGCAAGAATTCTCGTTGTGGGTGACATTTTGGAAAACCATATGAAAGTTGTTTAAGCTCTTGGGTTTAAATAAGTTAGTTTAGTAAAAGAAACCAAAAATAGTCGTCAATAAAGCCCTCAGCATCACGAATATCACGACGGTGTCACAGTCGTTAACGTCAAGTAGGAATAAAAGAGGTCCGAGAGCACTTCCCTGGGGAGCACCTGAAGTAACTTCTACTGTATTTGAGCTAACTTCATCGTTCACTGCTCTTTGTACCCGGCCATTTCAAAAGTCATTAGTCCCACCTCGGATATTTTATCTAAGCCACAGGCTTCTAATTTTTCGAGCAGGTAACAAAGAGATAATTTGCCGAAAGCTTTCTTAAAATCTAGAAACATTACGTCCACTGAAACATTGTTCTCTACCGAAATAAGAATATCATGATCAAAAAGCGCAAATTGCGTCTCGCATGATTAATTTTTTCGGAAACCGTGCTGATTTTTTATTAATACCTCCTGATTATCGAGGCATCTCACAATCGAACTAGTTACTATGTGTTCCATAATCTTGCACAAAATAATTGGGAGGGAAATAGTTCTGTAATTACTCGGTTCCTCCTTGTCTCAATTTTCCAATATAATTAGTAGGTTAGCCGTTCTCCAATTTATGGTAACCTTGTGATCTACCAGCGAATTCTTAAATATTATTTCTAGATACGGAGCCATTTCTGAAGATGGATTCTCAAATATATGAGCGGGTATTTCGTCGGACCCGGAGGATTTATTAGGCTTAATATTTTTTTAGCAAGCCTTTTAATCCATTTTAGGAGATTTAAATTTAGGGCATCGGTTGACCGGCACGATTTGGTAAGCTACCGGAGCCATTCGGTTAGATACTGGTGAATACGCTTTAAAAGAAGGAATTTACTATGTTAGCGTTTTCCAAACAGCTCATTACTCTTTCACCTTCATCATTTTTGAGTGAATGAAGAGTTGACTTATTTCCCTGAACTTCTCTGACGTATGACCGAAATACTCTTAAATTCTCTTTCACATTTTCCTCAAAACGTTTTCATTTGAATCCGCTGAACGCTCTCCGAAATTCAGTCTTGGCATTTGCCCTAGATATCTTGAAATCATAAGTGATCTCATTCTTTTTGTCGTTAGAGATATCTTCCCTAATATTTTTCGTCTTAGTGTGACATAGCCTTTGACATCGCAATTCCTTTCGAACATCTGCGTTGTACCATATAGGTTCTGTGCTATCTTTTATAAATTGACTGGGAATGAACTTGTTCACTCCCAGTAAATCTATATTCTGTAGCACGTACTTTAAGCAATTTTATTCTTTACTTAAAAAAGTTAATTTTCCTTTTAGGTTTCTTATTTCGGACCCCATGCAGCGAAAACTTTGAATGAACTACCCTGCGGTCAATAATTTCTTTAAAAGTTTCAAATAAGTTTATAGTAATATGCGTTGCTAACAAATCAAGAATATCATAACCTCTAGTTGGTGAAGTTATCATTTGATCCAAGGTGTTCTACATAAAAGAAGTCAATGGGGATTCACAGTTGTCTTTGTCTTAACCTGTTTCAAAACTATAAGAGTTGTGTCCAAAAGCTATCCGACCTGCGTTCTTATCTTCGCATAGGTGATATTCGTCATCATCCAGTCCGTAGAATCCTACTACGTAGTCCCTATTTGATTGAACCAAACGCTCCCAGCGGTGCCTTCACATCTTAAAGGTGTCCTTGAGCAGAGGTTTTGGAATGGCCTATAGCTCCGTCGCGTCGCATTAGTCTGAATCGCCTCGATGTCTTCGAACGACTTTCCTTTTAGCGCCTTTTTAATTTTGGGAGCATCCAAAAGTCGTAGGGAGCTATGCGGGGTCTGTACGGAGGCCGGCAAAGCTGTACAATCTCGTGTTTTGCCAAAAATTCCTGCACCAGGTTCCATGAATGCGCTGGCGCGTTATCATGGTGAATAAGCCAGTCACCGCTTTACCAGGGACGCGGTCGTTTTCTTCTCACGGAATTACCCAATCTTTTCAGAACTTCAGCGTAATATTTTTTACTGATCTGACCCTCTATTTTTTAAAGTTTAAATGGTTATCTTCCCCTCCATTGTACAGTAATGTAAAATTAATGCTCCACCAATTCCTACTGCCCTTTAATCTAACCGCGCACAATATTAATGTATGTGTTTCCTTTTTTTCATCTCCTACTTTATATTATCTAATTGCCCTGTCCTCAATATCGTCCAAATATTACAAGTTCTTATTATGTTTAGTTTATTTGGCTTTCTCATCACTCTTGTTACTCTCTCTTCATCTTTGCAAAGATTTCGTTCATGACGACCACGGGAGTTTTGTCTATCCCGCTGTCATGGATGACACACGATCAGGCAGGTCGGGTTCAGGACACCCATTTGTTATGCCTTTCTTTAGGCCGTGTGAAAACTAATTGAGCTTTTATCCAGATATCTACTTCAATACTAAACGAGCCGACGCCATGACGTGAACGAGACGTAACAGCAACTAAGCCCAAGATAATTTTGATTGGTGGGGCGGGAGTGTATCGTATACTAAGCCCAAAAATTCACAAAATCACAGGGAAAAATGTTTTACATATTTTACTTTCTGTTACCCAGGAAAATCCGGCACTCCGCATTTTTTTTATCTTAGATAAAGCTGAGAATTCACAAATGTATGCTCACAAATCAAACCTTGGCCCTCAGGTGGGTGTCTCAAAAATTTATCACTTGTTTACCAGACCCAACCTAAATTGCTACCGAATATTTATATATATATATATATATATATATATATATATATATATATATATATATATATATATATATATATATATATATATATATTATATATATATATATATATATATTTTTTTTTTTTTTTTTTGAGAAGAAAGAGAGTTTTTAAGAATTTCGTAAAAAAAATGGAATACCGCCAAGAAAATATGCAATAGCAAATGTTACAGAAGCAAAGAGTTAAAAAGCTAACCTCTGGAAGTTTTAGTTTTCCCATCTTGTTGTCGGTTCATATCCATTTAACACTGGATCTCCAATCTCACTTTGGTTTTTGGCTTGTGTTTTGTTATTATTTGTATCTGGTGTAGAAATAGTTATATTCTTATTGATAACATACTTCCGTTTTACTTATCCTTTGATTTTGCGTTGCATAATCAGCAGCCATATTTTCATTTCTCTCTGAAAATGGCTACACATATTTTAAAATACTATGGAGTATTTCTTAATCTCGGGCATATTTTCATGCTTCGGAATATAGTTTAAAAAAGGCCTTTTACTATTCGCCTCTAGAATCATATCGAGCGATTACAATTTTCATATTAGCTCAACCGTTGTCTCATGTTCTCTTTTATTTATTGTTGAATATAAAAAAATTATGCGATGAGTTGCCCGCTGCATAAATTTTATTTGTGCTTATTCTTTATCAGCATGATGAGATGTTATTTTGATATTATTTCTAGTGTATTTATATCACACCTAAAAAAGGATTAATTAAATTCCATTTTCTCTCTTCATAAGACATTTCGATTTTTTCTAATAATCTGGCGTATTCGAAATATTTAGCTAATGATGATTTACTTTCAGTTCGTTACCGTTCAACAAAAACGTTTTGTGCAGACGAAATGTACAGCGATAAAGTGGCACAATTCCTTGCCTCTATTAACAATACAGGCGGATATCTCGCAATACAATAATCTTTCATTCCAAATAATCCCTTGCGTCTATCATTGAGTTTATGCGGCCAATCCTACTGTTGCCCCTCTAGCTTTCATAACGTTCTCACCTGTATCAAAGTCTTCATAATCCCATTTTCAAAAAAGACGCTCCTGACTTATTTTTGGCCACCATCTTCAGATTCTGAAGTTTGTCTTGGCCATCATGTGTGCGTGTTTTTGAGTGATCATCCTTTTCTTTCTGTGATTATGTAAGATGTTAATCTTGGTTCATATACCTCTAACTTACGGTTCCTTTTTAGCCGGAAAAAGGTCTGAGAGAAAGGCCAAATGCCCAAATTATTTGCAAGGTAAGTGTACTTTTACTGGTTTTCAATGCATATTTTTCGTGTTATGTAGTACCGACCAAGCCTTAGTCTTTATATATATATATATATATATATATATATATATATATATATATATATATATATATATATATATATATATATATATATATATATATACATATATACATATATATACTTATATTTATCAAATCGGTGCACTCCGAAAGTAATGCAATAAAATTTCCAAGGCCGACCCTAATCGTCAAAGTTGAAAAAAACTACTAGAACTAGGTAGCAATGACACAAAGCTATCCTGCAAAACTGGTTTTAGTAATCTACAAGTTGTGAAAGCGGCATTTTTTTAAACCTCTGGGCAATGCATTCGCCTATGTAAAATGAAGTGCATTTTTTCCATGACAAAAGATAAATAATGTTTTTTGAGACGGACTTAGAGTGGGAACGAGGTGATGGGGCAATAAGGGGATGTGAGCAGAGGAAAACATGTCTATTCTGATAAGCAGACATGTTTTAGAATGCGGGCGGTCGCAAGTAGGGGAAAGGGTTGCTGTGAAAGAAATTCTCTTCGAGATGGCCCATGAACAGATTGGCGCATGGTGGTGCCGTCCTATTTTCCATCGCTGTGCCTTTGGTCTGTAGGTAAAAACAATTTTGGAACGAGAATGCGTTTTTTTTAGGACGAAAGTGGCGAGATTGATGAGAAATTCAGTCGAGGGGCGCTGGGGTAGCTGCCGTAGAGAAATATAATACCTGAGGGAGGATAAACCTTCTGAATGGGGAATTCAGGTAACTGGGGTGTTCTGGGGTTTGGGGGTTAAAGTAGGGATATGTCTTGGGAGGTTAGGCCTTCTTCTGGTCCCGATTGGAGAAGCCGAATAACTGTTAGGAAAATTGGTGTGAGATCATTGGTGAGAGTGGTGAAAGTGGATTTATCATTGAGGTGACCGAAAGCTTTCGAAATATAATCATTGGTGTTTAGAATTACAACTGAGGAGTACACACCAACATTAAAAGAGTCACCCATAGGCCTCTATCATTCTGTTTCAGTAACCATGTTTTTACGCCGTATATAACTACGTTTCATATCAACCAAGTCTTTACCAGCCTTTTCTTAACATTATTACTCAACCTCTCTGTCATCGACTCCTTCTTCTTTGGGAAAGTTTCTTTTCCTAGCGGAATTCTTCTCCTTACTTCCCTACTTCTTTGAACAAGTTGGTCCAAAACACTTCCAAGATACGTGCACTGTTCTTCCTACGATAACTTTTGCCCTGTATTTAAATGTTAAGCTCAGCTTTTTACTTCCCTTCTTTTTGGAAAATCGCATAACCTTTGTTTTTTTAATATTCATTCTCATCCTATATCTATCGCACTGAATTTCCTGTTCTCTTATCAATGCTTGAAACCCCTTGACTGACTGGCTAACTTACAAATTAGAGCTTCGACATCAGAAAACATAACTGATTTTATAGATTCCCTTCCAACTTTTACTTTTACCTCCAGCTCTTCTCATGCCTCTTTGATAATTTCCTCCCATATACGTTAAACAGAACTGATGATAATGGGCAACCCTAACTAACACCTCCTCCTAAAACTGTCCATTTGGACTCTCCGTTCTCCACTCGCACCTGAGCAGTTCGAGACAAGTACAGGTTGCGGATTAGCCTCATGTTCCTCCAATGAATTCCTTTTTTCTGAAATACACTGACTAGTTTTTCCCAGTTCGTCCTATTTAACGCCCTTTTGACATCAATGAAACAGGCAAATGCAGGGAATGGTCCCTGCACACGAAAATTCACATAACTTTTCTTTCGACCAGTGCTTCTCCCTTTCCAACCTAGAATCTCTACCCGGTTCAGCCACCAATATAGAGGTGAAAACTCGAAAACCCGCATATATACTAGCTTCCCGATCTTTTAAACTTCGCACCCTTAGCAGCTATCTTTACTTTCCTTCCCAGCATTCCCTGCACCTTCCTCCCCCAGACTCCATGTTTTTCACAGAGAATTTCCAGTCTTACTTGGAGAAGGCCTCGGAGAAGGGCGAAAGCTCAAACAATCTACAGTGTGATTTTCCTCTATTTGTTATGTGTTACCTGTTTCTTTTTGTGTTGTATTTTACCGCAGGAAGCTATTGCGGGACTTGAGAGAGGCTGACAAACTGTACAATCTGGTTTTTTGCCAACATTGCTTCACAAGGATCGATGATAGCACTGGCGCGTTATTGTGAAGAAGAATCCAGTCACCTCTTGACAAGGTCGTTTTTTTCTCACGGCATCACGCAATCTTTTCAGGACTTCAACGTAATATTCTTTGTTGGACGTCTGACCTCTTGGAGTAAATTCGTACTGCACAACAACCCCAAAGTCAAAAAAATAATAAAACGCAGATCAGATACTTTCCGGTATCGGTCGTTATTTTTTTTGGCACATGGATTTCTATAATCTGTCGTTGAAATCTCCTCCCTTACGTAAAATCGTGGTATATTTATTAAGAGTACGAGTATAATTCGTCTGTAGCCATTGGTGACCGCCCAGTTTCAATGTGTGTAATATCTTAGAAGTTTAACGGGTTTAAAGCCTTCGTTGCATTTTATTATGATGCATTAATTAAAATCTGAAATAAACAAATAATTTGATAACTTTGATAATACAAATGCCAAATTCTATTGAAATATTTAAAATGCATTTTTTCCTTGATTTACTAACGTATGCCTAAGTCAAAGTACTTGAAAAATCACTATCCAAGCAAAGCAAAAGATATTCTAATTTATAATACGCACGCAATATATTTTTGTGATAGCTACTAATAAGTTTCCTCCTTGGATTAAAAATTAGACATAGTTTTACAACTAGTCGTTAGAAATTTCATCCAATATCAGTGTCGTTAGTTGAGAGAGCTTAGGCAGATAATTTTTTACTTCTATTTGAAATATTGGCAGAGTTTTTGGCATAATAATTAATTAAAATGTTCACATGCTTTCGAATTATAGGTTGGTACTAAACTTTAACTCAATTTTTGGCTTTCAATGTGGTCTGTAATTACATATGAATAGTCGTAAAAAACAGCCGCATATATCATGCATTTGGCAGAGCAAAACCAAATATAATTGTATTTTTCATTGAGGTAAACATTTTACCCCAATTATTAATTACTTGTCATTGGTTGGAAACACCAGAAATAGGAATCCTTTGGCAATCGCGAAAGAAATAGCTGTGTAACATTGCTGTAACTTTGAATTTAATTTTTATAAGTAATATCTAAGGAACATATGATGTTTAACGGTGCACCCTTAATCAAGACAATCGTAGATTAACAAATAATATTGGGGAAATTACTTCAATAATATAAGATTTGATCTCCTTAAACTTTGATATTCTGAGGAGGTTAATCGTCGTATCTTTTCTTCAAGCCATCGTTCACCAGATTCCCACTTACTTCGAGGGGACAACAGAGAGAATCCGGAAATCGATTATTCCAGGCATCCGCCATTTCGTGAAGCACATACCTAGGTGTACGTACTAAAGTGATTCGAGATACCTGCGATAGCTCAACCATGCCTCCAACTCCGGGGTCACCTGCTCGCTCACCGCTGGCTACTCATTGGGTTCTGGCGCTGTCTCCAAGGAGTGGGCATGAAGGGTGCGAGCCTTGAGCATGAAAAATGCAGCACTCATTTGCTGACCGCAAACCTTCAACGTTACCGCTTCCGGTCTTTTTCGCTCTACCTCCATCAATCCTACAATAACTTTCCCGCTCCTCAATAACTAACGATTCTTCAACATTCTCCCTACTATTCTCATTCTCTCCTCTCGTATTATTTTTATGCCCACACTTTACCACTTTCAAGCGGTATCTGAGATCGTTTTTCGTTCCTATGACTTTTCAGATTTTCGCTTAATTCCCCTAACCTCTATAAGTTAGCCATATCTATTGGTTTAATCTTTAAAATAGCAAACCCTGCTTCTTAGTAGTGAAATTATATTAAATACTCGATAGGACTATTTCTAGAATTTATTTTTTTTGCCTAAACTTGCCAAAGAATGTTATTAAAAGAATAATTAACCTTCTTTCACGTCACAGAATTATTTTACTGACAATTTTACGCTCTTTCATCTGACGTTACACAGCTGACTTTGGTGATGAAATGGAAATATATAAATTGATTTAAATGCAGTGAAATCTATTAACTATAGACGGGGTAGATAACCAAGGTACCGAAAAAACATTCCGGAATTTGCAGGTTCCCACGCATATGATTTTGAAGTCCTGGATAGGGGAAATATGAACTGACATGAGGAATAAAAATTTAAGTATGATGAGAATGCCAGTGGAATCCACAAAAAATATTAATTTGCTTAACGGACTATTAACGGCTCATCGCACCGTGCTAGTTGGCAATAACTTGGTCGACGAATTAAACATTTTTGCGTGGATTAATTGGCCTTATCTCAAGGTCTGAGGTTATCAGCAACACATTTTACGCTTTCTATCGACCACGTTTATTTTTAATTAATAAATTACATTTACAAATATGGAGTATATAAAATTTTAATATGTATTTCTTTATCATGAATAATTAGAAATATTAGGAAAATGCTTTCCAATACACATTAATTCGTCTTATTTACCACTCTTTAATATTGAGAAAGATAGATTGGAGATTGTGGCATACATTATTCTCAAAACAAAGCGATAGTCAAAAACATGTAGGATAGATTTAAAAGAGCACAAATGTTTTCAATGAATTTGAATATAAATACCATGCCTCCAACTCAAGGCTGAAGCATCATTTGAAATGAGATATATCGTATCAACTCAACGATATTCTGTCCAGTAATTCGAAATTGCGTGCCTGTAAAACTGTGGAAACAGCTAAAAGAGTGTGAGTCTAATTCTGTATTACACGGACAGCGAATTCTTTTCCTTCATCGGAACATTTCCACTTGTGGAATGTCTCGCCAAACTAGGTATATATAAAAATATGACAAAAATAAATAACCTAGATATAACCAGGTTCTACATAAGAACTTCAGTCAGAATACTGCAGATCTGACTCAGAAAATGATTCATAATGACACGTTTTCTGTACATGCCTCACGTTAGATACTTCACTTTCATCGAATTTGAATATTTTGAAATCAGTGATTTGCACATGGCGTTATGGTACACTCAATAGAACTTTTGATGGAATCCAAAAAAGAGCTTGACCATCAAATTCAACCATCTATGAAGCCACAACGGCAAAACCAGTAGGTCTTTTGCCTCTTACCATAACCCAAGGAAAAACTCGATTTTCATTACGCTTTATCATAAATCTATGCATTATCCCTGGACGGGCCCCAACCCAAAGTTGAAAACTAAATTTATTTAAATTTAAACTATGATCGCCTTAGCTGCAATGCTTTACTCATATATCTTTGCTACCGAATCATATCCTCAAATTTCCATTATAACCGAGAGGAACAAATACTAAAATATCATATCATGTATGGCCTTCAAAATACTAATTCAGGAATGTTGTCATTTAAAAGCTGTTTCTTCAAATTTCCTTATTTAATCTTGGTCTTTTCTTTCCTTTAAATCCGACTTATCGGTGGAATTTTCTTTGCTACCCAAGTCATTACCACCCAAAAATAACCCCTAGCCTTCCCACCTACTTTACTCCACTCTTTTGCTTTTGTGTCTTAGGTAGATTTTTACTCAGAGTTATGGTACCGCACCCACATTTATGCGTCCATCCCTCTTCACTCATCTTTTGCTAAAGCAATGAGTGTATGGTGCCTTGCCCATCAAGGAGGAAGCAACAAGGGAGTGCTTAGTAGATTTAAGTGTTGGGCGAGGCGGAACTGGTGGAGCGAAGGGTTTTGAACGATGACGGAGAAAAATTTTTATTTTAACAGGATTAATCCGCTAGTGATAAAAGTTTCACAGAGCCTTATTATTACTGCTCATGTTTTACTCCCCCATGTTCCCTGTTTTTAAACGATCCGGAGAAATATATAAACCCTAAGGCCTGGTATTAACTTTTTCATGCTGTAGATCAGTTTTATCGCGCTTCTATCTGCACTTTATGCGAGGCGTTTTACGGCTTGGAGACCCGATAATTTAGTTTTCCTCTTTTACTCAATACAGCCATGTTAAGAGATTTAAGCTAATACTGTCCCGTTTCACCAAAAAATGAATGGCTTGCAATCAGCTATGTTGACATACCCGTTTTCTTTATAGTTCTTACGTACTTATATCTCTCCATTAAATGGTAAATTTATTGTGTATCTACCGGAATAATGAAATTGAAACACACTAAATCATTTCAGATGAAAGAACAGATATGCCTACTCTTTGCCATTATCTTTATAATCCTAGACTTCTCAACTTCCATGCTAATATGCTTAAAACGTCATTTCCATCGTGGTAGATCCATAAAAGGAAACTTAGTTTTAGACGAAAGATGTGAAGATAAGTAAACTTACAAAATCTCTAAATCAGTGGCTAATTGATATTTATATTGATAAAAATATTCCTATAATAAATTGCCAGAAATTTTAAAAGTTAATTAAAATGTCCTACATTTCTGGATAGACTGTCTCCCGCTGAAATTAAAATCAATTTGCATCACTCTCGCCTTTCACATTCTTATTTTTTTCAAATTTCTATAGGATGAAAAAATTCAAATTTTGAAATCAAGCTGACATATTTAGTCTAACTGTACGTTTACATTCCTGAAAATATTCCGCAATGATCTCTGTGCTCAGAAAATCTGCTAAAAATGCAATTTTTACTGCAAATGAATCGTTCATATCGACAACGGCTCTTATATTTCTAGACCCATATTTCCACTGCCCTTAAATCAGTAACTATCGGTCATATAGTAGGGAATTAATAAAATATACCATTTAAAAATAATAACAAGGCATTCTTCAACAATTTATTTCCTCGCTATTCTATGACCACTTTAGCTACACAAACGGCAGATTATAGAAATATAACGTAAAAGAAAGATTTTAAGTGTTTACCTATACATATGTAATCAATATATTTTAATGACAGACCACGAAGACCGAAGTTCCGCAGTGTTTTTGAGCTATACCCTTCCACTTTACGTAGTTATCAAATTCTATTAAAATATTTTTAGCTTATTGCTACATTGCAATGTCACGTTTACCAAACTAAGGACAAGTATAGACATTTAAACGATAGTATTGTGGATGTCGATATTTACACGGCGAGGAATAAAACGTGGTCGAGTGATGCAACTCTCAGTTAAAATCCACGAAACAAAACATATGGTTCAGTGCCTAAGAATATTTCAGTTGAAGCATGATGTTGCCTCACTGAATTGATATATGATTGTTAATAAATGCATAATTATATATCCTTGTGATGATATTTTTAGCAATTTAATATTTTGGGGAAAAATAAAACCAAAAGTTACCCTTGAACAAAATTAAGAATAAATAGTTATGAAATAATGAACATGGCTGTTATGAAAAATTTGTAGCACACAATTGGTTGACTTATCGTGTACCAAAGAGTTTCAAGAAGGAATTTAGTTTCACGTCACATATTCGTAAATTTTGATTTTTCCATGTTCAACGACTACGATTTATATTTCACTATTTTATATACAAGTACATGCTTTCAGATTAATTTACTGGTTAGTTTGTCCATGTAAGTGGGATTATACACACTATTTCATCAAATCCATATTTTCGTTTGATTAAAACTATAACATTAATAAATTAAACGATTGGGCATTCCGTAGAATATATTGGTTCTGAGTTTAGTTAAAATGAGTGCATTTTTTTTCACCAAATATTTGGTGAAGAAAAATGCACTCATTTAACGCTGCAGTTATAGAAATAATTTTCCATTCAGTTATTTATCCCATGTTAATCCGCCCAATAAATATAAATCTAATATCATTTCCGGTACCTTGTTAAACGCCGAGCTTTATTTAATACCCCCACTTAAGATTCCCTTTCAATGCATGTAAATGGTTTATGATGGCAAATTGTTTCAAAGGATATATTTAAATCGACGTGGTGAAGTTTAATCGAATAATAATAAAAGCATTAAGGATGCATATTTATTGATTCCTCCGGAATACTTCATGAGATTGTTTGTTTAACGTTCGGTCGTTCAGCAAAAGCAGTTTTCACTGCACCGCGAGCATTCATGGAAATGTCCCGATGAGACAAATGGGAGCTATGAGTGCCACGTATATGAAACCCAGGTTTCTACCCACCTCGTGAACTACGTGGAAAGAGAAATACATTTTCCATTACAGCTTAATTCTACAGGATGATGAAAACATTTTAACTTTGATTTGTAACATACTTTGGGTACATAATTTAATTTAAATTTTTAGTTAACGTAGGGTATAATATTTTTACATGGATTTACGATTATTGGCAGTAATATCAAAAGTACTCAGTTTATAGGAAACGGTTTGCTCGTAACATGTGCTTACAATTTTTACACGGTTTTTGTGAAGCTGAAGGCACCCAGAGACTTAAAACAGAATGTAACGCTGGCTTCACAGTCAGTAGAAAAGTGCTCAGTTCATAAAATACCACATTCCTTCTCTCTATCACGGTCTAAATAAATTTTTAGAGACCAGGGAAGCCTGGAGAACTATTGCAAACCAATACTCCGATATATTCTCTGTGATAATGATGTCGTTAAGCTAGTTATTTAAATATTTTTATACAGAAATAATAAATGTCATTAGGTGAGACAAATATTCGTTTGACAATAAATTGTCATAATTTCCAAGAGAAAACAAGCCAGCCTACGGAGCATCCGCATACACCTCAGATGCACCTGGGAATTTCTGATACATGTAGAATTTAGAGGTCTAATCTTATAAGAAATGCTTAAAACGATACTGAGCATACTACAAGTACAAGTTTACTTACACCATTCTATGACATCAAATATTATTCGAGCTTAATTTTTCCGATCGACATGCCTGCCATTATTATCCTATCTTGTCTTGCACACAGTCTCTATTTCGGAAAGCTCGTTTCGGAAAGTTGTGACAAATATCACATGACAAGAGTAAATTTACAAGTATTAATTTACAGTGATTACATCAAAGGGTATTTTTTGCATTAATGAGGGGGTTGACAACAGAAAATAAGCAATCTAAGGTAAAATAACAGACTAGGATTGGGGAAATTTTGCGAAAAAGAAACAAAGACAGTTATTTTTACAGTGCGGAACAGATATAGTATAAGTAAAAAGTGAAAATGTGGAAAAAACTGTTGTAGAGCATAACGAGGGCCAATAAAATGTTAAACCAATGACGTGTGTTAAGAATATTTGATAAATGAGGTAAGAGTAGAAAGGTTGGCAAATATTTTAATTAAATTATTTTTTTAATTACAATCATATTAAGTATGCATGCAAGTATCATCATATTGTAGCAAACGTTTATATTATCCGAATATCTCCGTTTTTTTGATGTGGACAAAGACCAGCATTGCTCTTCTTCAAAACTATGCATTTTCAAAACATTGCTTTTCCTAATAATGTTTAATATGAGTACGCAAACCAGAAAATAAATTTTCCTGAAAAATATTATCATCCACAGTTGAACAAGTTCAAAGTATACTGGTCTAAATATCAAATATTTTATGGTAGGTAGCCCTGTGAAATGTTCTTCTAATAATTTTGGAATTGGTTTTGGTAGGCTTAAAGGACGCTTACTTAAGGGACGTATAAAAGAAACGAATTTCAAAAAAATTATTAATATGCTAATCAAATTATGTGAGTGTTAAAATAATTGTTAATGGATGACATTCTCTACGCAGAATTGTGAAAAACTATTTAAATACATCAAATTTAAAAAAATACATGGAAGTATTGACATTATTGACAAATAACTTTGCCAAATATTAACTTGAAAAAATGGGAAATATAAATTCAGCATGACTTGCATCACATTTTTTTTGTTTCAGTTTATTAGTGAACAAATTTATTTCCTTGATTGATATATTTCTTTGTTGCCATTCCCCGTTTTGAATGTCTATTATTTATCGTATTTTTTCTTCTTATTATACAACTAAACATTAACCTTAATGAAAAGTTTTGCAAAATATATCTAAAACATGTATCTATTCATCTTAGCATTAGATAACTCTTCATGATTCAAACTTGTTTCTTAAACTGTCTATGGCGTACTTACGCCTTTATGAGGAATTTTCTAACAAAAATAAAATCTGCTTATAGAGGTATTGCAGAAACATTTAAAAAGACTTTCGAGAGTACATAAGCTATTCAATTTAAGTAAATGATATGATAAGTGTACCTACTGCAGACCTGAAGAACGATAATATATTACGAGAAACCGCGATAGATAACGCGACAGTAACGTTTTAACGAAGTACTCCACTAATTTCCAGTACAAAGTGGTAATTGCAGGGTGTAAATAGCATTCGCCTTGATTGGGATTGGAACCCAGATACCTCGATTTCCGGTCGAGTTCTTTAGTCAGTTAATCTATTGAGAGTCAAGGTAAATAATTTTTAACCTCTGCCATTGTTACCATAATAAAGTAATATTGTCTGCATCTAAACATGCAAGAAGAAAAAAAGGATACCATGAACCCAGATACCTCGATTTCCGGTCGAGTTCTTTAGTCAGTTAATCTATTGAGAGTCAAGGTAAATAATTTTTAACCTCTGCCATTGTTACCATAATAAAGTAATATTGTCTGCATCTAAACATGCAAGAAGAAAAAAAGGATACCATGAATTAGTAGCTGCTCTTTGGTGCTAAGGAAAAAATGAATCGGCATTCAATTAGCCGTATTTGAAATATTGATTTGAATACGGCTAACATGTTTAGCACATCACCTTGATTTATTTGGGTACTGATTGCTCACAATTAACCATTTATATATTAAATTGTCAGAGGCACTACTGATATTTACAATTAAAATTTTGTATAGATAGTATTTATCAACAAATCATGACCTGGAAATAGAAAATAATAAATTCAACAGTTCATAATATCATTTTAATTCCACATTTCATTCTGGCCGCATAAATAACCAAAAAAATGGCGCGTCAAAGATAATCATAAATTTTGTTCAGGGATGAAGTTTCTTCTAAAGAAATTAAAACTATGGTAAATGTATATTTGACTCATCAAATATCTCACCAACTCACATCAAAGTACATGATTGAGACGTATGTTGTTACCAGAATGGTAATATTGCGTATGTGTGAGAAATTTAATGAACTAATAATGGTTGAATAATATTATAGCATATGACATTGGCTTGTTGTTAAATATTTATGATTGGCTCTACGCTTTAGCCTAGGATCACAAAGATTTGTAGATATATTTTCATGGGATGCATCAAAGAAAATCATTACTGCAATCATTTAAAAAAGTGATTGTGCAAATAAATAATAAAATGTCCCCTTTAGGTTTTAATATAAATTCTAACAAAAAGACGATTAAACGAAAGACGATAACTATTATGTTAGCGTTAATAGAAATATAAATAAGCCACTAAAACGCCCCAAAGATGAGGCACTCCACATTTATAAATGTTCTCATACTATGATTGAAGGAAGAGCAAACCAAAAGATGTATGTGCATACATGTAAATGTAATATGTAAATGTGCATTGTATTGTGAATATAAATTGTATGAAAAGGAAATAGGAAAATACAAACGGCCGAGCATACAGTATCTAAGCAAATCATGATGACTATTCAAATTTGAATAATATTTATAACTGTTTACAATGATTTTAATTATTTTAATTCCTCATGGAGGTAAATGGATTGAACAGAGAAAGAGGAAACCGCAAATGCAGAAGTGCAGAAAATTTAAAAAGAGGTCAGCAGTAGCCGATGTCATAGCGTGGCGTATAGGAGAGTGTAGTATCGAAGCCGCCAATATGTACATCAAGAGGTAAGTGCTTATATCCAGGGGGTGGAGCCGAATTGATAGCTTTATCAACATAGTACTGTACATGAGGTTTACTCTAGCTACACTATATTCTACACCCTTAAATTGCTCAGGGCTGAAGCATCAGAAACCACCCCATCATGTCTACATAATAAATTCTTGCAAAGAGACGCTTGATCGAGTATTGTAATCCAACTAATGAAATCAAAGTAAAATCATTAAGGATTCATTGAGAAGCAAATTTTATGGATTAAAAAATGCATGATAGAAATGCGTACGATAAAAGTTAGGTTTAAATATTATTCCTAATTGATTTCAATTAAATGTTATATGTTCATAGTTTGTAACCTAACGCAACTCTTGCAAAGCAAGACAGAAGCAACAAAGGCGCAGAAAAATAAAAAATCAGTTAGGATAGGTACTCGAATATACGTACATATTATTGAATGGCAATATCATTTGCAGAAAATATATTGAATATAAATCCAAAGATGGAGAGAGAAAAATTTAGATGTAATAGGACTATTTTGGATATGAAAGGATAGTAGAAATTCCTGAGGTGACCATTATGGAGCAATATATGGCTTTAATGCAAGATAGGCAGTAAGGCACAGTTAACATACTAAAAGTGGTTTGATAAAAGTATAGTAAATATGGAGAGATTGATGGGCAGAATATTATTAGTAGAGGTAAACTCGTAACAAATGAACTTCGTTATTATTAAGGTATACATGCCACCAGGAAATCATTGGGTTTAAGAAAGCACTAGGGTTTACAATCAGTTAAAGTAAAAAGTCGCGGATGTTCCTGCAAGCAAACATTTGATAGTGATGGGGTGTTGATAAGCGACGGTTGAGGGAGAATGAGATGGTGTTGAGGTGGAATATTACGGTTTAGGATAAAGAAAAGATGACCGGAAGTAGGCAATGGAATTCTTCAACGTCAAGCACAGGTTGAAACCAGCATGATCAACTGGCAGTTTCCCGGGAGTGGTTGAGGACTCCTTTAAATTTTTGCAATCAGCCAAAAATATATTGCGGGGAATATGGTTTAAAAAATGGGGCGTTGGAGCATTAATGTATTAAAAAGGAAAGTGTATCAGCGGGTTGCAAATAAATCATGAGTTAGGTAGGGATCAGGGTATTACCGAGGAAATGTGGTAAAATACAAGGATCAGAATATATTACAGGGTCCGTCAAAATAAGTATCGTGACAGATTCGCTGTAGCCTCAAAAGAGTGATGGATGGATATCCGACCGGTCAGCTCGGTAGAGGAGTTCCTCACCACTCAGGCACTTAAGTTCAGTCGCCTCTGGGAATGCGTTGAGACAGTAGGTGGATTTTGTGACGTGTGATTGCTTGTGGTGTCGTCATGCACGCATGGAGCGCCCCGTCTAGTAACGCTACGCTGTTAAGTTTTAAACTCGGGAAATCCGTGTAAGAGACCCTTGGAATCATTTAGCTGGCTAATGGGGGTGATGTATGAAGCCGTAGAAGAGTGTTTGAGTGCCACAAAATGTTTAAGAAAGGCCAGGAGCTCGTTGAAGACGACTACATCGTCGGACGCCCGACGACCGCACAACCGATGCTAAGGTAGCCAAAGTGAAAAACGTTTTGGACTTTGACAGGCTTTTAACCATGGCCCTTATCAGAGAGGAGACCGACCTTTCAGTCAGAACCGTCTACATCATTGCAACAGAAGATCTTGCAATGAGGAAAGTGTGCGTGAAGCTGGTGCCGAAAAGTCTGGAGCGGGGAACAAAACTGTCGCGGTAGGAAATTTCGCAAGAAATTTTGGACTGCGTCCAGGTACATGAAGATTTTCTCAATAACGTTATTACTTCAAAGGATAGCTCAAAATGAACTCAAAGGATATCGGTTCGACTTCATCGATGCGGTTCAAGCGGTGACCAAAAAGTCTCTCAACAGTATTCCGGAAGGCGACTTCCAATGGGCTTTTGACGAGTGGCAGACGCGCCGAACTAAGTGTATCGATGCAGGAGAAATGTATTTTGAAGATTATTTAGTAATTTTAATGATAACTGCAACAAATTTTGATTTTTGGAACAAGTTCCAATACTTATTGCACGGACCCTGATTATCGAAAAAGGATTATCGAAAGTCGCAAAGAAAGCTGTGGGAACTACATATAAAAAATACAAGGAAATGAAGTATTTTGGACAAAATGATTAGAAAGAAAGAGTAGAGAAGAAAAGGGAAGAATATGAGCACTTAAATATAAGGAGGTATAACGAGTTAAATGACAAACCTAGGCGGTTGACTTATTGAATTAAAGATGAGTAATGGTAAACGCAATGCGAGGATGTGGAAAGACTAGAGAATAAGGGTAAAATCTGCGCACTTGATTTGTGGCTAATTTGAGCATAGTGCGGTGGTGAAGACATTTTTATTTATCTTTCTTTCAATTTGAGATTGGTTGGTAAATGAGCGCTGCTATCAGTGCATCCAACTTATCGATAGCACAAAGCCAATGTTTTTTTAAACAAAATTAGTTTAAATCAATTATATATCATTTTGACAGACGCATAACCTGATTGCCGTACATTTATAATATTTGAAATCTTACCTGTACAAATATTTCATCAGCAAATATTTATGAAGCTTCTATCCGACTTATTGATATGAAATATTAATTCTCCCATTTCATAGAGTTTTGAAACAAGCCTTCATCCTTCTATGTTATGTGTGCATCTCTCTGCAGGTTCTTAAATATGAAAAACAGATTTTTTTAATTTAAAAGTTTATTGCTTTGTTGTTTAAAAGATACTATGTTATCTTTTCACATGTTAGGTTGCTTCAATAAACTCACCAAAAAACCTGTTATTTTAAACTCAGAAAAAATGCAAGTAATTAATATAATGTAAATTTTAAAGTTACTATTTATTAGTAAAATTTGCAGAAGTCTTATTAATTCTTTCCATTTCAGAAATGTTCTAAAATAAGCAAAAACTATCCATTTCTAATGTGAAATGAGATAATACAAAATTTAAGCTTATGGAAGAAAAGGTGCAATAATACGTACCGAATTTCCACCCTTCAAATATCCCTCTCCTTTGAAAAACTCGGTATCCAAAGTAGTGTTAAATAATAAGACTATTGTGACGGATGACAATAAAAAACTAATCATAAAAATAGGCAAAACAGATTATAAACATCGAATTTCCAACGGTAAATTTTAATGAAAAACCTACTACGTCGTGTGGGAAAATTTCAGGCTTCCGACAGAAAAAAAACAGCACTAAATTTCATTCCCTTTATGAGCTCTGAAGTTGTGCATAATAGCGGTGAGATTAAAATTTCGAGAGGGAGAGAGAATAAAAAAGAATTGGCTAAAATGCGAGCCAAGTTTACGCTTGTGTAGATTCGCTCCTTTTTCACCTGAGACATATAAAAATAAATATCCACGCTCTTCTATATTCAGGAAGCAACCGGCGGGTACAGATGTGGAGAAAGGGAAGCGGTATATAGGGATGCGGAGGTAGGAGAGGAGTGGAAGGAAAAAGGGGTCCAGGGATTTCAAAATGAAGGTGGAGATTCGTTGTTTCAGGGGTATAAAACTTACAGATGAAGAGGAAAAAGAAAAAATAATTTGACCCAGAAAATTCTGAAACTCACTCCATTTTTCCATCTACATCCGTATAAATGCCCTAACAGAACCATTAGTATTATATTATTTCAGCGCAGACGTGGTATTTTAACGAAAGCATGTTAGTTTTGAGATGCTTAACTTTGAGATTATGGAAGTAAAGACCAATAGGACAAATTACTGAAGCCGTTCCCGTAATTGTTCCAAGTTATAGCCGAACCGCTGATGAAATTATTGTGCATATTCTAAGCCGTTTAATTACTACGATTATTGGTATTTTGAACTTTTCTGTCACATATTTTTCTGTCGCAGATTTAGATTTGCTGGGTGTGGTTTGAAAGGCTGAAATTTAAGGCTTAAGTTACTTTTACTTCTGTAGCCCGGGATTCATATGCGGGGGTCAGTTAACTGTTGGAGCCACATATCATTCCCCTTGGAAGCGCCAAACAAGAGATTTCCTTGGCCTGGATGCTATTAGGATTCCATTTAATTCCTGATACATCTCTCAAACACTTAATTTTCCTGCAGTCTTATTCAAAGTATATTTCTATTAAACGCTCAGAATATTATTAAATACTAAAAACACTAGGTAATTATTTATTTGGTCACTACGCCAATTAATTATCGGATTCGCACTTGTCACTTACATAAAGTAAAATGAAAACATTGATTTATAATGGAAACAAATACTTCATAAATGTTTCAATTAAATGAAATCAATCATTAATTTAAAATTATAATTTTAAAATATTTTATTAACGTCAAGGACAACTAGATACTGAGATTCACAAGTAAGTAAGAAATGTTTAATAATTGCCTTCAATTTTAATTTTGAGGTCCATTTAGTCACTTTCACAAGTAAACCAAATTATTTCAAAACAAAAATGACTGGCATGTCTACAGATAAGGTAAAATCAATTATTTCCTTTTGATTTTTCCATCAATAAATTTAACTTTAAATTCATTTTAATGCATAGAGTTAGTAAAAACCATTGAGGATACACATGCATTAAAATGTTTTAATTAGACACTCTGATCACTAGCTAAATATGGTAAGATATTGGAAACGGTAGAATAACGAGACAATATTCCAGTATCAGCAGAGAGAATAAAGAGTTGCAAAATTTAAATCTCATGATAGTAATCATGAATATGCTTTGGAGTATGCTATGGTAAGAATGGAGAATTAGGAAACTAAGTTACATACGCTTTATGATTTTACAAACTCAGTAAACAATGTTACCATAACGAACTAATCGTTACATAGATTAAACAATTAGCTGCTATTTTAGCCTTTGTGCCGCAGAAAAATTGGAGTGGGAGTATTCTTTTCAAAAATAATTTTATCACTCAAACTATAAAAAAGAACAAAATTGCGAATAATATGTATATTTATGCATCCAGATTTCCTTTTAGAGCTCAAATATACCTTTTTAGAAACAATGCATTTAATAACGTTATTGTAATTGTTTTGTAGAATTAAGCAACTTCATCAATTGTCGAAATTTATCCATATTGTAAAGTATATTTGCCTGTTACGACCAGTTATGCAATTCATTGAATTGACATGTTTTTCATATACGATGCCGGACCATTTTAAGTGATCTTTAACAACAATTTTTAAGGATTAGAAGATAATATATTCGGTTTTAAAAAATGTTACACATTCTTATTTTATAGTGTCAGTGAGCAATTTCTAAGGGGATGTGTTATTACTTGGCTTTGATGAAGGTCCTAATAGAAAAAGTACCAAGCCTCTACATTAAATAATATTAATCAGCTAGATACCTCCATTTTTCTGAGAACACAAAATAAAATTCACAAAAATGTCTTATGTATACAATGTCATGATTGCATTGATAAAATTGAATACTTAAGAACAGCATATGAAATAGACAAAATGAACAGACAAGGAAGGATGGAAATTTTAGTTCCTTAGTGGTCACAGGTATGGAATTGTGCAGTAAAAATGCTTGTATTCTTTAAAATGTTTTAACAAATTTAACCCTGATTTAACCAATCGTCAAACAGCATCCTATTCAACTATGTTTTTCAACTACTAATCACTCATTAGTGAGTTTCAAGAAGTCATTAGGGATATTCAAATCGGCTATCAGTATATCGTATAGAGATTCACAGATTATTTCAGATATGCACTTATGGCCGATTAAAATCAAATAGAGTGCCAAATGATTCCGATTTTAAATAAAACCGATTTAAATGAAAATAGGCTATTAGTAGTGATTGAAGCTATTAATATTTTAATTGCTTGCATAAATACTGCACACCGGAATTTAAAATATCAATTCGGTGGCATCGTAAATAAAAAGAGCATTTTAATTCAATTAACAAATGGGCAATGAGTTAATATGAAATGAAAGAAACATTGAGCTGCGCAAAATATGTTTGCATAGTGCATGACGCCAAGAAAAGGAGAAATATAAATGAAGGAAATAGAGGAAAATGACGATGAATTAAATGCCATCACCAACGACAGGTAATTCTCGCACTTAACTTCGCAGTTTTGCTTCGACTCTCTATCTCTCATACAAATACAAAAGGACTGCCGATGTCACGTTTAATATAAAATAACTTTTAGAGTAGATACGCAATCGTATATTCTAAGAACTAATGGAATATAACCACGAAAAAGTGGTTAGGTCAACGGCAAAACGAAAAGAGATCATTGAGAAAATATATTCATAGACAATGAAGGGGAATAAGGTTCTCCTTCCGGTGAGAGGTTGAGATTGACGCTAGAAGGGAGACGCAAGAGATTCACATGAAAACATGAATGAAATATAAATTTTCCCAACATGCAATAGCTTAAAAAGAGCGGATATGGTAAATTTATGGACAAGTGTGCATTATTTAAGATAGAAATTAGAATTTACTAATTGAATATACAATTAGAATATACTAATTGAATAATGTAAATATTTCGAGTGCTTATCCTGAGGTGTAATTTTCACACATCCTCCCAGATAAAAAATGAAATATCTTTTCTGTATTTTACAGCATACATATATATGTACGTCTGTGTGTGTGTATATATATATATATATATATATATATATATATATATATATATATATATATGAGATTTCGTCGAAGTAACACGAAAGTGTTGAATAGTATTTAATAAAAAAACTTGTACAGGAACAAGCAATAGAGGAAAATATGAAAAGAACACGGGGTTACAACAGGAGATAAAGACAACACACGAGAGGAAAGGTAGATGAGTACGCAATCATAACAGACCCCTGACGCCATCTCTTGGCCTAGGAATCGGGGCACTAGGTGACATTTAAGACCCATAGATCTCAGTTTAAATTTCGTTTCCTCGATAGCTCAAGTAGTTAGAGCATCCACACGGTACGTGGAAAGATCCGGTGTTCATGTTCCGGTGATGGAAATATTTTTGCGTTTGTGATCTGCTCGATTCTGCCTTCCATACCTCTTCTGTGTTTGTCTTATACGGGTGTTTCTTTCCCTTTTCCTTATTTCTCTATCCATGTGAAAGGATATTTGCTCGCCGTTTAGTGGGTTTCCATGTTTGAATGTTTGTGTTTTTTTTATATAAACTTACTTCAAAAGCAAAGAAAAAAGAAAGGACACTTACGTATATACTAGTGTTATCATCAGTAATTCAATACTTTGATTGGTTTACTGCAGCCCTCCATTCTTCTCTATGTAATATTGATTCCTTCACCCTCTGAAAGTTTCCGTGTTTTACGCCCTTCTTAATTTGCCTAAAGTCCTTGTTTTTTGCCTTCCTCGTGGGATCTTTCTGTCTATTATCCCTTCTATAATGATTCTAACTAAAGATTACGAGTACTATATTAGTATAGCCGTAGTATTCAATTCTCTTCAGAATTTTTCTCAGCAATTCCCTCTCCTTCCCCGCCATAACTTCCCCATATTTTTCATTTCTTCTTTCAGACCACTTCATCTATTCCATCACTCTCCACAACCAAATTTCAAAAGCCTATCTTCCTGCTTCAATGATCCCGTTTCCGCGCCGTAAACACATATACATAACGTAAATACGCTCAATATGAAAATTTAACGGGCCTTTACTTATTTTCCTAATTCAACGTCCATCATTATTTACATCCTTTTTGTGTAACCTTTTCACCTTCTACTTTGACCTATTTGGTCCAAAACGCGTGGCCCGAGATGCTTTCTTGGATCCAATTGATCTAGTATATGCCCTACTATTTGACTTTTTAATTAAACTTGCTCTTCCTGGAAAACCGCATAACCTTTGCTTATATATGCTCATCTTCTTTCCATATTATCTTGTATACCCTTTACCCTTTCTGGAAAAAGAACTGATCTAACATAGTCTTCCGGCCAGATTTCTCTCTCATTAATTCTACAAGTTAATCCTTAAAAACTTCCTCCTCTCTATTCCTAAATATTTAATTAATTTTACGGGAATTTTGTCTGCCGCCACGGCCTTTTTTAACTTCAATTATCTTTACAAAATTTCTATACCCCACTGTGTAAGCTCAAACCTGAGAAACCGCTACGTCCATCACATTCACTTTCTATTTCTAAGTTTGCTCGCGTCAAGTCCTTACCGTTTAGTTCCTCCATGTATTTTTTCCAACTTCTTGAAGCTTCCGGTGCTCATTATACCATAACAACTCGTAGATACATAACCGACATTATTTAGATGGAAAAAGTAAACTTAAGGTCATATCATCACCATTAAGATTAGAAAAAAATTGTATTCACCAAATTCATAATGAATATCTTCAAAGAGATATTATAGGCTATAGGTTTCAAAAGCTCGCATTTACTCTGAATTAATATAAAGTATTAAGAAATGAAAAAGAACCAGCATATATTCAATAAGTGCATAATAAAGTCAGTTTGAAACATATTTACTCAAATAAATAAGTAGCCTTTGAAAAATTACGAAAAGGGAAACAAGAATGCCTCAGCTAGATGAGAATTCGAGCAAATTATGGCGTTGAAAGATAATCGTTTTTTCAAAAATATATTCAAAAGTATAGAAAACATTGCATGGCACTCCATAAAACTAAACCCAATACTATTATTATATTAAAAAAAATAATTCACAACTAATGGATAATAAGAGACGTGTGAAAATTCCGATTGTGTTAATTTTTATAGTCTTACACCTGATTAAGTCGTCACCACCAGTAAGTGCGCTTTTATCTTAAATTCTGAAAAAAGCATTACGTTAGATGTCAAAAATTGGCAATATTTTATGAAAATATTTTCGCCCAAAATCAAAGCAGTCAATCGACAACAGAAACTAAAAAAACCAAGTTATTTTATTTTAAATGACTCACCAGAGAAATCATATTCCTCACGAATCGTTACGATCTATATTTCTTTCTCTTCGAGGAAGGAATGCCAAAACCTTTCGATTGTCGACTTTTTATCATATTAAACATTCCGGTAATATTTATACTGAAATAATAATGTCCCAAAAATGTGACTTGTGAAATGTTAGACATGTTAAATGGTGAAATTGATAATTGTGAATTTTAAGAAGGCCGTCGAGATGTCTTGAGTAGTCTCTTAACTACTTGAAAACTTCAAATAGCCAAAATAGACGAGTTAGTTTATTCTAATGACTTCAAGAATTCCTTTCATAAAGAGAAACAATGAACAAGGATGATGGTTAATCAATCAATACTTCAGGAAGAGGAGTCTGTAATTCTCGTTTAAAACGTATCCTGGCCAAATATTTCTTAGATGATATACTTCCGTACACGTTGAAAAACACTACATATGGTGCTGAAACTATCCGGAAACCAACCATAGAAAATCGTGAGTGCATATGAGCGATATAGTCATTGCTAGACAGAGAGCAGGTGATCACAAAGGCATTCGAATTGTAAAATATACGGAATTCCTGTGAGCTCAGATTTAGCATTCATAACTGAAACTTAATTACTCAGGACGAGAAATGAGCCAACACAAAATGAAATGTGGTAAAAGGAGGCAAAAGGTAGAACATTTTCTGTAAGTGTATAGCATGGTGTCGTAACCAAAACTTTATAGCAATTAATGGACATTGGTTCTACAAAAAAGGCAGCTTAGCTAGATCATTTTTCAAACACCATAGCATTAATATTTAAGGTGTCAGTCATTAAAGTGTATTAATAACGATTGACGAATTTCGACCATATTATTATTTTTTATGTAGAAATGAAAAGATTTTCACTAAAACCATAGCCAATAGTTAAACTGATGTCCTAGACTTGTGGTATTTTTGGGGAAATTTTATAATAATCCGAGAGATAAATCATCTAAACACTTTTGAGAAACGAAGAAGATATTTAAAAATTATAAATGACATAAATAAGAGATTTTTATGAAATGTTTTACCAAAAGATATACACATATATGTGTATATATATATATATATATATATATATATATATATATATATATATATATATATATATATATATATATATATATATATATATATATATATATATATATATATATATATATATATATATATATATATATATTTATATATATCCCTCCCCGGACTACAACCTTGACATTGTGGAAGGGCTTGTGCGTTCCGATGACCCCTAGAGCTGTGCTGGCGGGAGTAATAAAAATTGCTCCTGGCAGGGTGGGTCACCCATGCCAGATAGGTCGAAGGTTAGGAGCCAGACGAAAGGTAGTCCACGCAGCGTCTGTTCCTCAGTGAGGTGGCTGCAATGTCTTGCAGCCGCCTCACTGAGGCTGTCTGACCCCAGTGGGGTGGCCAGTAAGTGATGGTGTCACGTTAAAAACACTATTGAGGAAGGCAACGGGAAACCACCTCAATTATCATTCCCAAGAACAATGTGATGGACAATATAGATATTTTGAGTCCTGGCAACCACGGGGCTCGGCCCAATCGGCCGTGTGTCGTGCCCGGCAGCGGGGGAGGCAAGGCTTCCGCGGTCGTCATCCCACGAAACCCTGCAAGGGAAAACCAGCAGCAGCAGGACAGAAGACGCAGGAGAAGAAGACGAAATTAGTTAGAATAGGAACGTGGAATGTTAGGACAATGATGAGGACAGGGAAATTGGAAAATGTTAAGCGAGAGATGGGAAATATAGATATTTTAGGTCTATGCGAGGTGAGATGGAAAGATAGCGGGGATTACTGGAGTGATAAGTATAGAATAATATACAGCGGTGGGGACGAGAGCCAACGAGGGGTTGCCATAGTATTAAATGAAGAGGTAGGAAGAAGGGTAGTCAACATAGAGCAGGTAACAGATAGAATACTACTAGTAGAGATAAAAGCAGAACCAACGAACTTAGTTATTATTCAGGTATACATGCCACCGAGCAACCATAAGGAAGAAGAGGTCGATAGGATGTACAATCAGTTAGAGGACATAATCGCTTGTGTTCCTGCAGGGAAACATTTGATAGTGATGGGGGATTGGAATGCGACGGTAGGCGAAGGAAGAGATGGTGATGAGGTGGGGGGCTACGGTTTAGGCACGAGGAATGACCGCGGGGAGAAAGCAGTTGAGTTCTGCAGGAGACAGGCGTTAGTTATCACCAACACTTGGTTTAGACACCACAAAAGACGCAGGTATACATGGAAAATGCCAGGTGACTCAGGAAGATATCAGCTAGATTATATTCTGGTTAGACACCGGTTTAGGAACAGTGTGATAAATTCGCACAGCTTCCCGGGAGCGGATGCGGACTCAGACCACAATTTATATGTTATGAAATGTAGCGTACGTTTCAAAAAGATAAGGCAGGGGCGGCGAGTTAGAAAATGGAATGTAGAAGCGTTACATGGGTTGAAAAGGAAGGAATACAAGCAGGTGGTAGAGAAAATCATGGAGGATGGTAAAGGGCTTAGTACTATCGAATAAAAATGGGAAATGATCAAGAAAGGGCTGTCTAAAGCCGCAAAAGACACTATTGGAACCGTTAACGCTAAAAGGCCTAGGAAACCATGGATCACGGATGAGATGATTGCAAAGATGGATGAGCGGCGAAAATGGAAGAATATAAATACAGAATCAGGCAAAATGAAGTACAAAGAATTGAACAATAAATTGAGGCGGGCGACAAATAAAGCAAAAGAAGCATGGTGGAAGACGCAGTGCGAGGATATGGAAAGTCTGCAGAGGAAGGGTGAAATCGGTGCGTTGTACAGCAAAGTTAAATCGTTATCGGGAAATAAGAAAGGAAGAGCTATGCTAACAGTTAGAGATAAGGCGGGCAAGGTAATAGTTGATGCAGGAAAGATCCAAGAGAGATGGAAGGAGTATATAGAAGAACTCTATAGTAAGGATCTCAGACCAACAAAGTTAGACATTGAAAAAGAAAATGACGTAGAGGAAGACAGCTTAGGTCCAGGCATACTAGACAATGAGATAGAAAGGGCATTAAGGGAGATGAAACTAAAAAAGGCCGTGGGGGTAGATAACATTCCCGTGGAACTTTAAAAATGCTTAGGAAAATGTGGGAGGAAGAGGCTATATGGGCTGATCCGTAGTATTTATGAGAAATGAATCTGGCCGGAAGACTTTGTGAGATCAGTTTTAGTTCCTATTTCGAAAAAGGTAAAGGCCACGTCATGTGAGGACTATAGGACAATTATTTTGATATCCCACGCAGCTAAAGTTGTTCTCAGGATCATAAACAAAAGGACAGAGAGTAGGGCAAATGATTACTTAGGGGATGATCAGTTTGGGTTTAGGAAGGGGAGAGGTACGTGTGATACCATTGCAGTAATGAGATTATTAATCGAAAGGAATATAGAACACAACCAGGAGGTATTTGCCTGTTTCGTAGATTTCGAAAAAGCGTTTTATATAGTGAACTGGGAAAAACTTATGAGTATATTGCAGAAAATAGGAATAGATTGGAGGGAAAGGAGGCTAATCCGCAACCTGTACATGTCTCAGACTGCTCAGGTGCGGGTGGGAAACGGGGAGTCAGAATGGGCAGTGTTAGGAAGGGGTGTAAGGCAGGGTTGCCCATTATCACCGTTGCTGTTCAACCTGTATGCAGAGGAAATGATCAAAGAGGCATGGGAAGAACTCGAGGTAGGAGTGAAAGTGGGCGGGGAATTCGTAAAATCAGTTAGGTTTGCTGATGACCAAGCTTTAGTTTGTCAGTCAGCCAAGGGGCTGCAGGCATTGCTGAGTGAATTGGAAATTCAGTGCGAAAGGTATGGAATGAGAATCAATATTAATAAAACAAAGGTTATGCGGTTTTCTAGAAAGAAAAAGGCCAAGCTTAACATTAAAATAAGAGGGCAAAAACTAGAGCAGGTAGAACAGTTTACGTATCTTGGTAGTGCCTTGGACCAACACGGTCAAAGTAGTAGGGACGTAAGGAGAAGAATTGCGCTAGGCAAAGAGGCTTTCACAAAGAGGAGGGAGTTGATGACAGGGACGTTGAATAAGGATGTTAAGAAAAGACTCGTAAAAACTTTGATATGGAGCGTAGCGGAAACGTGGTCATTGAAACAGGAGGATAGACGTAGATTGTAGGCTTTTGAAATGCAGGCGTGGGGAAGAATGGAGAAGGTAAAATGGACAGAGAAGAAAACAAACGAGGAAGTACTTGGTGTGGAGGGTGAAGAGTGGTGATTGTTGGGAGAAATCCTATTGAGGCAGGAAAAGTGGATGAAGGGGATGTTGACCGGCATTGGGATGTTGAAAACTCTGATGGAGGGTAGAATGCTGGGCAAAAGAGGAAAGGGAAGGAACAGGATAGGGATGTTGGATGGGATGAAGGGAGGAAGAAAGTACTGAGAGCTGAAAAGGGACCTGATGTAAAGTAGGATGTTGTGTTTTTCTAGGGGTCACAAATTATTTAATTAGTAATTATGGCCATCCAAAAACCTACCTTAACCGGTAGATTACCTAATAATAATAATAATTAATAACGTATATATATATACATATTTATTTATTTATTTATTTATATTTTTTAAACAAAAAATATAACAAAAACTATTGTAAGAAATTAAAGGATCAGACTGCGGTTTTCTTGAATAAAAGAATTTAAGCGTTGGAGCAGGTTTTAACCTCAAAACATTCATTGTGGAAGCTTCAATCATAGTGCTCTCCGCCAATAATTATTGTGAAAGCGGCACTATTAATAGAACTATTTCATGAGACAGTTGGAAATATTAATTTACATATTATACTCTACTCTAACAAATTGCATTAATATTAGCTACTTCAGGGTAACATAAAAATAAAAATAAATTATTTGACCTCTTTACGATGACATCATTTCCTTCTCAGCATCTGCGCTCAGCAGAATGTGCACTTTACAACAGTTGCATTTAATAATCAAAAGGGTAAAGTTTTGCCCTTCAAACGAACGACGACTTGCGGAATTCATGAACTCGAACTGATCTATGACATGGGCTAAAATTGACAATCAGGAGTGAAGAAGGATTACATTAATTACTATAATTATTCTTGGGTGATATTATTAGTTGTCTAATAAATGTAGTTATTCCATACGTATTGATATCATTATTATTATATAAATCTGTCTACAGTGAGGCGATTGGCCTGGTAGCAAATGGTGAACTCTGGCCAATGGCCAATCTTTCAATGCATACGCATGAATACACAAGAGTAAAAGATATGAGAAAAATTTCTCCTATAGAATGAGACTTAAAGATTACCAACCTCATCACTTCCATCTCCCATCGGCTAGTTTTACTCCATACATACAACGCACCATCCATCGCCGTATTCCGTCCATAACCATGCACTCGGCTGTTCAAAATCTCTCATACTGCACTCAAACTGCTCTCATATACTGTTCAAAATCACGTACCATTAACAGATCATTCACTTTTGCATTACAGCTTCTCACGCCATCCACATCACATATAGGGCAATCTTTTAATTAGCACAATATGATAATAATGAATGACCAATGAAAGTTATCACCAGGTAGCTGCTTTACACTTTTTCTTAAAACTCCTAAAATTGCACGGAAAGAGCTAAAAAAATCCTACAGACAGCTGGTTTTATTTAAATATAGTTCTTTTGAAAAATCATATTTTTTATTTGTTATTTGTGTAAATATTTTAAATTTAAAACTGTGGTCGTTTTTTCAATTAAAGCATGGTTTTTCTATTCCTTTCCATAAATATTCCCACGCTTCGTAATTTTTAACAATTCTCTAAACCATTGTAAATATTTGGCCTCCTAACCTACTCCTTTATCTTTTATTTTTCAAACTCTCCCATTTTAGTATATCCTACATTTCCGAGACACTCTCTGCTCTTTTGTGCCTTCCGAGTAAATATCTTGCTGCGTTTCTTTTAACTTTTTCTATCTTTTTAATGCGTCCCAACTCATATGGTTCCCATACTATGGACGAGTATTCTGGGATAAGATTTACCAGTGCCTTATATGCTTGTTCTTTAGTGGCTAGGCTACTTCCTTTTAAATTTCTCATTACCCAATACAGTACTTCATATACCTTCCGTGCCACATTATCTACTTGGACTCCCCATGCAAGATCCCGAGTTGAGTAAACCCCTGAATATTGGAAATAGCTGCTACATGGGATTCTTTCTCCAAAGAGGGTGTAAATATTCTTTTGTGGATTCTTTTCACTTGAAAATGTGATATGTTCTTTACTTAAATTAATGCCCATATCAATATTCATAACCCAGTGACCAAGGCGACCGATGTCATTTTTAAGAATTATGTGGTCATTTACCGAACATGCCCTGCTCGTCTGTATATAATGCAATCATCAGCAATGGGTCATAGTTAAGAATTTCAATTATTCGGTAGATCGTTTACGTCAATTAGGAAGAGTAATGACCCTAGAACACGGCCTAGTGGAACTCCTACTACAACTTTCGACTCTTTTGAAAATGCTTCCAATATTTTCACTTTTTGAATTCTGCCTATAAGAAAAAAATTTATCCATTGCTTTACCCTCAACTGCAATGGTAGCGACACTATACTAACCAATATCATGGTCATAATAGTCATAGACTAATATTAACATACGCTTACCTTGGATGAATTGTTTACGAATAAATGGATTTATTCTGGCTAAAGTCAATGTTGAATTTCCAAAATGTAGTCTAATTGATGAAAAATTAACCGGCATAAATCGGGCTTAGCACTGGGTAAACTCTACTATCACCTACCAAACCAACCTTCGGGTTGATTACTGTGTTTATGAAATATATATATATATATATATATATATATATATATATATATACATATATATATATATATATATATATATATATATATATATATATATATATATATACATATATATATATATATATATATATATATATATATATATATATATATATATATACATATATATATATATATATATATATATATATATATATATATTTATTTATTTATATATATACATGCATACATGCTTCACTTCTTTGGATGGTAATAATATTGATCTAGCAAAAGTATTTTGTCAAAGTTCACTATTAGATACACCCCGCGTTGCCCATCTAAAATTTTCTTTCGATGCATTCCCACACTCTTTAGTACTTTTGCGGGGATGTTTTATCCTCTGTAATCCGACTCTAAACTATAATAGCATTGAATTATAATTTAAATCCTCATGAGCTCCGAATTGAATGTATTCGTTTTCTGCCCACAAGTCATTCTTATCCTATCAATTGATATTCGTAGACTTTACGCCTGATTAGTCGGAGATACGATGAGCGATGAAGAAATTTTGCGTATTTCGCACAAATACGTAATACTCTATAGGCTCTTTACTAAAATTCAGACCGTGAAATTGATGTCAGAAAATAAAACGGAGTAGTTGACACATCGGTCGTTTCGCCATTCCATAAATCTAAAACCGATTAAGTATGCCTTTCTCGATTGTTTGATATATTTAGGAGCAGATGGAAAGGGAATGTCAAGAAGAGAACACAACGAATCACAGTTTGAAAGCTTCATTGGGATTTTGAAATTCCCTTTGTAACCAATTCTGGCAAATGAATTTCTAGAGTTGACGAATGAAAAGCCGCAGCAAGGGATAATATGTCCTCAAGCTAGGAAGAATCTTCCGAGTTCGTGATGTGAGATAGTTGACATGAAGGACCCGGCATTGCACAGGTGTTCAAATCAGAATCCAAAACGTCTTCAATGTTCAAGTGTTCTTTAGGGAAAAATTCTCAACTCATTGGTTCAAAATTTACAGATACAATAGTACTATGTAGATCAATAGATAAATAAATTTCTATATTCAGCCTCTTCAAATAAGGAAAGTCAAATGTTTTATTTAGTAATCAACAAGGCAAAAGTTAAATTCAACTTTTTACCGTCAGCATGACCCGTTACGTATACGAGGTCAAGTCGTTTTGATTTAGCTCCGTCAGCGGCCATGACGTTAGAAAGCTGACACGTACCCAGTTATTTTGCCTTCGATTTTAATAACGAAAAACACTTTCAGCATTATATTTCTTCGCAGTGACCAAATGGCAGCACCTTAAGAATAAGTAAAAACCTATTACTGGCCGATGTTGCTGTGTGCTACATCATCCACCAAGAGATGGTTAAATGCATGTGAACCTAACAGGTAATTTAATAGACCACCAAAGAATAATTTTCAAAGAATAACCACGAACGAGTTAGTTTTACTATAAACCTATATGCATTATCCCAGAAATTTTTGATTTTTTAACCGCTTAATAAACCACTATTATTACTTCGCTATCTTTCGCTTGCACACTCACACGCCTTCACCTAAATACACGTAATTTGAGATTATCACAAAATAAATAACAGTTGAAGTCACATTGAGTAAAATCTAGACTCTGTAGAGGATGAGATAAATACCAAATTTTAATTATCGTAATTTGATGGGTGGCCTTGCAAATCCGACCGCACTAAAATACGTCCAAATCAAAAACTTTTTCTTTCCAGGATCCAAGTGGCATCAAAATATATTTTTTAAATTGAAATTAATTGAATGAACAGGCCCCCCTTAAAACTTATGCCATTTTATAGGCTTCCGCTGACAATTTTTCTTCAGGTGCAGTCAACATTTAAAGGTATCGTTAGGAGTTAAATCCACTTTTTCCTCAGTTGAACTGAACATTTTGTGCAGCACACACGTCCGCAAATCCAATTATAAAATAAAAAAAGCAATTTTATACCAAATGCATACCTATGATTCAGATTCTCCGGGAAAAATAACCTAAAATTAAAATTTTTCTGACTGAATTATAAGACTAAAATGGCTGCCGACGCTTTATTGAGCACTCACTGCTTACATAATGTAACATTTTATTTTTCTGTCAAATATTATTCAAAAACATGTTCATTACACAAAATTATACCCTTTGTATCTGTGGCAACCCTAAATTTGCGGCAAGGAAAATTTCAAGCTTAAAAACTCTGAAAAAAGAGGAAGATCAATATTTTACCGTTTAATGTTTTCAGTGGGAACCAATTTTCTCAGTATTTTAATAAGCGAGAAGTGGTTATTATTAATAGTCATGTGATATTGTTTGAATGAATTGTGGTGAATGTTGACAAATATTTTTTTACTTTTTTATCAAATGCCAGCTTGTTGCCATCCGGCTCGACAAGCTTTAGAACGTGTAATCAGAATTATAGTGACTCAAATACAACAGTTAAATGTAAATCATTAATAAAAATATGCGAGTAAAATCTTAATATTATGCAGATAATTTTGCAAGAAAGATAAAATTATTTATAACACAGTTTATCATAGCTTACTACTGGATAAAGAGAAACTTACTGGACAAGGAGAGAATATATAAGGCAATAATTTTTTAGTTTATGTGAAAATATCAAAAGCAAGCAACAGTAATTGTGCCCCAACATGTCAAATACGAGGAATATCATAATATTTGAAACTGGAACTTCTCAGCGAAGCTTAACTTTGAGAATTAGTCGTAATGGTAGTCAGTTAAAACATTCTACACCACTATGTTTCTTTTAGATAAATATGGATAAATAGGGGAGCCTCAACTAGAGACTAAAATACCTGAAAACCCAAAATTCCCTCCGCCGACGAGTACCAAACAATACCTTCGCCGTCAAAGGAAGGAGACCCAAAACGTTCCATGGTGGAGTGCCCTCCGACGGGGATTTTGCACGATAGACGAGCCAGGGGAAGGGCCTTTTTGGGGTCATTATCTTGATTGGTCATCGCCGAGGACACTGTCCGACCGAATCCATTCCCATCAAAAGGACTTGTTCTTCTTTCTCTCCCCTCACCTCCAGACTCCATCAATAATAAACCTTCCTTCTAGCTCCCCTTCTCCCTACTCTCAATCCCTTTTCTCGCTGCAACACCCACCTTCCTGAATCCCCTTTTTTCATCTCCTCCTCATAACTTCCTTTGCTCTCAATTTTCCTCCCCCTTCTCTCTACTAACTTTCCTTTCCACCTTGCCTCCCTTTCGCCCAAGGTTCTTTCTCACTCACTTTCAGTCCGAAGGCCGTTTTTCTGGCCACAGCTTCTTTGCTAGATGACCCAAATTGAGACAGGGCCTAATCGGGAAGCTTCCCCAAACGAGATCATAGGGACGATCTAATTCCATTTCGTCAACCCAAAACCCTCTCCTTCTACCCTCACACACACACACTTGACCCTTAAGGACAGGTGCACGCTCACAGATTCTCGATTTCAGAGGCATTTCCCTTCATTCGCAGCAGACACTTTCACTTCATCCCCTTTGACCTTTTTAAAAAGGAAGGCCGAGAGAAGAGAGATCCATTTTGACCTTCATCCGACACTTGGATAGAACGTGATTATTTTGAAAAAAAATGACCGTCGCCGAGGCACGAGAATTTTATTCTTATCTAAAGAGAAAATACCTTATTATTTCCTAGTCAGACAATTTTTTAGAACAGAAAACTAATTATTTTCTGATTTCAGGAAACGAAAGCATACATTTAAAAGCAAAGAATTGGAATTCACAGTCAACATCAGTCATTGAATCAAGCCATGCAATTATATTCCTGGGGGTGTGAAATTTGGTCAAATTCATTTTTTCTCAGTCATAAAATGTTGAAATACTTCTGATTTACTATTTTCAATAATATTAAGAGATATTATCATAGCAATATTAATGTGATACTGTGTTTTTCAATGAAAGGTATGAAACAGGAGCTTTGCTATTTTAATATTTTAACCTTTGTATTAAATGATTATTTTCTCTGTAAAATTAAGTAGGTTATTTTAACTTCGTGAGATGCACCCAAAGACAAATAATGTTTTGGATTACGTTTAGTGGATGGAAAATGTACTAGATTTTGCAAGATTTCCGTTATTATATAATATATTTATAACGGCATGGTTTAAAATTATTCTACCTTTGGTATAAAATTTAACTTTCTTAATTTTGGATTTTATTAATTTCATTATTTGCTTGGAAATTAACCGATGATTAATAATAAAAAAATATAATTAAAGAAATCTGGTATTCCTATATACTCAACTGTTTACGCAATTTTTCAGAAAAATTCTGAAAAAATGGCCTTTTTCCCACCAACAGGAACATCATAATTAATAATGTACCAATGTTTAATTATTTACCCTGTGATATAATGAAACATGATTCAAAAGTATATTTTATGAACAAATCGATATATCACTGTACACTTTAAGTTATCACTTCATATCTTGGCATTCATTGAACTCGTATCAAAGGTTTATGATAGTTCAAAAACTTCACCAATTTAATATAATCACGTTATTACTCTAAACCATAAATCATATAAGATATGAATTCGCAGTCAAATTTGAAAAGAATTTGTGTCTGGTTATTACTTTTTCATTTGTGTATAAAAGCCCATTCTCCCTTTAAAATCAAATCCTGAGCATCCACGCTTGGTATTAGCACATATACAACCCACCTTACCCCTACCGCAGTGTTCATTTAATTGGTTTTTTTCAATAGCTTCCCCTCTCTCTCACCAACTGGCAACACCGTGGCGTCTATTCAGCCTCACCATTCCATTTCACGCGAACGGGCATGCAATTATATTTGCAATAAGTCGATTCTTGAGCTTTTATCCCCATGTGAAATATTTGTCCCATTCCTCCGCACACACGGAAAACATTCCCCTACCAGAGATATGGATATCATAAATTGCTTTCTCGTCGCTCCTTCTTTTCGCATTCTCTCGCATTCTCTATTTCCCCTGAAAAATAATGTTAGCACCCATCCACCTCACCAACAGAGTAATGTCCTGACATATCGCAAAGAGACTAAACCCTCGACCTGCGAACTCCTGAAGCCTGGTCCCGTATTGTTACCGCATCGTCCTGCACACGGTCTCTTTTACTAGTAATGTTATATACAAACATATATATATATATATATATATATATATATATATATATATATATATATATATATATATATATATATATATATATATATATGTATATATATAATTTTATATATATATATATGTATATATATAATTATATATATATATATATGTATATATATATAATTATATATATATATATATATATATATATATATATATATATATATATATATATATATATATATATATATAATATATATATATATATATAATAAATTAGACAGCGACAAACAAACCATATAGAAACACAAAAAGAACACTCACACGACGGAAGATAGAGAAGTAAGATTACACAAGTACCAAATAAATATTTTATTGCTCCATCCTACAATATATCAGGTCCCTCTTCATCTTTGAGTACTTCCTTCATCCCATCCAAAATCCCTATCCTGTTCCTGTCCTTTCCTCGTTTGCCAACATTCTCCCCTCTGTAATGATAAAAGAGAAGAATAATTGAACAGACAAGAAAGAACTGGAGAAAGGATTGAAAGTTGGCGGGGATTTTGCAAAATCAGTTAGTATTGCTGATAAACAAGATCTAATTTTTCAGTCAGCCAAGGGGTTGCAAGCATTGCTGAGTGAATTGGAAACTCAGTGCGGGATGTATGGGACGAGAATATTTATTAATAAAACAAAGTTTTCGCAGTTTTCAAGGTGGAGAAATGCTAAAATTATTAATAAAAAGGAGGGCCAATGCTAGAAATAAGAAGTGGAAAATAGGAAAATAAATGAGGAAGTGTAAGCTGAAGTGCAGGCTGGAGAAGGAGAGAGAAAAATCATAAGGAGGAAGGAAATATGGATAAAAAGCATATTTATTGACAGAGGGATGGTGAAAACTTGGATAGAATATAGAAGAGGAGTATAGGAAAATAGGAAATAAGGATAGGTTTGTTATAGAGTATAATGTCAGGTTTTATTTTTCTGGGAGATGCAAAATATTTTTTTCGTTGTTGTGACCAGTAAGTCGACCCAAACTGGAATATTACCTTGAATGAATATATGTGTGTACACATATATATAAATATATATATATATATATATATATATATATATATATATATATATATATATATATACATATATGTATATATATATTTATGTATGTACTCATATATGTATACAAGTAGTATACATATATGAGTACATACAGTACGTACAGTATAGTATATACATCTATATTTATTTATTTATTTATTAATGATATAAAGCGACCATAAACACCCCGACCCCGACTCTACCATCAACTACCAAACCGACCCGAGGGTCAGTTTGGTAGTTGATGGTAGAGTTCACCCAGTATTAAGCCCGACATCGTGTGAAATTCACACATAAGGGTAGGGGGGCCAGTTCCTTTTCCTGTGCCGGTTATGATTCCCCTTAAGATCTAATACCCGAAAAATCACAAAGCTAGTGGCAGCTGCAGGTGCCTTGTGTGTTGCCTTGTGCCGACCCTCCGGTCAGTAATCCAACGCTCTACCCCCTTGACTACCGCAATCCATATATGTATATATATATATATTAAACAAACAATCAAGGATATACTAGAAACAAACATATTTCAGAGGTAAGAATTTTATGTTCAATATTTCTTTTTTGCAAAAATAAATTTCTGTGGAATGAGTTTATACGCGGTCTTTTTTGATAGGATAATTACACTAAAACTACCTAACACGGAACTGTCGTGGCTGTATTACATAATTAAAATTAACAAATACAAAACTTTCATGAAAATTTTAACAATCCAAACGTGATTTTGGATTAAATTTTGTAAAGAGTCACACATGTTAAAGTAGGAACGAGTAATTTTAAAAATCATCTCTAATAATTTAGCAATCTCAAATAAATTTCAAGATATTTGAACAGATATCATAAAATCAGTCCTAATATTTTTATTCCAATTGGTCGAGGTAAGTCCTAATGATATTCCCTGGTAAACATTTCTGCATTATTTATTTCATCCAAACAATTTAATTAAGATTATTTTTAAGCACATGACATTTTTTTGGTAAACGCATGGAGAAAGAATAATGACTATGAAAAAATCATAGATTGCTAAATACGAGCTATAGGATTATTATAACAATATCAGATGATGTCACTCTAATCCTAAGTGAATAAGGATATATAGTTTCAACTAATTCTAGCAATATTGGCCGGTTTTTCTTATTAAATTTTTTATAATGAAGGGAAAACAGATAATTTAACTACAGCTGATTTCTTAGGAGAGCTTTTTTTAACCTGTCATTTAGCCTGCTCTATTCATTCCAAGAGGATATGGTAATTCACAAATACTACCTCAAAACTTTATTTAGTAATTGAATATCATTGCTGTTACATTAGGTGGGGTCATGGTCGAATGTTTTACTCAGTCAGTTCTTAGCAACGAATCCCTGTAAAACCCTTTGGGGTACTACTAAATGCAAACCCGGTAGCTATATTATATTTTAGCTAGTTTCATTTACATTATGTTATATAGCCAGGTATAAAATATTCAGAACTGTTTTTAATTACAACAAAACTCCCAGGAAAAAGCGGGGAAATTAACAAGTTAAAGAAGTCCCTTACCCAGTTGCATGAATTTAAGGTGTTGGATCAAACATAGACTGTGTTAACATTTTTTAATAATTCCATGTCAAGTCAACAATAAATGCTGTCTTACCCTGTACAAGATTGATTTACGCATATTTTTTTAAGTTAACCTTCGATTTGATGACTTTTTTGTTAAAAATATTACCGAAGTACTACAATACCATTAATTGGTCTAATAAAACGTTCATATTTATACCCCAATTTTAACTGTTAAGTCTATAGACACTCAGGCATCTATTCCGCTTTCCTTAACACTTGAGGTCGATTTCCATTAGCGTACATTTTAAAGAAGTTAAAAAATTATTATGAAGAGTCATTGGAACGACTGCCTGATCGGGGTGACGGCTCAGAAATACTTTTTCGTTCATCGGAACGGAAGTTTATAATTAAGATACGCCAGGCGGTGCCATTCGGCGCCATTCGTGAAAAGTATATATATGACTTTATATTTCAAGATATATTTTTTTCTCTTCAACCTTTCTTATTTCTTCAGAGAACGTTCTGGTATAAATGATTTTCATAACATCAGATGTGTTACATTCACCGTTGAAATCGCTACATACTTCCGGGGTCTCGTTTATCATACGAATCCGAACGGTAGAGAGGAAATATTACTCCATGCCTAAATAATTGGCAATACGACTTGCCAAGTAAACGACAAACACTGTTCTCTATGCATGTTTATTCTTTTTCGGGCATTCAAAAACGAAACTTAACAAGTGAACACAAATGAGCAAACAGAACTGTTGGCTTACGCATCAAATGACTTTCTACTTTGCTTTACTCAAATTAGTCGAATTCGTGTAACTATTCTATTTTTATTTCATTCAAATGAAAAAGGTATGGAATGAAGGTAAACTTGTGATATCCAACCCTTAAAGAATATGCCAATTCTCATAAGGAAATCCCCTCCAAATATTTTGTAAAATATTCGTGTGAATGTAATGGTGGGTTTCTGTAGCAGAGGGCACCTTCTGCAGAGAGAGAACCGTAATAAACTCATAATGTTGATAGGGCTCATTAGTTATGATTGAAAATATTATTCATTCAATTTTATCTGATTCATAGATTTATTGGAACTGTATCCTCTCAAACAAAATATAAAACATTATAAAATTAGAAATAATATATTGTAATGCACATTAATTAAGATCAGGATATTAATTAAGCCAGCTCAATAAATATTAATAATTGCGCAAACATGTACGATGTGTAAGCCTATATATATATATATATATATATATATATATATATATATATATATATATATATATATATATATATATATATATATATATGTATATATATATATATATGTATATATATATATATAAAGTGGAAGACCGCAAAAAGATTTGGCGCAGACAGCGAAAACTCATTGCCAACTTTGCCCGCCAGGGAAACGAACAGTACAAGTGAATCGCGGGACGGAGCAGTGGAGGGAACCGAAAAAGATGATACGGAGAGCCGGAGTATGGCGTCGAAGAAGAAGCCGGGGCAGCTGGGAAGAGAAAGGGAGGAGAGTGGCGTTGGAGGGATGTGTCGTGCAGGAGTGCGTGGAACGGGGAGTGTGGGCTTGGTTTGCTTGAGTGGGTGGGCGCTGGATTGGGAGTGAGGGTAGGGTAGCGTGGTGGTGGGGGTGGGGGCGGTCTACAGAATCCTCGTTACTGCGGAACAAATTTCCCAAGGAAGGAGGCAGGATGAGATGGGCGTGGAAGGGGATAGATGGGTTCGGAATGGAAGGGAATGGGATGGCGAACGAATTCAAGGGAAGAGTGGAATGAGGGAAAGGAGAAAGAACGAGAAGAGACGAAGTGGATAAAGGGTGGAAGAGATGAGGGAGAGAGAGAGAGGGAAGAAAAGCCATCGATTCTCGATTTGCACATAGTGTTTGTATGCGTGTCTGTGTGAGGTGAGAGAGGTAGGGAGAGGATGGAGGAAGGGCGAGATATGGAGATTGTGAGGGAAGAAAAAGAGCAGTCCCCACCCGCAAAGACTGAGATATGAAGAAAACGATAAAGGAAAGTGTGCAGGGGATACAGGGATGGGAGAGAGAGAGAAGCAGAGGCGCAGATCGAGATGAAGGTAGCATCGACGAGAGGCAAACAAGAGGAAAAATTGAATGGAAAAGATCAGTGGTGTTAGAGCCACATCAGGGGGCAGCGACTAAGGAAACGGAGGATAAAAGTGAGGGAGAGGAGAGTCGACGAGAGAGAAGAAGAAGCAGATGAAATGGAGAAAGGAAACGGGACTTGAGGGAGAGAATTGAATAGTTAAAAGGCAAGAAGAAGGTTTCAGAGGAGAGATAAGTAAAATATACGGTTAGGACGAGAAGACGAAATGGATTTAGTAAAAATGAATGAGGGTAAAGGGAAAGCTGGTGGAGGAAAGTGGATTAGGCAATGGTAGCAACGAAATAAAATTGTAAGCGGAACGGAATCAAAGAAGCGGAGTGTTAAGACTTGGCGAAGAAATGAATTTATAAGAGAGTGAGCAAGGAAAGTGGGACAGAATTTGTTGAAGTCCCAGGGTCATAAGCACTACTTTAAGGGAGAGCTATGGTTGAATCTCTGCAACGGTGTCTTTTAAGGAGATTTTGTTCACATAAATAACTATTCGTCGTTTTAAAAATATTTCGGGTGAACTAATAGAGTGAAATAAGAACTTCTTGTATATTAACTGCGCACTGACGCTATGTTACATGTCATGAATAATAACTGAAATTTAGACTTTTTAAACTGATTTATGCTTGTAAACTTTCAATAAACTAAAAATAATATTAGTCATTCCGACAAATTCGAGCATTGATTATTGGATATTAAGTGGATGACTAAAAATACCACTCAGTTAATTTTTTAACTCAACATCCAAACCTCTGACATTTATCATACATTCTGATCTGACAATGCTTTATCATGTAAATCCCATGATGCTTAAAAAGCTTACTGTCCTAAAGTGTGTTAAATCATATCATTTTTCCTGAGGAACTTAATAAATTCACGTCCCGAAAGAAAAACATATTTGATTAAATGCAATGAGATGGAAGTGCGGTATGGACATCAGAGAAAGTCTTACATTTTTCAGATACTCCTCATGTAGCCAAAATTTACACTCATGATGTGGACCATATCTCCCTTCGGGACATATCCTAGTACCATGGGACACAAAAGTTACTCACAAAGTAAGAACTCACAAATCTCTGGATGGTCGTTGTGCAGGCTTCAAGCAAATGAATGCAAGACTTTTGAGGCAGTGGGAATACATTAGGAGAGAAAATGAGATAAAGAAGGATGAGGTTACATGAAATGAGAAGCAAGAAACGGATATCGGTTAGAGGGGATGAGAGAAAGAGAGAGAGAGGAAGGGGAGATGCAGTGGAAGAGGAGGGAAATGGAAGCGGAGAACCTGAGAGGGGTTCGAGCATCCGGGTTGGGAGGGTTAGTCGTTGAATTGGGAGTTTCAGGGAAGAGAGTGTAGAGAGGAATAAAAATGGTAATGAAGAGAGAGGGAGAGAAATAGGAAAACTGGAGCGGGGATAGAGAGAGGGGTGAGGGGAATGGGAGTAGAGGGAGGAAGGGAGGAGAGGAACGCGGCTGATATCATTGAAGAGTGGGAGTGGATGAAATTCCCTTTCCATGCCGTGGAAATATATAGGCTTTCAGTTTTTATGGATGTAGGTCATTTGGTTGCGAAATAAATATTCGTCTGATAAAGTGCATCGTGTTAACTTTATGATTCGTTTTAATTTCCCTTGAAAACATTTGTGCCCGTACCTATTCCTGGAATGATACATGCTTTCCACAAGAAAAATGCCCAAATATATTAGCGGTCTTGAAAATGATAAAACCTTAATGTTAACAGTAATTTTCTGCACCAATTTTTTATTTATTTTTAAGAAGGAAATTTGAAGCAGCGAAGGAAGAAAAAAAACCGCATAAAAGTCTTGGTGATGTGGATAAGAGATAAAACAGATTCTGAGGACTTTGGTAATTATCTTTCCGTTATTGTCAAAAGTAAGAATGATTTATTTTTTCTATAAGACATTTTATGCACAGCAAAAAGAATTACCATCTGGCTAAAATAACTTACCTTTTTATCATAACTCCATGTCTGCATAACTGAATCAATTCAAAATTATGCCATTTCTGCCATTATCTTTAACGAGTTATTATAAATGTACTATAAACCAATTAATACGATATGCTTGAAGAGTTGGCAGCAAAATTTGTGTGATGGCAATATTGAAAAATTTTGAAATTGAATGAATTGAAAGTTTTCTGGTTACCATAAATAGGATGAATGCTATGCATGCATATTTTCTTTGGCATGAAATTTAACTCATCAATCAGATTTTCTCTCTTTATCATGATCACAACTTTATAAACAAAAGAATTTGTGAAATTAGTTTCATGTTTTATTTGCATGGATTTAAACTGATAATCAATAGTGTAACAAAAAATTAGATAAAAAATAAGTTATACAACTTAATTGGTGAAAAATTAAAACAAGTATAGTTTGCTATGAATTGATGTCAAAAGCGTTTTATTAACATAGATTGAAGTAGGTAATGTTCATGCAAAATTTTCAAATAAGTTTAAACAAAGCATGCGCAATTAAAAATGCACTTATATGTCGGCACAATTTCTATTTACAATTTATTTAAATATTTTCATCACTGGCTACCAAACGACTAAATGTTTTTAACGAATTCATGCCTCAATAGCCTGTGTAAAATCTGATTAATCTTTTGACTTTTGTTTTAAGCAAAATATAGGAAATTATAGCATAGCGTATACCTGTAAAGGAAGATAGTAAGGGTTCCCAGCAAGCGAAAAATCTTACGAAATAAACCATTTCTTTGCCATTGTAATTTAACCCTGGTATAAATTTCAAATTGGTGAGATGAGTAAATAGCACCCGCACTGACCTTCTAATCTTTCCTGTCCAAACCTTCAACACACTTAAAAATAATTAATTAATTATCGTATACACGTACTTAAAACGCCTATAAGCACGTACGTATGATTAAGTGTGGGTGTGCGTGTGTAGAGGGAATGGAGATGTTTTGGTAGCTAACGAACTGGCTTCCCACCGTGAGGGACCGAGTTCAATGTCTGTAGGAAACAAATTTTTTCAGCGGTATCCCACTCCTCTCTTCTAGAAATGCTTTGTGGAGAGAACCTTGAGGTAGTACGACGTCCGTCGGACGGGACGTGAAACTGCGGACCCCTGGACGCTTTTCATTAAGAGTAGGTAAATGGCGACGCTGGATTTGTCTCCATCCCATTCATTCAATGCTGTTAGTCACCTCCCATAAAAACTGTAGTAGTAGTTTTTCAACGACAAACCCGATATGTTTAAAAGTATTCATCACAGTAATGTGCCAAGATTTGAGGCCAGTGATGTTTTAACTAGTCTTATTAAACTTGAATTTTCTTATTTAACTCTTCTCTATTATAAGCGAATAATGTGATGGTTGGAAACTTCGATTACTTATAAAGGCTTTAAAATAATAATGCATATTTTAAATCAGAACTTATGACTTCCTTATTGCTTGTTGACCAACTACAAGCATAATCTTCTTTATGACATCTTGAATAAAGTCCATATTCCCATTTTTCAAATTTCATTTCGCGTAAAGGACTATTAGCAGAATAAAGGGTGCCATAAGAACGAAAAGACAGTTGGCTCAGATTAATACGGACCCTATTTAATACCCAAACCACCTTTTCATCTCCCTCATTCCCAGTTCATTCATCTGCCCCCATACAAACCGGAAATCGTTCCCCACCGTCCACCACGACCCAACACTCAAAAACCTTCCCTTTCTGACCCCATTCTCAACGGACATCCCCCACCCTCTCCATTCCATTCCCCTACGCAAAACCCAGTCCGCAGGATCTTAGGAATGTGTGGCGCTCAACAGGAATCCGTCGCCAGGAACGCCTGAACCTCACGGAACGTCAACCTATAAATTTCGAAACTCCTATTTGGGTTCGATATGATAACAGGAAATCGATGATGGCTGCATTTGACGCCGCGGATAAGAGAATGACTCGGAAGGGGAGGTTCGGGAATTATTTGGAGGCTTCCCTGCATAGAGGAATGGTTGGTAAAAGGAAGTCGATGGGGGCAAGATAAGGGATGAAGTGGTGTGGGAAAGGTGATAGCGTGTGAGGGGGCGGTAAGAATTTAAGTGCATGATACAATGCGATGGGGACATTGAGAACTGAAAGGATATATTGGAGACAAAAGAAAATGGAAATGAGGTAAATAAGGATGAGAAAATGGCTGGGCGAAGTGTTTCCATTGCAACAATGATAGACTTACGAGCCTCTTTTGCTTCCGCAAGAAGAATTAAATACATTTATCATCCACTGCAAGGTCAAAAGCAACCCAACAACAATATCCGCGGTCCACAGGAAAAATAAAATCGACAACAAGACCACTAACCTCTATTCGCAATTCATGCAAACGTTGGAATTCGAAATTGGCCTTTGGCTTTGGTGAAAAGCAGTATGGAATAGAAACCGCTATCGCCTCGAATTCAATAAATTGTCGTGCTCATTCCTATTTTTGAACAATTGTTTCGGATAAAAGTTATAGATGGCAAAAACAGAATCTTCACACGGAAAACAGGAATTAAACCCCGACGAAAGGTTGATCAATAAATAGACGAGGTTGATGCTTTAGTAAACACCCCGCTCACCCTATTACCATGATTACCGAGAAAAAGTGATCCGTGAGTATGGTGGCGTGAAGAAAGGATTTCGCAGACGGAGGAGATTATTAAAAAGGAATTCGAAGAGCAGGCGAGGATCTAGGATGGATGGTGAGGATGTAGCGCGAACACATCAAAGGGATTCAGAGGGGTGTTTGGAAGGAAGGGCGGGATGATGGGTTACCCACTCCTTTACAGAGAAACTTCGCAGGGGGCGAGCGGTGGCTTCACAATGAGTCAGCGGGGCTTTTCATCCGACAGGTCCGGCGCCGCGAGACGTTTTTGAAGTTTACATAAGCGTCGAAAATAGATTTCCTGGGGAAGTGAAACTTTAGGGTGAACTATGCGGCGGGAATTTCTCGCGACTTGAGTACCCAAATATCTCCCGGATTAGTAATTGAGTGATTGATGAGGCAGGTCTGGTGATGCGTGGCGTACGATGCAGCCAAGGCTTTGTCTAAAACTGCAAATTAGATTAAACTTAGGGATACATGTCAGTGTGCATGGTTGCGCTAATTACCAGAGAAAATACGTCTAATCACAAGACAAGGGAAGATTACTAAGTGTGAATCATCCTTAAAAATGAGTCCATAAAAATCACATTGAAATTTACTGTCTATAATGCTTTTCGGAGTGAAAACAAACTACACCACTCCGTAAACAGCCAAATCTTCCACATTTATTGTCTTCCCATTAATGATCTCTATGATCATCATAAAATTAAATGTTTATCATTTAAAGCAGTTATTTCAAAAAGTGGATTCCTTCCTTTATCAATTTATAATAATTCCGCCGCAATTTGACCAAAATAAATAGCCTCTTTACGCAAAATCAAGCCTACTTCTTTTCAGAATCGGTCTTGAAGCTCAAAACATATGAAAAATAATTAACTTTCTATTTTTGTCACTCAACTAACATGATCATAGTTTTAAGCTTATTTTTATCCGTTTATATTTTTTGTCTATTTATTCAAAATTAAAAATCTATTAAACAATATCCTAATGAATGTAACCTTATTGGCGTAGACAGTAATAATGGCCTGCTTAATTTTTACCAAAAATAAAAATCCTGATATCCATATACAAAGGAAGTATTTGATTAATATCGTATGAGCAACATATTTATATTCCTTTTCCGTCCTAAATTATAACTTTGTGAGGTTAATCCTTGACATTTGAAAAAATTATGAAACATAACGCATTTTAAATAATCTTACGACCTGGATATCAGACTGATATTTTATCTCGTCTTCTGATAAAATATTTATGGGTCCCACAGTTTCATCCACACTAAGCAAAAAGACCTCATCATATGCCCCGGTACACGCTGTTGAATTATCGATTTGAGGTATTTAGAAAAATAAAAGATTCTTTTATAGTCCCGATCCGACAATGCATTTAGCGCCAATGAATAAATATTAGCGAAAATAAATTTCCATCACTAATAGATGCCTAGATTTTCCTCCCATAATCGCGAATCAAAATCTTTCGGCACATCGACGGACGAGGACGCCTTCTTGCGCCGAATATTTTCGGTCCAATAATTTCTCGACCAACCTAAAGGATGTGTCTCCTTTCCACCCCCAGCCTCCTCATCTCCCTTCTACCATTCCTCCTCCCACCTCAAAGGACCTCCCTTTCCCCCGCCCCATTCTTCTCCTCCCTTTCCACTTCTCTCTCCCTTGCTCTCCCTTCTTCCCTCCCTCATTCGATCAGCTTCCATCGTACCTCGCCACCGACTCTCATTTTAAAAGAATTTTTCTTCCCTCCCTTACCCCACTACTCTCCCGAAACTATCGAGATATACCCTTTTCCATGGAGAGCGGGAGAGTCTTCCCCATTCGGAAAATACCCCTGCCGCCTCCATTTTCCCTCTCACTCATACCCTTTCACTGCCCCCAAACCATCTCCCCGACACTCCTTTTATAGACACTAGGCCCTCCGTCCTTCCCGCGGTCTCCTCACTAACCATCCTCCTCATACCATCCTCTCCTTCCTTCGAAAACCCTCTCTCCGACCTTTTTAGTCGGAGCCTCTTCTTCTCCTCTCCTACTCCCTACACAAACCCCACCTCCATCCTCAAGCCTTTCCCATTATTCCTTGGATGCCATTTATTACAAAAGGGCGGATCTACCAAGCGGCGTTAACGAGGAGGGTAGGAAGAAAGGGGTGCCAAAGGGGTCTATGAGATGGGGAGAGGGGAAACCATGGGATGGAGATGGGGGTGGCAGAAAAGTGCCTCCCCCGTCCACAGCGGTCTCTTTGCTCCCACCCCCCCCCTCAACATCTTCCCCGTCATCCCCAGCGATCTCCCCACCCACGCTCACCTTCACATTTTCGAAAACTTACCGACTTCTCCCCCTCCTCCCCAATCCGGATAGTAGTCCAGTCTTTTGCACACCCTCCTCCTATAGCCTCTACTCTCTCACACACTCGAAGCGTTTCCGTTCAGCGTTGAGTGGATACGTACCAACGTAGAGGGTGCCTACGTCGCCATCCTCCCCCGCATTCTCCGCTAAGTATTTGCTACTCCGTTTTTGGAGCTCACTTCCGCAAAAGCGCCCCAATCCCCCACCTGACCTGCCACACACCCCCTTCCACTTGCCCGCCTCCTATCCATCTTCCGGCCTTCACCTGATCCCTCCAGGGTTGAATCTACTTTTTTAACCTCTTTTTTTCTCTCTCGTGTGTCCCAATTTGGCTGCTACTGTTCAAAACTACGTCATACTCCATTACAGTTGGTCCTCAGCCCAACGCTCACCTAGCCTCTGTTCCTACCAGACGATTAATTGAGACTTCCGGATACTTGCACTTTTCGCCCGATTCTATAATCAAATCCTGGCCATAGACATAACCGATTTACAGCTTAGAACGTTGGATGACCTATCAGCCGTTCAGATTTCAATTTAAATGTCCTGGAATGGAAGCGTACACTACGCAAAATGTTCTACTATTTAGGCCATTCTTAGTTTCTAATGTATGAAAAGTATTAGGTAGATACATTCATTAATGGTAAATATAAATTAGCTTTATGAAAGTGAGTTAAAAATGCATATAATAGAAAAATAGTGACATCGAAAAAGAAAATATAAGGTTGGTAAAAGAAGTGGGCAACAATTTTCCCCTGACATATACGTGAAGTGCTGAATTCAGATCGCCAACTAAGTGAGAGCATATGTGTGAGATCGTATTGTCATTGATAAGATGACATTGCACACCATAGACTGAAAATTGAAAATTTGGTGATTCGAAAGATGTGCGCTGAACTCTTCCCGAAAATTTTGACGGTCGACCAGAAGCATAGTTAGATGCCTGCTTTTACAACGCATTGAAGAAGACCCCGACTTTTTGGGCAGTCCCGATTGGCACCAGTATACTTTTTCCTATCCCCAAAAGTGAAATCCTCCTTTAAAAGATACCACCATGGGACCCTAAGAAGCTGACACGTGTACCTTTAAGTATCTTCTTGAATCTACCAAGAAGGAAGCCTTCAAGTCTTGGAAAAGCCGCAGGCAAAAGCATGTCACCGCTCAAGGGATGTGCTTTGAGGTATTTGAGGATGAGGATAATTTTGAGGTATTACAGCAAAATCATAAATGAATCTATTTTTCCGAAATTTTTCTCAATACTTTTTATAACAAGCACATATGCAAATGTCTGAAACCCAACAGAAGATTATTATCCTCATTATTTATCTTTTATTTATCATTAATTTTAGTGATAATTTTTAATTTTAGTTTATTCTATATAAGTTTGGCACTTATAACAATGAAATCATAAAAAATTGGTTATAATGAGTATTTGTCTCAAAAGAGGAATGATTATATTTAAAAGGTCTGAGATAAGTTTAAAATAAAAATATCCCTGAAAGGTTAAGTATGGATATTTGTGAGTTTAAAACGCTCCTACGTAGAGGTAAGGAACTCATTAGAAAACGGATATCAGGAATTAAAACAAGCAATTAGCATATTAAATCCTATCAATGGTTATGCTTGTAACAATAAACTGAAATACGTGTACCCAATGAGAAAGACCAAAAAATATAATGCTTTAAAGGAGAGTTAATGGGAATGCGGATTTAACAAGGAATGAAAAGAAAGAGTTGAAGAATAAAATGGAGAGTAACAGAAAACCAATTGTACGACTGGTTACAACTGCAAATCATTTCTCCAGGGGACATAGCAAAAAATGAACTGAGAAATGTTTAGGAATTAAACAAATAAACTTTATTTGCTTTAAACAGGGCAAAAAATAGAGTAAGAGCTAATGTAAATAAACTAAATTGAATCAAAATATTATTCTGTAAAATAAGGGACGAATTACTATATCATAAACCTGAGCTCTAAAGCCCTTATCTTATTTTCATCCGTATGCCCACTTGCAAATATCTTGCCTGCTGAGCAGTATTTAATGGCTTGAAACTACATAAATACCCATAAACAAAGAAGAATATTATATAATTATAATATTTAAATCAAATATCTAGTTAATCTCGTACTCGTTATTTATTTAATTTTTTGCAGCATTTTTCAGTATTTTTCAAAACTGAATTTATGATACATGTAACCACTGATACCTACCCTAATGTTGGTTTGAAATTAGAGCTTACTTAATAATAAGTGAAATACCTTGTGAGAATCACATATTATGGTAAAGGGACCAGTTTCCTTACCCGGGGAGTCTATGTGCAGGAAAATCTGATATCGGAAAAATCTCAGGTATTGGGTAAACCTGAGGGTGCCCACCCTGAATAAAACCTGTCCCTTCAGTTAGTAGATCAGTGCACGAATTGAACAAAATAATATGTATAAATAATCTTATTATGTCGGTTATTGATATGTATGAAGCGATGAAATGTATGTGAGCAAATTAGAAAATATTCTAATTCGACGGATATAAAAAAATTAGTCTAAATAATTTCCGAAACGAAAGTTAAGATAAAAATTTTCACTCTAAATTTTTCTTGGGATTAGCCAAGCTGTTAATTAAAGACATCTCACATCAGTCATTTCCTTTAACAAATTGAGCCTCTATTAATTTTTTTATCTTTTCAGAATCATCTTTAATCCGATAAATATATAACCAAATTCTAAATGTGAAAATAGATTATTTTTCAAATTTTGAGAGTAACTTTATTTTCTCTCGAGCTGTGCTTTTGCTCTGTTTCTATAAACTCTGTATGCTATTGCCGTCCCCTTTCCACCATGTTTCCTTTGCCTTGCTTGTTGCTCTGATTTGTTTATAAAAATGTAGTTCTTTGAAATTTCATCACACTAATAGTGTATTTTTTTTTGAAATTCCTTCTTTCATCCTCCTATTTGATCAACTCTTGTATAACCTATGGCCCACGAACCCGTTTTCCGTTTACCATTTCAATTGCATCGCTCACTATTTTCTTTATTCTTTCGTTGAGGTTCGCCCATCGTTCTATAATGGCATCATTCCTCAAATACGAATGTTATTAACCACCACCAAATATTCCTTTCTATTCGCCTTAGGTTTTTCATTTTCTACTTTCCATTTTCTCTTTCTTCTTGCCTTCTTCATTCTCGTCTCTTCCCTATGTCAGGTAGTTCCTTGTCAACCAAAGTCTACAGAATGATGACACCTAAGAAATATACAATACGCAAATTTGCTAGTCCCCAACCTTCCTGCTCACATATTTATGTTATTCATCATTGCCGAGGTATGAGCTCACCTTTTGAACTCACATTTCCCAGAGGCAGCTATTTATGTGATGAAAAACGATAGCGTTGCCACAAAATTTTCATGTTCATTTTCAGTTTTGGATCCATTGGTACTGGGCTCAATATCATGGCAGTTCATGGTGAATTGTGAAAAATAGTAATCCCTACATTTCCCCCAACATCAGTCAATGCCCATTCAACTAAATATCTTCCCACCTCATTCATGTGTGAATATACGGCAATAGTCGTGCATTTGACACCTGATGGTGTCTAATGTTTGACAAAAATGGCCATTATTTATCTAAGCAGTTTCAAATAAAAGTCTCGATAACAAACACTGTATATACTTTTCACAATTCATATTTATTTGTTTAAACGGGTACTAAGAAAAATGAGAAATTGCAAGAATATTTGTTTTACAACAACATTTTATTGGAAATTTTCAAAAAACTATATTAATTCTGAAATCACACGATTCTCAATAAACTCTTTCCGTGAAATTTCTGCACCTATTCCGTAAACAGAGATCGTTTTACCCTCACTTATTCCTATTTTTGAACCTTCTTCGGTCCCTTTCCCCCAGGGTAGTAAATATCTTCATCCTCCCACCTATTTTTGCTCTGATAAAAAAATTTTACCTCCTTCTCACCCCTCTTCCTTATTACTTACGATGCTCTTCTCTCTTTCTGCGGGACCATGTTGACCCTCCCTCATCCTTCGGTCCAATCGGCCTAGCTCATACGTTTTTATCTGCCTTTCATCCTCCTAACCTCCTTCTCAACAATTCTTCTTCTCTCAAACTTTCTCGATTTTCTCTCCTTCTTCCCCGAGAATATCTCGAAACTTTTCACTCCTTTGAAAAAAAGAAATTACAAAAAACTCTTCCCTCGCGATTTTCTCCATTAAAAAAATCCGCAAAGAGGTCTCTCTCTCTCTTTCACTCTCATTCTCTATTCGTATTTCTCTTTCACAAACATTAGCAGTTTTCTTCTTTCTTTCTCTATACCATACTTTATTTATCCATCTTGTGCTGATGCCACCCATTTTAACCCCTATCATAACCATTTTCAAGGATACGTACCCATTCAGTAAACTAGAATATTCCATTTTCCTAATGCTAAGCTCGCCTTTTCTCTTTTTTTCTGTAAACCTCGCGACAGATACTTTAAATTTGAAGAAAAATGGAAACGGAGGTAGGACACGGATTTGTTCTATATGAATAATACACGGATAAGATAGTAGGGATATTTAAAAAATCTCTTTCGATCAGATTATTATTAGTTTTTATCTAGGAGCATGTGAGATGGTTGTTACTCTTCCTTTTTATTTGTAAATTGGCATAACTAAACCCGTACATCATGATATATAAGCAGGAAAATTTAATGAAGCACACTTATAACCTTGAAATTTATTGTAATTTACTACATAGTATATTTTGGATACAAAGATTAATTTCTAATTCTTGCTGTCAAAACACTACGAAAAACCAATTATTTGCTAAGTTTACTTTATTTGACACATTTAATTTCTCCCCATTTCGTGTAGCATACTTAATATTTTTGTGCCACCTCACTAGCCTAAAATTTTCCCCCAATCAAATTCCTCCGCACATCATTCACGTTTTGTTGAGGTCCACCTCCATTAGAAATTTACAATGAAAAAGTCACATTTAATCGACTAAGGAAATCCACTTAGCCATGACCCACGAATTTGTCTCTAATACAGAAATAATCCCTGAGCGCCGCATTTGTTGTGATTACTTTTACGGTTAGACACATGCTGCCGAAGTTCCACAAAATATCGGGGTTATACACAGAAAATTTATTTTAAAAGGGAAATAAAATGCATACGGAGTGATGGTATTTGAAAATAAATCTGCACCCTCTGCATTTATGCGCGGATACCACGGGCCACTGGGCTCCATATTTGGTGAACTTTACCTTAAATACTATATTTTGTGTAAGTATGTATACGTATGTGGGTGTATGTATGTAAAGAGTTTGAACGAATATTCTGGAATCCGTGGTAACGGATATACAAAGGTCCATAAAGAAACACCTAATAAATCCTAATTGCCGTTATTGTTATAGATTAGGAAAATTAACACTTCTCGTTCGCTTGTCTTGCCGTATGTGAATTAATCATAAAGACGAAGAGACACTAACTCTCTGCTTATAAGATCTCGAATTTACTTTCGGTTACGCACCCATAACCTCCATGTTAGTATTTCATTGGCAGGAATGCAGTGATGCGGTAGAAAAAACTGAAAATTTTCAGCATATCATATATAAGAATAATTTTCGCCACGAATTATTTGTGAATAGAATGGTTTTCTATCCATTTTTCTTAAAAAACAAACAAAAACCATATCAGCTATCATTACCAAGAGCATAATGATGAACAAAAAGGAGACTCCCCATTCTTTTCCCACCCTATCAACGACGGGACTCGGTCCAATCGGCCGCGTGTCGTTCCCGGCAGCGGGAGAGTCAGGACATCCATCCGTCGTCATCCCAAAAAACCCTTGCAAGGGAATAGCTAAGCCAGCAGGACAGAAGATAAAATTAGCTACGATAGAAAGGAAGAATGTTTGGACATTGTTAAGGACAGAAAAATTAGAGAAAATTAAACGATAGATTAATTAAAGAAATATAGATATTTAAGGTTTGAGCGAAGTGAAATGGAAGGGTAGCAAGGATTACCGGAGTGATAATTATGGAAATATATAGTGGTGAAGGGACGAAAGCCAACGAGGGGTTGCAACAATATTAAATAAAGAGATAGCATGAATCGTATTCTACAAAGAACAAGCATCGGATAGAATATTACTAATAGAGATAAACACAGAACCAACGAACTTGGATATTGTTCAGGTATACTATTTATTAGCATTAAAGTAGCGTCACTTATCGTTCCATAAGTTCAAACAACTCATGCCCAGTAATCAAATGATAAGAAAACTCATGATTAAAATGAATATTAAGATGATTTTGTTACAAAAGCTACAGTTATGATAGCCAGGAAGTTACAGAAAAGAGGAGAGTAAATAAATGGAATTGCACACTATTGGCTGCAGATTTGAACAGATAAGGGCAAATAAAAAGTTGAAAAAGTTATGCTCACTTGCTTAAAACCTGCTACCAAGTCCTACTAACGAACAAAAATGCAAAGCAGCACAAACAACAAAATGAATAAGCATCATTATCAAAAGCCTTTAATTGCATGATATTACGTCTATTCATGAGCTGGTTCATAGAGCCATAATGGGTATATTAATAGTTACCCACTTAGTTAGTGAATGTCAAGAAACACTCTTCCTCCTTTCGCGATACCGTAAGTGTTGCTTTAAGCTGTGCTTCTGATTCATTTATGTTTCATCTCTTTATGTAAGTAAACGATTATTCATTTATTATGAAATTTGCTTTAATTTGATCAAGCATGAAAATAAATTATTCTGCAATTTAAAAGATTGTCTATATAAATGAATAAATATACTAATAAATATTTACATAATCAATATTATTTCAATTTAAAAAATACAATTTTCCAAGACACTGAAATTGTGAATTTATAAATACTATATTAACAACTTGTGATACCTCAATGTTTCATGTCGGAGCATTTCCAACTACAAGATAAGTAGAAAACTGCTGAGATTGAAAGCTTTCTGAAAATAGGTCACTACTGTTTTATGGCTATCTGTATGAAAATTAATTCTCTGCAATACAATTTAAAATAATACTGCTCGGTTTTATTCTGTCTAGGACTAAATTGAACTGCCATGATGAAAAATAATAAATTTCGTAACATAGCTCCGGAACGGGAAAATGCTGTCCCTGCAACTTAAAAAAAGCTTTATGCTACAATTCATTCTTGGTATAATTTAAAAGTAGCTAAAAAAAACAATTAAATTCATAGTTGAAACTGCGAGCATTAGTTCTCTCTTAGACCCGTATAATTACTGAGCCGTTCGAAAATTTCATCGGAACCGCGTCGGGTTTTCTCCTCAACTTAAGAGGGTGCATTTTTCAACCGTGGAAAATAAACCTTGATGGAGTATGTAGGATAAAGAATTATCTCCATTCAATCTTAATTCAAAGTCCATTTAGCCAATGATCATACTCCAAATTTCACCATACAAAGTGATCGCAGCTTCGATGGGCTCAAGTCGTTCCTTTCAGCAAACAACGACTCGCGAATAATGAGTGTTACCTCAATGCAACCACTCAACTACCAGTCAACGGATTTTGAAAACCTATGTTAAGTTAACAACTTAGAATTATAAAGTTAAATTGGGTCATCATAAAATCTTTTCTAAATATTATTTAATATAAGAATAAATATAATTTCTTTTCAATAAAAACAAAAGTTAAAATTGTAGGCAATTAAGTAACTTAAGCTAACAAATAGAAATAAATAAATAAACACATAAGTACATAAATAAATATGTAATATTATTTTATATACACATAAATATGTCAATTAATTCTGGCATTTAACTTAAATAACAATCGAAAAACAGATAAAGGACACACGAATATGTTTAACTTTTCGAAGGTCTCTCAAAATGCCAATTCTGGCATTCTTATAATGGATGTGCTAAATAATGGTTTAAAATATCTCTTGTAAAATGCTTCAAGTCATCACTGTCTCTGTTTTGAAGCGTATGTAGTAATGCTTGGTTTAACTCAACCTGTTTCATTGCATCTGGCATTTACCTTGTTTCTAATACGTTCAAATGAGCTCATAAAATATAATTTTCATCATTAAATAAAATAAAAGATGCAAGAAAAACGCAAGGACAAAGATTTTTTCCATTATAAAGATGTAAATTTATTGTTAGTGACTTGAAAGTTCTTCAAATCATTTCTAAAAATGTTAAAAATTAAAAACCAAACATTCAAGCTTTTTTTAAGCGGCTACCCATCAATCTTTGTGTAACTTATCAAATGAAGGAGAAAATACTTCTACATGATGACTATATTTGAACGTGAATATTTTTATGAAGTTCGCAAATTTGAAAAATAAATTCTGAAGTCTGGCTCCAGGTTAAAAGTATTAAAATAAATTGGCGAACTCCATCTGTAGTATTTTTTGAAACAAGTAGAAAAAAATTGAATCGTTATATCCATACGATATATGTTTTAAATGTGACTGCAAAATGACTGCAATGACGAATCAGCCTCTCATTTTCGACGCGTTTTATGACATGTGAGTAAGAATGGTGATTGGAAAGTCATGAATTCATTATCGGTGATAATTTTGCACGGTTCTTGTTTTTAACAACAGTAAGGAGTATCGAAAATTTTGCCAAACTCTTGCTTGAAAAGGAAAATATCACAAAACTTTTATATTCCTAAAGTTGGATAGGAGTTCCTCATTTCCTGGTCGTCTAAACCAGGTCGCCTTATCCCCATGCCACTCAAAACTTAAACAAACCATAACCGCAGGGATTCCGCTTCAATTGAAACACAATGGTACAAATATTTGGTAGGAAGGAGGAAACATTGTACAGTCAAGGAGGACTCGAATATTGGCGTCCTAGGGTAGGGTACTACAATTTAAAAACAAGAAGTGCCCGTTCACGGAAAGCAAAGAAGTTCATAAGAATATTCATTCATAATGAACTCATGGATACATGATACATTTCCGGGTAATAACAAAAGTAGTAGCTAAACAATATTGCGGTTAGCCACATATTCAGGATCAGCGTAGTTAATTTAAATAAATTTTGGAAGCGGATTTAGAGCACAAGTATTACTATTGAAGTAGGCACCAAATCCAACAAGAAAAAAAGGATAAATTTGAGAAGAAATTCGATATAAATGCATTAACTTATACAAAAAAAGTGTATTTGAAAGAAGAAGCAAACACAAAAAGGGCAGAGAGATGGTAATAGAAGATGTAAAATGGGAATATATCAGCAAAGGGACTCATTAGCCATCAGTGAAACTATTAAAACAGACAATGGGAAAAGAAAAATGATAGATTTCTGGCTAAATGATTCATACTGTAAACGAAAGAAGAAAATGGAAGAACGTAAACAAGGAATTAGGTTTAATGATGTCCAAGTAATTGAATAATAATGACTGGGGGGAGAATATTAGAGCAAAAGAAGCTTGGTGAGGACGAAAAAATAGTACCAAGATACTGTACAAAGAAAACGCCACTGAAAACGTTGGTAGCAAACGTTACTTTGTACGACTCAGAAATGTTGTTATGGAATCAAGAAGATAGGAATAGATAAGAGGCTTTTGAAATACGAATGTGGAGAAAGATGTATGTAAGTTGGACTGACAGGACATAAAAGAAGAAGTACCGGGGGAATTAGGGCTGGAGAGTGGGTTCCTGGGAAAAACCCGAAAGCAGAAAAAAGGGATATGGAACACTGATTGACAATAATGAAGACTGCAATTGAATACCAATGTTAACGAAGCATGGCAAGCGATCTTTAACGTGATGAAATGATATAATAAGGAATGAGGAATGAATGGACAGTTATTATAGCATGAGATATCAAGTTTCATCTTGCTTATCAAGACATCAAAATGTAAGAGCGTAGAATCTGTGTCCATCAAAAACCCTTAAAACTGAAGACAAATAGAATAAAATTGCAAATAGTTGATTTCAGAGCTAGCTTATTTCTAATACAAGCGCAGAATTGTTGAGAAAGGATGGAAGAAATATCCAATTTTTTAATCTAAAATTAGAATTTTCTCGGTTTCTGATTCCCGACCGTGGCGCCGCCTCTTCTCATCTTATATTTCTTTTTGGCTTGGCAAAAGTGGATTTCGATTTCCTTAATCAGACAAATTGAGTTCCAGGAGAGTTTAAGAGTGGGAAATGCGATGCCTCTCCAGCTCAATTGTCCAATAGAGCATTCCTGACCTAGAGTATATTTGTGGTTTAGCGCCGAATTGCCGCGGGTGATTTCCCGCAAATTCACATCACCACCGAATAAGACCTTACTATATTAGATCCCTTTTAAACGTTAGGCTATCGTTTTTTACACCTAATTTCACATTATTTTTACGTTATAATGCAAGAAAAATCTACATCCAGATTTCCCACTCGACAGAAGTGGTTCTTGGGATCATCATCAAAATTATAGATATTAGGGCAAACGATTCTTAAGGAGATGTTGAATTTGGGTTTAGGAGAGGTAAGCGCGATGCCATTGTAGTAATGATATTACCAATCATTAGGACAATTGAATGCACTTAGGACGTGTTTGTCTGTTTCGTAGATTTCGAAAAGGCTTTTGATTAAGTGAATTGGGAAAAATAACGAATACGTTGCAGAAAATAAAATTTGCCGATATTGAAAAAATAAGATACCGGAATTTCACCACCTCATTTATAACATAGAGTCAGATATCATCATAGGAACTGAAAGTTGGTTAACAGATGATTTCGCAGACAGCGAAATATTTCCCAAGTCTTTCACAGGCTATAGAAACGACAGACAGAATTGAGCCTGAGAAGGAGTGTTTAACGCGGTTAAAAACTCTAGCGTCAGTAGAACTGTGTTATTTCCTGATGTCTGTATAGAAAGTGCCTGGTGCACAGTAAAAATACGAGAAAAGAATATATGTCTCTGAGTATTATAGACCACCCAACGCTGGCGTTAACTCAATACTAGATCTATAAAGGCAGATAAAAAGCTTTACATCCCACAACAAAGAGCATAGACTAATTATCGGTGGCGATTTTAATGTTCCCACAGTAGATTGGGATTCGTACAGTTTTATAAATGGAAGTAAAGGCAAGAATTTATGCGAGTCCCTTTTATTGACGTTCACCTCAAATTCCCTACACCAATTAGTCACTTCACAAACAAGGGGAACGAACATTCTTGATCTATTAGCTTCTAATATACCCGAAAAGGGCTTAAATGTAGGAGTTATCGATGGAATCAGTGATCACTGGGCTGTAAACGCTAAATTTTCCCTAAGCGTAGAAAAATTTAACAAACCCAAGAGAAAAATTTATTTACTCAATAAAGCTGACGATGATGGCTTGAAATGTGAGTTAAACTGTTCCTTTCTTAGATTTGACGAATTAAGCAAAATCAGGAGTGTCGAGGATACCTGGAATAATTTTCTGGCGATAACGTCTTCAGCAATACAAAGATTCATACCTAGGAAATATATAAGAGAGAATAAGGAACCCCGTTGGTACAACTCTGCAGTACGGAAATCACAAAGACGGCAAAGGGTTTGCCATGCCAGAATAAAAAACGCTGTTAAAGATTATTCCCCTGATAAAATCAAAGAAACCATAAAGAATTACAAAGCATCTAGCTCCACTGCCAAAAAGGCCTTCCGGAAGGCGCTAGCGGAATTCAAAAGGAAAAAATTAGGTGAACATTTAAACGATAACCCAAAGATGTTTTGGTCCTACGTCAGGGAAGGGCAGGGAAAAAAGTCCACCGTAAACTCATTGAACAACGAAAAGAGGGGTAAAGTAACAAGTATTTTAGTTTAAGCCAACATATTAAACTCATTCTTCCACAGTGATTTCAACAAATGCTCCCAGAATATACCAGAGAACCTTCCGAAAACATTTCTACAGCGAATGCATGCCATCAACTTTTCCACCCGCGGAATATATTTATTCCCTAAAAACATCAACCCCAACAAACCTCCGGGACCTGATGAGATACCGGCTCGCGTGTATAAAGAACTGTCGTCTGAAATTGCTCCTTATCTTAATATAATATTCAAGAAATCATTAGCAGAAGAAAGCGTGCCAAGCAGCTGGCAGATAGCTTCTGTGACACCCATATTTAAAAATGGAGACCGGGAGGACCCCAGTAATTATAGGCCAATATCGCTCTCCTCCATCTCCTGTAAGATTCTTGAGCACTTCATTGTTAATTCAATAATGAGGTACCTCGATAGCCAAGATTTATTGATTAATAACCAACACAGGTTCCGTAAAGGTAGATCCTGCGAAACCCAAGTCGCACTCTTTGTTCATGATATAATGCATTCCGGTGAAAGTAATATTCCAGCTGATGAAATATTCCTAGATTTTAAAAAAGCTTTTGATAAAGTCCCTCATTGAAAGTAACTCGCGAAGTTGGAAACTTATGGAATGCACGGGAGTATTATAAGCTGGGTCAGACAATTTTTAAAAAATCGCGTTCCAATAGTCGTCCCTGGCGTCATCTGAAACTGTCAAGGTCACGTCGGGTGTACCACAGGGAAGTGTCATAGGCCCCCTCTTGTTTCTTATTTACACAAATGACCTCAGTACCGCGGTTAATAATAGGCTCCGTCTTTTTGCTGACGATGCGGTGATTTATGGGGACATTCGAAGTCGCGAAGAGAGAGTCGCGTTAGCTAACGACCTAAATGCAATCCAGACTTGGTGCGATGCATGGAAATTGGAATTAAATTTGAAAAAAATGCGTAGAAATACATTTTTGGGAAAGGATTAATGCCCTCCCATTTAGTTACAAAGTGAAACAAACAAAAATCGCGAGGGTAGGTTCCTTTACATACTTGGGTGTAACAATTACTCACGATCTCTCCTGGAAAAAACACATACGGGAAATTGCGGTCGTGCTTATAACACATAGGGATTTGTAAAAAGAGTGCTATGTAAATGTGATGAAAAAGTGAAGGAACGAAGTTTTCTTGCCCTAGTTAGGCCCTACCTGGAGTATGCTGCCAGTATATGGGATCCTTAAGAGATAAATTTGATTTCGGAATTTGATTGAGTTCAGCGGAGGAACTAGATTTGTCAAAAATTGTTATGACCAACACAGTAGCGTAACTACTTTGCACAGTAGCGTAACTAGATTTGTCAAAAATTGTTATGACCAACACAGTAGCGTAACTACTTTGCTAGAAAATTTAGGCTGGGATTCCCTTAAACAGCGGCGTTTACAATGTAGATTAAACTTATGAAAACATTTAAAGATGGGTCTTTTTCCGATGACTTCAAGAACATAATACGAACGGAGCGGGCGGAGGGATCACGAATATAAGATTAGAGAGATAGACTGTAAGACTGACAGGTTTAAATGGTCATTTTTTCCAAGAACAATACGAGACCAGAATGCTTGTAATCAAAATCCCCCAGGAGTCAGCTCGACATAATAAGTATTAACGTACAAGGTAGCGACTGCGCATGGTTATACTGGAATATTTATAATTTTTTTTGCAGGTTCCCCTCACCTTTCCCCATTCATTTGAAAATCCCTAACCCCCTTATCCCTTACCCTTTCCTCCTGGTGCTGCACCCCCTGCCACACAGTTTAACAAGGAACTGTTCAACTCACATTTTAAGTCATCATCGTCAGCTTTATTGAATAAATAAATTTTTCCCTTGGGTTTGTTAACTTTTTCTACGCTTAGGGAAAATTTAACGTTTATCTGTGATCACTGAATCCATCGATAACTCCTACATTTAAGACCTTTTCGGGTATATTAGAAGCTAATAGATCAAGATTGTTCGTTACCCTTGTTTGTGAAGTGGCTAATTGATGTAGGGAATTTGAGGTGAACGTCAATAAGAGGGACTCGCATAAACTGGAAAAAGGCAGGAAAAATGGATGAAGGGCGTCGTGATCGGCAGTGAGATGTTGAAAATGAATCATTACCCCCATCGGACTATGGTATGACAGTTAACGCAAGTAAAATTGGAAAGATTAAGAGTAGAACAGATAGATTTAAAATGCCAATTTTTCTAAGAACGATAGGGGATCATAATAATATTTTTCGGCCACGGTAGGTTCATGTTCGGGTAAAATTAATCTGGTATGTAGTCACCCCCTGTCACACTGCCTAGCGGTGGCTTGCAGGGTATAATACAAAAACATGTAGTCACCCTGTAATTCTAGAAAAATATATATCCAACTTGAATTGAGCACCATTTGTCGCTATGAAATAAACGTGGGGTAAATGAATTACATATGATGACATTGTAGTATATTATATTTTTGATGAATGTGATAATATAGTCTGAATAGACTTCAAAGTGATACGCGTAAATCTTTAATGGTTATGCAAATATGATGCATACAAAATTAGATGATGCCAAGAATTATTAGAAAACAGGAAACTGTGCAACTCATACGTGCTCATTGTACATTTTATTAGTACTAATTCATGTTGAAAACAATCAAATAGTTGGCAGAAAAATATCACGGGACCAAAAATGAAAATATTTCTGCGTAATAATTTGGTGGGAACAGCTCTTTTGTTGAATTTTAATTCGTATATTTCATCATCAGTATGGTATTAAAATAAAACTTAGACGTGGATACGTTTGGAATGAAATCGTGAATGTATCAATGAAAATCATGCCTAAAATTATGATGTTTTATATTTTCTTTCTCAAAATTAAATATTTTCTTATTGCTATCTGAGAAATATACTTGGACTGTATTACCTTTCAATTTAAGTAGTATTTTCACAAACTTTTCATTTGGAATACCTTTTATACATACAAAATAATTTTTGATCGAAATGGATAGTTAATTTACTCTACGTGATTTTATAAAGATATTCAAATGTTAAATATCCACATCACAGAAATCGTGTGGCTTAAAACTTTATTATCATCTACAAATTATTACATTATGTATCGAATAATTAATTAATTCATAGATTTTAGTAATGATAAAAGTTACATATCAATAAAACTTCAGCAATTATCAGAAAGTTTAGCATTATCTCAATGAAATGCAAGAGAGTCTGACTTTTGTTTTTAAAATATAGAGCATATTCAGCCCAAAAATTCAACTTGGTGCATTCACATTTAACATAGACTTTCATCATTTTGGTTTTAAAAAGCAATTTTTTCTTGTTTTTCAAGAGCCAGAAGCTAAAAGTATCGACTCATTCTTCAATCTGTTTCAACGGCAAAATCCGCACTGAGGTGGAGAGAGAACAAAAATAATAATCGAGACACAAAAGCTTCCAAAATAAAATGCGGAGTAAGCCATTATCATGCATTATAACAAGAGAACCAATTCTCCGCCGCATTACCCAATAAAAGGGGCAAGTTCTTTTTATTACATTTTTGTCTTCTTTTTTTTAACGCAATACAAAAGAGAACGGAGTTAATCCATTTGAAAACCAGGGCGGTCAATTACGGGGCAATCGATACTGCGGCGGGGCACTTGAATATGTGATCGTGAGGGGGAGTGGGAAGATGGCCAGTTCAGAATCGAATACACACACATGGATGACCCCCACTCTATTTTTCCCCCCTTTATTTCAACCTGCTCCACCCTCAAACTCCCCCTTTCTCCCACCTCTTGAACGGCACACATAGTCTCAAACAGCCACCTTTTTCTTCTCCTACACTCAATGCCTCCGTATCTTTATTTCTCTCACTATCCCTGCTTCAACCCTCCCTCAACCCTCCCTCAATCCTCCCTCTACCCCCGCAGGAAGCGTAAATTGATAATTTGCATCCAATTCCCAAACGATCGGCTATCCTTCCATTTTCGTACGCCGTCAGCCTTGTCGCAGGCGATGCACACACCCACGCTCACAAAAGCCGTCGCGGCAGCAACTCCGGGTGGATATCACGAGCACATTCCCGAAAAAAATCGACACAGTTAGTCGGAGCGGTTCGGACCCTTTCAATGAACGAGCGAACGTTCGAGGGAATCCACTGGATGTCGCGCATAAATAGCGAAACCCTGCGGTCACCGTGGGGTCTTTCTCCATGGAAACCGATCGCTTAAAACAGCTTTTCGGAGCACGAAGCCGCCGAGTGAAAATCATTCCTGAAATTGCTTGGGGCTTTTGAGGCGGAATTTGGTGGAGTAATGCATACTAATAAAAGTAGAAGCATTTAGATGTAAGAACTAACAATCTCGCGGGAGAAACACGCTCTATAACTACCTTGAATACCTGATCGTCCCTATTACTAATGCCATCAGGAAAACAATTACTCTAGTCATTGGTTAAAATATTTAACAAAGGTCATACAATTATGTTTTTTGGTACAAAGTAATATTTTAGGCAAATTCATGAATATAATTATTTTTTGATGATGCCTACTGTGTTTCACAAATGACCGGCGGTCAAAAATAAAACATGAAAAAACTCAGAAGCTCAAGCTTTTCCTTCTGTCGGAGTGTGTGGAAGCATTGCATGTTCTCTGTGATTTCGTAGTACCATTCCTTTGCACTTGCTATTGCAATACACGTTAAAACGCTGCAAACAACCTTGAAAATACTCATGAAATATTTTGTCACACGAAAATATTTTAGTGTTTATATAATTGTTTTATTACTGACGTTTCTTAGATCATTTTCCATGAGTTTCCTTGGTAGATGTTTCATATAAACCATCTAAAACTGTAAAAAGGTCTTGGATTTCTTGTTCTGTCATTTATTCATGATATTGACACAAGGAAAAAACGAAGGATTAATTTAGCAACTCATGGATAATATGCGTAACAGCCGCCGCAGAACTATTCCCCTACTTCAGTTGGGTAATGTCGAGTCGGTCGCATGTTGGTGGCAACCGTAGTTCAAAAAAGATTTACATTGGCTTGCAGTCGAACCGCGGCCAAGCGTCCACTGGAATGACGCGACCACGGATTCTCAAGCTGGAATTCCGGTACGTTTAGCAGTAGGAGCTTGTGTCCTAGTAGGTTTCTCCATACTGTCGTGTGAGCAATGAGACGTATTTCCAGGCAGGAATCCCAAGCTTCTGCTCCACTCCTCCTCCTCAAATCCCGTTGGCAGAACAGCGGGGACGGATAGGTTCCCTGTCACAGGTGACAGTAAACACATTTAACGTTTGATTAACGCGAAAAATTCCTTGCATTTTACCCAAAACTCTCTTTCTCCTCCAGTCATAAGTAATATTCAGAGCGAATATAGGAATCTAGGGCTGTTGGGACTCATCACTTACTATTGAATCGCAAATGATAACTCTACGTATCACACACCTAAAGGAAAAATGTTTAAACTTTTGAATGTAACGCCAAAAGTCATTTCCCTGGCATTTTATTGTATATAAATTAAGAATTCCTGAGTTTGGTAGACATTCATGTAAAATCTCAAATCCATTTATCTAAATCTTGACGGTGCATCCAGCTCTTTAATGTTTTTCTCACATTGACAGAGTTTCATATCAAAATACTCGCGCCTCAAATTCACGCTTCAAGTTTTTCGAATCATATTTGCAAACATGCTTCAATACTTAAATTAAACAAGCCCGGCAATGAACACTGATGAATTTAACTTTGAAAAGCACGTATAATTTCTTCTTTAATTGCTTAAACTTAAGCTTAAGAGCTTAAGAAAGGTTCGTCCAAAAAATAATACAGTAAGTGATCAACCATTGTAAAGAGACACTTTTAAATACTTCTTGGACATAAGGTCAACAAAGAATAGTTAAAAAGAATAAAATAATTACAAAATCTAAACCAAATTAATACGCAATGTCAATACATACTTTGAGAGGGTACTAGAAAATGGACCCGTTTTTTATTTGAGAGAACTGCTTTGAGTTCATGAAAGTTCAAATTATAGCTTTCAAGGATATGGCATTTAGAAATATCATTTTAATATATCATGTCTGGTTAACAGACTTAATTTCATTAATATGCACTAAGAATCACGAGCAGTTACATAGCCAACCCTGAGCTTATTGAATAAGAAGGTGTTTATGCATGGAAAATGATGGCAGCTTAAAGACAGTAATCAACCCCAAAGGTCGGTTTAGTAGATGATGGTAGAGTTCACACAGTACTACGACCGACAGCGTGTGAAATTCAAACATCAGGGTAGAGGGACCAGTTCCTTTCCCTGTGCGGGGTAATGGTTTCCCAGGAAGATCTGGTCCCCAAAAAATCACATAGCTTGGGTTTAGCTGCAGGTGCCCAGAGGGGCTTGCCCGGGAATTGAGCCCGGGAACTCCGGTCAGTAGTCCAACGCTTTACCCCCTGGACTTTACCCCCGCGACCCTTGAAAGTAAAGAAAACGGTGGTATGTCCCAATAAAAAAATACAACAATATTTTATTGCTATGGTTTCAAAGGACTAATTTAAAATGTGGTATATATAATGTGAGCAGCTAAAGACTCGGAATTATACATCAATCATTGGCCCAATCCTAGCTTCGTCGCAAAGAGACACCGAGATTCATATCTACCTGCATATTCCCATAACTAAATTAATAAAAACAAAATGTTGTTTTACATTTTTTCCCACTTCTGCCATCAGAGTGAACCACTTTATTTGAATATAAATGTAACTTAAGCTATTTGTTCTTGAATACCCTGCATGTGCTCAATGTTTATAATTATAACCCTCGATCACTGATTTCCCACCCAGTCCTGCTAGAAATCCACTTTCTGAAAGGATAAAGAAGTTATAAAGTGCAATTCTTTTGTCCGGAAACAATCAGCAACACGAAGGAAAAGGCTAGCGTCCATGTATATATAAGTGTTCGGAATTTTTATTTTATTTTTGTTACACTAGGTGACCCGTGCGCTTCTCCTTATGCCGAGCGCATGAATATTTAATTTCCAATTCCCTCACTCATTGCCAGTGGTACGTCTGATTGGGATGTTGGCCTATTTACGCACCTCCTGCCCAACATCCCCTCTATAAAATCAACATTTTTTTTATCCTAACCCCTATTTTCTTTTGCCGCTGTTCTCCGCAGTCTCAAACCTCACTCTCAGTCGGACCCTTCGAGCGGCGGTGTCCCTCTTATATTCTCAGCGGCGTCCGTGAACCGCTGTCCCGCCTACGATGGGATTTGGAATGGGATGTATTCATGGCATGCCCACAAGTGGCTGTATCAGGGTCCACAACTGCCCACATAGACGTTCTCGAATTTCTTTCTAGGCCGCTAGACCTTTTCTTCAACAAATATCCCAATATCCGTACCTGAGATGCATATAGGAAAACGGAGAGAATATTTGGTCTACAACGGTCAACGCTTTGATTGAATTTTATCCTTAATTTGATAAAACCTCAGATTTTTATAAATAAATATATTATCCAACATCTATGGTTAAAGTTTTTACCAATGGTGCAAATAGATAATGTGAGAGCGAACATGATCAAGTAACGAAGGGTTTCTCTAGGTAAAACACAAGTACATGCGCAGCATTTGCGTAGAAATTCCTTTCTACATAGATTAATTGTTTCAATTAAAAGTGTGTCGATAAAACTGAAGCCTGAAATTTTGTGCCTATAAGTATCGCGTTTTACCTTGTCCTTTGTTTCTGAGAAATTAATAGTGATGCATGCAAAACTTTTGCTGTGACTTCAAAGCGGAAGGGTAATAAGATTGCCCCGCGGATTTAGCCACGAAAATTTAGGCATCAATTTTTTTAACATGCTTAAAAATTACTCTAACGAAATATATCCTCTGGATTAACCATCATTATGCTCATTCACATGCCCCATTAGTGCAATATTTCACCGGTTAACTGAAATTATAACCCTGTGGCCTAACTTCTTGAAAGAACTGATAGCCTTTAAATTAATCCTCTAAAGCAAAACATTTAACAGCACGCACAGGAATCATTAAAACATATAAATAGTGACTGAGGTGGAAGATGTTTTAAAATTTAATTGGATGTAGAGGCTAAAAAATTACTTCGTTTTTTTTAGAGAAGTTGTTTTCCACCGCCGACCGATTCCGCTGCATTAAATCATCATCAAGGACTTACATTCTGAGAAATTTGAAGATGCTATTTTGATATTTAACCGATTTTTCAGTAAGTAAAAGTTCATGTTGTTAAAAGGCATATAATTTCATTTTTAATTGTTCACATTGTTGAAAAAAATGTCTCATTTATTTTTTTCCTCTCACCAATGAAAGTTTGATATACTTCCTAAAGATTTCTTTATACCTCAGACATTTCCTATCCAGAGGCCGCAAATTTATTTGCATGATAAAAACATACGCGCCATCTAAATAGGACGTCATGTCGCGAAATGAGACGTCTACTTACATCGAATTGCCCATGCATCGATGACAAGATAATCAAAATCAAATATCACACTGTCATGTTAAGAAGAAGTCAGAATCCCACTAGAAAAGTGAGAAGGGTGGGAATGATGAGGTGACATTGAGAGTGGAAGAGTTGCCACTCGGCCATGAGAAGTACGGCAGTTCTGAGGGGAAGTAGGGAGGCTGGAGAACAGGAAGAAGATTGAAGAATGATGAAGGTGGATTCCAGCGTAGGTGAATGGGAATGGTGGGTGGGTTAGGGCGGAAAAGATGAAAAATGAGTTCACTAAAGGAGGAAAGGGAGAGGAAATGTAAACTTGCGGTCGGTTGGGATGCATGGAGGGATATGATGTGTGCGAGAAACTGTGAGTAGTGTGCGGAATACTTTGCCAGGCTAAAGAAAGGAGTAGAGCAGAAAGAAAATGGTAAGGGGGACAGGAGAGAGAAAGGGAGCGGGTAGGGGAGGAGATAGAAATTTCAGAGTAGGAGTGCCATAACGAGAGTGCCGCCGAGATAAGACCCTGCTCTGAAGAAAAAAAAATGAGGAGTAATAACTCAGAAAGTTTTGCAGGTGGCGCTAGTGGTGGTGGGTCTGTTGAACTCCTCTTCTCACACTATTCATGCCCCAAGCCTCCTCTCATCTTTCCCTAGCAGTGACGCCGGGGGTTAAAAAGGCTGCGGGAGGAGAACGGGGACCTTCGTTTTATAAAAAAATATATCCAGGGGAGGGAACAGGATGGTAGGGGAGTACCGAAGAGTTAAGGTAGGTATATGCAACTAGGAAGGAAATGAGAATAGGGGAAGGTGGGAGGACGAGATGGAGGGGATGGATGAGGAAAGGGGCGATGGGCAGAGGTTGGTGAAGGGGAAGGCATGCGATGGGGCAGAAGAGAGTTTAGAAAAAGCTAGCTGGGGAGGGGTTAGGAAGTTGGGGATGGGGGGAAGGCCCTCCATGGCTTTGAGCCGGTCGTTGAAAGAAGAGTTAATGCAAAGGTGGAGAGGAAAGGATTTGTGTGTACGATATAATGGGCGCGGGAGAGTATAATGGGGTTTTGGATGGGGGTGTAAGCAGGAGAGACTGAAAGAATTTCGCGGTGAGATGGGGTCCAGCAAAGGGATGTCGAACGGGAGAGAAAGGGAGCCGAATGGAAGATAATGCGGAGACGGAATAAAAAGAATGTAAAAGGCCGATTGGAGGATTGACGATGTTTTCATATGGGGTAGAGCGGCAATAGGAATGGAACTAAAACTGTACGGTATGCCATGCAGAACATATGGCAGTAAGCCATAAGGTAGGGACACCTTGCAGTAAGGCAAGAGATATTTCGTGCAGGAAACTCTTCCTTGTGAGCATAGAGGGGATTTAGATAATATGCTAGTTAAAGGAGAAAGAAACTAATGCGGCACATACTTTTGGTGGCCATTTTCTCCGGATAGAGAAACAATGTTGATTTACGTATCTCATCTCTGCAATCAAATAATATCATGCCTGGGTCACCTTCGAAATGTGCTAATTTCTTCAATTTGCAGACTGTCGCCAGGAACAGGAATCAACGGTTGCTTATGACCACATAAATAATATCAATGTCAAAGAGCCCCTCGAAGTAAAATAATTCACTAAACACAACATATAACTAAACCTTAAAAAGGAAAAAAAAATAGCTCGCAAAATATCCCTCAAAGGGAGAGAAGAATCCACTCAATACCATGTATTTAACCGCAAAGATAAGTGAGTAAAAAATGGTAGTACTTTAAGGATGGCTGAGGTAATAAGAGATTGTATCGAACATTACTATATTGTCACGGCATTTCCTAAAAAATAAAAGCAGGTTAAGTATTTAATTCGCTCTGCCGAGTTTATTTAATGCAAATTTTGCATATCCGATAGGCTAGAACAAATTTATATTATTAATGATTTCAGGAGTTTCAAACATAATTTTTTGAATTACCACAGTGTTCTCGTTCCAATAATTTTCCGTTATTTCATAATGATTTGATTTCTTGTCACGCTTTTCAACGTTCATTTATTTATGCTAAGTTCAATGTCAGCCAGTAGATTGCCTCCAATTACCTTGCATTAGCCCATAAGACACACACTCATATATATACAAGGTCACAGTCACAGTATTGCGACGGTAAATCGGACTCGTAAATCTACGCACATCGAAGCAAAAAATACAAATTCTCTAATAGTTTTGGTTTTTTGAATATTTCTGCGGCCCTCTGTCTCAACAGAAAGAAAGAATTTGAGGATATGGGTGATGGACGGAACGGACGGGCAGGGAAGGCGGGCGAAGGAAAGTGATAGGGGGGAGGGAGGAGTTTTGGGTTGAACGGAAGGGGTTTGGTTGCCCGGAAGGAGAAGGGTGTACCCCAAGGGTACACCCTTCAGGGGTTTTGGGCAAGGTTAGATGCATGCCAACTCGAGGGTTTGAGTTTAAGTGTTGTGTCTGGAAGGGAAAAGGGAAGCATTAGTAATAAGCTTATCAAAACAATCGTTAAATGAAATGTGGACGTAGACATGTTTGAGCACTGGTAGAGAGACTAATTTTGAATAAGTTTCCATTAGGTGCGGTGATTGTTTATGTGGATGTTGAGGGTTTCACGGCACAATAGTCAGGTAATTAGAAAGATTATACCTATATCTCGTATTGCGGCATATGGATGACGGAGTACCGTGGGATGAGAGGGAATTGGTAAGTTATGAGAAGAGGCAAAGAATGATGAAGATGGGGCATGTTTTAAATTTTGGCCCTTTGCAGGGTTCTGCCGTGGATTTTGGAGAGTAGAGAATTTTAATAAGGACTTGGTGGATTTAAAATTGTTCGATATATTGGCGGGTCGCTCAAAACTAAGCGAGGAACATTTACATGACGGTTCGCTGTTGTTGGTTTGTCAGAATTGGAACGATATCTTGGAGAACATTTTTATCAGAGTGAAATCCTGGGAAGTATGTTGAGCAAATCGAGAGGGTGTGTGAGCTGGGTAGGCTGAGGTGGGTTCAAGTGTCGAAAGATTTTTTTTTCTGATAAGGGTCACAGGATAACCGTGGTGAAGAAGAGTGAAAATGAAATGTAATGTGAAAATTTTGGAGGCATTTGTTAAGGGGACTCGGATTATTACAAAACTCCGAACATAAAAAGGAATAGATATTCATAGGGCATATTTTAAGACAAAATGACTCCGAAAATAAGAGGGAATGGTAATATTAACAAGGAGGCCTTTGGGAGAAAAACTCTCTATTGAACTTGAAAAGCATTCCAGAGTTCATCAAAGAGAAGAAATATAAGTATGTAAAAATATTATCAGGTAGGAGAGGGTAATACGAACTCGAACGCAATTTTACTTAAGGCTTTTGTGATAACTTTGGCGTAGCAGGAATGTCTTCAGAGTACCACACAGAGTATTCCTAGAAAATGAAATTTCGTGTTCTTTGAATAAGAAAATTATCAAAATATCAATTAGAATTTGTACATTTACTGGCATAAATCTGTAGCAAAACTTGGTTCAAGATCTTAATTAGTTACACCATGCGTGAAGCACTTCCAAAGTGATGCTCTCCTGAAAAATGGGAGGACCCGTATTTAAACGCCGTAATATTTTTTTCTATGATCAAGTATAGAGTGTAAACAAATGGAACCATATTCAAATATCAAGAATTTCATTTCAACACTAATCGATATCTCAGAATGCCTCTGGTTAAATCTTGGCCAGGTATGGGTTTCTTGCTGATTGACAGAAGTGGTGGAGACACTACTGGCTGAAGACATAAATAACAACTATTCTTACCTGTAATTTGCAAATATCAAGAGAACTTCATCTTAACACAACAATATCTCTAATATTTATTATTAGACCCAAACTATTGGTTAATAACCAGATTCGTACTCCTGAGCAAAAGTTTACAATTTCGTAATGTCAAAATAACGAGTAGGGAAATATTGTCAAAAGACGGATTTAAAATCTCAAATTCTGGGGGAATTCCCTAGTGACAGTCGGACAGGATGCTGAAAGGCAGCTCTGAGTTGCTCTCCCGCTGATTCTTCTCATAACCCTGAATTGTCATCCAGTGATCGTTTGGCCATTATTAATTCTATCACCAGCAAAATCAACCCTAGTCGTTAGCCTTTTCATACCGATCTGCGCATGTTCAAGTTTCGTCATCAAATGACGTCACCTATTTAACGGACAAGGGGAAAATCCGGTTAGTTTAATGCGTCCTGACACTGGCTATTCACATTCATGTAGAGGTAGCATTTGAGCCTTTCAAGTATTAAATATTAAACACCATGGGCACTTTGTACCACTTAGAGTGATTTCGAAAATTCCTCTTTCCTCTATGGGAAGATATTTAACCTTGCCCCTGAAAATCTTCATAATATTTATTTATCAGAAGCAGACCTGTATTTTTCTTTTTAATTAAAAATATAGGGGCGTTTTAATCCTTACGTCCATCTTATCGCTACACCTATAATACCTCTTTTTACGTGCATCCTGTCACCTATTTCTATATCCCATCCTTCAATTTCGCAGTATTTGTGTATGGGAGGCGTCATTTGCGCCATTCGGGATGAACAGGAAATGATGAAGGGTGGAGAGAAACTCGGCGTCGGCATTAGCATGCTCCTAACGAAAGTTGCCAATGGGTCCGCTACTTAACGTTCCATCCGACGGACGGCGTACTCCCTTAAAGGGCCCTGCTTTAAGTTAGTTTTTCTTAGTTCCCACATTCAACCTTTGAAATTAAATGTAAAAGTTAGACGAATTAATAAAATATTGCTAATATGAGTGGATAACCTAAGCATAGCTGGACATCATGCACTGGTGAGCTGCAATTACAAACTTCCCACCTTGTCCTGGAAGGTAAGAGGGAAATTTTTAAGCCGACATTCGTAGGATTTTTGATTAAAGGCTTTCACAGTGATTAACGGCGTTATTTGTAATAGACCCAGCATTACAGTACATAATGATAATGCTGTCAGGAGTTGACAAGAATGATTTTATTTATTTGTATAACTTTGAACAAAGAAGTCTTCTAAGAATCGAAGTTTTCGAATTGATTTTGTGGTAATTTTTCCCACTGATTTGGGACGCATATATGGAAGCCAAAAAACCCTCGAATTTTACTAAAAAATGTGTTATCATTTACACTCAATGTGGAGAATATACCTAACCCCCAAGGAGAAATAATGGTGTATTCAATATTTATTAATCTAACTTAAAACGAGGAAAAATAGTCATTTTAAGATAATATTACCTAATTATGAACAAATAAAACGATGATACACAGTTACATGGGGTGAAAATGCTGAGGTATGTGATTCATGGAGCGTGCATAGCAACCACTGGACTGTACAGTGGAGCGTGGAATACCCAAAGCAAACGGAAATTCATTGACAACAGATTTTTTTCAAACTATCCTTAAATTTATATATACATATGTACTTCATCCCTATGAAGATGCAAGCGTTTATTATTTATTTGCATTTAATCTCAAAAATGGACGCTTGAGTGCATTGCCATCATGAGGAAATTTACGAACGTGAGAAATCAGCTGAAAAAAAACTGGAAATTTACCATTGGCTGAAATGCTGAGAGTCAATTACGTACGTATGCCCTTAATACAATCCTCCCAACGCTATGAGCATTGTTCTGATGCTGATAGCTTATCACCTCATCCAAGTTCGACTCATTCCCATTCGAGCCCCATACATTAACTAGGTTGTGATCTGTGAACCTTGAATATCTTCGTGGTATTAACGCCAGAGAACTGTGATAGTCAGCAGTTGATTATGCATAGTTATAGTGTGACTAACAAATGCCACGGTGTTTTCACTAAGCTGTATATAACGTCAAAGTTTTACAACATTTATCCAAGCCGACATTTAATGGTTAATGGGACTTATTTTATGGCTACGGAACATTTTAAGAAACTCTTCACCTGCCTCTCATTACTCCAATAAGAAAAAACTTTTAAACCTGTAACTGAAACGCGCTTTGTAAACGCGTGAAATATAGTTGCTTGCTAATGAAGTTAAAACAAACCACTTGGCAATGGAAATAAAGAATTAGCATTCGCGGAAAAGCACTAAAATATGATACTAATGTAATTAATTTACAAAATTACCAATGAATGAATTGCAAAGGGGTTTCCCACCTTATTTATCTTAGTGTAAGAGGTAAGGTAAAGGATAATTATATGTATATGAGAGTGCGTGTGTGTATGTGGGTATCTTTTACGATAGTCACGCAGATATTCCTAATTTTTTAAGTGAAAAACCGAGATAACGCAATATCCCAATTTTTCGGTAGCTAAATCACCTTACTCTGGAAGGAATTTTCCTTGCTTCCCAAGAAAGCACAGTTCCTTCTTTTCCTAGAGGAAGGTAGTTTGGCCTAAGTAGATTAGGAACGTATATTTTCTTTTCGTTTGTATTATGTATCCAATTAATATTATATATATATATATATATATATATATATATATATATATATATATATATATATATATATATATATATATATATATATATATATATATATATACACACACACACACACACACATACATAAAACCATAAATGCAGTAATCAACCCGAAGCTCGGTTTGGTAGGCGAATATCGAGTTCACAATTAATTGGTAGTCTACCTTTCAAAAATATTATATTAATATAATTTCGAATATATGAATATAATTTACATAGCCTAATCATTTCTAAACTTCCTATTGTATCCAATTTCCCATTTCCTCTTTGGGTCAATCTTTAGATATTTCAGTCCTCCCTATGTCACTTTACTTACCTTGGTTTTCCTTATTGACCACATAAGCCTTCCCATACTTCACCGCAACCACATTTCAAAGTCCCCTAGCCCACGCACATACACAGACATGCAGTTAAAGTCTTTTTCTACAAATACGTTAAAAGTTATTCTCTAATTTTCCTCATTATATTTTAAAAATAGTTTTGAATGAATGTAAACTTGAACTTTGAATGGCAGTTTTCGGATATAAAAAAGCTCCGAACAAATATGATTAATTGTAATCTTAATACTTTTCGAAAGTAACACTTGAGAGAAACCTGTTTAAATTCATGAAAATATGCTTTTGTATAAAAATTTAAAAAAAAATTATGATTTAAGAGAGTGAAAATGAAAAAAATACAAGAAAGTTTAGAAAAAAATGAATAATACTTCTTAGGTTATATTTTCGGATTTTTTTAACACCCGCATAGGATTGGCGTCATCTAAGACTTCGACCGGGAGAGCACTGATACCTCAATAAGGTAAGTTAATTCAAGCCAAGGAAATAGATTTAAAATCGATAGTTAATATGTTTCAAAGAAAGGAAATCATTTTCATTTTATACTTTTACAAAAGACGCGCGAACATATGAAATACTACCTTGATCAAAAATTTCCCGGAATTTATTCAGAAAATTAAAAATACAAGTTTATTCATCTAAATCTATATTGTCCCCTTCAAAGTAATCCCCATCGACTGCAACACACTTATGCCAGCGCTTGATCCAATCCTCGAAACATTTTTTATATTCGGTTTTCGGAATGTCCATCAGTGCTTCCTGCGATTTTTCCATTACTTCCTCTCGGCTGCTAAAACGCGTTCCCCGTAATGGTTTTTTAACTCGATTGAACAGAAAGAAGTCACAGGGAGCCAAATCAGGTGAATTCGGTGGCTGTTGGATGGTATTTGTTGCATTTTTCGTCAAAAAATTACGAATAATGATAGCACTGTGCGACGGTACGTTATCATGGTGCAAAATCCACGAGTTTTCTGCCCACATTTCTGGTCTCTTTCGGCGAATTGCTTCACGCAAACGTCTCATAACGCCCAAATAATACTCTTTGTTTACTGTCTGGCCTTCTGGCAAAAATTCATGATGCACTACACCGTTGTAATCCATGAAAACCGTCAGCATTGCCTTCTTTTTTGACTGAAAACGACGTGGTTTTTTGGTCTCGGCTCATTTGGTGAACGCCATTCACTTGCCTGATGTCTGGATTGCGTGTCGTACTCATAAACCCACGTCTCGTCTCCAGTAATGATCCTTTTGATGAATGTGGGATCGGATTCAGCCTCGCAAATCATGTCTTTTGCGACGTCAACACGGTCTCTTTTTTGCATGAAATTGAGGTCTTTTGGCACCAACTTTGCTGCTACACGACGGAAACCCAAATCATTAACCACAATGTCTTGGGCGGATCCATAGGCAATGTTCAAGTCCTCCGCTATTTCTCTGATGGTTAATTTGCGGTTATTGACCAACATTTCTTTTACTTTATCAATTTTTTCACCGACTTTCGATGTCGATGGTCTGCCACTGCGTTCATCATCTTCGATTGACTCACGACCACTTCTGAACCGCTCGTGCCACTGGTAAACGACCGTTTTTTTTAGAGAATCGTTGCCGAAACACTTTTCCAACATTTCCAACGTCCGTGCGCCACTAAATCCGTTTTTTACGCAAAATTCAATGCAAGTTCGTTGTTGCAAATTTAAATCCATTTCTGCAATTGTAAAAAATCGCCAACACACACAGAGATAGATGTACTCTTGGCTACGTAACTTTTGCAAATGTCAAGTTATGACACTAAGATTTAAAGGGAATATCAACAACAGATGTACCAATTTAACAAAAAAAACAGAACTCAAATCGGAACGATGGGAGCGCCACACGGTGGTTATTCCGGGAACTTTTTGATCAAGGTAGTATATTTTACATGAATTTCTCAATTCCTTGAGTTTGGATTCCCAAATAACGGTTGAACTTCAAAATGATGCAATAGATTTTAACTTACTCATAATGTCGCAGATTTCTAAGGAAATGATGATATAATAATAAATCCTCATAAAACATTTCTGCAAATTAGATTTTTTTACCCGCATAATTTTCTAAAATAAAAATAGTCTGCACAAGTTGACAATTTCATTTAATTAGCAAACAATTGGAAAATGGCAATACAGCGTGAAAATAACTCACTGTTTATCGCTCCAGATGATGTATCACTCACAGAAATACAATTCGCAAGAGGTTCTAAAATGCTGAAAGAATGAACCAAAGCCGCCCAAAAGAAATAAGGAGTACTTGATAAGATTACGAAAAATTACGACAGTGAAAAAAGGGAAAAAGGAATATAATGGAAAAGTAAGACATTTATGTTGCCGGAGATAGCCGTTTATTTGAAAATACTTTCCGCTGAAGACAGAGGTGGGGAAAAAGGTCAGTGATAAGAAGTGTTAAAGCGAAATGAAGAACCTGCGAAAGGAGATTACGGAATCAGATTACATACGAGGAAATATAAGCACAGTGATTTACATGCGCCATAAATATAATTTCATCTCAGCAAAGAACAACTCGCTGGATGGAGATGATTTCATAGAAAAAGAGCTCGTCTCATATTAAACTACCTTCAGCTTCTTTGAGTTACTCATGTCTTAATTTATAGGTAAAAAATTATTTATAGCCTATCACATTTTGTTTGATGTTACTCTCTGGAATTTCTCCATTATATAGATAAGATAAACATAGCATTTTCCCCGTTAATATTATTGACGACCATGGTTTCGTCACTCCGAGGCGTCATCAGGTCGTGTTCACACCTGATGATGTCACACAAACACCTGTGATGTCGCTCAGTATCGAGACCATGGTCGTCAATAATATCAACTGTGGAATTGCATTGTTTCTTTTAACTATAAATTATTCATTTCAAATATATTTTTGACCAATTTAGAACTCATAGATCTAATCTGATACTCGAAATTTGGATCTATCATAAATTACAAATCGATTCGGTCATAATTTTTTTGAAATTTGGAACATAAAGGTATCATTCATATTCAATGCACTTTTCAATTCAAACTATGCTTTACTGAAAATATAAGTTAATTTTCTCTATCTTTCGAAGATATTTTTATTAGAAATCTAATTAAAATTTATCTGAATTATAAAACTTTAGATTAGAATTGTCTGACATCATGAGTCTATTATTTAAAATTTAAACTTTAAAAAATCCTTTTAAACGACAAAGTTTACAAATCTAAGATAATAAATGGTAATATTAAAATGTATCATCCATTTGGTGCAGAGCACGTCGTAAATTGCTTGAGATGACATATCGTTCAAAGATATATCAATTTTTGAACTCTAAATGTAGTTTAAATTCTGCAGCATAAATTACTATCATTACCAAAAAAAGCTATTTAATTATTGCATACGGACGAGAAAGATCAAAAAGAACATTAAAATTTATAATTAAATCGTTAAAATGAATGGAACGATGAATAAAGTAGGTTTTAGTTAGTTGGGGACTTCAATTGAAGAAGTCCCCACTGTAATGTGGATAGAAATGTCACCGAAAAGCGTCAAATTGAGGCAGCGAGGTCAAATAGCAAATTTTAAAAAGGCAAATAAACTTGCGGTATTAACAAGCCAAAAACGACACTACCTCATCAAGAGTTGACCAAATAAATAGCACGTTATGATAGACATGATGGAGGAGTGAGTTCATATTTTGAGCATTTCTCCCATTTGGAAATTCCAGTGGTTAGGCGCATTTAATGGTCAATTCATTAAAGCTTTAGAATGGACTATTCCATCCAAAACAAATATTAAGTTTTACAAAAGGCGATAAAGGAATTAATGCTCGGTTGTTCAAACGGCGAAATAAAATTTACTTCCTATTATCTTATGAATTATTCAAAATTCAGTGACAATTAATGCTAAGTTAATGGAAAAATGGATATAAGAATATAGCCGATATATGTATTATGGCACTAACTAGTCTATATTACGTTTAGGACATCATTTATGCAATCAAAGTAGGTATGTTTTCGCATAGGTTTTTGTGTGTTTAAGTTTTTGGTATTTTTACCTGTGCAAATGAATATGCATGCATGTACAACCATATTCACCAAATTATTAATTGAACGTTTCTCAAAACCATAATTGGAGAGTCGAACCCACAGTTTTCATGACGGAAATGGAATTCTCTACCAGACTGGGCCCATTAATCCCCGCGTCAAGTGAATAGAGAAAGAGAAGGGCAATGAGATGGGGAAGGACCTGGGGCGGAAGGGAATGAAACAGACGGATAGAGATGAATGTCATTGGTGGAATTTCAAGCGAGTTGAATGGAATGGCTGGGTTGATGTATTTGATGGGGACTTCCATTCTTTCTAGAAATCATCTGTTCAAAATCGGCGAAATTTTCCAGCATTTACGAAAACCTAACTTTAATATTCTCCGTTTACCTCCCTTAATTACCTATTCTGCAGATCCATTATGATTCTCTTTTCCTAAATCTGCCCTCCATCACTAGTTAGCTATTTTCTAGATTAATTTCGCTTTCTGCGAGGTGTGAGAGCAAAAGATTTTCTCTTTTTGGTTTCAGAGTTTTGGGTCAAGGAATACATTAATTGGTTTATTATTCCCTCCTATTTTTTGAATTGAATTTTCTAATCGCTAAATTGATATTCACCTTGTTGCAATTTTTGAAGTTAAGTTACTTAATCAAAACGTTGTTTGAAGAGTAGGAGCCAAACAAAAGGTAGTAACGTTTGCTCCTTGAGTTGTGAAAAGGCGTCTGAACACCGTGGAACGGCTATGTTAGTGATGCTATTACACAAACCACAATTGATTAAAAAAAACCTTTTTGACGTGAAACCACCTCAATTAAATATATAACGAGCATTAAAAGGGCATAGTTTTGAGAATGGGCCCCGGCAACTAGGATACTTTACCCATGAGCCGTCTGTCATGACCGTCAGCGGACGAGGCAAGGGTCCCGAGGTCGTCATCTGACGAAATATTTTTATAGCAGAACCAACCGCAGCAGTAGACAAAAAAATGATCAATAAAGAGATGTGATGGAAGAACCCAGAGGATATTTGAAGCGATAACAATAGCCAGAGCTAGTAAAGGGTGATATAATTACTGACAAATATAAACTAGCGAAGTGAATGGAGAGAAGATGAATGCTAAAGCTAAATCAACAAACGCGGTCACTTTATGGATTTAATTGTCATGTAAACCGAAGAAAGTTAGAAATACACTTGGTTCACACACAATTAATTAGAGGAAATAATTACTTAGGCCTTTGGGGGTGAACAATTTAACTTTAATATTGGATTATAAAATCGTCGTGAGGAAATGGAGATACGGTGATGAGGTCAAAGTTACTATTATTATGAAAGAACCAGGAGTGACTGCTGGAAGAAAGTGATACAGATTTTTGCAGTAGTAATAGTTTCATCTTGATGAAAATACAGTTTGGGTACTAAATTAAATATAAGTTTACGGTAACAAATACTCATAGAAGTTCAATTTTTTTATATTATTTTTAAAAAAAGTTGTGTTTTAAATTGGAATAATTTAAGCTAAAGGTTAAATAGCCTCAATCTAGGATGTACAAGAAACTTATTAACTAAACATGATGATAAACTAAAAATGACTAACTAAACTAAAAATGATAGTAATTTCTATGGTTTTCAATTCATTTTGTCTACAAATCTGAAAATGTCGATAATTACTTAAATTTAAATGGAATTCTTCTTTGAGAGTATTTCTTCCGACTCCAACTACTTTATTTTATTGGTTACTTGTTTTACAAATTACATTAGCACAGATAAGGATTGTCAACACATATTAAAATTATCTGTTAACTCAATACACTGTTTCATACATGCTATTTTCGAAATTTTGAATATTACTCCATCTCCTCCACCGCGTTTACCGGTGGCTTTCAGGGTTTCCTCCTTCCCCTCAAACATTTCTTTTCCCACGTATATGTTTCTTGATCAACTCTTAACAATTTTGCCAACATGACCACACCACCATTTCATAAACCAATCTAGTGAGAAACTCGCGCTACCGATCAGGACCGTGCTCGTATGAGCAATAAGCATGAATTTGTTAGAAATCAAGAATATATACATATGTTTAGCAGAAATTAAATTGTTTTGCCGCTTAAACTGTTTCATAATATAGGTTATATTTTACTGGGAAAACTTGGCACATTTTTGCAAAAATTATACTTGCAAAATTAAAGCATGAGACAAATCCCAATACTAGAGCTCAGGTCTATTTTAACTAATTTCAAAAACCGAATATCTTCCCTTAGCCAGCATACTTACGCCTTAATCGTACAATTAGGTGGACTATTCTGTGTGCAGATACACGAGGATTCAATTGATGACCTTGCCAACCTTAGGGTACGGGTCATTAGTTTTCGCTATATTTGCAAAGGCATCTATCACTGATGCAAATATTCTCCTTAAAACTGTAATACTATTCTCATTTTCCTCTAAAATACTGCCAAAGCACGTATGTAAAATATCAACTTGCTCTCGTTGACTACGTCTTAAATTATAATTTAATATGACCTTTATCAATGGTCACTGCATAAGTAAAGGCACGCGCATGTATATAAAATTATGCAAATATATTTTCGTATGTTCTTCGTGGGCTTGTGCGTACCTCGACTTATTTCCTCCACTCCGACTCATCGGTAGTGGAAACGTCTCCGGTAATCTACTGGTCCGAAGCCACCTTTCCAGGTTTCACGTACATCCTAATTCCCCAACACCCTCCCCCACTCCCCTCTCTCGCCGTACAGTACCTACCGCCGTCCCTCGCCGTCCTTTCCTTTCCGACTTAACTAACCATTCCACTCAACTCTGAGATGCTTCATCTCATCTCTCTCCAGCCCACTCATTTCCCACCTTCCCCTCCATCTCATCCGGTAGTTCCTGCCGAAGGCCAGCTCGCATTGGGATGCTTCGCAATGAAAGAGAAGACGGGGAGGACAGGAGAGCTAGGGGTATAAGGACTACCAAGGGGGCTAGATGAGGGGGCTTGGTTGGGACGGGGTGGACTAAGGGGTGATGGCAAAGGGCTGGGAATGAAGATGGAGGACGAAACCACCACTTTGAGTCTCTAGGGGCGAGATGGGAGGTATGAGGTTTTAGAGTGAGGGGGTCAAATGTTTACACACGAACCCCGCCTAGCCATGAGAGGTTGGTGGATGCTGCAGGGATTAATGGTTATGAGGCATGTAACTCATTCCACTGTTCTCCCCCGCCCGATATATTCGATGTGTGTACACGTTCGTGGAGTGAGTGCCCCATTTTCCCCTATCCCAACTGACCCGGTACCGTAAAATTTTTGGGGCCAACCAAATACAAATGGGGTCGTAGTAGAGGTAAATGCATGGCAGATGGGGATGAACGACTTCATTTGGCTCGAATGAGTAAGGATGCTTGATGAGTAGAGAGGTAGATACTCTAAAATTTGCTGGGAAATTTCACAAAGAAATGAAAACTAATTATTATTAATATCTATGTATTACTCGAGTAAAAATATCGAAATAGCGAGATCCAGAAACAAAGCAGTTAATCCGACAATGACCCGTTATTTGTAGGTCATACATTTAAATTTTAAATTAGATAACGAATTAATTTTTCCGTTAGAAATCACTTAGAAAACGGATAACGATATGCACACGTCCTACAGCATGTGTTCACTTCGGAAGACGGTTCCATAAGAAAATAGCGTTTAGTGACAATGCATTGCATACGCAGAAAAACTCTTAAGCATCACTGGACCATCGAAAAACCTCAAGATCGTACGTTTCTTCATTGCATGCTTTACTTTATCGCTTGGCAATACTCTTTTAAAAAATTCTTTGAACAATATTCATACGATATATAGAAAGGAAATGGTAACGAGACGATCGGTTAGTAAGTGATTGGGAAAGCCTTATTTATTAAGATTACTTTTAGGCCATGATCGATTATGACTTAGGAACCACGTATTATATATTATTTAGAATGAATTTTTTCATATTTATCGAAAACTGGAGATATTTGGTAATTTTTGTAAGAAGAAATAATAAAGTTCAAGCTTAATGCTTCAACAAGTGTTCTTTATTTCTAAAATGCTAAAAACTGTAAACCGGAAGGAAATATGAAAACTCTACGTCACATAATCTTGAAGAGTAGATACAGGGTGAAGTTTAGTGTTTTTTTACGCCTGATTCGAAAAGCTGCTCTAGGACTGCAATAACAATTGGGGGTAGAATAAAACTTCCGAATATCCTTCTATAGTTGAACGAAACAGTCGTAACGAAATGAATAAACTGAATAGAGCATACCGGTTAACGGAAAATTTTAAGAACGCATGGATTCCGAATATACATATTATTATTATTATTAAAAATACACATGTGCTGATAGACATTGTCAGGTGGCACACAAGTCCCAAATAATCGCACAAGGCAATAGATAAAATCAGACTTCTAAATACAAATCTCTTTAACAAAACAAGCGAATCCCCATCCCATTTACAACCATTAATCAGCAAGAAAAAAAGATAAATTGAAAAATAAAGCTTTTACATATAATACAATACACCACGCATCAATCAAATTATTAAATATACACCTTACATCTATTCTTAAAAGTATACACTCTGTTAGGAAAGGGCTCGAATACTTTTGCAGGTAAGGTGTTCCAATCAACAATTGTTCTATTTAGAAATGAAAATTTTTTTATTCGTTCTCTGTGCCCAGCATTTTACCTTAAATTTGTGATCATTTCTGCCTATAAAATTTGGGTTCCCCACCTCTTTCCTTAGATCTGCCCAAGCTTTCTCCCCCTTCAGATTCAGAATTGCGGATTGGTAAGAAATGCGCATCAGAATTAAGATATAATAAATGAAAAGTATTATTGAGCAACATATATGAAATATACAATACCTTTTAATTGATTCTTTTAGATAAAAGAGGGACGACTATAATTTCTGGGCACGTTTAACCTTATCTCTCTAATTATATATTATTATTAGGATTATATAATTTTTCTAAACGAGAATTAAGCATTCGGACAGTTCGTTTAAAGCAAATTTTACTTTTACATATATCCGCTGGGAACAAAATAATTTCAAATATTTTTCTGGAATAAATATTACAATTATAGCATCATGCTATTTCTAAAATAGAACATCTTTCATTTTGGAAAATTTATACTCTTATCATTACCGTTAAGGTACGATTCCCACTAACAGGGCTCATAGTTTATAAAAATAACTTAAATGTATCGTTATCATTAAAACTTACAATTAGTTATAGGCTCTTATTCTTTATATCTGCATAATTTATACCTTCTCTAATTACAATGATAATGCCTATGCTGTGTCACCTACGAACAGATTCTGCGTGGAATACATTTCATCTATCCCATCGACCTATCCGGCATGGGTGACCCTAATTGGAACAATAATGGGTGCTCTAACCAACACAGCCCAGTGGGTCATAGAAACACGCATACCCTCCCACAATATCCAAGTTCAAAGTAATAGTCATTGTATAAGGATGAAATGCACAATGAGTAACAAAAGAATATAAAGTGCACAAAATTGAATTTTCAGTTTCAGTAGCCCTCAAAAACATTCAAATGCACACAGGTAATATTTTGAAGTGCTAAGAAAAAGAAGGACGGATTTTAATAAAAGCAATGAGTCGCGGTTCAGAAAATATGCTTACATTGGGAAAAGCATAAGTATCGAGTTACGTAAATAATTCTCAATTTGCAAAATTCCATGAATATAAAATAATTACAGTTTATAGAATTTTATGGATAGGAAAACAATAAAACAAAATAAATAATATACTGTAAAAGTAAACATGCATAAAAAATCCTGACCGGATGAGCTACGATTAACTTTAATTTTGGTTTAATATTGCTTTCATAATTTCAGTGAGTACAAACAGTGCGTGGAAATATCTTTAAATTTAATTTATTACTAAAAATATTAGGATAAAAATTAATTTTTAATCGATATTCCCAATTCGTCTCTACATAGGCACCATCCATGGTGATACAATCCCCCCAATTCATTGCCATTTCATTGGCCGTCATTGCAAAACTCAGTAAATTTCTTCCAAAACTATTGTACCACCTCTTAAATGACGTCATTTGTATTGTAAAATCTCCGACCCCACAATAGTTTTTTGAGTACTAGAAATAATAAAAAGTTGCTTAGGATGAGATCGGGAGAATACAGTGGATGTGGCGAAATTTCAAAACCACATTGCATTGATTCCCCAACCGCAACTGGAGGTGAAAGAGTAGATTTACTATCGGTAAGAGCAACGGATGCCTATGGTGATCATACTGGACTATTTCTTTTACAGAGCTGCTTATATGTTTTCAGCGGTGTCGAGGGAATGGTACCAGTGATGGTCCAAACATTCTCAGGTATTCTTTTAAGATGACTCCACGAAAGTCCCAAATAGCAGACATCAGGTCCTTCCCTGAAAACTTCTCAACCTTCGCCTTCCTGGGGGAGTTGAATCGCTGTGCTTCCACACCTCGCTCATCTTTCCCTCTCTGGATTACATTTATAGATCCAAGATTTATCCATTGTTACCAGGGGACCGAAAAATCCTTTTTGTCTTCCTCCAAAAGATTCAGCACCTCTCTTGACAGGTCACGCCGCGTTAGCGTCTGAGAAGGAAGTCAGTGACCATGAAAGCGAACGTACTGACACCTCAGACACGTGCCTTTCTTCGTGAATAATTTTTACACTCATCTCTCACAAAGAGCAGCTAATTTATGATCATCTGGTTGGTTGATCATCGCTCAAGTGGGAAAAAGTCAGCTTTCTTTGCTTTGATAGCATCCAGCCGTTGAGTGACGTTCTTCCCCTTCTGGGATTATCTGTGTGGAAATGTGGTCAGTTCGAAAATTCCTCTTCTGCCTCAAAACCCTGTCAGATTACGAGCTATCGTTTCAATCAACATCCACAGTTTCATCGTGCTTTTGCCAAGAACTATAACCTTTCAAATAAAGAAACTTAATCACACTTAGAGCCATTATCATCTCCATACATCAAGTTACTTCGACCTACTGCTCCTAAAGCTACCTCGTCTTCCAGATCAGCAGGAATAGCCCTTAACTAATGCGTAAATTATCTTAGGTATGCATGAATCTGATCGTCTTATTTGCATATACTGCATTTTTTTCACATATTTGATGATGTTCGCTTGATTTTCTTGGCATCGCCTTCAATTTGGATATTGTCTCGAAGAGGGTAGCATGTGACCACCAATGGCCATATTAACTCATGTTGTTCATTGTTTAAGACTTGAATAGATTTCACAAATAAAGGATGACAAACCACCATAAATATTAGCAATTAATTTCGCCGATCTTTTACTGTATCTTTGACTCAACATTCACCAGCATCTGATTTTCCTTCTAAAATGCCAATAATGTCATTGAAAACTATGTTTACATCTTCCAAAATAATGGATGGGAGACCAAATAGAATAAGGTTGTTATTTTCAAACTGTATTATACTGGTGTGTTAAGCCAAACAAAGATATTTTGCGCCCAAAATAATGAGAGAATTAATGAACGCAACCTATTATTTTTTCATTAGCGAATAATTTTCTTTTTATAATATTCCTGTTTGCTTGACATCTAATATTTATTCGTTGGTCTCGGTGGCGGCGGGGTAACGCCCTCGCCTACTGTGCCAAAGGTCGCGGGTTCGCCTCCCGCCTAGGTGGATTTCCCTCCATCTAGGGCTTGATTGTATGTGATTGTCTTCAATATAATGTCTGTAATGTAGGGGTGGGTGGATAAATGGACTATTAGTCTCAACCTCGCCCAATTAAGTCGATAAATAAATAAATAAAATTCATTATGACGGTTTTACTTAAAATTTTCCCTCCTGCCAGAATTGATCAACGTTTCACATATTAGATTTGATTTTTCACATATTAGATTTATACTAAATAGACTCAAATATGTGTATTTGGAGTGGTTTAAAATATAATCAGGAATATTTATTGTGAATACAGGTATCAGTAATGTGGAATTGATCCTAACGTGCTTAACTTTACACGCTTTTACGAATCGATACTTTCCATTTACATGAGATTCAGACGTCTATTTCTATTTTTAATCTAATGAACATTAAAATATTCCATGTCGCTAAAGTTTACAGAACTTTTTCAATTTAAATGTAGCTATTATTCTGTACTTTATTTGCGAAAGAGTTCTATTTCCGCCAATTTGCATGGTAAAGCTTTAATTCTCTATTTTTAAGAGTCTTTTCAAATATCAGTGGTTACCCAGAATTCACATCCTCCATTTTTCGAGTTGGTTTCAAACTTTATCTACCAAGGTTTCCTCCCTCATCATTAACGCTATTTCTGTTATCTATTTTTTCCTAGAACGTCCGCACTTCTTTCTATCTGGCAACGACCATCCTAACAGAGTTCATAAATATATTTCCTTGTTCATTCTTCGAACATGGGCATACTATTGTAAAGTCCGTCGAAGGATTCTTTCCACCCTTGAATTCTTTTTACCCACTAACTATCTGCTATCGTCATTTTTTTACTTTCAAACGTGGATACCATGAATTGTCTTCTGATCCCATTTTTCTCCACTCCTTTTATTTCACTTTTCAGGCGTTCACTCAAAATTTAGCAGTAAATCTGTTAAGCAAACCATAGTGCTCCTCATTATTTTTTTAATTTTTTTTTACCCATAAAACTCCGTTTAAAATTTTAACTGCTCCTTGAGCCATATTCTAAATCAAAATTATACTGTTTGAATTAATAGAAAAAGGATCAAAATTCCAATACTCAAATGGTTAAAATTTCTGTGTGTACGTATTTCGAACTCAAAGAGGCTTTAATATGTTGTTATTTTATTTATTTATTTATTTATTATCGACTTAATTGGGCGAGGTTGGGACTAATAGTCCCTTCTTCCACCTAACCCTACATTACAGACATTTGACGACAATCGCATACAACCAAGCCCTAGATGGAGGGATATCCACCTAGGTGGGAAACGAACCCACGATCTCTGGGTTGGTAGGCGAGGACGTTACCCCGCCGCCACCGAGGCCGGTGCCTTGGTTGGGGTGCAGGGTGCATCGCAATGTTTTCATTGCCGAATATTGTTATTATTTTGACTACATATTAAATCGATTCACCATTTTCAGATATAGACAAATATATATATATATATATATATATATATATATATATATATATATATATATATATATATATATATATATATATATATATATATATAGGAATCGATTAGTCGTTTGGATAACTTTTTGGTATGGAAAATATATTTTGAACAAACTTTATGGAAATGTATCAGTTAACCAAATGCCTAAATGGAAATTTTAGAGTTGTCAACTCATCTTCAAATAAATAAAAGCGAGTGTAAAATAATGTGATAAATGTACGTTAACTTTAATTAAGTTTGCTTTTTTGAATGGATTGAAAATGAAAACCTCCCGAAAGTATTATTGGTGAAGCTACACATACTTTTCTTCAAAATTATTAAAATACATACTAATAGCAAAATCATTATACTACAATATATTTGGATGTCATGGGAAGATCATTAGAGGCGAAGTTATACGTCTGTTGGTTAAGATATAACTATGGACTTCTAGAGGCAATCTGTTAATCCCAATTTCAAATTGATTATCTCCCTTATCCTCTCTCAAATTCCTTTCTATCCCTTACTAAGGACCTGAAATTAATGTTGAGAGTTGTCATAGCATATCGATGTTAAAAACGCTCAGGGATACAAAGGTGAAGGTAAATCAGCGAATACTGCGGAATAAATATTTGAGCTATAAAAATCAGTGATGAGGTGCACCTTCAAAGTTTATACAAGATCTATAAAAGCCCATGTTAAATTGTATGTGGATTAACTCAATTTAATAAGTTTTAGATTGAGGATTTTCAATCATTCATAAACATACGCAATAAACTTAAATAATGGATTTTAATAAGAAAACATCAAAATATTAAATGTGATTGTTTCAATTTACCCCTTAGAACAAACAATATTTTGTTTATTAAAGTTGGACGTTTTTATTTCACTTCTGGAACTAGCCCACTAATAGGTTGCTGCATTAGTACTCAACTAACCCCCTCTCCCTGAATCCCCCTACCTTTCTCCCCCATTGGTGCCGGATTATATAAGTTGAAAATATTTCGTGTATATCACCCGATGTTGATGCGCAGCATCAAAATGGTCCTACGAAGTAATAAATCTTTATGTAGAAGTGAAAAGTTTCTTTCTCTACCCTCTTCACGAAGGAAATCCACAAAGTTAAGCCTGAAACTGTTATGTTCAAGAGAAATGATAGCAAGGATGAAGTGACCATGTTCTTGAGAAATAAGAGGGGAAGAAAAATGATAAATTTTGTGAATATTAAATTTTACAGTAAAACTTACTGACTGGCTATATTATTCTTATAAATTCTAAAATTTATCAGTAAAAAAGTAGTATTTAAATCTATTTAGAGTAATTCTATTCGTAACATCGTTCATTTCTTCTTAGGCGTGACTTTGAAGAAGGCTGGCAAAGTACCTAGTATGTTAACAGTATTAGGTTTTAAACAAGATTTTGCATAGAATTGGGAGTTAATTATGGGTTCCTTAAATTAAGAAAAAAATGAAAATTTAAAATTGGAGTAGAGAGAGACTTTTTAATGGTTCAAAAAATTGGGTCTCTGAGACAAGAGAATCGGCGTAAAATTCAGACTTTTGAGACACCATTGGGGAAAATGAAGCAAAAAACTAAATGAATGCAAAATTAAAACAAATAGCGACGATCTAAAAGTAGCTGGAGAAGGGAAATAAGGGTTGCGAAAATAGTGGACGGCAGCTTCCAGGAATCACAGCAGCTCCCTATTCAAAAGGCCTCTATAAAAGTAAGCTGGGTAAACGCAGAGACTATTAGAAACATGACTCCTTCTTGCGAGTGATCCTATTAATATTGGGCTTGAACTGTTTGGTCCTTGTTTCGTATATTTTATCACACACTTCTGCAGTGAGTTAGGCTATTGCTCACCTAATTTTGCAAATTTAAATTGCAAACCACGGAGAATTTTTATTATTTGTTTAAGATGTAATTTGAGTAAATCTACAAAAAGTTCATTGAATTCTGAACGTTTTTGATTATGAAGGTAAATATGGTGATTATGACCGTAAATAATGCTACTTTTGATTATGCTTTTCAGCGCAGGACCTAGGTAATTGTACGCCTCAGCAGAAATAAAGAACGATGTGCTGAAAATTATCTGGAACGTTAGAAAAAAAAAATTTGCATAAGTCTATATTGGGTAATAGATGTAACAGTGGAAAGTGTGGATTCGTAGAGACGCTTACCCTTGATGAAGCTGGATATTGCTATATTTAGCAAAATTGGTGATTCCCCTGTTTTTACGAATATAGTTCAAACTTCATACAGTAAAGAATACCAGTTTTAGCTTCTTACAATGAATATCTCATATGGCATTATCATATGCGTGTGGTTGGCAACTCTAAATATCAAAATTTGCTGACTGAACTTATGATACAAAACTTGGCACTCGGTACCTGACAATGAAAATGCAATCTATATTATGTACTAATGCATGTGTTGAATGAATGTATGATATTTAGTTTTATTTCAAAAGGGTTTTCTTCTGAGCGACCTGAGTTTCGATCGCAGAAACGGTTTTTTCTTGATTTTTCTGTTTAAATGAAGATAATATGTTTTTTTACGGTTTTATAGCAAAAAAGTCTTGCTTGCGTTAAGAAAACTCTGAAGAAATTTTATCGAATTTGTTCTTTTTTCCAAAATCTGATTCATATCATTTGGGATTGCTAGAAAAACAGGGAATTTTGTTTGAATGATTCCTAGCTTTGTGACTGATTGTCATCTGTAAAAACTGCGCACAAAATTCTCTATCTTTTTCGTCTCGTCAATTCAATTAATAAAAAAGGTGTTTTACATCATAGGTAATTTCTATTATAATTTTTTCAATATCTATATTCATCAAGTTACCTTAATCAAGTCAAATATCTTTTAGAAAGCTCATTAAAAGTTGATAAAAAAAGATCCGTTATGTTCATTTAATTGACCAAAGGGCTATCATTACTTGCGATAAAAATTAAAAAAAATACTTCAGCGACTACTTAACTTAATTTACCTAACTGTAAACGAACACTCTGAGACATTTCAAAAAATTACCTCACTGAGTCATAGCTATATTATTTAGTGAACCGCTGTTTAACAACCTAAACCCTGCTGAACATGAGATGGGCATATGAAAATTAGCACAATGTCTATTAAGCCATGGATTTTAATTAAAATCAACGGAGAATTCTAAAAATCTTGCACAAATCTAATTTTTCGGGGCCAAGGAGATACAAGATGACAAAGCCAGTTAAAGATCTATGACGCTTTACCCACAACGAAATAAGGAGTATTTTTCTTTTCCTGCAGTATCGGCGTACCCGCCGTAACGGGAAGAATTCTTAAATGAGTTTTAGCTTAATCGCTCCTGGGCTCACGTCGTGCGGGCGCGAACAAATAGAGAAGGGAGGCGAAATGAAAAACCGTAATTTCGGGAGGAAATTACTTTATTTGACGGGGTGTGAAAAATTGGACACGTCCCTTGAGGGAAATTCTTATTAAAAATGCGTCCGGCGTTATAAGTCAGAGCGTTTTATCATCCCTTTTTTCCATCGAATTTCCTTGCCATCCCTACCGCTTGCGTCATTTTGCTTTGCATTAAAATCCATCCAAAAATGGTTAATTTCCTCCGTGTTATCATTAGGAAAAATGGCAAAATGATTACTCAAAAGAAACGCACGTACGCTAAGCTTGCCCTCCTTCGACGTTTTCTACTCCCTTTGGGCAATAAGCGAGGACTTATTGCTTTTCCTTCCTCATAGTTTAGAACTGAACGAGAAGGGAATAAGGAAAACGTGGTTGAACAACACCGGCAAGTGGAGAGGTGACAAAGCGGAGAGTATTATTAATGGCTGTGTTTTAACTGGAGCACTGGTCATCATAATATCGTTTAGTTGAAGTTGGCTAATTACATTTAAGATGGTTAGTTGCGCTGCATAAAAACACGAGATATTTGCGTGAAAAGTGCTTGGCTTTTTAAGGAATAAATTAATTGAACTTTTGTAGGGAGGAAAGTTTCTGATATTGATTTGGGAGATGCACTCGTGATTACTGCATATCTATTAACGCCCAAACGAAGCTCGCATATTCTCACAAAATTATTTTGCTCACACCAATGACTCAAACATATAGCCTCCTGAATTAAAGTTTAGAGGAAAACTAATGAGCCTGCGGGGATGAAATCCCAAACAAATATTTTGCGTATTTCCAAATGTACGTTTGGAGTATTATTTTCATAAAGGTAGCATATGGAACACCGCTTTAATGAGTAACATAATACGCACTACTATTTAGTTATTAATGCATGAAAGTGTGACTGTTGGCTGCAGTGATATCTGTGTCATTTATTTACCAAGTCTGAGAACAGTAAACATAAAGTGGTGTGTCATTAAAATCAACATGAGTGCATCTTAGTAAACGGATATTTAAATAATAATGATTATGCCAGTTATTCCATTGTATCTTGTTATATTCATCAAGAATTGATTCCGGTAAAATGCAATAAATATGATAATACTCTGAATGGTTATACGAACACTTATATTAATTTTCAAAATAAATTATGAAGATATTCAATTAATTCAGTGCTAGTAAAATTTTAAGTTAACGGTAAAATTCAATAATATGGGACTGGCAAAAATGAATGTCATAAACATCATTTCCATTTACTAGTTTCGCGTTTAATGTAGTACAAAAGTAGTATAACAAATTGAAAAGTTTGGTCATAGTAGATCGATATATCCTAAGAAAATTCATTTTCTCCTTGAAACAAGCATAATTTCTCTATTTTATGGAGCATTTGAAAAAATTATAATCACCAGAATTGAAGTAATAAGGTTAAAATCTAATCATAGCAGTAAAAATGCACAAACATTGAGGAAAATGTTATGAACAATAGTTAATTTACATTTAACTGAATTCAATTAGTAAAAAATCTCACTGAAATCACTTAAAGTTGACAAAATAAATTGTTTTGATTATTCCTGATCGCTTTCACGTGGCATTTAAGCATAATGTGGTGTCAAAAGGTAATTTATTATGATATAAAAGAAATTTTATGGGACAAATGTAGAGAAGTAAAATTAAGTGAATAATGCAAACAGGAGGCAATGTAATATACTATATTTTGCTAATGTTGCAGAGTAAGAAAATAATAACATTAATTGTACAGATCAACCGAAAAAAAATCAAATTTAAATAATGAGTAGGTTAACACGTGCTCACTCCTCCAACATAGTGTAGAGAGGTGCGCTTCAATTAGATTTGAAATACAAGGTTCAAAGAAGGAACTTGGAATTACTACTCCGCCTATGTCAACGTGCTATCGATGTGCTGTATCATTTTCAATGATTGCGTACACAAGCTGTGTAGACATTTGAGATGGGGTGACGAAGGCTGGAGCTGATGCACGACATGCGCCCATGAAATTTAAGGGTCGAGAGATACAAGTATTGGGTTAAAGGTGATTGAGAACTCCCATAATTAAAATAACTTATTGATGAGAAAATTTTCCTATGCGAAAACGAAAGGACCACATAGGAAAATGCAACTGATATATCTATTGGTGGAAAAATAGAAAATCTAAATATTTACGTATCATTCATCTTATTGTATAACCGGAAATAGTAAAATAAAAAGAAAATTACTGCATTCAGTTGCTTTTCGCAAGAAAAAATATGAAATTAATGGTTCAAATATAAATCTTGACTTTTCATGCAGAAACTTTGAGCTGGCTTGTCATTTTCAATAAGGAGGAATTTGTCGGGCTCCCTCTCATCTTAATGAACATCAATAAAAAATCTCATTCTATTTATCTTTTTCAATTCAACTTGCTGAGACTCTGATAGGTTAATACATAACTTCACCATCTGGACAAGTTTTTAGTGAATTAAACTTGAATAGTATTTTCCAATCTGAATAGGGTGACGATCAACAATCTACACCTATGATTGTACATCATTGGTGGTATTAGAAAATCCAGCAATAATAATGGAACATACATGCTATCAATTATTTCACTAAGTGAAAAAAGAGAAGTGGCCTTCATAAACTCAAGCATATTATTTTTCAAACATTATCTGGAGATTTATTGAACACAATTCGAAGTATTTTAATCCTAGTTAATGGTACATAATACCTCTGAATAGAATGACGAGCCACAATTCGCTTTTATGAGCATGTGTCATTGGACATTTATGGAAAAGGATATTTGTGGACGACCCTCTCAAACTACGCATTGTCTTTGCGCTTTAGATGTTTGAAATTGAAATTAAAGCTGATGGAATATCAGGACCCTCTATTTACATTTAATAATGTTACGAAGGATCTAGACCCGAGTGGTATCTCGCTCCAATCACACAGCAAGAATGCTATAAAAACATGACTATCAACACCTATTTCGGCCAAAACAGAACTCACGTGGTACTTCCTCTGAAATATTAACTGATAATACATTTTTTCCGTCCTTCTGCCTTCACTCCTAAAAGCACCGGTAATCAAAGATATGAGCACAAACCTCGTTGGTTGGGAGAGCGATTGAAATCGACAAAAATTGAGAGCATCGATGAGTAATCAGTCGCCGTACTCACTAGCACATGGAATAAAAATATCGAAGTAATTAGCAAATACGCTTGAAGGAACTTACTTGATGAAAACAGGAATGATAATTAACACTTTCTTAAGAGAGAAGGACCAAGATATTGCTATGTGCAAACAACGCTAAACGAGGGGCATAAAATATTTTTCGGTGGAAGGTAAGCCTTAAGAAATTAAAATTACGTGTTGAAAACGGGGAGAGGGACCTGAAAAAAAGGGCAGGAAATTTCAGTAAAAGTAGGAGGCAGTTCAATGAAAGGTTGAAATTTGGAAGAGTGAGTAAGCGGATGATGAGGGGTTAGCAGATCAAGAGGGGGAGTCTGACAGAGGCATAATAAAAGTGGGGGAATGTCAAGATGAACGAAATAACGAGGAAATGAAGCAATCAATCTTGGAGAGTTTCAATAGGGGAACGGTGGAGGGTGATTTCAGAAATATGGGGTTGAAGAGTTGAGGAGGAAAAATGGTGAGAGTGATAGAGGAGAGAAGGGCGAAAATTGTTCGTGAGAACAGAGGAGTCAGAGAAAAAGCGAGGTTAAAGGAACTAGAAATGATATAATTATAATAGATTGTGTACCTAATGACCTGAACAACAAAGTGTTGTTAATTACAATTATCTCATGTAAATATATCGTAAACCATCCTCTTGGGGGTAAGGATGTCCAAGACCATATGATTAGCAGGCCAGCTCGTTGTCTACCTGTAAAAACAGACCTATTTGTAAGTGCATAAAAAATTATTATTGAGCTGAGAATAATAAGAAGAGGAATTGGCTGAAGAAACATTATTCATCAAGTGGAATAGGTATTTAAAATGTTACTTTACCTGGAGTACATAAAATTGTCATTATTATTTGCAGTGTGCTATCTAGAATGGTATACAATATATGCAGGTGTACTTAAAGAGCTTGGAAGTTAAAACAATGATATCAATATAACAGATCAAGCTCATATTGCTTAAATTCTTTAATAAATAACAATCCGGTCCCTTGCAATGATCAAATTTCTGATTTGGAGACCTCCAAAAATATATGTAAAATGCGTATCTTTAAATAATCAGAATAGTGAGAATTTGATATGTGTATCTATATCTAAATCTATATTGCATGTATCTTGGAGAAAAATAATGAATTAAATCGACGCTGATATTGATAGTCTAACACGATAAACATGCGCTAATAAATTTTAAAGCAATTTGAACTCGTCCGAAATACACAATTGTTAGCAATTTGTGCCTCGATGTACGTATATATGTATTTCATTGACATTACCATGCCATACCATCAGGGTCAAATTGTCCAACGAACGCTTTGTATTCATTTGTTATCAGTGTGTTGGAAATCAATATATCAATGAGCAAGTCTGAAGTCGAGAGCGAAGAGGAGAGCCAGTAATAACAGTTTTGGTAGAAGGAAAAGCGTGTATGAACGAAGAGCGGGGCAGAGAATGGGTATGAGTTGGCTCTGCCTATCTATCCCTGTACTCTCCCAATATCTGGCTGGCGATGGGTAAGGGTAGGCATACTGTGAGATATAGAAACAGGAGAAAGGGCTTGTCATATCCATCTGGACCCAAACTCATAGGAAAGAAGGGGCGCAAGAAGATGAAAAAGGCGGGTTGGAAAAATGACAGGTGGGAGGGAGTAGGAAGTAATACGGGAGAGCTAAGAGAAAAGAAGAAAAGAGGGTTAAGCAGAGAGAATTTGGTGAGGGAAGGGAAAAGAGAACATGAATGGTGGCTGAGGGAGGGAACATGAGAAATGATTAGGGAAGCAACGAAGAAGACGACACACAAATGGACAGAGTCGAGCGTTTCTAAAATCTTATTAGTCGTTTAAACGGGAGTAATTTGAGAAAGGAGAAGAGGAGAAGAAAAGAGGGGGATGGAGAAGATAGGGAGGTAAAAGTGGAAGGGAGCGGATAATTCGGTTATTTCAGCTCGACACCTGGGGCGTCCTCAGCGATTTTCACTATAGAAATTCATTGCTTTTGCAGTATCTGTGTGCGAAAAATTATTTGACTGAATGTGCAATTAATAAATGAAAAAGTTACTTGATGTAAAGTACATAATATCTCTAGAAATAAAAAATAAATATGAAATCCTCACAAACCGGCGCTCTCAAGATTTAGTGATTTTTGAAATTTTTAGTAAAATCTCGTTTGATACATTGTTTAAAATCGAGGCACATGTAATTGATTATTTCATTGTCGTTGATAATAATAATTCGACAGTGATGTGTAACGAAAAAATAAAATATATCCATACCGAAGCGTATGCTTCCCCACGATTATGTGTTACAATTAATACGACGATCCTGCGACAATGGAAGCTAGTTGATTATGAATGTAAAAGAGAAATATCACATGACAGTCTTTCTGTTAAGATGTGAAGATTTAAATGCGGCAGTGAAAATCAAGATGTGGGATGCCTATTGCTAACATTCAGGAACAGGAACTGAAGTATTAGTTATCAACTAGGTGTGAGAATTCAAGTTATTACTCTTAGAAAACTCTTACTCTATTTTGATGATAACCAAATTCTGTGACTTGTTTAACCAAGATAACAAAATGATGATAACTGTGACTTGTTTAACCAAGAATATTAATTTGAAAATCAGGGAATTATTTTTTTATTTTTCTATAGCTTTTGGAAAATGCTCATGTTCCCCCAACTACATGGCTTAAACTCTTAAAAGATATTACAAATATGGAGATAAAAGTGTCTGCGTGTTCTTAATTTTTATGAACTATTTTATGAGTTAGGCTGCGGGGAGGTATTTTACAACATGAACAGAAAAAGCGGTCGCGGTGAGACGTATCAATGGTGTTAAGAAGCTGAGTTGGGGCAAGTAGCCAAGTAAACAGACTCGCCATTCGAATGGATCATAAACAAAGCATCGTTTTAGGCGGTGGAGGGTGGTGCACCACTTAAACAGCTCAGGGGAGCTAATGTGTTTCAAGTGGTTTAGTGGTGAGTCATCTGACTTAATTAACTACGATGCATATAACAAAGGACTAAATTGTTGGTTATACTCCTCAGTACCTCTTATCATCTAAAATGTCAGAGGATGCTAACAGCTACACACATTTCATACCTATGCAATTATCTAATTGAACTGGGAAGTCTTAAGAAATTAATTCTAACAAATGGCAATAAAGTCGGAGCAGAGCACAAGTAAGACAAGTTTGAGCAAGTACCAGCGGTCCGGTGTAAACGGAAACTATTCCTAAAAACAAAACGTAACCATTTAATCAAATTTCGCAAATATCGTAAAATCTTCATTTTCTTTATCCTTCTACGAATGAAATTCATCATTAATTTTATCATAATAACGGAAAAATAAAATTATTGTGAAGACAAGGTTCTGAAAATTGAATTATAAAGAGGAAAACCGAATATTTAATTGAAAAATTAATATTCATTATTCATAAAATGTTTTTGTATTAAATATGATTAGTGTAAAACATGATTATGTCCATTTTTTATTCACATTTGGAATATGCGGATGTTCGTGATAATAAACAATTGTGTCCAGTAATCAGTTTTATTTAAAAAATGGGAATAAATTTCATTAAAAGAGTGTTGAATATGAATTAATATGCTCTACTATCATAGTCTCCCATAGTCTACCTTTTGGTTTCAGAACCGACGGTAAAGAATATACGCCTGAGATTTCCATTAATAAATATAGAAATTCGCAGCTCCAAATTATTTAAATCACTTTGAGTTCGTGATGAAATGAAACCAGCGAAGGCATATTGTGAACATTTTACTCTCTGCGTTTTGAAATTCTATAGCAATATTTAAGCGCAATCGTGTGGCAATTCTCATTCTCCTAGTAAAAGGATGGCAACTACATTATCGATCAGTTTCTTTCTTTGGCACGTGAAAATCTCTGTAGGAAGTGTGAGGCTATTTTAATGTCGACGAAGACAGGGTACAATGTCCTTCCAAATCATCAAATTAATGTTTCCACTTCACTCGATCCAAACTTTATAGATTAATGGACATAATTAATTTTTCGCCATATTCTCTGCAAGAATTTTTGTTACTCTCGTCATTTACTATAAATAGTTTCAGCAACTTAAGAGCCAGCACCTAAAAATTCATTTACCTTAAAAATTTAACTCAAGATCGAAATTTTTCATCCTAATTTTTTTCCCATCACATGTGTGAAGTCAAAAGAGTCAATCCTAAGCCAAGTAAGTGCATTCAAAGTTTTTTTAGAATATTTTGATTTTAGACATATTTTACAAATATGTTACTGTTTTCTCATCCAAAAGTGCTATAATCATTGATTTGATAAAGAATTCAAATCACCAAAAAATAAAAAGCCTGGAACAAGACAAAGTTCCTTCAAGGTATATTTAAGGTACTACTGCTTCTCTTCCAGAAAGTGTTTTAAGATACACTGCAAGTTTATAAATACGACCGAGAGTGAATACATCATTGATTAATTTTTTATAGTACCAGATTGAACTTGACTGATGCATGTTTTTCATGATTCCTAAATTTATCCTATACATTTTCTTATTTAGTTGATGCTATTTATGATTAATTGAACTGCCTTCAATAACAAAATAGTTTATTCACAGGGCCTATTAATATATCTCTGAATTTTTCTACAATATAAAGACCAAACGATGAAATTGTTGCGTAAAAGTACATGAATAAATCGATGTAAGGTAGAGTGACATGACCAAAAAGCACCATTTTCAAAATTAAAGTTGGCCAATGAAACATCCCAGCATTATCATCAGAAAACGCATGATCCTGGGAGCTAAGGAATAAATGGCAGAAGGACTATGAGTAATAGAGTACGTAATCCGCATCAAAATCAATCCACGTTAAAGGGCGTGCCTAAGAGTAATAAGGAGCGCGCAAAAGATAGCCTTGGGCAAAGTTTGAGAATGGGTACAACGCTGGTTTGAAGGGGTTATGAAATAAAAAAAGACCATCTGGTGAAACATAATGACTGCTCTAGTATGGTAAGCTGCGTCTCTTAATGGAAAACCACACTCAAGCTGAAGAAGAGCAACGTCGAGCGGGGAAGAAGTCTGGTATGGAATCAAAGAGGAAATATTGGGTCTGAGCGGGCGAGGAACCTGACGTAATGGGAGTGAGATGAGATATGAAGGGGCGGATGGGGAGGGAGGGTGAAGGGAAAGGAGGAGGCATCGGAATTAGAAGACCGATGCAGAAAGAACGGCGCGCCCAAAGGAAAGGGGGAGTAAGAGAAGAAGTAGAGTAGTGAAATGAACTCGCTGATGTCTGGTCGAATTAGATATACATTTTTGCAAAACGGGATGAAAGCATACTCAGACAGGGAGAGGGCAGGCTATAAGAAATAGTAATAGCAAAAGAAATGAGGAATGGAGAACGGACATCGGCAAATGCATAAAGAATAAAAAAGCTAAAAAATATGAGTGCGTGTATCTTAAATCATTGCACGAAAAAATAACGCATTTATGCGATTGGATAATAATGGCATACAATTGTATCCTTTAGTTGTTACTTTTAAGGAAATGCTGAATTAATCACGTCCATCTGCTGGTGTTGCTTAGGATAAAAAGTATTGCAAGTTAGCATCGGTATTAATGTTGAACTGGTTTGTGTGATTTTGAAACTGTCTGCGTTAAATACGCTAAAGATATTTGAGCTTTTCAGAAGTTTCTTGGAAACGTAAAGCAGGGTAAGGAGAGGTATTTACTCACCACCATGAATATAGCATTGTCATTCAATAAGATGAGTGGACATTCACTAGGTGAGTGGACATTCACTAGGTGAGTGGACATCACTAATCAAAGCAACCTGCAGTTCCGTTGTTTCAAATAATGTATAAAATTGAGGACGAGGTTAAACACCTTAAGATAATTAAAACTAATGAACTATGCTCAAATCATCCGCAGCCCCTTTGATTGGTCTTGGAGGGTAGGGTAGAGTTCACTCTAAACCAAGTCTTAAAGGGCAAGAACTTGACTCAACTGTGCCGCTCAGCCTGTTGAATTCGGGCCAACAATCGGCTTCCCACGAAGTAGTCATTAAAAGCTACGTCTCAAAATTTTAAGATGTAGCTGCCCAAAGGTGTCATCTTGGATTTGGATCCGAGGCCCCCTTTTCAACAGCCAAACACGCTACCCATTAAGCTATTAATTCAATCGATGGCTCCGTATGAATTCTATTTTTTAACTGAAAATGTGCTCATGGGAACTAATACAAATCTTAAATTATACGATAGAACGTTCAAGCTTTCTTAGAATATGTCACGGAATATGTTCGTGTGCTAACGTGCTCTCTATACTCAGGTTAGTACATATGGTAACCAGGACTTCAATCAGTTATACTATATCTATAAATATTGTTTATAGGTACTATTTAGCTACAGTTTTTGTCATTTCTGAGACAAGTACTTGACATTAATAAGATGAGTGGCTTCATCAATGTCACGTCCATTTTTTTGCGCCTGAAAATTCACGCATTATTCGTTAATATCGCTTATTTTAGATACCTTGTATAGTACCAGCCGATTTCCAATCTTTTTTTAGCACGTGCTACACAGAGAAGAAGATGGATCGCGTGCACTCGGGTACAAAAGTCTTGAAGACACATTCTGCAGATGAAAAAATCATATGGGTAGAAAAATCTAGAGAATCATTAAACAAATAAAAAACATGGTCTTGTAAATAAGTACCTGTGATTGGTTCAATAAGAAAGAGCTTGTGATAAAGTAATGTTTAATTACAGTCAACCGATCTTCGAATTAATCACTAATGAATTATTTACTTATGCCGGAAATGAAACAGAAAGGAGCACAACTGCGTTTAATTTGAGCTATTTCAAATGGCATTTTTTCTCATAATTTTTCGATGACGCATATCTAGCCACAACGAAGCTACCATAACGCGCCGTTCCGTTTTTCTCTTATCAAACCTTTGGAGACGTGCCGCGAGCTTTCGCGGCAGCGACTTTGAGCTTCGCGAGGGAAGAGATGAGTGCTCACGGCTGACGGGAGGGATCGCGGCATACGAATCGGGTGAGAGGAGGGTGAGAGAGGTACGTGGTGCAGGGAGAGAAGGGTGGCCGGGCAAGGAGGGAAAAATGGAGGGAGAGAAGGGGCGAACTTACTCGGGGATAATCCGCTTGGAGCGGCGCCTCGGCGTTCCTCCTCTCCCTCCCCAACCCTTCACTCCTCCCGGAAACTCTTACCGTCCCATCCCACCGCCACACCCTCCCCGAGCCTTCAATCCGACTACTCCCCTTTCATCCTTCCCCACCCGCCTTCGCGGAGCTTGAAAGAGGCTCCCTAATATCATTAAGGCGATTTTCTCCGCCTCTTCCGTCTAGGGCGTGGAGGCTTGCTGTTCCCACTCCGAGGAGAGAGGGATATGGAGCTTACAAGCCTCGCCGAATTCTTACCCGCAGACGCCAGCCCCCGTTCCAACCCCCCCCCCTCTCATTTTCGGAGGCGCAATGGCTCCCCTTCTTCTCTAATCGCGCCCTTGCTCTCTTCCCCTCCCTGCATCGCGTTTCCCCGCATGCCGTCCTGATTCTTCCCCAGCTGCGCTGAGCGATGTTACCATGCACCAACTGCAATATGTGAGCGATAACAAATTGCGATTCTGAATGTTTAAGGATCATCATGCATCACATTTCCATGTTGATGGAGTGATTCTTTTCAAAGTTGATTGGCGAAATTACATTTCATTAGCATTCCGGTTTATAAGATACGGAGGTTTATGCAAAGAAATAATGTGGTTCCTCACCAACAATTAAGATTCGGTATCGCCTACCTAAAGCTAACTTCGAGACCGTAAATCCCATTATGTTCATACGTCCTTCCACTAATATCATAAATACGTTTACCGTATAAATTTAATTTTTCATTAAGTTACTATTTGAATAGTATGTTGCCTATTTTTTTAATACAGACAAAAAGCGACATATATCTAATTTCAATTGGCATTAAATAGGGCTTTTTTCCTCATCCAGGTCAGTACAGTCTTCAAAATATACCCTGTAAAATATTAAAACTTCATCGACCACCGTTCCTTGCTTCTCTGATCACGGTTCAAAGCTAATCTTAACTTACATTGTTGATGCATCAAAATATTCTCACTTTGTTGTCAAATAATTTCTATGATGCTATTTATAAAAATTTTATATTTAAGTTAGTAATTTGTTTAATATTAATTTTATACCGTCGGTACCATGTATAGGAACCCCCGAGTTTTCATGCTAAAACATAATCCGGTTTACTGCCCACCTGTTAAGACAATGTCGAGACGGGTGATAGGGAATGGATTAAAACTTGTATTAAATAAAGTTTTCATAATAAGGGAGCTTGAATGAACCTGCGAAAACGCAATAAGGGCGATTTAAAAAATTACTAGGAATAATGTGTTAAACTGGTCCACGTACATCTTCTTTATATGGTAAATGCTATTGTACGGCCTGAAATTATAAATTACCTCGATGTTCAATTAATTGCCGATTGCGCCCCTTTTTTAAAACATCTTGAATTATCAATGTTTTATTTTGCCTTATCAATTCAAAATAAAGTAATATTTGAGAAAATTAGCATCATAAAGATAAAAATGGCATCTTTCTAAATGTAGCTGAAGCGGAGGAATACATTTATTCCTTCGTATATTTTTATCAAAATAAATAATTGTTTTAACAGGGAGGATATATTTAAACAACTTCCGCTGTGTATCAGAATTTAACTAAAATTTTGACCTGGGCATTCTTTGTTGAGAGATCATTTTCGGCTATGTCTTCTTAGTCCAATCATCACTCTTTTGAAAATTTCTGTTACCAAACTATTAGTTAAAAAAAAATTTTAAAGAAACTAGTAGAATTATTTTTTCAGAGAATGATTCATTGATATTTTTTTTACTTTCCATTGGAAGTACACAGTATAGTTTTTTTCCAGTATTTTCTCATACTTACAATTCACGAGTTGACTCTGATAATTAATATACCTTTTGAAGGTATAAAATTCTTAACCGTAAATAAAGTATAAAATTACAATAACGTCTTTGTTAAATCCTTAATACTGACGCCACCAATGTTTTCATGGTAAATATTTGCGTTCTTCATTGTTTTTATTTATTTAAAATTTTCCCGGTTTTATCCCAACACCATTTTATCCATACCAGAAATTTATATCCTTTTGCAGTTTCTCAGCACCCTTGGTTTTCTCAGGAATTGGTTTAGCAGTCATCCTTGTTTAATTTTTTCCTCTCTTTGGATACTTTCATCTTTCCATCCTTATCCATCACCACTATTTTCGCTCTTACTTGTATCTCACTCCATTTCGTTTGATTGTTCGCGTATGTCTACCACACTTCTTTTCACCAAACGGCCCCATTCGTCCCTCTTAACCTTTTATTACTTATTCTTTAGATTGTCTTACTCCAACGTCTTCATCCTCCCTCTCGTCCTCTCCCTCTTTCCACACCCCTCTGGTCCCACCCATTTCTAATCAATCCTGTTTCACAGCTACAACAAACATAGAGGGGCAAGTGGTTCATGCATATTCAAATCAAAATATTTAATTATTTATTTTACGATAAAATCATAAAAATCAATACTATTTGTACTTTCTTAAGCATTGTTATTTAAGTATTTTAACTTAGACCAATCATTTAGTGCATATGGTGGTATTTGAGCACTTTCTCTTCACCGGATGAAACAATTAAAATATATTATAATATAATAGTTAGCTTTAAAGTTAAAGCTTTAGAGTTATTTGTTATTGACCATCTTTAGAGCCAACGTACGAGCGAATAATCTTTTCCAACACTAATTTGTGAAGGACTCGGGAAATAATAAATTTTAACCTTCGAATTCTTTTATGGTGCCAAACATTCAAGATAAATGATCAATTTTATTTTCCCTGTACTTTTCGAAACCTGATAAGAACGTTACTTTCAGATAAAATTTTTAGCTAATCAATCCACGCAGTTATATTTAAAGTGCTCATTACAACAAATTGGCAACCTAAAAATAAACCATATAATGGTATAAAAATAACAATTGATATTTTATACAAACATAACGCTATTGATTTTATTTTATATTACCATTCTAAAAAAGCCAATGAAATTACATCAAACAATGCTAACAAAGTTTTCAAATGAAAATATTAGAGTCAATAAGGAATTATCAATCTTTGATCCCTTGATAACAGTGTTATTCTTGATAACAGTGTTATGCTATCGCATATTTACATTTAGATTTGTCCATTCTAAAACATTGGTAAACGATGACAACATAGTTTAAATATCGCAACTAAATCATCTTACAATTTAAAAAGATGGCAAATACATTCAGAAAAAGGTTTCTTAAGTTGAAAGAATTTCTAAATCCAAATAACGAAGCATCTGACATTGGTAATGCCCATTACTTTGTAAGGAATCATGAGTGAATAATTTTCTTAGAAAACGGAAATCTACCCTTGTCCTGCAGCCTATAGCTTCGAAACCAGTAGTGAATCATGGATTGATTAAAATCTTTAAATTACTTTTACTCCATAACTAGACACTCCCCTAACAAGCACTTCGATTTTGCAAATACCCTCTCCCTGCGCGAGGTTCTTTAGCCTGATTGGCAGAGATCCTATGCAAAGTCTTCGAAGGGCGAGGATAAAATCCCCTCCAGAATTCCGAATACGCTAAGTCCGGGAGTGAAGGAGGCGGAGAATAGATGGATTGTCTTTTCCTCGTCTCGTTTACTTTTCCATTTTATTCTATTTGCCCGCACGCCCTCCTTTCTTTCCCGGTTTATGTTCTTCTAGGAAAAAACACTCTATATTCCTACGACTTTCTCGGTCATGATGCAACTCCCTCTTGTGCTAGCAAATCGACACGGAATCTTTATCCACACTGTGTGAGAGGTTGGCATTTTATCCTTCACTATCCTAAGATCCCCTCTCATCCCTTCTGCTTTCTCCACCTTTTGTCCTCCCACTCTCTCTCTCTCTCTCTTAGTTAGGGAAATTTTTATTACCGGTGTAAATTACGATGCTAATAAGGTAATCCTAAAGAAAATAAATAAGTCCCCCGCAAAGCCGCACCATTCATGAGGCTTACCGAGCAGAATGTTCGGGATTTTCAGCCAGGAACTACGGCAGTAAATCCTATCGATTCACGCTCCAATGATGTTGCTGTCCATGGGATTTAGGAAAACGGAAACCCAACTATCTTCTGAGAAAATACACCAAATTATCAGTATTGATGAAGATTAGAATCGTACATGCACTATTAGCTAATAATACAGTATGTAATCATGTGGTATGTGCATTTATTTTTGTAGAGAAAAATTTGGTCTATAATATCACCTTAAACTTAATTCCAAGGAAGACCGAGGTGTAGCGGGTTTTTTTATTTCCGCTCCTGTCTGAGGTATGCTCTCTTCAACACTAAACTTGAAATGCTTTTCAATCTTCGTTATCTATTAAGCATTTTGTTCGTTGAAAATTAAAAATGAGCTTTAACATTATAACTTAAGTACTGCTGCCACAGAGTTGGCTATTCATAAATTTTATTTCACACTATGGTCAAAATTGTTATTGATAATTCCTCAGTTGAAACGTGAAAGCGTTGAAATCGGCCCGTTATGCGACATAAAATACTAAAATCATTGAGCAAAAATAAAATAAATGATCGAAAACACCATTTCCACTTTAGATATATTGGGAATGGTTATAAATTCTTTTCCAAAATTTTGTGTGTCCACAACCTTCCGTCCCAAGCAACTGTATCAGAAGCCAATGACGTACATACTTTATGAAAATGTGTGTCATTTTTCAGGTAACCTAAGAGTATTCTCTGCATTAATTGACAAGGCTTATTGATATGTTTTCAGTGGTTTTAGGAAAATAAGTTTTTAAATTTACTTCGTTGACCAAGAAGTTTGTACTTAATTTTAAATGATTACGAATTATTACAAATAAATACTATCAAAAACTGATTTAGATCATTCAAATTTTACTCAGAGGGAGACAAATGTTAATACAAGTACAAGGATTGTTGAGAGGATGTTACTAATTGGGCCATAGGGAAGCTAGTCAGCATCAAAAGGGAGTTAAAGAGACGATACTTTAGGATTGTGTGTGGTTATGTGGAGAAACAGTGGGGAAATCTTCTGCGGTATTTGCAGAGTAATTTATAGCGAGGGACATAGATCCCTTATGGAGTAGCAAGCAGCATGCCAGAATAATATGCAGATGAAATGGATAGTTGCTATTAAAGATAAAACGTAGAAACGAAATGATGTGGTAAGCAATGGAAGAGTTGCAGGAGATGGGATAGGATAATAAAGTATGGAATTTAATGAATAATTCAGGGGATCAAGTAAATAATTTCTACCTACAAATGTGTTTAATAACACACGATTCAAACATCAGAACAGGGGCATTTGAAAAAAAGGAAGGTATCAATTATACCATGGTTAGACAAATAGGTAGGAGCAGCGCCTTCGACTAACACTCCGCCACGCGGACACATGCAAATTCTGATCAAAATTTAATTACTGCATATGCATTTTATAACTGAGAAAATAGGTATTTTACAAGTTTTCTAAAGAAGCATATTGGTCGTTCAAAAGGAAATAACTAGGATAAATAAGATTAAATCATTAAAAATCTAAAAAGAATATGTGAAAAAAACTCTGATTGAATATTAAAAACAGTATGAGGATAGCATTAAAGAAAAAATAGGGTAGGGAAAAATGAGTAGGATTAAGAGGACATGTATTAAATGTTATTTTATGAACCAGAAAGTGAAAGATATTTAATATATCAATGGACAGTATGATGTTAAGAGCTATAAATAATATAGGTATTCGATTAACTCTTGGAACCAAGGAAATACAGCGTAAAAATCAGAGCAAGGATAAGTATGGTGACATTTATGGGACAGGAAATAGAACCATATGTAGGAGTTGTTTAATGGAAAAATTTTATGGGCAATTCAATACAAAATAGAAAAGAAATTATGGAGCTATGAATGATACAGGAAAAGAGATAAACATATTACAAAGAGCGTAATGGGGAAGACGTAATGCCAGTTAGGTTAAAAAAATTGAAAGCAGCGAGGAAGAGGATACTTTGCGTCTACATATTCCTTAGAGTGATATGGAAATAGCGAATGTGGAATATATGTAAACAAAAGGAAAAAAATAATATTCCAGAAAATATACTGAGCATAGGAAAAAAAAGAAGGAAGGAATTCTTTGAACTCATGCATTTATGAAGAATAAATTTGGTTCGTATGCTATCTTAAATAAATTTTTATCTTAACATCAGTAAGATAAATGAGAGGGTTATAAAGGACAATAGGACAGTAGGTTTAATTTCACGTGGAACAATAAAGATATCTTAATAAATATTAGAACGTCAAACAAAAATTATTACCTATGGGAAGACCATTTTGGCAGTTGCAATATCTTAGGCTATCTGGTGCATATAATATGTCTTATGAACACCGGACGCAATGATTGTAATGAATATATTCGTTAAAAATATTATTAAATATACTCAGGGTGTTTTTGATTGGGTACCAGATCTTCCTGGGAAATCATAAACTGCACAGGGAAAGGAACTGGCCCCCCTACCCTAATGTGCGAATTTCACACGCCGTATAGGGCTTAGTACTGGATGAACCCTACCATCACCTACCTTACCTACCTTCGAGTTGATTACTGTGTTTATAGTTCATATATACATACATATGTATATATATATATATATATATATATATATATATATATAAGTATATTTATACACATTCAAACACGAAATCCCGCCAAACGATATATATATATATATATATATATATATATATATATATATATATATATATATATATATATATATATATATATATATATACATATATATATATATATATACATATATATATATATATATACACACACATATATATATATATATACATATATTTTATTTATATACATATATTTTTTTTTATATGTACATGCATATTGGACTTTAAATAAAACCACTTGGCTTTTCCACATAAAAATAAATAAAAAATTAATTAAAAAAACATACATGCACCCACACGTATAACTTGTTACGAGCAAAATGAGAATGAGCAAAACTAAGATTAAATATGAACGTTGAAAAGAATGCGCTAATTAGGTAAAATTATCAAACAGTCTCTACCAGGCAGGTATGGATTTCCCATGTGTTGTGACATGATGGAAAGCTAAGTTTAATATTGATTTCACGAAAATTATTAAAACGAATATCATTTTCAAAAAGAAACGTGATTGGGCTGTGCTTTTGAGAAAAATGTTCTCAATGGTGACGACATTAATGGACGGATTATATTGATAAAAGAATCATTTACAATAAAGAAAATTGAATGCCAGCCACGCTAAATACGAGTATATATTTGTACAAATGATTATTTATCAATTATAAATGAATATTTTTGCCATTTATAGCTGAAGCCTGTTATTTGATGCAATTAAATGAGCGTTTAATTTGCAGATAGATGTTGTAGAGGATGATAATCAATGAATCGTCAACTATGCATTGTGTAGAAAGGAATATGATACGAGGTGAAAATTTCAATGGAGTTATTATTGAAAGAAAGTTGGATATTTAATTTCATGATAGAAGAGAGATTGTAAGATGTAGCTTTATCCAATTATGGCAAGACCTGGTTGTAGAAGCATGATGCCCCGTAGAAGTTACGAACAACAGAAAAGGAAGTACGAAATCACAAACAACACTCCCGTATAAAATAATGATTTAAGGAAGTTTCCAAAGCCTTCCTAAAATATGTTGAATTACAACTGAAATTAGCCGCAATTTAACGGGTTGTGGTAAGTTTTCCATGATTTTGCGGTATTTCACACTACTTAACTTTTAAATTTTTAAGACGCAATACCAAATTACCCAAAACCTCATATTACATACGCACTAGTTAAACTCATGTTTTACGATTTCATTCTTTCAAACTCTCTTTTTGACAATCAGCAGACTATTTTTATCCTATTTACCTCTTTTCTTGAATTTCCTGTGCAATGCAGCCCTTTAGTTAGTATATATTAGTCCCCCAGTATCTTCAAAATCACTTTTAATATGCTCTTTGAAATTCTCTTAGCAACTTTTTCCCCAGGAACAATTGATAAGGATAGTAGCAAGAAAGAATACATTGAATAAAGATGTGTGATATAATGAAAACATATGCACATTCAAAAACATTTTTAAGTTTATTCATAAAAAAAATATTAAATATCAGAATACTTTTAATAATGCAATTACATACTTAAAATATATAACCAATTTTCCTCCACATAAGTTTTATAGCACGACCCAGTTTGTACATATTTATTATGATTTTTGACAACAACTGTTGTTACACATTAAATTATAAAAATAAATATCTCCTGCTAGGAAATATAAGATTTTACTAATGACAGAGTTTTGAACCACTCTTGTATTAATTAATGTTATATTCCAAAATGAAAATATCTTCGGCGGGAAAAACTAAAGATGCTTTTTGAATCATGATTCCAATATCACGGGCACCCACAGATTTTCTTTTCGCTGTTAGAGAATTAAGAGTTTGCGTTCATTATAGGAACTGAAGTAATTGAAAAAAGTCTCCAGAATTGAAATTTTTCAATATATTTCCTTTGAAAAATTGAAAAAAGGTTACCCCTTATACGCTATGTGACAAAAAAAGCGTAAATTAAAGACAACTGGTTTAGAATAGTGTATATTATTATTCAGGTTGAAAGCGCATTCCTATATGCATTCCTTTCTAACCCCGAACAAGTTAGACGAGCCATCTACTGAGTTTCAAATTATCTCCGCCTGTTCCCCACGTGAGATCAAGATCGTTTCTTTGAGAAACAAAAGTTTTCACTAGTTTTCATGGATATTCTTCAAATATTTCCTTTAATGAATGTATTTTGAAATTCTCTGAAAGAAATTGAAGTGGTAACTTTTCAGCGTGCATGTTGGCGCTTAATGAGGGTTGTAGCGGAACGTTACAAATATGGGAGGAACCGGGAGGGGTTCAATGGTGGAGGGGGTGGGAGGTTGGAGAAGGAAGACGGGCGGATATCATAAGGCTCAAGAGACCTGAGGAAAGTTTTGCTCGTTATCGCTGGATTTTGATACGGGGATATCAAAAAAAGAAAAAGTGCTCCGCAAAGATCTCATCCTCTATACTAATAGTTAATTTGTGTCTAAACCTAATTAACCACAAACAAAAGATCTACTAGTTACTTATGCTGAAGGGAAACTCTGGATAGTGTATCACAAGTTACCCGGAAGAAATGTAGTAAACTCCTTTAAGACAATTAATCAGCAAAACAAATTTTATTCCTAGAACTTCTTTGACGATTTTATTTTTGATGGAATACTGAGAAGAAAGGAGTTAAAATATGAATGGAGATTAAGGATTTGATGCGTGTTGAAATTGTGTCACTTTGGTATTTACCTTTAAAAGTCTAATGTCTACTACTGGCGAATAACTTTTCAAAGAGAATTTTGCTGTCCACATATTGCGTGACAGTAAAAAAAAAAGGATAAATGACTCTTTACCGCGGTGGAAACTTATCCGGCTATTAACGATATGCCAGATGTGACCATGTAAATATTGAAATATATATATATATATATATATATATATATATATATATATATATATATATATATATATACATACTATATAGTATGTCCCTCCCCGGACTACAACCTTGACGTGGTGGAAGGGCTTGTGCTTTCCGATGACCCCTAGAGCTGTGCTGGCGAGAGTAATAAAAATTGCTCCTGGTAGGGTCACTCATGCCAGAAAGGTAAAGGTTAGGAGCCAAACGAAAGGTAGTCGACGCAGCGTCTGTTCCTCAGTGAGGCGGCTGCAATGGCGTCCGCCCAGTGGGGCGGCCAGTAAGTGATAGTGTCACGTTAAAAACACTATTGAGGAAGGCAACGGGAAACCACCTCAATTATCATTCCCAAGAAAAAATATGATGGACAATAGAGATATTTTTATTCCTGGCAACCACGGGGCTCGGCCCAATCGGCCTTGTGTCGTGCCCGGCAGCGGGGGAGGCAAGGCTTCCGCGGTCGTCATCCCACGAAACCCTTGCAAGGAAAAACCAACAGCAAAAGGACAGAATACGCAGGAGATAAAACCAAATTAGTTAGAATAGGAACGTGGAATGTTAGGACAATGATGAGGACAGGAAAATTAGAGAGTATAAAGCGAGAGATGGAAAGGGGAAATATAGATATTTTATTGAAATGTAATGAAATAATTGACTTTGTAATTCCACACACTTTATTTAAAAACACACGACCCAGGTTTCGACGTTGAACGTCATCATCAGGTGGTCCTCATAGAAGCACGCTGGCTATATATACCTTCTGATCATAGGAGGGGGGGGTTGGTCAGAGAGGGAGGTCGGAGGGGTAAAAAGGTTACAATGTAGCTGGGAAGAAAAGAGAATTACATTTTTGATTTAGAAGAGTGGTAGGTCTAGGAGTGGGGAGTGGGAGGGATACAAAATTTCGTTGGCAAGATCATCTTTCCAACGGACACATTTCAAAATTTCTAACTGCTCCAAAGCATCGAGCCTTTGACCTTTTTCTTCAAAATGAATAATTTTTGTCACAAAGTCACTTCTGTGATCACTTTCGATGAGGTGTTTTGCAAAGAGGGATGTTATGTTCTTATTTTTTACACATGTTTGGTGTTCTTTAATCCTTTCTTTAAATTTCCGTCCTGTTTGTCCAATATACTTTGTGCTACAATCCGAGCACTTTAACTCATACACTCCACTCCTCTCGTTTTCGGGGACTTTGTCTTTAGTGTGAGAGATCAGGTTCTTAAGGCATGAACGACTGTAAAAGGCACATTTAATTTTTTCTTTAGGTAAACTTTTAATTACTTTTTGAGAAATAGTCCCAAGATATAGTATTCTCCGCCATTTGGCAGTGGGATCTTTTACATGCTCGGGGTTGTAAATGTGGCTTAAGGCTATTTTTGTAAGTTTATTCCGGTAAAGTTTATTTATTAGATCTTCTGAATACCCATTGTTTACTGCTAACGTTTTAATTACATTAAGTTCCTTATTTACATTGAATTTTGACATAGGGATAGCGGTCAAACGGTGGATCATTGCATGAAATGCCGAAAGCTTTTGGGTGAAGCAATGCCTTGAAGAGGAATTAATTAATTGGTCTGTATACATTTCTTTCCTAAAAATGGAATACTGTAACCCATCTTTGTCTTTAGAAATGGATAGGTCGAGGAAATTCAGGGAACCTTTTTCCTCTTTTTCACACGTGAATTGTACATTAGAATTGATAGAATTTAGATGTGCTAGAAACTGATCTAGTTGCCTATCAGAACCTGTCCACACACACAAGACATCGTCTAGATATCTTAACCAACAAAATACATTATTAATGAGAGGGTAGGCTGAGGAGAACAAAACTTTTTCAAAATTGTCCATATACATATCGGCCAGGAGTGGGGACAAGGGCGAGCCCATGGCTAAACCATTGGGTTGTTGGAAATAGGTACCATTAAAAATGAAATAATTTTGGGAAACACACGTCTTAAGTAATGCACAAAGTTCACTTATAACTGGAACTGGGATGGATTTCCGGATGAGGATGTCTTCGGCAAGGTTCACCGCTTCCATGGGTGGCACGTTGGTGAAAAGGTGTAAAGGTGGAATCTGGCCGGAAGACTTTGTGAGATCAGTTTTAGTTCATATTCCGAAAAAGGTAAAGGCCACGTCATGTGAGGACTATAGGACAATTAGTTTCATATCCCACGCAGCTAAAGTTGTTCTCAGGATCATAAACAAAAGGATAGAGAGTAGGGCAAATGATTACTTAGTGGATGATCAGTTTGGGTTTAGGAAGGGGAGAGGTACGCGTGATGCCATTGCAGTAATGAGATTATTAATCGAGAGGAATATGGAACACAACCAGGAGGTATATACCTGTTACGTTGATTTCGCAAAAGCGTTTGATAGAGTGAATTGGGAAAAACTAATGAGTATATTGCAGAAAATAGGAATAGATTGGAGGGAAAGGAGGCTAATCCGCAACCTGTACATGTCTCAGACTGCTCAGGTGCGGGTGGGAAACGGGGAGTCAGGATGGGCAGTGTTAGGAAGGGGTGTAAGGCAGGGTTGCCCATTATCACCGTTGCTGTTCAACCTGTATGCAGAGGAAATGATCAAAGAGGCATGGGAAGAACTCGATGTAGGAATGAAAGTGGGTGGGGAATTCGTAAAATCAGTTAGGTTTGCTGATGATCAAGCTTAATTTGTCAGTCAGCAAATTGGTTGCAAGCATTGCTGAGTGAATTGGAAATTCAGTGCGACAGGTATGGGATGAGAATCAATATTAAGAAAACAAAGGTTATGCGATTTTCTAGAAAGAAGAAGGCTAAGCTTAACATTAAAATATGAGGGCAAAAAGTAGAGCAGGTAGAACAGTTTACGTATCTCTTTAGTATTTTTGACCAATACGGTCAAAGTAGTAGGGACGTAAGGAGAAGAATTACGCTAGGCATAGAGGCTTTTGCAAGGACGAGGGGGTTGCTGAGAGGGACGTTGATTAATTATATTAAGGAAATACTCGTAAAAACTATTATATGGATCGAAGCTATGTAAGGCTCGGAAACGTGGTCATTGAAGCGGGAGGATAGACGTAGATTGGAGGCTTTTGAAATGTGGGTGTGGAGAAGAATGGAGAAGGTGAAATGGACAGAGAAGAAAACAAAGGAGGAAGTACTTGGTATGGTGGGCGTAGAGAGGGGTTTGTTGGGAGCAATCCTATGGAGGCAGGGAAAGTGGATGATGGGGGTGTTGACCGGCAGTGGGATGTTGAAGACTGTGATAGAGCGTAGAATGTTGGGCAAAAGAGGAAAGGGAAGGTACAAGATAGGGATGTTGGACGGGATGAAGGGAGGAAGAAAGTACTCGGAGATGAAGAGGGACCTGATATAGAGTAGGATGATGGATTTTGTGTTTTGTTAAGTGTAATAAAATATTTGTTTGGTAGTGTTGTCCATCCAAAAACCTACCTTAACCGGTAGATTACCTTAAAAAAATATATATATGTGTTATATATATATATATATATATATATATATATATATATATATATATGTGTTATATATATATATATATATATATATATATATATATATATATATATATATATATATATATATATATAATATAATCATTTAAAAGCTGGTTGCTTATAAGACCTGGTAGCATATGAAATAATACCAAGTTTTCAAGAAAAACCTGAACTGATATTTTTGGTTTAGTTAAAATTTATTTTTTGACTGATATTTTAAGATAGTCTACCTATTAAAGTATTAATTTTGGCTTTCAATGATCCGGGGATAAAAATTATTTTTTATACATATGATAGCCGCCCCATTTCCATCACTTTTATGCAATTCTAACCCTGCATGTACATACTATTGGAAGTTCGTCATTATGAGGCACAAATTTGTAGTTTTCCACAGATTTATTTTAACATACATACCGTACATATCCGTACATACAATGTCACATGTATTCGTAGTCGTGCGCGAGGCGCCACTGTCCACGAGGTTAAAGCCAACTTTAAACACGTATGGTGTTTTCCCTTTGACAAATTCCAAAGAAACTGCGGGAGATGCCGCAACAGTAACTTTTAACGGAGTCATCCGCCAATTTCGTCATAACATCTAGTTCCTTTAAAAGCCCCAAAATTTCAGAGTTTAAGAGGACGCCTCGGTAGCTTAAGTGGCTAAAGCACTCGACCGGATATTGAGGGATCTGGGTTCGAGTCCCAGTCAAGGCGAATGATTTTTACGCTCTGAAATTGTTGCATTGAAATGCACATTGGCGGATGACTCCGTTAAAAGTTACTGTTGCGGCATCTCCCGCAGTTTCTTTGGAATTTGTCAAAGGGAAAACACCATACGTGTTTAAAGTTGGCTTTAACCTCGTGGACAGTGGCGCCTCGCGCACGACTACGAATACATGTGACATTGTATGTACGGTATTTCGTCATAACATCTAGTTCCTTTAAAAGCCCCAAAATTTCAGAGTTTAAGAGGACGCCTCGGTAGCTTAAGTGGCTAAAGCACTCGACCGGATATTGAGGGATCTGGGTTCGAGTCCCAGTCAAGGCGAATGATTTTTACGCTCTGAAATTGTTGCATTGAAATGCACATTGGCGGATGACTCCGTTAAAAGTTACTGTTGCGGCATCTCCCGCAGTTTCTTTGGAATTTGTCAAAGGGAAAACACCATACGTGTTTAAAGTTGGCTTTAACCTCGTGGACAGTGGCGCCTCGCGCACGACTACGAATACATGTGACATTGTATGTACGGTATTTCGTCATAACATCTAGTTCCTTTAAAAGCCCCAAAATTTCAGAGTTTAAGAGGACGCCTCGGTAGCTTAAGTGGCTAAAGCACTCGACCGGATATTGAGGGATCTGGGTTCGAGTCCCAGTCAAGGCGAATGATTTTTACGCTCTGAAATTGTTGCATTGAAATGCACATTGGCGGATGACTCCGTTAAAAGTTACTGTTGCGGCATCTCCCGCAGTTTCTTTGGAATTTGTCAAAGGGAAAACACCATACGTGTTTAAAGTTGGCTTTAACCTCGTGGACAGTGGCGCCTCGCGCACGACTACGAATACATGTGACATTGTATGTACGGTATTTCGTCATAACATCTAGTTCCTTTAAAAGCCCCAAAATTTCAGAGTTTAAGAGGACGCCTCGGTAGCTTAAGTGGCTAAAGCACTCGACCGGATATTGAGGGATCTGGGTTCGAGTCCCAGTCAAGGCGAATGATTTTTACGCTCTGAAATTGTTGCATTGAAATAGCTTTTAAGTATTGGAAACTGCTCAATCGGGAAATTCTTGTAAAAATTATGCTAGTAAATATCAAAATATGTTGCTAATTAGAGGGAAAGCATATCCTTAATAGCTCAGCCGAGTATTGAACATCCACTCATTATTCTTTAAATTACTTTTTAATTATATTCCATTGTCCCTTTACATGCCCAGATTACTTTTATTACTTGAATTTCTCATTGATTGCTGGGGTCGGTATATTTTTCATATGCCCAAAATATTTAAACTCAATGTTGAAACTGAAATAACATATTATATTAATACAAAACAAAATTAAAATAAAATAAAATTAAATTAGAAAATTATGAATCGCCGTTCCTATGTGATTATGAAGAAAAAATTATCCGATATTAAGTTTAACACTTACGCATAAATAAGTGTCCATTGGGAGGATAAAATTGAAAATAATAGGATTGCCAATGTGTCCTTGATGGTAAAGATTGTTTTCATTCTTTACCGTTTAACAAAGTGTGGAGAGTTTACAACCAATTTTTAGTCGGGGGTGACCCAGACAGGATGGTTAGCGAGAAAGTTGAGCGAATTGAAAGAAAGTTAAATAAAAAATTCAGCATTTAATACTACCTTGATCAAAAAGTTCCCGGAATAACCACCGTGTGGCGCTCCCATCGTTCCGATTTGAGTTCTGTTTTTTTTGTTAAATTGGTACATCTGTTGTTGATATTCCCTTTAAATCTTAGTGTCATAACTTGACATTTGCAAAAGTTACGGTCGGTTTTCGGTATGTCCATCAGTTCTTCCTGCGATTTTTCCATTACTTCCTCTCGGCTGCTAAAACGCGTTCCCCGTAATGGTTTTTTAACTCGATTGAACAGAAAGAAGTCACAGGGAGCCAAATCAGGTGAATTCGGTGGCTGTTGGATGGTATTTGTTGCATTTTTCGTCAAAAAATTACGAATAATGATAGCACTGTGCGACGGTGCGTTATCATGGTGCAAAATCCACGAGTTTTCTGCCCACATTTCTGGTCTCTTTCGGCGAATTGCTTCACGCAAACGTCTCATAACGCCCAAATAATACTCTTTGTTTACTGTCTGGCCTTCTGGCAAAAATTCATGATGCACTACACCGTTGTAATCCATGAAAACCGTCAGCATTGCCTCCTTTTTTGACTGAAAACGACGTGGTTTTTTTGGTCTCGGCTCATTTGGTGAACGCCATTCACTTGCCTGATGTCTGGATTGCGTGTCGTACTCATAAACCCACGTCTCGTCTCCAGTAATGATCCTTTTGATGAATGTGGGATCGGATTCAGCCTCGCAAATCATGTCTTTTGCGACGTCAACACGGTCTCTTTTTTGCATGAAATTGAGGTCTTTTGGAACCAACTTTGCTGCTACACGACGGAAACCCAAATCATTAACCACAATGTCTTGGGCGGATCCATAGGCAATGTTCAAGTCCTCCGCTATTTCTCTGATGGTTAATTTGCGGTTATTGACCAACATTTCTTTTACTTTATCAATTTTTTCACCGACTTTCGATGTCGATGGTCTGCCACTGCGTTCATCATCTTCGATTGACTCACGACCACTTCTGAACCGCTCGTGCCACTGGTAAACGACCGTTTTTTTTAGAGAATCGTTGCCGAAACACTTTTCCAACATTTCCAACGTCCGTGCGCCACTAAATCCGTTTTTTACGCAAAATTTAATACAAGTTCGTTGTTGCAAATTTAAATCCATTTCTGAAATTGTAAAAAATCGCCAACACACACAGAGATAGATGTACTCTTGGCTACGTAACTTTTGCAAATGTCAAGTTATGACACTAAGATTTAAAGGGAATATCAACAACAGATGTACCAATTTAACAAAAAAAACAGAACTCAAATCGGAACGATGGGAGCGCCACACGGTGGTTATTCCGGGAACTTTTTGATCAAGGTAGTATTAGAAGCAAAACTTAGCCAACATGTAAAATATAATCTCGTGATTGATCACTTGAGGGGGGAATAATGATTTTGCCCAATTGCAGACCAAATGAAATAACCAAGAAATCCACAGAAGAGGCAAGACGGTCTGCGGCAATTGTGCGGTGGAAATTCAGGAAGAGAGTCATTAACGTCTATTTATTCTGGATAGAAGGGGAGGATTGGGTACGGAGTAGGTCATTACTTCTTGCCTCTTCCTTTCTCCGTCTCTTAGATATAAGCGAGTGCAGTTGAGCCCCGACCGGTGACAGGGGATTTGTTTCCGTGATGAGCGCCGCGTCCCTCTCTCTTCCGAGCCGAAATCCCACCTTATATCTTCCATATCCTGGCTCGTCTAGAGATGGCCTTAAACCAAGAGGCCAGGGAATAATCCTACTTTCCTCCGCGCCCACTACTCCCACCGAACGTTCCCTCACCCTCAGAATTCTCCTGAAGACGCGAATGCTTACTAAGCCCTCACACCCTTCACAAAACCCTCCCCATCTAACGACTCGAGCAGGCCTCGGCCCGCCAACACCTTCCAGGTGGGAACCCTGCCGACCACTGTCAGCGGCCTCCCGAGAACTTGCGTCGATTACACCGCTGAATACAAACTGCAAAATCTGGTGGGTTGATCCTTTAAGCGAGTGAATTCCAAGAATGGATAGAGGAGAATGGGAAGGAATGTAAAGGGGTTGGAATGTTAGCATTCCTATAGAGGAAGGTGGAGGATGGCATATAGAAAGGTGAACTGAAAAAAGCATTGCAATATTGCTGTGTGCAGACTGTGATACGCATCTTATTTCGCATTTTTACAGAGCTTTGCAAATAAATGCGACGTAATTCTATGTTAATGAAAATAGTGGGAGAGGTCACTTGTTACATCGAGTTTTGATGCATGTACCTTGAATTTAATAAAGATGCGAGGCGATTACGTCGACATTTACAAGTGATCACATTTCCCGATTCAAACTTCGATATCAGATTCCACTCTTGCTTTCCGTTGATCCATCCATTTTGCCTTTTAAATGCTTCCTAACACAGATGTCAATAGCCACCAACACCTATCAACCTAGTTCAAAGGCTAAGTTTAAAAGCTGTAAAAACTGTCCCCCATACTTAAGTTTTCCCATATCTTTACTTAGTCTATTTCCTTAAATTCCGAAACATCAATTTCCTCCTTGCAACTCATTCTTTGCCTAAGTTATTTCTTCTTTTTCACCTACTACTGTACTATTTTGGACTGGAGAAATTTCCACATGCGTACACCGTTCCACCCTCCCTTGGACTACAACCTTGACGTTGTAAAAGGGCTTGCGAGGTCCGATGACCCCCTGGAGCTGTATTTGTGGAAGTGATAATCGCTCCTGATAGGGTCATCCATGCCAGATAGGTCGAAGGTTAGGATCCAGACGAAAGGTAGTCCATGTAGCGTCTGTTCCTCAGTGAGGCGGCAGCCAAGGCGTCTGACCCCAGTGGGGCGGCCATTGAGTGTTGGCGTCACGTTAAAAAAACTATTGAATAAGACAACTAGAAACCACCCCCATTATCATTCCTTAGAATAAAATAATGGACAGCATAAAGGCAATGTCTAGCCCTGGCAACTGTGGGCCTAGGCCCAAACGGCCATGAGTCGTGCCCGACAGCGGAGAGGCACGGCTTCCGCAGTCGTCATCTCACGAAACCCTTGAAAATGAATGCCAACAGAAGCAGGACAGAAGCCGCAGAAGAAAATAAGTTAAAATAGAAACTTGCGATGAAAGGGCAATGCTGAAAACTATAAAATTAGAGAATATTAATCGATAGATGACAATAGGATCCATAGATATTTTAAGTTTATGCGAAATGAGATAAAAGGGGATTACTGGAGTGATACTAACAGAATGATGACCAGTGGTGGAGATGAGAGCAGACGAGGGTTTGCCATTATATTGAATAAGGCGTTAGAAATAGGCGCAGTAATCATCGAACAAGGAACGGGTAGAATATAACTAGAAGAGATAAAAGCAAAAACCGCGGGCTTGGTCAATGCCCAGGTGTAGATTTCCACCAGGCAATCATAAGGAAGAAGAAGTGAATAGGATACACAATCATTTAGAGGACATAATCTCGTGTGATTCTGCAGGGAAACATTTAATAGTATTAGGGCAGTGAAATGTGAAGATAGGGGAAGAAAAAGATGCAGATAAGGAGGGGGACTACGATTTAGGTACGAGGAATGCCCGCGGCGAGAAAGCAATTGTATTCTGTAGGAGACAGGAGTTAGTCATCACCATCACTTGGCTTAAACAACACAAAAGGCGTAGGTATACTTGAAAAATTCCAATTGACTCAGAAAGATATCAGTTAGATACCTTTCTGAATTATTTAGTTAGAAGCCTCTCAGAAAGGTATCAGTAAGATATATCATTCTAATATGAGGCAAAAGTTTAGGATCAGTCTGATAAATTTACACAGTTTTCCGGGAGCTAATGCGGATAATGAACACAATTTCGTTGTTATGATGTGAAGCTTCCGTTTCAAAAAGATATGACAGGGGCGGTGGGTTAGGAAAAAGAATGCAGAAGCAATAAATAGATTAAAAAGGAAATGGGATCAGCAGGCTATCTACTATGTAGATAAAATCATGGATGATGGTAAAGAGATGAGTACTATAGAGGAAAAATGTAAATAAATAAAAAAAACGATATCGAAAGCTGCAAATGAAACTATATGAACTTTTAATGGGAAAAAGACAAGGAAATCATGGATCACAGATAAGATGACTAAAAACATAGATGAGAGAAGAAAATGGAAGGATGTAAACATAGAGCTAGACAGAAGGAAGTACAAAGACTACAATATTAATGTGAAACGGGTAACAAATGAAGCAAAAGATGCATGGTAGAAGACGCAGTGCGAGGATATGGAATGTTTACAGAGGAAGGGTAAAATAAGTGCACTATACAGAAACGTTAAATCGCTGTTTCTGTGTCTAACGCAAATATTCTAAATGATGTCTACTTAAATCCCCAGTTTTTTACACAAATTTACCTCTACTACAATGTTTGGATCAATTTTTTGCTATGATTAAACCCTATTTCTAGTTAGCTATTATTTACTTTCGCCTCAGGGTTATTGTTTGTTCCTAATTGATAGAGCCCTACCTCTAAACCATCTCTCACATCACCAACCACTTCATTCTAATCCCCTTTAAACCTTATTGCTCTTACATTTTCCTCCTCGTGACAGACTCAGTTATTTCCCCTAATTAATAGTTAATCCTAACTTTTTCTTCATCTCTGTAGTTACTTTTTCATATATAAACCTGAATGATGGCCAAATTCATAGACTCAGCTTTTTGCTGCTCATATTATTCCAATATTCATATGCTATTTCTTAACTACGTTTCGTTCAAACTTTTTACAACTGTGACTTTTCACTGGCTCTTCTTCCCTCCACTATGCCAATTGCCATAATAATTCCCACTATTTTTCCGTCACGCCGCACCCTGAACACCTTTAGTTTCCCTCTTCATCTCCTGTTTTATATTTATTAAAGCTATGCCCTCAACCTGTTTCTAGCATTTCAAGTTCTTATTTCAGATGTTTCCTTCCTCTTCTATGTCTTTCTCTTTTCTAATCTTGTAGTTTCCTCCTTGCAAAGATTTGGTGTTACAGCGACCGCGGAAACCTTGCTTCCCCCGCTGACGAGCACGACACACGCACCAGTGGCTGGGGCTCCGAAGTTGCAAGAACTTCTGTTGGTGAATGTTTCCTTCATAAGACCGTGGGATAAATAATTGAGGAGGTTTACGGTTGCCTTACTCACACATGAATATGCTACTGAGTAATGATACACGTCATGCCGCCGATAAATAAGGTTTGGGACAAGTATTTAATGTCAATTTATTTTTATCACCTAGTTCCTAAAAATGTTATTAAGAAACTATTTTTTTTAGCCTCCATGGAATATCGTTTCTTCAATATTTCACAGTATACACATTTCTCTAGGGCACAACGGAGTGAAATTTCGACAAAATGCCACTTAAAGAGTAAATCATTAGTTTTGATTGGTTGGCCTCAAATTGCATTCCCACATAATAATAGAGTTCACAATTACTACCACTTTTTAATCTTTAGTAATCAAAACTTTTTGAAGCATTCTTTACTTTTATTTTGTTATTGTTCATTTCCTGACGCCCTTAAAAGAGATGATTCAGGGTTTTTGCAATGTCAGTTCCGTATTTACCAGATTAAAATAACGTATACTAAATATCAACAAAGATACACGGAAAGCTGAAGTATGGACTTTTTTCAAAATAAGGAATAATAACACCAGTATCAGTGCGTTGCACAATTATTGAACCTAATATTTCACTCTCAGTATTTTCATCTGTGACTCATTCAAAACAAACATGGGAACATCATTAGCCCTCTCTATGTGGTTTTTTTCACAACAAAAGGTCTCAATAAGGCACTTATAAGCCTTGTCCTAAAGAAAAGACTAGCGGGAACTGGAGAGACATAGACCTAAAATTAAGGGATAAGTACACGCCTACATGAGAACTGGCTAGGCGGGCAAGTCGCAACTATTTTGCACTAGACAACTACTGAAGCATGCATATTTCATTATAACACTACTAAATTTTTTAAAATACTAAATATCTTATTTTAGCGAAACACTGCCTGATTACCAATCTTTACTGCATTTAATTGAATTTAACTCATTTTTAACAGACCAAAGTACCGGACCCCAAAAAAAATAGTAAGGGTAGACTAATATACACTTCTTTTTGTCTAATTTAAATAAAATCGTCGCTAAACTTAAAAGTGATTATGTGATAGTCCAGAGAAAATAGAATAAGAGGGATGTTTACCTAATGCGAGGAAAAACAGAAAATTATATGGTTTGGTTTATATCATTCCAAGTGAAACGGGTGATGGAAAGGCTGGAGGGAAAAGAAGAAATTTATCAAAGTAGATACCTGGTACGTTTCGCTGCAGACATTTCGGCGCTGCAATTTCATTGCAAATTTCTATTTGCAGGACACTTTGCCCTGGGGTCACCACTTTGTAAGCTCATCTTGTCTAGCCCAAATATGGATAATGCACTTAGCCAGTACTAATAACAAAAAGAGACGTTGAGCAGCCGCGTCTTGAGACAACAGTGTGATGATGACCCATTACAGTGGAAGATTCGTAATTCAGCTGTTTCTATGTCTGTGACTTATTTAAGTAATCTTGTTGTAATGAGACGTGTACTCCTCACATGAAATAATTTTATGAAAAGAAGCACCCTTCCTTTTATGGTAAACGCAAATAATCTGGTGCCGCCGAGCAAATCATTCACTAAACATTATCATAATTGGCGTTTAAAGTATCTACGTCACAGATGTTACAAAATCACCACGATATCATCAACAGAGTACAAGGATGTCCACCAACTGCAGCGTAGGGAAACTTGTAGGGCAGTATAAGGAATTCCGCAGTCGGCGATATTCCTTGCACTACCCTGATGGAATTGCAGTGATTTTGCATGAATAATGCAGTCAACGCAGGCATAATGTTAAATGTGTTACCTATTGACTTGTTTAGGAGGCAATATTTCTGATTCACAGCATTAGGAGTTCAAGAGGCAAACCTAAAAGAAAAAAAATAAATGCTACTAAAAGAGCTCTCAAAGAAACAAAACAATGAGAATGTGCTTCAAGATAAGAAGAAGGAGCAGTAGCTGCCGCAATAAAAGAAGAATGATATATTTGAAAGGGTAAAACCAACAAAGCGCAAAAATATGATACGGCAGCATGTGAGCAGTTAGAAGAGATTTGGGAACAGACACGCGTGGGAGCGTGGGAGATTGTCGGTCGTAAAAGAAGCAATAAGACGGCAGGAAAGTTGAAAGCGATTGATGTATGGGGTGGGAAGTGCAGAACGAGAATGGCAGAGACCAGATGGAAAAAGAGTGGGGAAGAATGGCCATCGAAGAATAGGGGAGATGGAAGGGAGCTGACGAACTTCTCCACAAGCAGAATGAATAGATACACTAAGACTGTCCCGCACTGCTGCCACTATGCCTTTAATAGCGCGGCACACGAGCGATTACGGTGTATTTCAGCCAGTAATGACCGTTTTCACTCCAGGATGTCATCATTATTGGACAAACACGAATGTCAGGACTTGGATAAGTATTTTTACGCGTCATTTTCAATGGTATTCATCCAAGAACACCGAAATAATGATGTAGCACTTCAAGATTTTTATTGTATTCCTTTTGTATTCTTTACTGAAGATTCAGATGAAGCAATAATCAAAGGCGAGAGTAAATTGAAAAAAAGTACCCCAAATCAACTCAATATTACAACTGTTATATACTGATTGCAAGAAAAGTGAAGAGTCAGGCGTAATGCTGTGGAATCGAGACATAATAAAAACTTTGTTGCAATTTTCCACAGTTAAAACTTTATTTCGACTATGGTTTCGATACACTGTATCATCATCAGGTGAGCTTACATGATGATGATGCAGTGTATCGAAACCATGGTCGAAATAAAGTTTTAATTGTGGAAAATTGCAACAAAGTTTTTATTATACTGATTGCAGTTCCCGATACATCAATCTTGAGATTGCCATTTGTATCCTACGAGAAATGAAATGCTTATTACAGTCTTAAAAATATTTGCGCCCAGGTTTTGTACTTTGATGGAATTATTCCATAATAATTTAATGGTATCACATAAAGTATATCAAATTTGCTGAAATTATATGACAACTCTAATGCATAGAGATTTAAAGGAAAATAAATGAACATATTATGATTGGTGTATACATTGAACATCATACTAAAGGTAAATTGACAGTGTTAACATTGCTTATTTGTCTCATAATTAAATGATGAAATGGGAAATCGAAAGTCCTCTACATGATATTTCTTTTAAATGAGTAATTGTAAATATAACTAAAAGTAAACGCCGGTATGGCGGAGAGAGTGGACTTGTTAGTGTTAGAGGAAGAAATAACGCCAAGGGCTTTTGTAGGATTAGCAAAAAAAGAGAGCAACTAGAAAAATATACATATGACTGAGATATTGAATAGAGAAGTATCGAGAGTTAAAATTATGTCTAAGACTCGATGTAAGGGAGACCCTTCGATAAGTGGGGCAGAGGAGGGAATAACCAAGGCATTCTAACCAGCATAGATACAGCAAATGCTACAGAAAAAAGAGAAAAAAACTGTGTACAGAAAATAAAGAGTCAATATTCTGTAAATTGTGAATAAAAAATGTTTAACTTCAGTTGAAAGGGTCATAGAATGGTGAACTTTCCAAGCATAAAATAGCATCTTTGATCGTGACATGAGCCACTGAAATATCGGCCGACACGTTGTGCTTCCGTTGTAAATATTCGTTTACGTTCCTACATTTCATTAGTTAAACATTTATGAATCTTGTGGTGTTTCGCATGAAAACTTCAAATGATATGAGCATATGATAATCAATGCATTTTATTTTTTGGTGCAAAAACTCGAATACTTGACCTAAATTATCGAATTTTTTCATACATTAAATTTTTTATTTTTAAAAATTTTTATAACCATAAACTGTAAATCGTTAAATTTTTTCCATAATAGGCATGTTTTAATTTCATAATCAATTAAAGAGAAAATTAAATTGAAAAAAAAACAAAATTAGTAAGGTGGTTAACTTGATAGGAACTGGGTTTGCTTAGGGGGGTAAGTAAAGACAAAGTGGCAGCTTCCAGGAAAATTGAAAATCACATATTTATTCACTCGGGTGTGTTTAGGAAACAGTGACCCTCGTGAATCGCAACCATATACAAAAAATGCAAATATAAATCAAATGGAACAGACATAACCACTCGATCACTCGGGTGTCTAAAGGAATAACAGTAATCCTCGAAAATCAGATTTAAACACACACTCTGGGTTTCCAAGGATTACCCCTATGCCAGTGACCCGTTAACTACATATAGTATAGGAAAGAAACTATGAAAAGGGTGGATACAAGTTAACGCACAGTCACTCAATTACTCGGGTGTATTCTGAAATAGTGACCTTTTTAAATCACATCTACACGGACATTTAAGGTTTGCAAGGATTTCTCCAATGCTAGGGATCTGAAAGAATGATATGTCTGGTAGGGAAGATAGAATAAATGAGTCGGTTGGAAGGGAAGGGGGTTGGAGAAGTTGATGGTACTAAAAGAGGTAAGGTGGGGAGAGGTTAAAAGCCAAAGGAGCATTGGAGATTCAATGGAGGCCGTGAAATCACATATTGAATTTGTTTTAATACCCATGCTAGCTTTAAACCGTCATTATATATGCATGCTGTAAATCAACCTTGATAATCATTTGAATCAAATAATAGGTGACGGTAGATAAAAACCACTAGTCTCTCCAGCGGGTGTAAAACTTATTTGTAGATGAAATATAAATATTTGAAATTATATTAGTTTTTTAAATAATAGTGAAAACTAAATTTGTCTTCTCAAGGTCCGGGGTTAATTCATAGCGATGTCAGGCTTTTGAAATGTAAAACAAAGTTTCACACAATCTCATTGGGAAAAATATTTGGGCAAAGATAAAATACATGGCAAGATTATTGCAGTCAAGTAATTATTTACTGTGAGTCAACTTACAGTGTTGCTGTTCTTCACTTAAATTTGGTAAAAGGGCTAGTGTTTACTGTTCACCCATAAAACTTTGTTGGTGGAAGTTGTCCCATTCATTCATCCCATTACCATGCATCATCGTGGAAAACACCATTGATGAAGCAAAATGAAACAGGTATTACTCATCTTCAATTAAAGAGCTAGGTATGATATTGAAACTTAAAAATACACGTACTATAGGTAAAAGTGCTAAACGCACACTGTGATAAGTCGCAGTTCGTACCAGATATCAGGGAATCCAATCATAATATCAAGCAGCCAACTTTGACATTCGGATTACGATCAAGAATATTTGAAGAAGAATGGACTAAGTTGAGTAAAGAATGGTTTTAAACCATCATCAGATATTGAGAGGATATGCAGGTACGATCCTTTGAAAGAAGCAAGATGAAAAACTACACTGAGTATTGAATCAATAATTATATAGTAGTACACGAGAAAACAAAATTTGCACCTTTCAAAAGATATATTTGCACCGTAGAACGCATTTCAGTTCATTGAACCATCTTAGGGTACAAGAATGTAATAAAATAAAATTTAAAATCTCCTTTCACAATCCGTGCACTGAGGGACAAATCCTATGCCGTAACAAAGACAAAATAGAACTCCTCTTAACATCCGGCATATACAGGGTAAAGTGTGATTCCTGTGATATTTGCTACATAGGCCAGACCGGAATAAGTTTCAAAATTAGAATAAAAGTGCATGAAATATGCCAGAGGACTTTTGATGAAACATCACTCCTAGCTAAGTATCTATTACAATTATCCCACTCATTTAAATTTAATCCGGTGATTCTACATAAGGGAAATAAGGACAAAATACTTAATATTTGAGAATAAATTGGAATTGCAAAATTAAATATGAATGGTATTTTAAACGATAATATTTTTACTAACCACTCTCCTCTCTTTAGAATCCTGTTTCCGATGCAAAAATGAAACTGCCTCTCTCCCATTGACTCCACCCTTCGCATATTTCCCATTTAACCACCCCCTACCCTCCACTCTCAGTATTGTGGAATAACCCTTCCCTGATAATTTCCTTCTTAGAATCGCTTATACCTCATCCCTTATTAAGAGTTACGAATCGCTTATACCATAAACAGGCATAAATATGACTTATCATATGTTGAATCTTCTCTTGTACCTGAAGATGGCTCGATGAACTGAAACGTGTAGTACGTTGCAAATATATTTGTGGCCGAGTGCAAATAGTAGTATACAGTGGAGAGTAATATAGCAGGCGTGAGGTAACGGTAATCTTCAATCAAAATATTGAAAGAGTGCACTTAAAATAAAAGGAAGCAATTGATTATTGGTAAGTAGTAAATAAGAACATATTATTTTGAGAACAAATTGCATTTCGCAGTGCAAATTGCTCCACTATAACTAAACACTGGCTTGAACGGTACGTTAACAGTCGATCTGAATGAATGCACGCGTTTTAAAAATTTTAATCCCATGGCTTTAGATAATTTATAATGCATACATTTAAAAAAGTCGTAATTTTTGGCGTCATTTCATGAGATTCGGTTAATAATTTATTTCACCTTACATCAACGCCAAATGAAACGGTATTTGTCTGAGGAAATAAAAATTGAAAAATTTGATCGAAAAATAGAGTGCCAAGGAAAAAATATCAACTATCCAACGAGTAAAAGCTTGATATTTCATATAAGAGTTACTAATAGCCTAGCGCCAGATATATATTACCATAAGCAAAGGAGATTCTAAAAATTGGAAAAAAGATATGTGAAAAAATTTAAACAGGGAAAGTAAGTGAGTTTAGAGATAAAAACGATCAATAATACGTTAATTTTTATCATGACGCTACGATAATAGCTTAATTTAAAATAAATATAATGTTAAAAGCTCGGGGTGTGGATAGCAACAAAATTTAAGACGCCTATGACGGTACATACGAGGGCGATTCAAAAAGTGGGGTCTCCTATTTCTTCCATGTAAATTTCAAATTCAATCTCAAGTTTGCTTGCATCGTTGGAAAGGTGAAGCATTTAGCTAATTTTATACATAGCCGAGTTGGCGATCAATCACTTTTTGTATCCTTATAAGTAGACTTTTAATACCGGCGTCGCACCTTTCTCCCGCCGCGTCGTGAAGCAAATTGACTGAATTTGATTTTTCATGAAAAAAGGGATACCTTATTTTTCAAATCGCCATCGTACATTGTAACTATTCTAAAATAATTTTGATGCAGGTAAACGAAGAAGGAAGAATATTTTGGTCACTGTAGCAGCATTATAGATGAGTAAAGTTGATCTAGGATAAATTTAATTCCAATTACAAAAAGCAAAAGCAGCAAAGCAGGAACACAAGTATAATTTTACACGAAGCTCATATTGACAAAAGAGTATTGAATAAGTATGTGGACGAGGCTTGGTCCATATATAATTATAAGAGAAGATGAGCCATGACACTTCTCAGAAATGACATAAGTAGGCAGAATTTGAACAAAGACTGGCCCCATGTGATTTTTTCCTTTATAAATTTGGAGAAGGCGTCTTTAATGAGTATTAAGTGAACTTATCAGTATGTTTAGTGATATTTTGGTGGTGAGCTCCGGGGTCCATTAGCAACATAACGTTTCAACCTATCACAAAGTAAATTTAAGGGAAACATAAGAAGATTCGGAGGTACGAACGATAATGAGTGGGGTTCTGCTGAAGTCAATTACACTTATGAATGATCAAACTAGAGTTAGCCATTCAGCGAAGGGATTGAAATTGAATGCATCACAGGATCAAGGTGATAGGTGCGAAATGTGTTCCAATTTTAAGGTATCTAGGAGATTATCAAAAAGTAGGAAGACAAAGTTAATCATTATATTAGAAGAGCAGAATATCTCAAAGATAGCGCAGTTAATTAATCTGGGCATAGTGTTTGATGAAAATGGTAAAAGTTTTAAGCTATAAATTATGAATTTCGTTGGGTTCACGCGCTGTCCTATAAGGAGAAGCGAATTATCGACAAAAACTGAAATGACATGGAACTACAAGATTAATAACGCTTTGTTATGGTATTGTGGGTAGAGAGTTGGCGTCGACTACACACTTTTTTTTAGGACAGCTATGAAGAAATTAAGCTAAATTTAAAGAAAATTAACTAAAAATTAGACCTAATAGGTGTAGGGTTTTGGTTGTTAGGAAAAATTAAACTCGGGAATAAAAATTAATGCACTGCATGACTGAGAATTCTGGGTAAAAATATATCGTAAAAGAGGGGTAAACCAGGAGGTCTGATTATTGAGACGAAGGACACCGGTTGCACTCTCGTTAGCGGCGAAAATTTGTCAACTTAGAAAAATGTTTGTTAATATTTTTTCGGTACGAGGCAGCGAGAAAGAGAAAAAATACTTCTACTAAAAAGCTACCCATGGTAGTCAAAGTCCGCAGTGTCCCCATTAGGCACTGATGGGGTATACCGAGTGGGTCGGCCCAGCATCGGCTGTCGGAGTATTATATATATATATACATACGAGAGGTATGGGATGAGGAAAAATATTAATAACCCAAAGGTTATGCGATTTTCTAGAAAGAAAAAGGCTAAGCTTAACATTAAAATAGGAGGGTATAACCTAGAGCAGGTAGAACAGTTCACGTATCTCGGTAGTGTTTTGGACCAACAGGGTCAAAGTAGTAGGGACGTAAGGATTGCGCTAGGCAAAGAGGCTTTCACAAGGAGGAGGGAGTTGATGACGGGGACCTTGAGTAAGGATGTGGTCATTGAAGCAGGAGGATAGACGTAGACTTGAGGCTTTTGAAATGTGGGTGTGGAGAAGAATGGAGAAGGTGAAATGGACAGAGAGGAAAACAAACAAGGAAGGACTTGGTATGGTGGGCTAAGAGAGGGGTTTGTTGGGAGGAATCCCATGGAGGCAGGAAAAGTCGTTAAGGGTGAATTGACCGGCAGTGGGATGTTGAAGACTGTGATAGAGGGGAGAATGTTAGGCAAACGAGGAAAGGGAAGGAACAGGATAGGGATGTTGGACGGGATGAAGGGAGGAAGAAGGTACTCAGAGATGAAGAGGGACCTGATGTAGATGTTTTGCTAGGAGTCACAAAATATTTATTTAGGAGCTGTGTCCATCCAAAAACCTACCTTAACCGGTAGATTACCGAATAATAGTAAATAATTTGGTAAATATGCTGTTGTTTTCAAGTTTATTGATGAATTAGTTATATCCAGTCGGAAATTTTATGAATTCAATCTGACCACCCAATTAGCGGTGGTCAGATTGAATTTTGATGCATTTCTTTTGCTTTTTCATACACTCTTTTTTAAAGATGTTTACATTTTTTCACAATTGCTCCTTTTTCACCACTGGTTTGGGAAAAGAGTAGGCAATGGCTTTAGTCGATGCATCATTCCAACGTAATCTCAATACGGCCTTTTCAGCTGCTTATTTGCGATTCTGGTGAAAAATGAACCACAATACCGTTTAGGCAAATAGCTTAAAGATTTTTTTCTAACAATTGCTGCTCTAAATTTTTTGGAAATATGTTAATTATCACATTATTTTAAATGTATTGCTTTATCTGATACAATAATCTTAACAATCCTCACCCTTTAACCAGGCGTTACTGAATCTATAACTTTAATAATTGGAGGGAATTAATTACTTTCGGAAGAACTATCCGATCGGTTGCTTAGCGCTTCGTAAACGCTTCAAATACGAGGGTCATCCGGAAAGTAGTACCCGTTCGTGCCGCATGAAGTGCTGACGACGCGAGTAGCCGCTGGACGAGGTCAGATAGCTTCAGTGGCTTGTCTGCCTTCTCTGAGCCAAGTTGCGTGACGCTAGCATTGCCTGTGTTGTTTCTGTGATTGTTTACAATGTTTAAAAAAATTGAGAACGCCGCCAGTTGTGAAGTGAGGGCAGTGATTAAATTCCTCAATGCAAGAAACGTTCGCCCATGTGATATTCATCGCCAATTAAAGGAGGTGTATGGAGACAATGTAATGGACGAGTCGTCTGTTCGGCGGTGGTGTCGCAACTTCAACATGGGGAGGGGGAACACACACGACGATGAGCGTTCGGAGAGACCGTCTGTCATTACAGACTAACTGGTGAGCTCAGTTGACGAATTCGTGAGGAACGATCGGCGCGTCACAATTGATGACATCTGTGAGCATTTTCCCAATGTTTCTCGAACAATTGTTCATGAAATTGTTAAACACCATCTGCATTATGCAAAAATTTGTGCAAGATGGGTCCCTCGCGTATCTCAATGAGCTGGCGGCGAAGGACTATGCAGCAGGAATACAGAAACTTGTCACACGTTATGACAAATGCCTTAATTTGCTTGGAGATTATGTTGAGAAGTAGTTTAAAGTATCCTCTTTCAAATAAAATTTTTTATGTTTGTTAATATTTACTTTTGTGTCTTTATTTCACGAACGGGTACTACTTTCCGAATGACCCTCGTGTGTGTATATATATATATATATATATATATATATATATATATATATATATATATATATATATATATATATATATATATATATATATATATATATATATATATATATATATATATATGTTTGTTTGTGTGTGTGTGTGTGTAGTATCTTATTTTATATATATATATATATATATATATATATATATATATATATATATATATATGTCGGTGAATAACTTTTACCGAAGATAAAAAATTATTTAATGCATATTTTTTTACTTTTTAGTCGCAAATGACGCATAGAGAAATTGCCTAAAATGCAGAGGACGCATTTGATAAATGCAGGACATCGATCTCTTTTCCAACTTGGCGATTAGGACGCACAAAACTCTCAAAAACCTATAATTCCGCTGTTTTTTTCAAAGGAGGGCCTTGGGAAAGAATTAATGCGAAAAAAGTCAGCAAAGATAACTATGAATGGAGGTTGATTGATGAGAGCTTGATTTTTAAAATTGGAAAGGAGGGACAACTTTTTCAATTCCTGTGATCAATATTGTTTTCGTTAATGGCGAGATGATATATACATGGGGAAGAAGACCACAGTGAAGCCATCAAAGGAATACCATGAAGATAAGGAAAGCAAAGCGGGCAGGCAAGAGCAAAGAGATCTTCGCAGGTGAATAATGAGGAAAAGGGTCGGAGATAAAGGAGAAGGGATATGATTAATAGCCCGTCATGATTGGGAAGAGTAGAAGGATGTGAAGGGTGAGGTAATATGAGCCACATTACCTCCTTCTACTCACGTTGGTTGTGTGGCTGGGAAGGGGTGAGTGAATATTGTTGGAAGATGGGTACATTAATGCTTTAGGTGATGAAAGAACCTGTTGAGAGATAAACTTTCTGCTTGAGACTCCTTCGAGGGGTTTCCTACCATGGTATTAGGTATTGGAAGCGGGGAGGCGATATTGTGCGGAGCATATTAGCGGAGAGAAAAGGAAGAGGAAGGTGGTTGGAGAGGTTTTGAGAAACGATGAGGACAAATTAAAGGTTGTGAGTAAGAAATAGAAGGTAGCAAATGGCAAGAAGGTGCCTGTGGGGAATGACGCAAGGGCAAGTCACGCTCATAGAAAGCGTTTATCAACATTATAAGCAGTAACTGGACTGAAAAAATTACAACATGCAATCGCTATCACTGACACTTTACAGGTTGCAGCCCAATTAAAGTACACCACTATCACACCACAGAGTATGCTAGAACTAAGACATAAGCAATGTCTTGTGAAACAAATTGTGAATTAACGTATGATCTCTCTTCATTTAACAAAAGTTTTATTTACATTATATATGTGTAATTTGCGAATTCCATTCGAAATTTTTCTTCACACTTAATTTTTCATTATCTGAAACTTTTTCTAGTTTGCACTGTTAATTTTATATCAGTACCTTATTGCTAGTGCAATTGTAATGGCCAAATGAATTCTCAACATTTTTAGCTGCGTTAAGATTGTCCTGGAATGGAGAAAACACTTAAAATTTCAATATTATAATCATAATTTAACTAGAGTACTCCCTATGTCAATACCAGTTGTGCTATTTAGAAATATTTGCTGAAATGTCCACATTAAGGAATAAGACTTAATCCCTAAGGGAAAAATAATTATATCTGAGTAAAGCATGCGTAACAACGGCTTTACAAACCACTTACTGCGTTCAGAACCTCGGAAAAAATTAGCAGTAATCTTGATAAGTAACATAATGGCCGTGAGTATTTTGTGCGTTTAACTCTTGAGAATTAATTAATAAAAAATCTGTGGAGTTGATGGCCTAATATGTTAATGCTTTGTAAACAGAAACTCATGAGATTAATGCAGAGTATATTATGACGGTATTTTGCCAATGAAATACCAAAATTGATAATTTTTATTTTAATATAGGTCTTTAAATCTTTGAGACATGAAAATAAATTAAACTCAAAATGTTAACAGGTTGTGTGGAAAAGGAAAAAAATTCTCTCTTCTCATCCTTTCAATCTACGGAAAACACGTCTCAAGGGAAAGAGGTGAGTGTATCTCTACGAAATCTGAAGCAAAAGAAAAAGTTTTGACAGAGAGGAAGCGAGTAGGGAGAAGCATGGAGAGAAGCGAGCGTAGGTTAAATGTTAGCAAGGGTGAACTAAAGGCTTTTCAGGATGAAGTGGCAACGAAGGTGATACTACCCAAAGATAAGACTTTTGGGCAAGATGTTTATCTCTTAATACGATAGCCGTGCAAACGCTCGTGGTCCTCTATAGATTTAAAGAATATATATACATTGCCTGAGTTCCCACTCTTGATCTCTCGCCTTTTATCTACGCCCTTGCAATTTTATTTCCTAACCAGTTGACAAAAAAAACTCGGTATCCTAGTTCATCAACTTCCAGAAAAATCATACATAAATAGTCTTTCAGACACGACACATGGAGGTTAAGGCAAGGAGAGAATATGCTTTGGCACAGAGTGCCTACCAAACTGTAGGCGGGAAAACTTAATAATCAATTCGAATGCGGGTGAAAACAGCAGATAAGGTCCCATTGAGTGATTTCCCTGAGTGAGTTGTAAAGGTATTCTATACTGTGTATATATATATATATATATATATATATATATATATATATATATAAGAGAACATTTGCGGAGACTTTTATCTAACTCTATCTTGTGAAATGTAAAAAATTATCTTCATTGAATACTTGATATAAACCCATAATTACGAACTGAATTGTGGAACATGAGTGCACTATTTCTTAGTTCGTATTCTATTATGCTTGATGCCTGTTGAAAATCTTCCATCCCTTATTTTGCTCCTTCCGAAATAAGATTCCACCTCACCTTCCTCTCACTAAAGCGCAGTCTGCCCTGCTTATCTTTGTGTTAGAATTTTACTTGTATTTATACTGCTATTCATCTTGCCTTCGTTTTACGCCATTTCCATGCTAGCATTTAAGTTGGCTTGCAGTTCTTTACGATTTTATGATAAAATGTTTAATTGCCCATAAAAAGGGTGAATGGTTTTTTTTTCATATTCACCGGAATTTCATTCATGCTTATTTATTGTACCGGTATTTATGTCATGGCGTCTTTCAATTTTATAGAGAAATATATTCCAAGGTTGGGTCCTTGATAAAATCCTTTTTTTATGTTATTTTTATTTAATTAAACAGTTTAATTTCGATGGCTTAATTCATGCAGAGTTGGTGTCCGTCAATCTTATTCAGTAATTGCGGTTATCTTTATGTTTTCTCTGGATTCAGAAAATACTGTTAAACCTATGTATTTATATGTTTTTCCTATGTAAAAAAACCATCCGATATAATTCACTAATACTTTTCAACGTGCGTTTTTATCCTTTTGTTTTCTTCTTTACTCAAGTTTTCATTCTGAGAGTTTGTGCATATTTTATGTTACTAATCGCCATAGTATTCGTTTGAGTATTGAGTTTCAGGTGACATTAGGCTTAAGTTCCAACACTACGTTTCTCACGCGCATCTTTTCCCTCATTATCGCAACCACCTAATTTTAAATTATCGGAGAATCATTCACTTCATATACCTGTATGTTCCTGAATATACAAAGATAGGTACTTAATTTCCAAACGTCTTTTTTAATTTCTCAGTTTATTTTATTTGGCTAGACCCTTATTACTTCTTTGATAGGTCGCTTCCCGTCAAATTCATTATTAAAAAAAATAGATCTCAGTTTTCTTCTTCTCTCAATTTATTCAAACATTTTTATTAGGCTTTAATCCTGGATGCTAATGTTCACTGCATTAAGTTGAGAATTTCTCAACGCCTTCTTCCTCTGTAACAATGCCTCCATTCTTATTTCTAATACCAATGGAATAATTTTCTTTTTATTTCATGGAAATATATTGTCAATAATTAAAACTGGTTTTTCCACCTACATTTGATATTTTCACCGTAGGCTCTTTCTTTCGTTGTCGCACGTCATTTCAGCAGCGTGAACGCAATAGAACTCGTTCCCTCTAGTATTAATATTTATAACACTCCGCATCGATTGGAAGTGTAATCGGATGAGGATAAATTTGTGGGCAGATCCGTAAAAATTCCAATAATGCTGAATCATATCTCTATAGGATATGAATTTAGTGAATTCTAGCTTCATTTCATGACTTAAATTAAACAAAATAGAAACGAAAATTTTACTGACGAGAAATATGATCGTATATAACGAGAAATGGGCATTATGGATTCAGTAGGAAAGTTAATAAATGAGTCTTTATTTTCATTCTAAAGCATATGAGAAAAAATGACTAATTAATTATCATTCCCCGCCATAGCCATTGTACTACAAAACCAATCCGAAACACTCAGTGAAATGAACTTGCCAAATATGTTTTGGAAATATGCTAAGCTTACATGCGAGATTCAGGTTTAATTCATATATTTGTAATTTACTGATTACATTATTGCGTCTTTAAATTTACTCATATTATTTATACTGGAAGGTGGAAATGTTATTGGATTGGCATGCTGTAAAAAAATATTTAATTGAGCCATTTCGATGATAGAATGAAATTTTACCTTCTTCAATACATGTATGTACTACTGAGGATGGCCTATACTAAGACACGTCCATTAAGCAACATTAGGAAAACTTATATGAGTAACATGAATTTCCGGCAAAAAATGAGGCAGAAGTTATTAAGTTGAAGGTATATAAAGTTTTCACAAATGTTCGATGTGAATATAAGTCCCGAATATTGTGGCACCAAACCACAGTAATTTGCTTGCATTCCAGGTTTCCATTGCCTTGAGTCCCAATCAACAATCTCTCAAATGACTATTTACACATATCATTAATTATTCAATATATTGGATATTTCATGACACCAGTAAAAAACAGGTTACTGAATTTAGACCATATTGAAATGCTTGAATCCTTTAAATGATCAAACTAACTTCAAGCAGGGACGGACTACCGATAGACGGAGATTTAAAATTTTCTACTTCTCCAAAGTCCGAGCCCTGAAGGATTGATGAGGAGGAGGTGGTGGAGGATGAGAACAAGGTAGAAGAGAGAGGAGATTTTCAACGGCAGGTGAAAAAAAAGATAGACTTCGGAGGTAACGGTTGTAAATCCGTAGAAAGGATTAGATGAACCCCCGCGTCAGGTTATTTGGCCGGGCAGTTCAGCGGAGCTTTATATTTGCGTACGCTAGAGAAAAGGGGAAAGAGTGGCAATACCAACCAAGGAGTGAAAAATCGAGATCGAAGGAGTGAAAAATACCAACCAGACCTGGGAAGCTTTAAACTATCCAATACCTCGTCCTGTGCTAGATGGCGGTTATCCAGATACCGCAAAGAGGAATAATCAATAGATAAGCAGCCTTTTCCTTTGAGGAAGATGAGCACTATTCTCTACTTTATGACTCTCCAAGAGAATTCTCTGTTTCATCCATTTGTCATTATTCAGATTATTCATTATGCTTTCTTTCATGCTCCCGGATTTTTACTTGTTTCGTGTATTTAAAAACCGTATGATCGGGTTCTGTGCATTACCGTAAATCTGCATGCAATTTCTTTGTGGCAATTATTTTTCAGTCATCTACATTAGTCGAAAAAATATTAGATTTTATTAGGAATGAAAGTGGGCGGGGAATTCGTAAAATCAGTTAGGTTTGCTGATGACCAAGCTTTAGTTTGTCAGTCAGCCAAGGGGTCCAAAGTATTGCTGAGTGAATTGGAAATTCAGTGCGACAGGTATGGGATGAGGAAAAATATTAATAACCCAAAGGTTATGCGATTTTCTAGAAAGAAAAAGGCTAAGCTTAACATTAAAATAGGAGGGTATAACCTAGAGCAGGTAGAACAGTTCACGTATCTCGGTAGTGTTTTGGACCAACAGGGTCAAAGTAGTAGGGACGTAAGGATTGCGCTAGGCAAAGAGGCTTTCACAAGGAGGAGGGAGTTGATGACGGGGACCTTGAGTAAGGATGTGGTCATTGAAGCAGGAGGATAGACGTAGACTTGAGGCTTTTGAAATGTGGGTGTGGAGAAGAATGGAGAAGGTGAAATGGACAGAGAGGAAAACAAACAAGGAAGGACTTGGTATAGTGGGCTAAGAGAGGGGTTTGTTGGGAGGAATCCCATGGAGGCAGGAAAAGTCGTTAAGGGTGAATTGACCGGCAGTGGGATGTTGAAGACTGTGATAGAGGGGAGAATGTTAGGCAAACGAGGAAAGGGAAGGAACAGGATAGGGATGTTGGACGGAATGAAGGGAGGAAGAAGGTACTCAGAGATGAAGAGGGACCTGATGTAGATGTTTTGCTAGGAGTCACAAAATATTTATTTAGGAGCTGTGTCCATCCAAAAACCTACCTTAACCGGTAGATTACCGAATAATAGTAAATAATTTGGTAAATATGCTGTTGTTTTCAAGTTTATTGATGAATTAGTTATATCCAGTCGGAAATTTTATGAATTCAATCTGACCACCCAATTAGCGGTGGTCAGATTGAATTTTGATGCATTTCTTTTGCTTTTTCATACACTCTTTTTTAAAGATGTTTACATTTTTTCACAATTGCTCCTTTTTCACCACTGGTTTGGGAAAAGAGTAGGCAATGGCTTTAGTCGATGCATCATTCCAACGTAATCTCAATACGGCCTTTTCAGCTGCTTATTTGCGATTCTGGTGAAAAATGAACCACAATACCGTTTAGGCAAATAGCTTAAAGATTTTTTTCTAACAATTGCTGCTCTAAATTTTTTGGAAATATGTTAATTATCACATTATTTTAAATGTATTGCTTTATCTGATACAATAATCTTAACAATCCTCACCCTTTAACCAGGCGTTACTGAATCTATAACTTTAATAATTGGAGGGAATTAATTACTTTCGGAAGAACTATCCGATCGGTTGCTTAGCGCTTCGTAAACGCTTCAAATATGTCTAATTATTCTGTGTTCCCTAAGAAGTCGGCGAGAAAAACTTCGCAATGACTTAGATTAAAGCACACTCCTCAGGGAGTATCCCAATGAAAGAAACATTGACAGCATTTTAATGCACCAAATAGGCAATCTAAATTTGGCTAAAGAATTAGCTGGGAACTCATTTCGGTAGACATCAGCCGTTAGCTCAAGGTATTAGCGCAGGGTAAATTCCCATGGCTTAAAAGACAAAAACCTCTTATCGGTTAATCTTGGATCGAGTTTCAGGAACAGCACCTTCAGCAATTTTGGATCTTCTAAGAAGAGGTTGAAGGGCACATAAGAGAGGACTATTAGGCACATTTATAAAAAAATCGACTTAGAGGAAGGAATTTTCTTATTTCATTTAGCAGAGAAAAAGTAGCAATTTCAAGTTAACCTGTGAGAAAATCTGAATGAGAAAAATTACCGCGAAAGAAAACTTTGAGGTTAAATGGTAGTTAATTGAAAATTGGTTTAATAAAATAAAAAGAAATGTATTAATAGGATTTGATTATTTTTTTCTAAAAATATTTAAAAAATGATTGAATTGACATCACTTTCAAATGAATACCACCATTAAGAGTCAATATTGTCGTATATAGTCCATTCGAGTTTCATAATTTGAGATCATTTGTGACAGAACACATATGTTCTAATTATTTCCCTTAACAAACCCACGTGTTTACCTTCATTATTTTAACCCATGTATGCTAATTGCAGTCTTGAGTCAATGATATAAAGGCTATTATTATTTAGTGTACCTGTAGGCTAGGCTAAAATACGTATAGGCTAGATTCCTGCCCCGTTTCATGTTTTCGATATCTTCAATATCAAAGACGGAACATGAAACACATATTGAAGGACAAGATGGTCTCGCTACACCCGAGGATATTCACTGAATAGGAGGGGGAATAAAAAACATTCGGAAAACTTTCATTAGTAACATATTTGCAAGCGATTAATTACAATAGATTTTAGGGTCTCCCGCTAGCATGGTAATGATACTAAAATATAAAATGCCATTACTAATGCAATTTTACATAATATTGTACAGGCGTGAAAGCAGAATTGAAAACATTGTACCTTTTCGGACTATATTATAAATTTAAACCACTGCTGTCTGTATCTCCAATCTTTACGCGTTACTGAAATCACTCATGCTCGTTCGGATTGAAAATAGATTGTGAAACATAACAGTGTGGTTATCTTCTATTGTCATGAATTTGGGTTTTACTCTTTTATGCATGAAATGCAATATAATAAAACTTTCATTTAAATTACAATTCAATGTAGATTTGCAAACATCACCTGAATCAATTTTGAAACAATAAACTCTGCCAAAGGGTCATTAAATATCCATAACTTATGCCAAATAAAATGCTAGATGAAATTTTAAAGTCTTAAAAATCGTAAGTGTACCTTACCTAGCAATTATAAAGTACTTACAGACCTCATTTTTCCGAGATTTTAGACAGGGCGTGGCACCAATATATTTTTAAATGTAGCCTTTTGACGTCTCATATGGTACAAAACCTCTTCATTCATTTCCTTTTTGTTAGATTTCTCTCTTGTTTTCTTATTCTACTTTTATCTAAATTCTACCCCGTTGGGAAACAATTTGGCTGAACCCATTACCGTTCAAGGAATTGTCCTATTCGATTAATAAGCGTGTGTTCGATTCCATAACTTTGCCTCTTATTTGCGTTTCTCTCTTGTTGGTTTATTGGACGTAAAATCTTGCCAAGCTCCAATAAACCTAACCCTCCAATTTTGACTAACATCATTTTCAACTAAATTAAAGCACTTATAATGGTTGCGGTGACGGAGCAGAAACGGTGACAAAACCCTGGACTGACGTTGACAGCTGGAAACGTATAACTTTTGGTGGAACTAACTCAGCGATATATACGCGCAAGAGGTCGCTCATAATGTGAACTGATTTAATTATTGATTACGTTTCCTTTTGGAATTGCGAATAACCTTGGCAAATTTCAATTTCGTATATGCTAATCAGAGTATGTAAGATTTTAAAATTTAGACAATTTTTTTACTTCTGCAATTGATCATAGATATTCCTAACTAATTTGATCGTTGACTCTTCTCATAAATATTTTCGCTTAGACGATTATCTTGGAAATATTTCTTTTGATACTCAAACACTGAGTTTTTATTCCTATTTAAGTTTCATATACTTAAACATTTATACGTCAAAACATTCTTTCAACGAATTTTGTGTATATGTCGCCATGAAAAAAGTTAGGAGAAGATTATTTTGTCATTTCTTTTGTTTCCTTTCGATATTCTTATAAAATGTAGAGACCAGCGTAATTATATCTATTTTTGACATATCAATACGCAAAAGATCGAACAGTATACTAGGAATATTTGAAAAGTAAAAACCGATTCGTCTAGAAGATGTAATGTGTGCTTCTTCACTTAGAAAAGGTGTTATTAACGGTTTTATCTTCCAAAAAAGTTACTTCACTCCTTATCGTAATCGCCGTTTACTTCTAAGCGGCATTCGCAACGCCCCACCGCCTTCTTTAATTCAAATTAATACATTTCGCCACCTGAGAATTGAACCAGTTGACAACAGTGGTCTTGAGCTTCTCGTCTTCCTCAAACCATTGTGCACCAAGTCACTTTTTCAAATGCAAGAAGGTGAAATAGTCGCTAGGTACAAGGTCGGGACCGAGGACAGTGGTACAATGACGCATGTCAAATCAACAGTCTTTGCTCTTTCAGTTGGTTGGTTAGCATTACCGATACCCATCTTCTACACAATATGTATCCAAAATTCTTAACAAATGTGTAAACAGTGGTGCGTCTGACAAAAGAAAATTTATCGGCCGGAGCACTAATCGTCAATCGTCGATCAGACCGCACACCTTGGCCTACTTCATGAACGATTTCATCAGACGGGATACTGAGCCCGCCACTCAAACCCCTACCATGCACATTTACACGGCAGTTTTTGAAATTTCGGTTGAATACTCAAGCCTTTCCTTCACGTATTACGTAAGGTCACTAGACTATGCACAATAATCAATAAATTTGGGCAGCTATTGATCCTTTTGCACACAAAAATTGAATCAAAGCACACACTCAGCAACTTGCGGGAGTGGGAGATTTCCGCGGATATTACTATCTAAATTCACCGACCGACAAACGACTACAAAATCAAAGTAATAACTTCAGTGACCTTTAAGCCATCAATAGATGGCGCTGCATGCCTAAAACTTTGTTCAGACCTGAAAACACTTAATTGATGAAAAGATTTGTCGCACAGTTATTAAGCTTCCCAATGATTGTAGCTTCCTGAGACAAAATATAACACAGGACACAAGAGAAACTTCAACCGAACGAGTGCATTTCTGCTATGAATATAATCTCCTTATTGCCGCATTGGAAAATAACATATACAGCATTTTGAATCAAACTATACAGCCAATCCTATATAAAGTAGCAACTTGCGAGTGTGAAAGAATGGATCGTCATCTTGTTCAATCAAGACACAACTTTTATCTAATGAATGGGAAAGACATATTCATGAAATACAGGTATTTCTTTGATTAATTAGCCTTTGCGAAAATATGTATTTCATAAATATTTTTTAATTTCACATAAAATTTTTAAATACCAGAAATACCTTTGTACATAAGAATATAACATGATGAGTACTTCGGGGCCGGTTTTCACAAGAAATATCGCTCGCCATATTATCACGCCATAGTGACATAAAGGGAATTATACTCTCTTTGGCGGCATAAGCCATTCATTATTTGCACATAGTAAATTATGCGTGTTAAAAAAAATTCACCAATTTTCCAGTAAATGGAAAGTCTTAATAAATGATGACGCCCGTCATTTTTTCCGGGTAAATATATATGTTTTTCTATGCTCTTTATATGTCCAATATTTTGTTCTTCATGGATTCTTTCCTCGATTTTAAGCCTGAAAATATGATTTTTGAAATTTATGTAGTCACACTAAGAGGCTTACCATATGATAATTTTGATTGCATGGAACTAGGAAACAACTACTATAGAGTCCCAATAAGTACATAATAACGTTATAAATTCGGATCTTACGAAAAAATCATCCTGAAATAGCTGACAGCAAGACTGTAGATGTCAATGACAAGTCTTTAGTCCGATTAAACAAAAAAACAAATATTGTAAGATGAATGAAAGGTCGTTTATGTACCTAAAAGAAGAGCATTCCAGTAAGAGCTGGATGACGAGGATAATATCTTTCAAACTTAACCTCCCACGCCATAAAGATTCCATTAAATTAAGAAAACCGAAGTCAATAGCTACCTCTCTTTCCCTACTCCCTTTGATCTCCACAGAAGAAACGTGCCCCTTAAATACGCATAATGTGAGATCGTGTCAGGATGAAGAAGCGTTGAAAGTGTTGAGAGAGAGAAGGAGGCGAGAGATTGCGAAACCAAAGGAGGAGGGGAGAGAGGTAAGGAGAACGGGGGACCGGTGAATTTCATGGGATGAAGGCTTGTAGTCGAAGGAAGGTTATTATTTAATGGGCGCTCTCGGATTCAAAGCAGGGAGAGATGGGGGTAAGAGTGAGGTCTGGTAGTTAACAGAGTGTTTGAGTGATATTTGAAAGGCAAGCGCGGTTAAGAGTGAGAGATGAGGAGAGAGCGAGAGGGATCGGGTATAGGAGGAATACGGGGCGGGTGACTACGAAGACAGGGATAAGAGCAGAGATGGTGAGCGTAGGATGAGTACTCAGAGAATAGGGATTTGGAGAATAGAAGAGGAGCGATAAGAGTATGGTTTGTATACATGAGACATGAAAACCAAGATGTGAAGTACGTTTGCTGCGAATAAAGCTTAGAGGAATATCACCAAAAATAGCGCGGGAAAAAGGTTAGAATTAGAGAAGATTTGAGAAATGGATGGCTGAAACTGGAGCCTGATTCCCTTACAAGGAAATGCTTTTGAAATCAAGCGGCATGGCAGTTTTTCTAATTTGTTACACATTAATTTTTTAATTAATTTTTTTATTGTACAAAGGTTAAAAAATCTTCTAAATTGTTATTAAGCGAAACAGAATGTATCGTCATGCTTAGAGTAAAAGATCCATGCATATATGCTATTATTATTATAAGGAAATCTACCGGTTAAGGTAGGTTTTTGGATGGCCACAACTACCAAATAAATATTTTGTGACTCTTAACAAAACAAAACACAATCCGGTAACTTACTTTACATCAGGTCCCTCTTCATTTCTGAGTACTTCCTTCCTCCATGCATCCCGTCCAATATCCATTTCCTATTTCTTCCCTTTCCTCGTTTGCCTAACACTCTCCCCTCTATTACAGTCTTCAACATCCCATTGCCGATCAATACGCCCTGCTATTTTTTTTGCCTCCATAGGATTTCTCCCAACAAACCCTTCTCTTTGCCCACCATACCAAGTACTTCCTCATTTTTTTTTCTACTACGTGGCTCTATATAATAGTATTTACAAGTATTCTTCAAGAATTTTTAAGTTCGACTTATTTATAAAATATGTGTCACTTTTATTTTAGCGCTCTTTTTTAAGGCAGTATGCATTTATTAATTGATTTTTTATTCACCCTTTAAACAGTTATTTATTCCACTTTTTGGCTTCAAATTATTTATTACATTGGCACACATCTAAAAAACGTTTACTTTGAAGTTTGACGTTTGCATATTTTTATTAAATTTTCTTAAAAAATAATCATCTAGACTATTTCAATTTGCTCATATTCGGCGATTTTCATTTCAAGTTTCGAAGCATATAATCATTGATTTTGAGTAAAAATGATTTTTCTTCGAGTTACTTGAATGACTAATTATGCTGAATAGAGTTTTTTGAAGATTTAAAACAAAATTTCTCAGAAAATTGCTGTATTTCTGCACTCACTGAATTGGAATACCAATGTAATCGGTATTAATATTCGCATAAATTAGCCTCTGAATCTATAAAACTACAAACAAAATTTTGGCACTAAATGAGAAGAACGAACACGAAGCGGGTTTTGAAATGAATTAGAAGCGATTAGTTAACGACCATGGTATTAATAGGATAATGAAAGGAAACGGGGAGCCGAATTCGATTTCATGGAATGCGTGAGCGTGGAGCTCGGGAAAGGGAAAGTATTGGGCCTGGGGGAGGAGGGCGGGAAAGTGTGGAAGAGTTGCTCTGAGTGAGAGGGAAAAGTGGGTTATGGAAAGGACAGAGCACAGAAGGAAGAGAAATGGAAGAGGGTTTAAGAAGAGGGATTTGGAAGGAGCAGAAGATTCGTTGACGTGAATAGGATTTCGAATATTTTTGCGCATTCCCACTGCCACACCCAATCTCACACTCTTCATTCATCGAGCTTCTTCAATCCCTCCCCCCGCCTCAAGCCATTTCACTCTCTTCCATCCACACTCCATGGGCACATACCACATTCCCGGACTACACACACCCCACTCACCAACATCCACCCCACCCGAAGTCGTTCTAATGGGTCGGAAGAATAACCCACCACGCCAGTTGGCAAGTAATTTTTCTGTCTTCATTTTTTTCTTCTTAAATCCGTTTCCGTTTTTCGTATCGAATTTCCCCTGACGTTCTCTCTACTTGCCCCTTTTTTTGTTTTCAGGTCTTTTCGTCTCTTCTCGTATCGGGGGGATTTTTTACCCATTTCTCTCCCCCACATTCTCCATCCGCGTCTCACAGAATCATTATCTTTCCATTCCCATCCTCAGCGCTTTCGAAAAGGGATTTCTTATTCCACAGCAATATTGAGACATGCGAGTTGAGAGGGTATGGTAGAAAGAACGAGATTAAAATTTTAATAAGAAGGGAAAATGGTGGGCCAGAGAGAAAGAAATCCGCGAGACAGGCAGAGAGTCCTAAAAATCACCGGAGACGGGTGCGAAACTGAATTCGAAATTACGTCGAATAAAATACGACTTCAAACGTGACACATGAAGGAAGTCTTTCAAAGTTATTAAAGATAAAGAAGTAAAATGTAAGGAAACATTTCGAGCAATTCCAAACAATGCGTACTCGAGTGCTTAAGAGTTGCTCTCATGGAGTTACTTTTAGACATAAAGAGAACTGTTTCATCAATATTTATCTCATTGCGCATGCTTAATACTAATGAGACTACAGTAATAAAATACAGTTTATCTCATGAACTGTTTTTAGCTTCATAACCTATCATTGAACAGTTTACTTTTACATGCAAGATTTACCAACGTTAAACCATGATGTACCGAAGCAGTAAATTTGAAAAAAAATAAATTGCACATAGACATTTATCTTAATAAATACACTTAAAGCGATCTTTTTAGCCTAGTATATAGTAAGTTAAAGTTAATTAACGCCCTTTTTATAGCTATCATCAGGATCCGATTTCTGACCAACAGCAATTTGCTAAGAATGCAAGTGGTTGAAGAAACAAATAAGCTCTTCCTTTCTAAATAGAAAATAAAAATATCTTATCGAAAAAATAAATATATAACGAAAATCGATTTAATTACATTTTTGCAGATTTTAAAAACCTGTCGCATTTTTTAGAAACAGAAAACATATAATTTGGTAGAAACTGATGTCATCTCTAATAATATTTTTTTCTACCAACCGGTTCTTTATGAGTTACCACATTACCATAAATCCAGATAAAGTACTCTTTCTTCATCAAATTGAAGAAAAATGTTCTGCCCCAAATACATTTATATGATTAAACGACAATTTTGGCACCTAAGGGAAATAAATGGCCATATCATAACCAAGCATAACTTTAGCCATTAATACTTGTTTCATATTTATGTTAATATCAATACCGTAAAGATAGTATCTTCTCTGAATGTTATTGATCAAAAATATTCTTACTCTATTAATTCAAAATAAAATTCACTCAATTTGCTGCAGGTTAAATATTGTTGGCTTCCTCAACATTACCAAACATAGAAATATTGTCTTTTTATCATGGCAAGTATTTCATTACAAAATCCATGACATTTATGACGAGGAAAAGTGAAAACTTATTGGCCCCTCTCCTCAAATTTATGAAAATCACACGTTGTTGGGGTTAACATTTGATGGTGAGATCAACCTTCAAGTATTTAAAAACCTTTCGATTGATCATTGTTATTCATTACATTTCCATTTCTGTTGCATGATGGTAATTGGATGTAATTGTGTTGATCTTAATACAAATGGCTTTGTGCAGATTGACTCATAATTGTTAATTTGGGCCTATCAAAGGTAAGTTTGTGTTTTAAGTTAGTCAGAGCTAATTTTTGCATGGTATTAGCTCGGAAGTGAATATTTTTAAGCACTTAAATCATAACACTTCATTAATTCAAAAGTTGTTTCACCTTATACGCTATTAAAATGCAAGAGGATATATTCCATGCATGTATCACAATGAATCAAAGTTTTTACCCAGATTCCAAAAGTGCTTACATTAATTATCTGCCAAGAAAACCGTAATTGTAATCAATGGGATAATTTGCAACTCTGGCAATATCTGAACCAGCAATACACTTCATTAATAAATTGCTATTCACATTTACTAGTTTTTGAATGGAAAGGAAAATCCTTAAAATATGAAAACTCGGGTTATCCTCAGTTTTAATTGTCACTGCTATGAAAAATTAATACAAAGAAGAAAACTTCCATTTAATTGAAGGAACTTTCAATAAATACTAAACGTGATGTCATTTAATGTTGAATCTACTACTCTCAGTTTGCAGCATCGAAATCTTAGAAATGTAAATACTGTGCGGATGCATAAAAAAATTGGCGCAAACATTGATTACAGCTGCAATATTGACAAAGCTTAATTGGCTAAAAATCCTCCGCCGATCAAGTCCCATAGGAAAAAAATACGGTGGAAAGCTACATTCAAAATCTGTTTGTTAATGAAACCACTACCGGTCGGAAACTAACCCAAAGGAATGAGTTTATTTGTACTTGGTCCATATTTGAATTGAGAAACCAGTTCTAATATACTTATGTCGTCAGAAAAAAATAGAAAAAATAAAAATCTTAGACAACCGTTGATCACATATCGTGTTGGTTTCAAAAGATTAGGATATGCATCTGGCAGAATTCCAACTAAACTGCAGTATTTTCTCCACTTTGGCCCCTTTCCTCATCTACATGCGTGTTGCATCAGACGGAAACCACTCCACCAAACTGTGGCCTTTGAATTCCGATTCCCACACCGCGTGCCATCTCTTTGCCAGCACCATCTCATTCCTTTTCTGAGCGTCGCATTCGCAATACAAATCGCATATCTTCCGTTCCACCACTCTCCTTATACCGTCACCCATACGCACTCCTTTCATCTCCCGAAGGACTTGCGGTAGTCCTATCACCTTTTACTCCCCTCAAACAAGCTCCACCACCGACTCCCCTCCAGGGACCTCCAAGTATCGAACACGCCTCCCATACTCAACGGCCGGCCAAATAAAAAATCCACCGCTCGCCCACTCTCCTTTTTCTCCCCCGCTGTCGTCGCCTATTCCGCCTCAATTCTTAGACTATCCTTCCTCATCACATCCGCGGTTCGATCTAATAGTTTTTTACTCAACCTCCCCCCCCCTCTTTCAGGTCTCCTCTTGTACCCCGTCCTATTCAATAGATCCCCACTGTTTCTCTCACTCATTTCCCCTCTCTGTCTCTCTCCCCAGTCCCTAGCCATATTCCCCGGCCTTTTCTTTCTTCCTCTTCCGCTTCACTCCATCCCTTAAAAAAATCCCTGCCTCTTCCTTCGCTTTCCTGGCTCAGCCAGTCCCTCCCTCCATCTCTTCCTCTCCTCTTTGTTTGTACCCCTTTCGTCAGTAAATCTCTGCCTCCGCGGGTGCTCCATCACTTTCAATTTTTCTCCCCACAAAATGTCATGACCCTATTCACTTTTGGGAATTCCGACCACTCGATGCCGTTATATATATCGGCGTTTCCTCCAATCCGTTCCGGTGTCCATAGGGTGGTTTATTTGTCGGTTTCTATATTTATTTATACATTTTTTCCGCTTTGAACATATACTTCTTATTAATTTTTACCCATTTTTTAATTCTATGGCACGCAATTTTTATCATTATTTTTTTTCTCACTTTTATTTATGGTCCTCCTCAACGACCGCATTTCCTTATTGCTGAATTTAGTGCTGTTTTTTCCTAGAGAGTGATATATTTCAAGGCATCTATCTGAAAAATGGGTGTGATTAATGATACGGGAACCTCTCCTTTTTTATTAATTCTTTCAAGAGGGGTTTCGAACCAAAAGGAAATAAAGCAGTGCATAAATGACTGCCGATGTATTCATACGTGTTGCACATGCAAAGTTAGACTAAAATTATCGTTTTTATAAATTGATGAGAGTTATCTCTTAGACTTCAATGGAACTAAATTATTATATTGAAATACACGGTGTAATACTGCCGTTATCAACTATTTTTTTAACATGCAATATCATGCCATTAATATTCTACTTAGATATATCTTAGTAACAGAAAACCTAAAATAGAAATTACAAGTAACATTTGCCTTATGGACCTCTTATACGCCTATACTAGTTTAAAATGGAAAAAATTCAGATCTAACTTGGCTGTTAAATGGTGAAATCTAGATAATAGCGCAGGAAAAAAGGTGTTACGGGAAAAATTATCATATAAATGGCATCACTAAAATCTATAATTTATATAGTTTCACCAAAAAAAGAATTTGCAATAATATTCTCGATAAAAGAAATAATTAAAGCACTAAAAATTTATTCAGATAGAACTAGCATAGAAATAATGAACACAATTTTAAATATTTTTTGTTAATATAGACGCATTCCTGCGTTTTAATGTTTACGCATGGAAATTCAGCACAATAATTTCTATTTTAGCAAGAATTTGCAAGAAAAAAATTACATTTTATCAAACCTATTCTTCTGTAATCTTTGTCAAAATGAGGAATTTAAAACAGTCCTTCGGTGAAATAGAAATGCATAGTCATTATGTGATAAACATACTTAAAATTAATTTGGGATTTTTTTGTAATATCATCCATCATGGCGATGTTATGTGTGGTTCCACTTTATTTTTTTGAATACATCATTGTAATTTGTCAGGCATGTTTACTGCGACAGTTGAAATCATATAGTGTACGATTCTGCCACAACAGCATGTCAAAGCTTATCATTTAGCATTATTGAAATAATTTTAGCCATTATTTATATATTTAAAATAGCCAAATATAAATATCAAATGGAAATAGTTTGGACCAAACGTTGGTTATTTAATAAATAAATTACACGTAGTATCTGCACACGTCATACGGTCAACCAATTTTTATTCCTTGCTTGAGGGTTCACATAATAAATACTGCTAGGAGTTTTAGAAAGAGAGAAAACTTTTTTAAGAAAACTTTTAAATCTCTGAGGGAATTTATAGCGTGATAAGGGATATGTTAACAATCATAGAAATTTTTCAAAACGTATCAATCAGGAAAGCTATGATGTCGCCAAGGCGGGATTTGTTTCATATTTCTCCGAATGTTCTAAATAAACCTGAAATACATAAGCAACGCATAATTTTTTTTAAGGTAATCTACCGGTTAAGGTAGGTTTTTGGATGGACACAACTACCAAACAAATATTTTATTATTCCTAACAAAACACAAAATCCATCATTCTACTCTATATCAGGTCCCTCTTCATCTCTGAGTACTTTCTTCCTCCCTTAATCCCGTCCAACATCCCTATCCTGTTTCTTCCCTTTCCTCTTTTACCCAACATTCTACCCTCTATCACAGTCTTCAACATCCAACTGCCGGTCAACACCCCCTTCATCCACTTTTCCTGTCTCCATAGGTTTGCTCCCAAAAAACCCCTCTCTTCGCCCACCATACCAAGTACTTCCTCATTTGTTTTCTTCTCTGTCCATTTCACCTTCTCCATTCTTCTCCACACCCACATAAACAACGCATACATGAAATTAAATTAAGCTTTCCTCCTCGCTTTCAAAGCACACAGAAAACACCATTCCTCAACATCTTTAAAACTGAAGTCAACGTTAACCATCCCTCACCCTATTCCTACTAATCTCATGTAGCTTCAGTTGCAATGTTTACGAAATCTATTTCTCTGTAATGCACAAGACACACGTTGCTTAAGATGGAGGGATTCAAGGCAGAATGAGGCATCACAATATCACGAAGCACGCCCACCCCCTCCCCCCCGCGAAAAAAGAAGGAGTCGTGTTTCTGAAGAACTGTTTATACAGGGTGCGTTCCAATTATAATGCTTTTATTTTTTTAAATTAATTCATTCAACAGATTTGTGCACACACTATAAATTCTTCAAAGAACTGCCCTTGGGCCTCTAAACGTTTTTTCTAGCAACTTTTCCATGGCCGGTACACACCCTGGAAGGCATCTTCGGGGACCTCTCGCAAGGTCTTCGTCACGGCAGATTAAATCTCTTCTATGAAGGAAAAATGGGCCCCTTTCAGGGTTGCCTAAACCCGAGGGAACAAAAAGAAGTCTTCTGGATTGAAGTCAGGACTATAGGGGGGTTGGGGCAGTGCTAGCACCTGGTGTTTGGCTAGGAACCTGCGGCCTCGTAGCGCCTTGTGGCAAGACATATTGTCGTAATGGAACTTCCAGGTAGCGTAGATGTCATTTTTCCCAAAAGCCAAGAAAATAAGCATTTTTTTCACTTTTGATTTGCTCATTCTTGCCTTTTTGGATTTGGGGGGGGGGGGGGGGTTGGTCGCCTTGCCTTTGGGATGCCACGCTGAGCTTTGGCGTTTTGTTTTTGGATCATATTCAATACACATCAATGGTTTTTTAAAGAAGGTGCATATGATTTTAAAATAAAACGATAGGAATTTTCCTTGAGAAAAGAGATAAACTATGGTTTTTGTGGCTTAAGAAGGAGAAAAATAACATTCGCACATAATATATACAGGAATACGTTTACGACTTATATTAGATATTGATAGAAAAGTAGTTCTTGCTGTTTGTAAAAAAAACAGGAATAACTTTATTGCTATCATATGTGAAACTCGTACGGTGATCCAGAGTTTTATAGGAACTGGAGTATTGAATTTCATTGACATCGTTCAGATGCATCAGAAGGCAATTTTCAATCTGGCCGTATTCTTTTTTGACTTTATAGTATTGTTCATCATTTACATCTTCTCGAATATCGGACGATTACGGTAATAAATAGTAAAACCTCAAACATAGGTCTCTCATGATAATCGTATATCCGTTCCAAGGTGTAATCGCTGCAGTCAGAATAGGACGTTCATCGTCGAATGAAGGTGGTGACCGTGGTTTAAAAAAGGACTGATTTCTTTGGAAGAGGTTTGTTAATAACTCAACTGAGAAAAGGCTTACAATATTTCCAGGAACACTGATATATTTATTTAGATTTTTGAGGAGAAATTTCGTTATCTCTTCGTCTTTAAAATTAACTATTGTAGTACTACTATAATATGAATATAATTCTTTCTTGATAATTCCGTCGAAATTCACGTGAGTGTTTTTTTGGTGTTCTTATACTGCTTGTTTCTATCGAAGTTATACATATATATATATATATATATATATATATATATATATATATATATATATATATATATATATATATATATATATATACATTCAAACACGAAATCCCGCCAAACGGCGAATAAATACTCATATATACAGAAACATATATAAGGAAAAGGGATAGGAACACGTATAAAGGACGAACACAATAGAGGTGGGGAAGGCGTTCGATTCCGCCTTCCCCACCTCTATTGTGTTCGTCCTTTATACGTGTTCCTATTCCTTTTCCTTATATATGTTTCTGTATATATGAGTATATATATATATATATATATATATATATATATATATATATATATATGCATGTATGTATGTATGTATGTATGTATGTGTGCATATATATATATATATATATATACATACATACATATATATAAATAAATATAATATCTTGTGCTTAATTCTGGTATTATATGTACATGATTATTACATTTTTCTTTTAAATCGTTTTATATTTCCTCTTAATTTTTATTGATATTATGTAAATAACGAAAGGTTTAATGGAAGAAGGGACCTTAAGGTCTCAATTTCCTTCGAATAAAGACGTTTATCTATCTACTCTCATAAACATATCGTAATTTTGTTATAAAAATGACTGAAGAAACATGATTATCCTAAAATATAGTGCTAATCGATTCATATATATAATGCCTTCACATTTTGACAAAGATAAAGATTACGAAAATAGCCATATTACATTAATGTAATCGCAATAATATTTAAATGAGTATTGTTTTTGAATTGCAGCTTGCGGTATGAGAGAAATCGTTAATGTACCTTTTCATTGTGTCATCTGTGTACCATACCGGGATTCAAGCAAAATAGTTTGCAAAACTTGTTTCATTGTTTCTATAGCTAATACTCCTCTTTGCCTAAAACCATAAAATGGTAAACGTACAAACAAAAATGAATGTGTAGGCTGGGGATTTTGTTGTACTTACATCAAAATATTCAAACCGCAAATGTACCAATGGTTTCCATGAGAAGAAAGTTTGGTACCGTTATCGTATCCATTTGGGAAATTAATGGAAACATCCACCATTCCTGCGAATATCAAATCTCAAATTTCGGTTGTCTTCAATGGAATTCTAAAAATAGTGAATTGAGTTAACTGAATGCCGAATCAAACTGCATGCATATTCCAAGCCGAACAGTACTCTCTGCCTTTATCTATTAAATCATTTGCCAAAAATAGGTTCCATGTTGTTTTTTTTTAAAGGTAAATGCCATGACTATTTGGAAAACTGCTTACGTGTATTCAACGTAAAATATACATAGTTCACTTAAATATAATAAAGTGCGTTATTTGATACGACATTTCCATGTTTGGCCAGCATTATCATTACAAATGACTTTCAACCAGCTTTTCGAAATTCCATAATTTTGCAGTAACATCGAAGGTTTAGGGCTATTCAGAGGGAGACCTGTAAAGGAAACTGTGTTAAATGAATTTTAGTAAAAATAATATCAGTTAAAACTTAATATTACAAACGCTAGCTATCGTAGGCTACTGAACAGAATAGCTTATAGGATGCAATATTTAATAGATAAACATACTTAGGTTTATATTTTGTATTCGAAAAAAAATTATTTATACACCTCTGATAATTTAAAAAAAGCACACGATTTGGTTAATGAGATTTCATTAATTAGGATAATTGAAATATTAATCCTTAAATTACAACGTATATTTTCATTTTATTAACTACTGCGGAGGAAATGGGATGTTTAAAGAATAACAAGCTTTTGTTTTTAGCCATATTCTTAGAAGAAAAAAACTAGACTTAATTAAAACCGACTGCGACACCGGGTCATCGAATTAGTACGACAATAAATTATCCGGAATTGATCATGGTCAGCAAATAGCAATTACCTCGGCTGCCGCACAGGTTATATATCATGATCATTTATTCGAATGTGCTAACAGTGCAGCATTAGCGCTCTTCTTCCTCGAATTGCGTCAATGCATTTATTGACAACAAACACGCACTCCCCAGGGGAATGTCAGCGATTTATCCAAACTGAATTGACAACAATATTTCTTTACGTTTTCCGGGAAATGTTCCGCAAAAGTCCATAGGGGTTCATCGAATAGATTTCCATGTTCAAGCTAACAAAATCTGGCTCACTTCAGTGTTCCACGATTTCAAATCCAAATCCAGAAAAATTATCATTATTGCTGGTTTTCATTTGTCCTAGAAACTTTCCTGGTTCTCGAATTGCAGATTCAAACATCCATACCACCAATGAACCATCTACCCTTTCTCTGAAAGTTTTCCCCAAAACTTTATACTTTCAAGAAATTTGGCTAAATACTTGCTTTTCTAAATGAGCTATAAACTTTTGTTAAGGTAATAATCTCTATACAAAATGTGCACTTCAGCAATTCCAACACACAAAATGTTAACTAAATGTAATCAAAGATTTAAATCCTTACTAGAATGATTAAATAGGGTTTTTGCTAAAGTTAATTTCATTAATAACTTAAATGTTATTGGAAACAGCTTTTTAAATCGGTTAAATCATGTATTTATTTATATGCTGCCTCTAAATTAAACAATATTGTGAAAAAATACCATTTGAAAAATATTCTTTTGTGCATTGGAGGAAATTCTATTAAAATACACATCAATCTAATTAGAATATAAAATAAGTGAAACAAAGCAATAAATTATTTAAATTTATAGCCCCAGATTTAGCCTAATAATTCATTATTTTCTAAAAGTCATTGCTGGGCACATTAGGAACGCGTTGTGATAGAAATAGGATGATAATCGAAGTTAAACTTTAAAGTAGAAAGTTCAACAATAACAGTTCGAAGAGCTTAGCCTTCTTGCATGAGCCTTTGGCCAAAAAATAAAATCTATGAACAGAGTGCGAGTTTTTAGGCAAATTAGGTTTCACAAGAAGAAGGGAAAAATGATAGGGACATATGATAGTGAGGCAGAGAAAAGGCAGCAAAACTTGTGGCATGGTTTTGCTAGGTGCGAAAACATGGTAGATCAAGGAAGATAATAGATGTAGATTGGATGTTTTGAAATATGGGAGTGGAGAAAGATGATAAAGTTAGAATGGATAGACAGGATAAGTACATGGAACGATGGGAAGAAGATATGACTGTAGGAGGAAAGCCGAACTAAACCGCACAAATGAATACAGAGAAGTAAAAAAAGGCAGGGAAGATATTGATTTTGGACAAAATGATTGGAAGTGTATGTGAGATAAGTAAATGATGATAACTAAATACATAGTTGGGTTTAGTGAAGTATGAAGGTTTTAATAATCAATTGAGGTGGTAAAGCAACAGCGTGAAAGAAGCATGGTGGAAGATTAAGTGCGAAGTTATAAAAAGTTTTCAAAGGAATCGGCGTGTTATAGAGGTAGCTAAAAAAGCTGTCCATGATCAAGAAGGGCTTTTTCGTGTATAAAATAAAATACAAGTCAGAAAAATAATGAATGAAATAGAAAAATTGATTCAAGAAAGATTGAAGGAATGCATATATAGAGCAACATGAGGATTAGGTATTATGCCTGGTAAAATAGGCTCATAAAGAGAATATGACGCATGTAGATGAGTATGGGTTAGGTCTAGGCATACTCGATGGAGAGATAGCAAGTTTAGTGAGGGTAATAAAATAAAATAAGGACTGGGGCGTAGAAAGCATTCCCGTGGTAATCCTCAAGGATTTAGGAAAATGTGAAATGAAAATGTTAATGATTCAATTCACAGCACATATGAGGGATAAATTTGCATGCAAGGTTTTGTCAAACCAGTGTTTGATCCCATTCCAAAAATGGGAAATATAGCTAATATGTGAGAGCTATCTAAAAAACTTCAAGTCACATTCATCTAAAGTGTAACTTGGGATCGTCAGTGGGAAGATAAAGAGTACGGCTAATGATTATTTAAAAAATAATTACTTTGAGTTCAGGATAGAGAAACGCACGCATGATGCCATAGAAGGAATGAGGTCACTCGTAGAGAAGATCATTGAATAAAATAAGGATGAATTTTTTCTCGTGTAGACTTAAAAAAGGAGTTTCACAAAATGAATAGGCTAAAATCATTAAATATGATGCAGAAAATAAGTGTGTATTGTTCTGAGATGTGACTTATCCGCAATCTGTTCTTATCTTTGAGGGCTCAGGTGCGAATGGTAGAAGGGATGGGTAGTGATAGGGATAGGAGTAAGGAAGGGTTGTCCATTATTGCCTGTGATTTTCAACGTATAGGTAAAGGAAACGGTTAAAAAAGCATGGGAAGAACTGAAGGTAGCAATGAAAGTAAGAGGATTATTCATGATATCAGTTAGATTTACGCATGATCAAGCTTAGTTTGTCAGTCAGGCAAGAAGCTGCCAGCATTACTGAGCGCCGGAAATATCAGTGCGATGGATGTAGGTTGAGAATTAATATGAATAAAAAATAGTTGTGCGGTCTTCGAGAAGGAGGAAAGCTGATGTTTCTTTTTAATAAAAGTTAATTAACTTTAAAGGGTGGAATAATAACATTTCACGAAAATGATTTAGTAAAAGATGGTCAGAGTCATTGGGATATTAGAAGAAATGTGTTAGAAAAATAACCTTTTACAACTGAGTGGGATTTTGAGAAATGATGTTAAAAAAACACTCTTTGTTGTTTTTATGGGAGGCGACCGGAGGCTCAGGTCATTGCAGCCATTAAAGATACACAGGAAAGGACGAAGGGTGGAGAGAAACCCGGCGTCGGAATTAGCCTACCTTTGTCAAAAGTCGCCAAGGGGTCGGCAGTTTACGACGTCCCATCCGTCGGACGTCGTACCCATTTAAAGTGCTCTCCACAAAGAAACTCAATAAGGTATCGGGATATCACTAAAAAATATTTGTTGTCTCTAGGATTTGAACCCGGGCCCTCTAGTTGGGAAGCAAGTACGTTAACCACCGCAACATCCTGATCCTCTAAGGACTCGTCAATGCTGACTGAACATGGAGTGTGCTTTTGTATGGTGGTCCTTGAGACAAGATAAACGTTGGCTTTTGGAATGTTGGTATGGTGAAGGATGGAGAAGGTGAAGTGGACTAAAAGAAAAACAAACGAGGAAGCGCAGGTTACGGATAGAATTGGTAGACAACCAGAGGAATTAGGAATGATTATTGCAGAGCATATTGATTTTCAACGGGATGGTCAAGACAATAATACAGAAAATAACTTAGGGCAAAAAAGAAGGGGGTAGGTATATATTGGCATTTATGGCAGTATGAAGCTATAAAGTACGCTGAGTTGAAGAAGGAGTTTCTAGGCAAAGCAAGGGAATGATCCGTTACACCGTTTTGTATGCTGTTTTTCTTCAAAACTTCGTTTAATCGGTAGAGTTCCAAATAATAATAACTATAGGAAAAGAATTTGGAAAGAAAATTTCAATCGATCAATTTTGATTCCTATCCCTAAACAAAAGACAGTGACAGAATACGTGGTCTATAGGTAAATAAGTTTAATTTTATGTTCTTTTTAGGTCATTGTGAGAATTATTACGTGAAGTTTACTTATCATGGCAACAAATATGGGGGAATATCATTTTGGATTGAGTTATTGGAGAGGAAAACGTAACGTCAATACACCAAAATGATATAGTATACATGTATCGAACCACAAATTATATGCAACATTTAATTATGAGTTCATGGTGTTATGTACTGTCTAACTGAGGAAATGGGATAAGAACGATGAAAGGGTTTAGATTAGACTTGACTGGTAAGCAATATATTAGAAATATGTAAATGATTCATACGTGTCAGGTGTGTTTGGGGTTGGACCGTGGGACTGAACAGTCCGTTATCGCCAGTGGTATTTTAATAGAAGTGCTCAGGAAACTTTAAAGGACGCAAAGCGATTAATTAATAAAATCGTTTTCCAATTATATGCCTAGGTGTTTTGCATCCAATGAGCATGTATTGTATGCATATGTTTTTAGAAATCAATATTTTAACATTTCATCCCCTTGTGTTGCACAGATAATAGATATAAACTGAGATATTCAGGAATTTTTCTCGGGTTTCCAACCGGGTCAGGTTTCGGAGTACCGACGTTTCGATGGCTGACTCTGCCATCGTCTTCAGGGTTGAAGTGCAGAGCATGGAAATTGCCGGGTATTTATACATGTTTTTGCTCGGGTCAGGTGTGGCCTGATTGGTCGGATGAGTTTCTTCGACCCGCTCCGGTCAATCGGCCTTGTTCCCGTGTGTTAAAACGGGAACAAGGCCGATTGACACAATTGACACAATTCAATTGACACAAAATAAGTTTCATATGTAAACTTCAGATTAATACAAAATAAGATGAAAAAGTAGCTATTGAGTTCAATGCAGCTCAGGCAAACTCACTAATAATTAACCACTTCTTCTAATGTTTTGTATTTATTTTATTATTTTTAATACGGACGGAAGAATCAAACATGTTGTATTTAGAAAATATAATGAAGTTGTTCACTTCGCAATTCCGCAAGGATTTCCATAATTATCATTAAAATGGATACTTCTACATGAACAACGGATAATCCGTTATGGCAAATTTCAACAAAATTAATATGCAAGAATTTCAGAGAGTAAAAATCATTTGCCTCATTAAGGCAAATGATTTTTTACACATTCAATCGTTGCATTGAAATGCATATTAGTGGATAGATTCGTTAAAAGTTACCGTGTCGGCATCTCTCGCAGTTTCTTGGAATTTTCCAAGGCAAAAACCGCCCGGATTGCCATACGAACCCGGACACTCGATGTCCGGCCGAGTACTTGAGCCAGTTAAGCTATCCAGGCATCCTCTTAAACACCGCGATTTTGGGGGCTTTGAAGAAACAAGATGCTGTGAGGAAATACCGTACATACAATGTCACAGGCATTCGTAGTCGTGCGCGACGTGACCCAGTCCAAGAGGTTATAACAAACTTTCAACACTTCAGCCGTTAATACCTTTCAAAAATTACAAGAAACTGCGGCAGATGTCACAACAGTAACTATTAACGATATATTTTGCTAATATACATTTAAATGCAACAATTTCAGAGTTTAAAAATGATTCGCCAGGTAAAATAGCCTTATTAATGAAAAAGGGTTTACCTTGGTAGTACATAAGCAAAGTAGGGTAGAAAACATCCAAGAAGCATATCAAATTTTCAAATAAAAAGAATCCTTAAAAGGATATTTACACCCTCTTTGGAGCAAGAATCCCATATAGCAGTTATTGCAAATATTTAGTGGTTTACTCAACTAGGGATCTTGCATGGGTAGTCCAAGTAGATAATGTGATACGGAAGGCATTTAAAGCACGGTATTGGGTAATGCGAAATTTAAAAGGAAGTAGCCTAGCCACTAAAGAAAAAGCATACAAGGTACTGCTTAACCCTATCCTAGAATACTCGTCCACTGTATGGGAACCATATGAGGTAGGACGTATTAAAAAGATAGAAAACGTTCAAAGGAAGGCAGCAAGATATGCACTCGGAAGGTACAAAAGGACGGAGTGTGTCACGGAAATGTAGGATATACTGAAATGGGAGAGTTTGAAAAATAAAAAATAAAGGAGTACGTTAGGTGCGATGTGGATAATTGTTAAAAATTACGAAGCGTGGGAAGATTTATGGAAAGAGATAGAAAAACTATACTTTAAGGGAAAAACGACCACATTTTTAAATTTAAAATAATAACCCAAAAAACATATAAAAAATATGATTTTTAAACAGAACTATATTTAAATGGAACCAGCTTTCTGATGGATTTCTTGAGCTCCTTCCATCCAATTTAAAAGTTTTAAGAATAAGTGTAAAGCAGCTACCGGGTGATAATCTTCATTAGTCAGTGATTATTATCCTATTGTGTTTATTAAAAGATTACTCTATGCATGATGTGGACGGCGCGAGATGCTGCATTGCAAAAGTGAATGATCTGTTAATGTTACGTGATTTCGAGCGCTCTACGAAATTGAAGAGTGCGTGATTATGGCCGGATGCGACAATGGACGGAGCGTTATAGGTATGCTGTGAACTAGCTCTCGTGTGATGGTAAAGGTAAGATTGTTAATTTTTAAGCGTCATTGTATATAAGAGCATTATATCTCATATATGTTCTTCTTATGTATACATTTATGTGCTTTGTAAGAGTGAGTTCAAGTCCGATGTAAAGGTCGAAGTGCATTTCCACTTCGACCTTTACATCGGACTAATGCAAAATGTAATAAATAAATAAAGAGTGACCGTTGACCATACTTGACCACTGCCACCAGGACGATTGCCTATTGGCAACGAGATTCATATAATAATAATAATAACAACATGAAATGTGATTGAATAGTGATTTTAAACAGCTGTGTTCTACTGTGGAAAAACCGTTCGGAACCTCTTGCAGCTTCCCGAGGGAATTAATTTCACTTAACTCTACATGAAGACTTGCTTTTTGAACCTCGAAAACAGATATCTTATGACAACAGAGTACAAAATAGTATTCATGGGGTGATAATGTTCCTAAAGCTATACTTCTAAGCTCCTTCCAAAACCGCGTTATGCCTACGAGGCTTAATCCGGGGCAATATCCCATGAGAGGCGTAAGGGTCACTAGGTCACTAGGTTTATTACTTTGGACCACCATGGAAGGCGAGACTTTCCTCTTCCTTGAACCGACCTTTGTGATAACGACTACGGGTGTACATTTATACTTTCTCATAGCACACCCTCTGAAATTTATGGTAATCGCTTCAGACGAATGGAATGATATCTTGTTACACAATAGCTACTGGTACCACACTTAAACTATATACAAATGAAAAGGTATTTCTACCCATATTTTCACGTACATCGAATTATTTCACACTAAGTTCATATATGTCAGGTCTTTTGTCTTTAATATCTATAATTATAACCAGGAGCAGTTCTAAAATTTTTATATTTCTAATTGTTTGCATAAGTTATAAATTAATAATTATATTTGTGAGTTCAATTTTAAAATTTCTTTCAGAAATATTCATATTGACTTATGAAAATGAATAAAACTATAAAATAAACTGAGTATCAAATACACAACACATCTACATCTACATAATGCCCCGCAATCCGCCACAAGGGCGTGTGGTGGGGGCAGTTAGATCATCAACCGTAAATAGGAAAAATGCCACATGCAAAATCAATAACATGAAAAACTACACCCACAGCGGCGCACGCATTCATGCCTAAATACCTTCACCCCAGGATGCAGCATGAAAGCCATCCAACAACATGCAAGCCAGGACACAACAAGCAAGAAGGCGAAACTCCACCACCACATGAACATGCAACACAAAACTCATGTAAAACGACCGCAAAAGGCAGGGAATGCGACCAAACGTTACAGGTAGCGGGCGAGACCCCGCGGAGATGGATGAGGGATTGAAGGGAAGACTTCCCGAAGGGAAAAAAGAAGGAGGGGAAAAACAGATGGACAGAACCCTAATGAGGTCATTCGGAAAGAATGGGTTTTGACAAAAAAACGCACGAGGTTGGTGAAAGAGCATGCAATTGAGAAGAACTAAGTATTCATTAGAAGCTGAGGGTGGCAAGTGGAACTTTTGCTACCTGTAACCCTACATTTGCTATCCCATCTTGTCCGTGGGAAGGAATCCTTGAATCTGCTAGTTCTGGCATCTATTTCCCGAATTTTATATGCATGATCCAAGCGACCAATGTATGTAGGAGTACGAATAATTTGCGATACCTCGTTGCTGATACATCCGGATCTGGATTTATTTAGCAATTTTAATCTTGCATTGAATCGTCTCTCTCCTAATGATTCCCACCCAAACTCCATGGGCATTTCAGTGACGTTTTTCGTATTATCGTTGCCCGGCGTTGAACCTTCTCAATTTCCCGAATTAGGCCTTTTTCACTCGGATCCCATGCGCTACATGCGTATTCTAAATGACTCCTTACAAGAGCTTGGTGACAACGTTCCTTGATCTTGGAGCCACTTCTGCCGACAATACGTCTATTAAATCCTAATTTTCTATATGCTTGCCTACAGACTTCATTTGTGAGGGTACCCCAAGTTAAATCTTTTTTGAATGTAATACCTAAGTATTTTACCGTATCAAGTACTTCTAGGTCACCTCCAGCTAATTTGCAAACAAATTTCGTTGATCTTTTAAAGAATTTACCACCGCACATTTATTATAATATAATGTCAATCCACATTTAGTAATGCAATCTAAATCCTACGGTAAATTAAACGATCCTCATCCCCAGATATTTCCCAAAGATCACCATGTCATCCGAGAACATCCTAATCTTATTTTTCACTTCGCGGTTTAAATCGTTAACAAAAATCAAGAAAAGCAACGGCCAGATTACACTTCCCCGAAGTATACCTGAGGTACTCGTACGCTGTCGGAACACAAGTCACCTCGAACGATGAAAATGTGGTCAACTCAATAAAAATTAATGCTATTTTGTTATTCCGAAACAAAATCTATCACTAATTTCCTAAACTCGTTTTCGAGGCAGACGTTTAAATTTACCTTATGCCTCTGTTATTTTCACGAAGTAGGCCGTTTACAGCTTAGAAACTGCGATATTAAAAAAAACAACCTTGGGTGTTCTACTTGCAATATGCCCTTGAATCTACATTTGAAAAACAATATCGAAGGCAATTTTCCCGGGGCACATCTCCATCTTTTAAAAATCGATTTTTTTAAATTAAAATGTTATTATCGCATTAATTCGAATAGACGGGCACAGACAAGTCCTGCGGCGATATAAGTATACTTTCAATTCAATTGGTAAACTATAGGCAACCACTATTTCAGGTTTAAACAGTGTAGTCCTAATCAGCATGAAGCAGCATTAAATATTAACGCTTATAAATTGATATGATGATTCCGATAGATGAAATATGGATAGCCATTTTATAGATACTGGAATTCATTCAACGATATTACATAGAAGTCTCATTGTATCCTTGTCAACTTGAATATTTATTTCGAAATTTGTGTCACGGCTCGTACTGCTTCTCAATCAAATCAGGTTTAATTCCTTTAAAAATATCAGTCGAAAATCCAAGGCTTTAAATCCTGGCTAAGTTTTCTACTTCTAACATTGCCTTTACATAAAAGTTTACTCATAACTAAATATAGTATATTTTACACATCAAAAACACCTGGTTTCCTTATATACTCCTAACCTCCTAATATGACCTAACACCCCCCGCCAAATATCCTTGCGGCGGCTTGCGGGGTATTATGCAGATGTAGATATACTCAAATCTATACAGTTAAAGTAAAACATCAAAGCATTTTAAACACTGAAAAAGTTGAAAATTAACTTCTACTATCTCTGACTCCCGGGATACTGTTCAAATGAGTTATCCTGCAACCCTGAATTATTTAAAACGACAATCATCCTGGCCATACTGACCTGTAAACACGGCCAGGCCTCCAAGCCTCATTTTGATTCGGATGAGAAATGTTAACTTATATGGCCGCCTGTAAGAGGCAATTAGGGAGCGGAAATGTGATCCTGTATCTTGAAAATAATGAAAATCGATAGTACTTTTAGTCTGTGAGGTTAGGTAAATCACTGCTGGGTTGAATTTCTCGCTGCGATGATTGATGGAGAAATTAAAATAATAAATACGAACTTTCTCTCGGTCGTTACATGTATAAATATTAATCTAAAGAAACTTTTACTTGAGGAATTAAGATAAAGAACTATTACAAAATGAATTACAGCAGTTTGGACTACAAAAATGGTACCCTAAAATCAACTCCTAAGTTGTGTGGCATAGGATGATTACACACACGAATATTTCGGCATAAAATTATTTTCCCCTTAGTACTGTGGGATACCGTTATTCTTTAACCTTATCGTTCTTGGGAAAAATGAAAACTTAAATCTATCTGGTCTACACTTACTTTCTTTAATATATAAGTTTATCTGAAATCCAAGGCATATCGGACGGGTACTAGAATAAAAGTCATGGGTGTGTAATGAAATGGACACATATTCTTAAGAATATATTATCTCGTATCTTCATCTAAGAGCTGTACAAAAATTTCTACGTTATACCAAAGTGACATAAAGGTCCAACATTTGCTCATGTGGAAATTGGATACTATAATTATGTTGAAGTAGTATTCACGCATATCTAAGGATTTATTACATTTAAGAAGAGTTTATCAGGATTGTGGAGTATCCATGTACGAGGGTCATCCGGAAAGTAGTACCCGTTCGTGAAATAAAGACACAAAAGTAAATATTAACAAACATAAAAAATTTTATTTGAAAGAGGATACTTTAAACTACTTCTCAACATAATCTCCAAGCAAATTAAGGCATTTGTCATAACGTGTGACAAGTTTCTGTATTCCTGCTGCATAGTCCTTCGCCGCCAGCTCATTGAGATACGCGAGGGACCCATCTTGCACAAATTTTTGCATAATGCAGATGGTGTTTAACAATTTCATGAACAATTGTTCGAGAAACATTGGGAAAATGCTCACAGATGTCATCAATTGTGACGCGCCGATCGTTCCTCACGAATTCGTCAACTGAGCTCACCAGTTGGTCTGTAATGACAGACGGTCTCTCCGAACGCTCATCGTCGTGTGTGTTCCCCCTCCCCATGTTGAAGTTGCGACACCACCGCCGAACAGACGACTCGTCCATTACATTGTCTCCATACACCTCCTTTAATTGGCGATGAATATCACATGGGCGAACGTTTCTTGCATTGAGGAATTTAATCACTGCCCTCACTTCACAACTGGCGGCGTTCTCAATTTTTTTAAACATTGTAAACAATCACAGAAACAACACAGGCAATGCTAGCGTCACGCAACTTGGCTCAGAGAAGGCAGACAAGCCACTGAAGCTATCTGACCTCGTCCAGCGGCTACTCGCGTCGTCAGCACTTCATGCGGCACGAACGGGTACTACTTTCCGGATGACCCTCGTATTTTTTATAAACTTGAGACACGGATTAAGGGAGATGCAGGAAAAAAGTTGGAAAGTTTAAGTACATGAGTAAGAGAAATGATTATCAGAGAAAAATTATTGCATAGGACTTGAACATTCTAAGCAAGGAGCAAAACATTTTTAGCTCAATTTAATGCAATAGAATTACGGAAGTCCGAAATGAATATTTAAATTTTAAATAGCAACAAATTAGATCTATATGTTAGAACTATAGGTAGAGAACCTAGATTTTTTCCTAGGGTTATACTGAGTTATGCAAAAGCATAATAATAAATAATGCTTATCCGTGGTTTTCAAGTAATGTAAACGAAAAGAAACCTGCATTACCTCGATTTTAGTATTATCGACTTAAAATTATTTTTTGTGTACATGTATTAAATTAAATTCATAACTGACATAGAAGCAAACAATTTTTGGGTGAAATATGTTGCCCTAAATCTACACACTAAAATAATGTGTTGTGAAAAATCAATCACTAATCATGAATTAGGAGTATTAAAATACTGATTGATAATATACCCGGATTTCTGCGTAGAAAGCAATGAGTTATTAAGATACTAACCACAGGATGAAATGGAGGTTGTAATATCTCTTTGACAGGGCACCAATTTAGTTGAAATTAGACAGAGGCAGGTGAGGTGTTTGTCTCACACGCTATCTCCGAACATTCCATTGATCTTTCTCGGAACGTTCTCACCTACAGGAAGCCAGCAAGGTATGTGATATCTCCCCTTATCCCGGTAGCGCCGTACATTCTCCCCAACGATCCATCCGACACCCCACATTGTGGTACCTGCCTAAAGCGTTCGCTCCTTCGAGTAGGAGTAGGTATATTCTTTCTGCTCTCCGGAGACCTCAACCTTTCACCAAGCAACGCCCCACGTCAATAACTCGCAGAAAAAAAAGTTACAGACGCATGAAACGTATCCGCCCACGCACGCCCTTTGGCAATTCTTTACGTACAGCAAAAATATATTAAATCTTTTTCAGGGAGAACAATTTCGGATATTGATTAATCCAGATAAGAGCAGGTGACACGGAATTAAATATCACTTGATCGTAAAGACAAAATCCATAAACCTTTGACTGCTACATATGTCGCGGAATTTTTTTGATATTGAGGTCATAAGTTAGCGAATGAAAATCAACATTCACTAAAATAAAATATTAATACTGACTTGAAACTATTGAAACTGAAAATTCTGCTTATATATTTCAAAGTGCCCTTTAAAGACAACATGTTAATACATATTCTAGCATTACTATATTCGTAAGACAGTTGCATTTTCTGGTCAACTTAGACCGAATATTTCCGTGATTTAAAAAAATGGATACGAAATATAAAATGTATCCTTTAGTTTCAATGCCTCAGTACTATACTATATATTGGGGATTCTGCAACTCCAATTACAACGAATGGTGTTTTTCCCTAATTATGTGGATACGAGCAGCTGACTAAACTTACTCGTAATGATACCGTTGCAGTCTGTCCGACTATATTTTTTAATATATTAAGTGAACATTACCATTCACTTTTACGCATCTGCCACTTATAGCTCCAATGATTTCTTGTATTTTTGGCATTTGTTTATGGCCCTGAAACGCGTTTAATTTTTAATCATATCAAAGTAAGAATTACAATTGATCAACCAGAGAGAATTGCATGCATTTTTTCTGGTTGACAACATCAGATAAAATTCTCCAGTTTTAAATTGGCCAAATTGTTAATTACATTAATTCAGGTGTAAAAATATTGATTTTCAAGATAAGAAGCTAACTTCCTTCCAATATTATGAATTTACTCAATAAATTCAAATACGAGGGTCATCCGGAAAGTAGTACCCGTTCGTGCCGCATGAAGTGCTGACGACGCGAGTAGCCGCTGGACGAGGTCAGATAGCTTCAGTGGCTTGTCTGCCTTCTCTGAGCCAAGTTGCGTGACGCTAGCATTGCCTGTGTTGTTTCTGTGATTGTTTACAATGTTTAAAAAAATTGAGAACGCCGCCAGTTGTGAAGTGAGGGCAGTGATTAAATTCCTCAATGCAAGAAACGTTCGCCCATGTGATATTCATCGCCAATTAAAGGAGGTGTATGGAGACAATGTAATGGACGAGTCGTCTGTTCGGCGGTGGTGTCGCAACTTCAACATGGGGAGGGGGAACACAAACGACGATGAGCGTTCGGAGAGACCGTCTGTCATTACAGACCAACTGGTGAGCTCAGTTGACGAATTCGTGAGGAACGATCGGCGCGTCACAATTGATGACATCTGTGAGCATTTTCCCAATGTTTCTCGAACAATTGTTCATGAAATTGTTAAACACCATCTGCATTATGCAAAAATTTGTGCAAGATGGGTCCCTCGCGTATCTCAATGAGCTGGCGGCGAAGGACTATGCAGCAGGAATACAGAAACTTGTCACACGTTATGACAAATGCCTTAATTTGCTTGGAGATTATGTTGAGAAGTAGTTTAAAGTATCCTCTTTCAAATAAAATTTTTTATGTTTGTTAATATTTACTTTTGTGTCTTTATTTCACGAACGGGTACTACTTTCCGGATGACCCTCGTACATCTATGCCACTTATGGGTAAATAAAATGATTAGCCATTAATTAAATGCGTTGGGGTATAGATTTTATTAACTATCATTAAATGTTAACCAATACTTAAAGATAACATATATTAAGTATATTTATTGATCCTTATGTACATGATTAGGAAATCACAGCTATATGTTAATTCATTATTTTTCAGGTAGCTGTAAATTTAGGTTAATCGCCATAGAGGTTGCAGTGGCCGACAAATCCACATTGAACAGATGGCTGTTTATGGAAAGGATAGCCATTCTAATGATATGATTGCTAGGTGGAAAAAGAATTTTTTAACTGCCCATATGCTTCCACCTCTTGGATCACCCCTGGGGGGTGATCCAAGAGGTGGAAGACCATCACTCAGGGACAAATCTACGGTGAATAAATTATAATTTATCCTATTACACCAAAGTAATCATCCAAATAATCATAAATAAGGATAATCGTAGTTTTGGAAGTGTTTAGAAAATTATACGGAAGAAACTGTAGGTGTCATAGTTGTGAATCAACATTTGGTTCCACGATCACTGCATCCATCCTTTTCAGAAGCAAACACGGTGCGACCTGCAATCACGACCAGGGCTCAATTTGCATTTAAAGTGATGTGCTTTTGCAATTTTGGCACATTGACCCCATTGTCCCGATCTCACAAATAAGAAAATTTTCCTTATTCCCGCAACCCAAAGCCGGAGTTGGAGATTTGACTACACAAATAACGTTTCTTAGGGATCATCTTCCATCCGGGAAATGGTCAGCCGCCAGGAGTGAACCTAACTGTGAATGGAGTCGCCCTACCGTGGGAATCCGAAGTTACCTACCTCGGAGTGCTGATGGACCGGAAACTCCTTTGGAACGCCCAAGCGCTTCGTGTACGTAGAAAGGCATTCGCGGCTCTTAGTCGGCTCCGGCCGATTACCCGCCCACCGGTCGTGAGTATGGACACGAAGCGTAGACTGCACCAAGCGTGCGTGCTGCCTGTCATCACGTACGCTGCTCTGGTATGGTCAGGAGTGTCGCGAACCAGTCTCGCTCAAATTCAGGTGGTGCAGAATTCTGCTCTTCGTGACATCATGGCACGCGGTCGTTACGCCCGCGTTTCCGAGATGCACGTGGACGAAAAGCTGGAAACCCTTGACGTCCTTCTGCATAGAATCTCTTGAAAATTCTTCAGAAAAGCAGCAGAAGCGGAAGTAAAAGTAATTCGCCGGGTTGACGACATAAGAGTGTATCCATGGGACCGCTACAAGCGCCCCATAGCATCCCAATACGAGCAAGACACCCTTCCGGCAAAAAAGAAGCCAAGGCTGCTCTGAGCGGGAATACATCAAACGACTGACAACGCAGAAGAATTCTTCCCGCCTTAGTAGCCTTGGAGGCTGGAAAGGCGCAGTGTAAGGGCTATGCAAGAGCCCTTGCAAGAAACTTCTCTATAGGTAGAACATTGGCTTTTGACGCAAAATGTATATTATGGTTCGCGATAGATTTAAGAACTGCGTGATCAGTTTGAACAGTTTCTCGGGGGTTGATACGGGTTTAATTAAAAGTTTGTATGCATCAAAAACATAAAGCTGGAAAGACGGTTTAGGAATTAGAACGTAAAAGCGCTATCCAGTTCGAAAAGGAATGAGCAGGCTATAGAGAAAATCATAAGTGAGGAAACATCACCGCTAGGCATTTGGGATAAAATAATTTGAACGTATCGAAAAAACTATTTCGAAAGCCGCCAATGAAACTATAGGAATAGTAAATAAGAAAGGGATAAGGAAACTATGAACTACGGATGAGATGATTAGGAAGGTTGGAGGTAGTAGGAAGTGGAAGAATACATAAACAGGGGCAGGTAAAAGAAAGTATAAAAAGTTAAACAATAAAACGAGGTGCAAAATATTTGATCGAAAAAAGCCTCAGGTAGGATGCAAGCCAAGGATTAGGAAGGCTTACTGAGAAAGTGTGAAATTAGATCAATGGTAATATAAAAAGGGAAAATCGTTGCTATCCATCGAAGATAAGTCAGACAACATATTTTTTGAACCAGAACAAATAGAAGAGAGATTGACGGAACATACAGAAGAGCTATATGACAAAAGCATTAGGCCAGCAAGGCATATATGCAGAAAGAGAGCGTGACATAGATAAGGATAGCTTAAGCTCTGACTAATTCGATGGCAAGGTAGAAAGGGCATTTACAGAATTGAAATCAAATAAGGCCTTGGGGTTAGACAAAATTCCCACGAAGATATTAAAAGGTTTATGAAAATGTGGAAGGAAGGGTTTCATTGTATTAATTTATAGCATTTATGTGGGATGGATTTTGCTGGAAGGCTTTACCAGATCAATTTTAGTTCCTATCCCTAAAAATGGAAAGGCAATCATCTGTGAGGACCGCAGATAATAAGTTTTCTTTCGGTGGCAGCTAAAGTGGTTCCCAGAATCCTCAATAAGAAAATGGAGAGCACAGAAAATGAATAATTATGAGATAATTGGTTATTGTTAAGACAAAGGATAGGTACGTATGATGCCATTGCACTAATGAGGACACTAACAGAGAGAATCATAGACTACGATTAGAATGTTTTTGTTTGTTTCTTAGATTTAAAAATTGGGGATCGGCAGGGTGAATTATGTAAAACTAATCCATGAGTATCGTAAATAAGGGATAGGGGATTTATCCGTATCCAGTAGAGTTCAGACAGTTAACGTACGGCTGGTGAATGGAAATCAGTTGGGGCAATGATAGGAAGAAGGGTGCTAACAGAGTGTCCATTATCACCTGTGCTACTCAACGCTTGTGTGGAGAAAATATTTAGTGAGGATTAGAAAGACTACAAACAGGAACTAAAGTAGGTGAAATCAGTCAAACTGCGGATGATATAGCTATAGTAAGCCTGTAAGCAAAGGTTTGCAAACTTTTCTGAGCGGATTTTTCTCATTTGTTTGAAAGGGATTACATTATATTTTAAATACATATTTAGATATCATGATGTATTAAGAGGAAGAAAAATATGTTCCAGATTAAACCATGAAATGAAATTTGTTAGCAAAAGGAAAGTTTTGACATCATAATAATTAAAAAATGTCTATAAACTTACATCACACTAAGGCCAATATTATACATAATGTATGTCAATTTTGTCTATTACAAAATGTTGCCATTTGTGCTTATTTGTAACTCAATTAATAGGTCGGATGGGTCAGGTTACCTCAAACCTTGCCTTAAATGTTTAAATTACACGCGGATATTTTACCAGCAGATAGCAGCTTATACAGCTAGGAGGGTAATTTTAAAACTTCCCGGAATGGAATTGAAATAAACGACTTAGGAATATGACTTAGTGCAACTGTTTTTTTTCAGTGTTGTCTCCCCGCACACTAATGCACTTGGTCCAGGGATATTCCAATGTCTTGATCCTATCTTAAAAAGTAGATTCGCCTAGGTATGCAAAACACCCGTCTACTTCTTTGTTTGAAAAGAATCTCCGTCAGCCGGGGAAAAAATTTAGCTTGGGGAAGATATGGAAATCTGATGAGGCCAGTTCAGGCGAATAAGGTGGCTCTGTGTCCACAGTTTGAATTTTAGTCCACAGATATTTGCCATGGAAACGACACAAGTGTGTGGGTTTGGATTTTCCTGATGATAGATGACTTTTTTTCTTACAAACCTGGCCTTTTTTTCTATTTATTTTGCTCTAGTTCATCCAGGAGGTTAGCGTAGTACTTTCCATTAATTTTTAGGCCAATATTATTTAGGAAAGATAATCTATCACCAGAATCCCTTTCATACCCTAGAAAACTGAAGCCCTCACCTTTGCGGCCGATCGTATTGCCTTTGATTTCTTTGGTGATTTTGAATCAACATGTTTCCATTGCTTTTCTTACCGATTTAAATCTGGGGAATATAGGGTCCTTCACAAAAAGAAATAGAAAGATTTTTCCACAAATATAGATGACTAAATTAGGGTGATCTGTGGTGGGAAATTTGATAAAAGCTCTTTGAAAATCAATATGACCCACATTAGTTTACTGCCGGCATTTATAGTATGCGGATTGCCGCTAGACTTGACCCCTGTTTGACGGTTAGGTCACGATACCATAGAATTGTGCATTAAGATCGGGAAATTGGGTTTGCAGACCATGAACATGGTTAAGGATGCTTATGAAGATATAAAAATATCTCAAGAGATGGCTTTCTACATGCGCAGGATGTTCTGGGAAGGGAACGAGGAGGTTGAAGATGATGAATACTCTGGAAATCAACCGATAACATAGTGTGGTGAAAACATGCAAAACGTTAGACACGTTCCCAATTCTGATTGATCTCCAAGTGTCAGGATATTAGCAAAACAGTACAATATTCAGAAAACCACAGTGCATTGCATTCTTTTGGAAGATTTAACCATGAGAAAGGTGTGTCAAGACAGTTCCTAAGGTGCTGTCAGGGAACTACTTGTGCTCTACTAATACATGACCTCTGGGACCATGGTCAAAGTGACCCTAATTTTTTAGAATTGGTGGTTCCTAGTGACCAGATATGGGTCATTGAGTACGACCCAAGTGTAGCCCCTTTATGTAGCATTTTGGACCACTAGATCGCGCCAGAGAGGCCATGCTTAGGTGCCTGAGCTTTTGATGCCATACAGGATGCATGCCACAACTGGTGAAGAACCTGAAATTGGTGTGTCGGTTAATGAGGTTACTCTGATAAGGAAATTTAGCATTATGTGCTTTTATCTGAAATATTTTTTTCCCAACATTTATTCTACTTAATTTTGGTACAAGCCTTGTAGTTGTGGACCCAAGGTTCATCCGTGATCACAAATCGGCGCATGAAATCTTTTTGGTTACTCCTAAAACGGGTCGAAATTTGTTCGAAAATTTCCATTCTGATGCGTTTGTGATACTGCTTCAAGAGTCGCGGCAATCATCTAGCATATTTTTTTTCACATTCGATTCCACTGTTGAAAGTAATGTGTCCGCCCAGAAGATCCTCACAGCTTTAGAGATTTTTTCAGTCCTTGATCATCCATTACCATGTTATTTACTTTTGCTAACATTTCTGGAGCAGTGGCACATATTGACCGAGCACTACGACGACTTTCATCCGAGTATAGATAAATGAGAGAACTAGCGGATATTTAATTAAAAATTGAAAACTGATTTAGAGTAAAAATGACATTAAAAATGGAAATACGGTACATTTTTAATTTTAGTAAAAGAACACATTTAACATAAAGTCAACAACCCAAAGGAAGTAAAACTGACCTATAAGGTAAAACCGTGTTTTGATTGAAGCGTTTACCCATTTACAAGCATAGGAAGGGAAATAATTCCTCAACACTAACAAGTCCGCTGAATAAAATACTTAGTATGTCAGTGCACCCCACCAAATAACTTACTCTCCAACCAAATTACCTCACGGTACAGGTGATTATGTTTAGTCGAGGGAACTCTAGCGATCCGTCAATTTAATCATCCTAATAATGGCACCCTTCCTTCCCCAAACCCATAGAAACCCATCCCCTGATTCCCCGACCCGTACCAAAAGCCTCGGGGCACCGTGGATCCTTTGGCCTTTCCCTTTATATCTTACCGCCGCGACCCTTCCCCCTACTTTGCTCGAATGCCATTTTCCTCTCCCCTTCGCCACCTCAATGCCTCAATCTCTCAAGCGCCACGTTCACGCTCGAGTTTTGCTTACTTGGCAAACTCATTCCTTGCCTGATCCCTCTCCCCGCACCCATTACTCTTTCTCCGCTCAATCCTGGCGAGCACACTCAGGAAGTCTGCAACTTCTTCCAGTTCCCATTGATGGAAGATTTAGAACAATGTGGGTTCAGAAGACGCCTTCAATTCACTCTGCATTAACGTCTTACTTCTTCCCCCCCCCCTGCACCCCCGAAACATTTATTCCCTTTGAATTTTTCTAAAAAACCTACTACCCACGTCATTTTTCAGAAAGGTTATGTGCACAAGTGATGTCAAGGGTGGTAATAAGGGTTTGGGTGCAGCGGAGCGTTATATAACAAGGCGAACAGTGAATTGACAAGTACGGGTCTTGGTTTTCCTAAATGATCATAACTTTGCGGAGGCCATGAGTAATCTCTCAGTAAGTAATTTGAACTCCCTGAGACCCTCTCTATCTATTAAAAAGCCGTACCACATCTTGTGAAAAATCTTAAACCTGGCTATGGATTGCGATAACTTAAGTTCTTGAGGCTCTCTCAATTTTATACATGGAGAGGATTTTATAAATTAAGATATGTTGTTTCTGGTGTAAATTTAAGGAATATACATAACACAATGAAATAACATAAATAACATTGTGATTCCGCACATCTCATTTAGAACACAACCTGGATTTCAATTTTGGACGTTATCATGATGGTAATCAGATGATGTTGACGTCCAAAGTCGAAACCTTGGTCATTTTCTAAATTAATATGTGTTTGTAATAACAAATTTACTTGTTCCATTTCAATATTAAATACATATTATGTATCAAAAATTAGTAGATTTAATCTGGGAAAAAGATGTCTGAAAATCCAAGTAAAATTTTCTAAAACTCTTCATGAGAGCACCCTTATGTACCGACGTACAAATGACAGTGGCTCCATCAGTTAGTATATAGTATGCTTCATCCCTTACTTCAAGAGAACACTCATACAGGGACATCGTTATGGCCTCTTTCACATAATCCAGTGGTCCAAAATAGTATTCAGAGTCTCGTCACCAGTAACCACCTATGTTAAAAATGTTCGGGTCACTTTCACCATAGTGCAAAAGATTCAAGGCAGAATTGTCACATGACCTCAAGGTCAAGATGTGGTTATATGGTCTTCGGACCCAATTTCCCAGACTTACTGCACAATTTTATCGCATATTATTGTTCTATGGACAGTGGAATCGTAAATCCGCGACTTTACAGACAAACAGGGATCCAGTCTTTGGTCGGTTACTAACTACTGCATGAAATTTGGATTCCCTCTATGAATGCATACAAGCCTTAATTGTTTTCTTCCGCTCTTCTTTAACAACTATGAAGTTTATTCCAAAATATTTATTGTCATTATTTTTTAACAACGCTTGATAAGTATTCTCCTGATTACTACGGTCTTCAGTATTTGGCTACAGCTACCTCAAATTACATTATGTATCGATAATTAGAAACAGAAAAGTTTTTTGAGGACAATTTAGTATTAATACAATGGTAAATGCAATAATTTAGGGGGAATATGTGCCAGCAAAGAAACTGAAGGCAAAAAATACAAATATCTGGCTTAAAGTGTTTGGTGTTAATGGTAACTAATTCCAAAGAATAATTTTAGCTATATAACCTAATGCTAGGTAGAGGTTGGAAGAGTAAAAGTGCATAAATAGGGTCCAGAAAACCTTCCGTAAACGGGAAATAAATATTAATTCTAAGGTCCTCTACCCACTCATTCCTCTTTTTTTCCATTCAACATCCCATCATTGTCACTTCCACCACCATGCTCGTATTCAATACTTTCTTGGTCAAATATCTTTTTGACAAATAATTCTCCATTTTTAATTACCTTCTATCACCCATCTAACAATCATCTCATTTAAGCCCATACCCTAGAATCAAAGGTTGTTTTTTTTCACCAAGTCAGATTGAAATATTATATCATATTAATCATCATTGTATAAATACAACTACTTCCCTTTCCAAAGAAATTCTTTCCTACTGTAAATCACCCTTTTTTCCAGAATCTTTCGACAGATTTCCCCGAATTACTTTCCAATGGATTCAATAAATATGCATGAAAACAGTCGTACTATTTGTTGTGAATAATCATATACCTAACTATGGATTGTGATTATGATACCTTGAAGTGCTGGGAAATATTTTCCCGTAAAAATCCCGGCTTACTGGTAGAGGTAGGTTGCATTTTTGCTAACCTCTGTCCTAATGAGGGATTTTTCATAAGATTGATAGCTGATTTTTTGCAGTCGTTTCTGTGTCCCAAACGCACTGATTCCTTTCTGAAATTTATTAAAAATAAAATGAGAATACAATGGCACATCACCTGCTCCAAAACCAATTAAAGCACAATGAAAAATACTTGCAATTGAAAACATGTTTGCTGAATTTATGAAAAAATATGGGCTTGCTAGTATTAAGGGATGATGAAAAAATCTTGTAAAGGCCAAGATGGTACTTATTATGATAAGCGCCTTGCAAATATATTTAATAATGGCTACGTATTTTGTAACCAGGGCATTTAATTACCATTAGTCGCTCGGTTTGTCTCTAATGTTTTAATAGTTATGTACAAATTATGACTTCTTGGTCACTGTTAAACCAAATACTGTGTATACCGGCATGCGTGATCTATGTGTATATTTTATCAATAAACTATACCAAAAAACACATAAACCTTATAATAGTAGGACATTGAAAGCTTGAAAAACTCTTTTCAGGACCATATGAAACTGAACATGAGATTTCTACTGAAAGTATTTAAAAGAATTTAAACAAGTAATTGACTTTTTAGATATCAAACTTTTGAGGTGATCATTAATTTGACAATCTATTGGGACTGCAAACTGCATTTTTCGTCCAAATAAAATGATGGTTCTTAGCTACCGTTTCTTTTTGATGAAATTCCACAGAAATAAAAATATATTTAAATCAGCCACCGTTGTAAGTTCAATTTTTCCCAAACAAGAAATATTATTACATCAGCTAAGTTAATTTGCTCCTAAGTTATGAAGAAGATATGCTCTCACCACTATTACTTTATTTAACAATGTACTGTACTACAGGGTCGCACCCGAAAGTGGTAGGACTGATTTTTTTACAAGAATTTTATTGAAGATATACTTACATCGACTTAATAATCTTCAAAGTATGCTCCTTGAGCTGCTACCCACTTAGTATGACGTTGCTCCCATTCCCCGTACGCCCGCTGGAAATTTTCTTTGGGGATGCCGTTGATGACCCTCGTCGAAGCCTCTTGAACGGCCTTTATCGAGTCAAAACGTCGTTCCTTGAGCTGCCTTTTCATCAGGGGGAAGAAGAAGAAGACCGGTGGTGCCAGATCGGGAGAATAGGGTGGGTGCGGCAACGTGGCAACGCCGTATTTGGCCAGGAGCTGTCTGATGACGAGCGCGCCATGGCAGAATTTTCGGCACCATCTTGGCGCACACCTTGCGCACGGCCAAATCCTGTGAAATAATGCGTTGGACGTTGGATGCAGACAGATCCAACTGGTCTGCAATTTCTTCACTGGTTAAGCGTCGGTCTGTGTTCAGCAGTGTCCTCACTCTGTCCACATTCGTGTCGGTTCTTGCCGTCGACGGCCGTCCGGAGCGATGGTCATCTTCAACGAGCTCCCTACCCTCTTTAAACAACTTGTGCCACTGAAATACTATGGAAAGGCTTAAGGCAGAGTCCCCATAAGCCTGCTTGATCATATCGAGGGTCTCAGTCACCGTCTTCCCGAGTTTTGCACAAAACTTCACGGAATAACGTTGCTCTAAATTCAGATTCATTTTCTTTTCGACGCGGACGAAAAACTTGCTTTGCTAAAAACGGTGTCATCACTCAATGACAGCCCGCAGGCGACTAAGGTTGGTGTCGGTCTGTTGTTAAGAGCCCCCTCCACCTTACCCTGCTAGGCAGACCCCCCTCCACCGCTCCGTTCGCGCCAGAGAAAATCAGTCCTACCACATTTGGGTGCGACCCTGTATATATTGGTTATCTGTCATATGCTCGATATATTTCAAGGTTACTTCTAGAATAAATTGGAATGAAATGTATAATAAATGGCACTCGGTAGAATTTATTTACATTTTTCATTGCATTTTGAGGATTTAAGTTTTAATGTCCAACTATGGCCATATTTGAGGCACAAGTTGGTTTCCTTTCAACCTTTAATGATGAAATTGGTGTTGAATTTATTATTCATTAAGATTAAACACTCAAAGTCAAGAAGGCAGTTCACGTTTACAACAGCGGGTAGATTTGACGGAGGGAAACTAATGGCAAGCCAACTGCATCGCCTTTAATCCTCAAAGATATGGCTCAGTATACGATAGTTGAAAGAATTTTGCATTCTCCTCCGGTCTGAGTAACGAGTTACTGCGTTAATTATCTAATTCTGCCAAAATGCATGGCATCCCACCACTGTGAACGAACTTAGCGTAGCCGAAGATTTAACAAGATGCAGCAGAGAGTAAAAGTCAAAGCGTTGAATAACAGGAGATTAATGTTGCTGAATATCTTGCCAAACACTTATCTGTAATCAATTCCCTGCCCCAAGATAAAATACAGAACTTTGTATCCTTTCTGTGAAATCTTAAGAAAATTAGAAGTGAAATTTAATATTTTCTACTTCAATATGTTAAACTGTTCTATATAAATTTCCTTAATTTAAACTTCACACTTTCTATTCATAAATTTAGTGGCATGAATGGATTTAATGAAGCGATACCAACGAAACATTTGATGAATTTTCATCAAAAATTATATTGTTACTTTTTACAAAAGACCCACGAATACAGCAGTTTTGGAGCTGATTAGAATATTTAATTTTAGTGATATAGGTAACACTTTACAAAATGGGACATTATTGAAAGATCAACACATTTAAAATTATTTAATTCATTTACAAGCTAATGGTGTTCTTACAAGCTACAAGCTCATATTTCAAATATCCTAAAGTTATAAAAGATATTTATCGTGCACCTCTTGTTTTTTTTTCTTTTATATTCACATGGAAAAATTGTTCAAATTGAAATCACTTAAAATTTGTTTCCTCCTGTTGCATATTTTTATTGAATAGCGTAAATTATGAAGAGAATTCTTCATCAAATACAATCTTTTCCATTAATACAGAGTTTTTAAGAATATTTGATCTCTTAAATTTAATGTAAAAAGTGTTTAAGAGAATGTTAGACACATACAGGGTGCCGGTACTACCGGCGAGACATCGCCGAACGATGACTACTACTACTACGATGCCTAATCGTTTTTTGATATTGGTGAAAGTTTAGGACGTGTATGCTTTAAGTGGGGGTTTTGTCATAGGACCATAAGTTTCCCTGCAGAGGGTTTTGTGCAAGGGACAGTGATTTGGAAAAGGAGACTGTAATTTTTTGGAGGTAGGCACTGAGGTGTGGTAGCTGTATGTCATTATGAAGGGAGTCGTTGCGAATGTACCAGGGGGCTTTGAGTATTTTTCGGATGGTTTTGTTTTGGAAAATTCGGATTTTGTCAATGTGGAACGTTGAAATTGCCCCCCATGCTGGGTAGCCGTCAGTTAAGACCGGTCTGAATCATGGATTTGTGTAGCGTTTTATGTTTACATTTAGGGGAATGCTGTGGTTAAGTAGGGGGAACGGGGAGGCTACTGCCGCATTTTCCTTGTTTATTGCGTATAGTGTGTGTTCCTGCTAAGTTAGTTTACGATCAAGAATGACTCCTAGAAACTTGGCTAAGATTTTAATGAATCGTATGTATTTTAAGTATCTGGGCAGAAGGATTGAGATGCTACTGCGATATCATCTGCGTAAAGAAATATATGGGTTTTCGAATGGGATGGGAGATCATTGATATATATGTTGAATTGGGTGGGGGATAGGATGGCACCTTGGGGGACCCCTGCTAGGATCTGTCTCGGGATTGAGTTGCTAGAGTTCGCGGAAACAAAGAACGTTCTATTGGAGAGGATTGATGCTAATATTTTTATAAGTGAAAAGGAAATATCTGTCTGGGTAAGTTTGTATATTAGTCCTTCTGTCCAGAAGCGGTCAAATGCGTGCTTGATGTCCTGGAGGGCAACCTGAGTATATTTGCGAATATTGAATCATCGCAGATTAGAAGTTCTACTAGTCGTAGGATTTTCTGGGTAGTCGGCATTTTCTTTTTGAAGCCAGTTTGTTCCGGACGCAGGATTTGTGGTGCGAAGAGTTCTTCTTGGAGCTGGGATTGAATTATACGTTCCAAGAGTTTCCCCATGCAGGGGAGGAGGCTGATGGGTCTATAGTTATATAGGTCTTTGGAATCTTTGCCGGGTTTTTGTAGTAGAATAATTTTCGATTTCGCTCAAGAGGGAGAGGCATGAGTCAGAATGGAGAGGAGGCTTTGGATGAAGGGTTTTGGGGGGTAAAAAGGTGCCTTTAGAGGAGTGTTAAGGTGGGAGATGTTCTGAACGCCTTTACATACCGATACCCGAGGGGGCTACTAGGGCGACAGACCCTTTTCAGGCGGCCATTAGAGTGATCATACTGTTTCTAAAACGCTATTGAGAAAACCGACGAAAAAAAGTATTAATATCACGACGTAATGATGGATGAAGATTCCAATGAGGGTTCTGAACTTCAGAACATTGCCCGCTAGGATGAGTGGCACGCCCGATAGTGGGAGTAGGAGAGTTTCCGCGAACGAAACCTTACAAAATCCTTGCAAAGCGAAGGTGACAGAAATATTATAGAAGGCATTCTAAATTACTTGGTCTTTTAGGACAACATTGGCCACAGGGTTGTTAGCAAATATGAGTCGGAGGAAAGATTGAGGACATATTGACAATATAGGCCTGTGCATGGTGTGAGGAAAAGTTTGTGGTTTGCTAAATCGATAGGTATACCGATACACACAGTGGAAGTGAGGAAAGTCAGCGAAGGATGGCAATTATTGTTATTATTATTATTAGTATTCTACCTTTCTAGACTTTGGATGGTGACATACACTGGCATAACGTTACATTTCTTTGATTCTACTGACTAGATACAACTTTTCATAATAAAACAACAAGCCAATCTTCAATTTTGTAAACCACTTTCCAAGGCGTTCGAAATACAAAATTATTGCCTGATCTTTGCCTACCTAGCGTTCCCGAATATTTCTCTGTCTTAAAATAAAATTACCAATGAAAACGTTATACATCCATCTTTTCTACCTCCTTTGGATTTATCCAAAAAATTCCCTCTTCTCCCAACCATAGGGAGGGCTTTATCGTATGTTTTCCTTTCCAATCCGCCTTTTACATCCTTCTCCATACCTACGCTTTAAAATTCTCCAATCTACGCCTGTTATTCTGCTTCAGTAAGCAAGTTGCCGCACCCCATAATATCACGCCCCATATCAAAGTTTTGAGGAGCCTTTTCTTAACATACGTACACAATGTCTCTGCCATCAATCCCTCATTCTTGTGAAAGCCTCATTACCTAATGCAATCCTTCGTCTTATCTACCAAATATTTAGACCTTTTTGGCCCAAAATACTTCCGAAGTAAGTGAGAAGTTTCTCCTATTCTAGCCTATAAACATATATTTTAATATTTAAATATGCTTGTCTGTTTCTCAAAAGCCGCATTAAATTTATTATCACCACACATTCATCACACCGATTTCTAACGTACTCAGTAATGTTATTAAACTCTTGGTGGACAGCCTTATGAAATCATCCGCTGGTTAAAATTAAATCCCTGCCCAATTTAATTCCTGTCTCCAATTCGTACCGTACCTCTTTGAACATTTTCTCAAAATATACGTCGAAAAGCACGGGTGATAATGAGCTCTCCTATCTAACCTTTCTTCTTAGCCCTGCCCATCTCAAGGGAAAGATGGAACAGAGTATTTTCTTTCCCCTGAGAATGGTAGCAGTTACTTCCTTATTTGCAATCTTATATTCTTTGAAGATAGTAGTTTCCTCTTCTCAATGAACGCCTTCTTTGCTTGAGCTTTTCTTCGCTTGATGTCGGTCGAGCTTCTAATATCCCAAGTTATATTGCTGTCCAAGTAGATGAAGGTTTCCACTTGCTCTAGATTCAGTCCTCGAATTGTGATATCGACATTCAGATTTTGTCTTCCGCAGGCAAGGACTTTCGTTTTCTTCTTGTTGACACTTATATTATATTCCCGAAGTACTTGGTGCATTGTATTCAGGTTTGCTTGGAAGTCCTCTCGTGTCACTGCTACTACTGCGATGTCTTCTGCGAACAACCGTATGTTATTTTCTTCGCCATTCACCTTGACTCCTTTGATGCCCAATTTGTGTGCTTCCTCTATTGCCCCTTCTAGATATACGTTGATTAGTACTGGCGAGAGGATGCATTCTTGTTGAACTTCTTTGTTTATTTTGGGTTCTAATTTCCTTCCAGTTTTTATTTCCACGGTTATTCCCTGATTCTTGTATAGGTGATGGATCATTCTTATGTCGTTATCGCCTATCCCAAGCGCTTGTAGTATCTTGAAAATTTTGTTATGTTCGACGTTGTCGAAGGCCTTCTCCAAGTCAAGGAATGTCACATATTACGGCTTGTTTACAAGGATCAATTTTTCGACCGGTACCCTCAAGTTGAGTTGCCTCTCTCGATCCTCGGTTTTTCCTGAATCCAAATTGGTTTTCCGAGAGGCTCTCTTCTATTAAAAAGAGATGTTTCTGGCATGATATGGTGAAATATCACGATTAATTAAAAATTGGCAATTTTTAACTAAGCTTCTCCTACCTTTCCATTTATTCGTCGGCGGATCACCCGAGTAAGCAATTTTGATGCGTGAGAATTCAGGCACAATGTTCTGTGTCCTTCGGATTTATCTGTTTAAGGTGTCTTCAGTATTGCAATCATTCACTCATCTCGAAGTCCTCAGGGAGTCTTTCACTGTCATAGATAGCTTTCATTATTTCAAATACGGTATCCTTTGTATTGTCCTTGAGTGCTTTGATAATATCTCCGTTTATTTTATCAACTCTAGATGCCTATTTATTTTTTAGGTCTTTCACGGCTCGGTCAAATTTATCCCTCAGTATCTCCGGGCCCCGTTCATCTTCCTCTATCGTGGTTTCTTCTTTGAGAAAGTAACCTGAGAGAGACTTTCAATGCATACCTTTCATCTCTTCCCAATGCCTTCATATTCTGTCAGTATCTTTCCATTATCATTTCGGGCGTCAGAGGAGTTTGCTTTTCTTACTTCGAAATATGTCTTCACCAGTTATGAGCAGTTTCACTGTTTCCCTTCCTTATGCTGTCATTGATTTCCTCGCAGCAGCTTTCTATTCACTCTTCTTTGGCCTTCTTGCACTCTCATATGACTTGGTTCCGCAACTTCTAGTTCTATTCTAAGGACTTCCTCAGTTACATTTCTTGGATTCTTGTATTTTCTTCTTTCCTCAATGAGGTATCTTATTTGAGCTGCTATCCATGGCCGTATGGTCGGCGCCATCTTACTCACGATTTGAACATCTGCAACTTTGGTTATGATATTCTTCATTTCCTTCCATCGTCTTTCTCTGCAAATCGCTTCTCTTCCTTATATTTATCTGTTGATGGTCGTGGTTAACTGCCTGCTTTTCCTTTAGCATTTTGTGTTCGATCTAGGTTCCAGTGTCACTTTCTCAATTTTCTTGTGTCGCAGTTGGCTGTCCATGACCACCAGGTTGTGATCGTATTTATATCTGCGCCGGGGCAGTTCTTGCATTGCTTAACTTGGTTTTTGTATCTCGTTCTCACGAGGATGGTCAATTTGGTATCTTTTCCTGTGCCCGGGCATCTTCCAGGTGTATCTTCTTCCCAATGTTGCTCAAAATGGTGTTTGCCACTACCATGTTCTTCTCGCTGCAGAATTCTATCAGCCCTTCTCCGGCGGGTTTCTGTTTTCCCTAACCGAACCGTTCCATACTCCTTCCCTCTGGGCCCTCTTCAACCACATCGTTCTATTCTCCCATCACCTCATTCCAAATGTATGAATATGACCTCGATATATACCAACACAATTTAAATTTATTCTTTAGACGAATACTTAAAAATGAAAGATGTAGGGGTGATGTGCTTGTAGCTCATATCCCTTCATATAAACTCGAATCTCTGTATTGCACCAGATTAGAGTTCCGTCGCATTAAGAAATAAATAATAAAACCATCTTTTCTTTCTGGAATGTTGTTTTGGTTCATCAAATATAAATCTTTGACTTCTTTCTCCTTGTCAGACAAAACAAACTCCTTCGCATATAGATTATGTTATTTTCCAAGAATTGCAATTCGCAAATATAATCGTTCATGCATTCTAAGTCTTTGAATCCCAAAAGCAGGGAGGATAAATTTAACAATAATAACTTTGGGGAAGAGTGAAAATAAATTTATTCAGTCCCGTCCATTAAAGATACGTCGTCATATCTAACACTTATCGTCATGCCTACATCACGGGTGACGGCTTAAGTGCTTTATCTTGCGTTGAAAGGGAGAGCGAAGAGCATGAGGAGAAGACGGAGAGTGTGCGAGATTGGCTGAGCGAGGGAGCACGAACAGGAGACATTTTGATCGGGTCCAAGAAGGTAGCGGAAGGATGAAAGGTAAACTCGTAGGAATGGAGCAAGATTGGCGGTAAAGGTTGGTGCTTCAAGGATAAAGCCTCACCAAAGTCAAGGGGCTTGGCTGCGCACGAGGTGATACGGGAGTTGGCGTGGAAAGTGGGGAGTTGGATAGGGTGTTTGTTCGTTTTCGCAGGTGAATATACTTCGGTGGAGAGGATGGGATTGCGTGAGTGGGGTGGGCACACGCCCAGAAAAGGACGCACACGCCCAAAGCCTTCAACCTCGGGGCGCGATGCTAAACGGGAGGCGTTGGAGGTGTCAGGAGGCGAGAGGACGGGAAGCGTTAAGGGTGGGTGTGAAGGCTTGGGTTGGCGGGAAGATAAAGGGTGGGCGGAATACGGTCGGGGTCCGGTTGGATAGCGTCAGAGATAGCGTCAGCGAGGCTATAAAAGCCCCGCGCCGGTTGTCGCGGGGGGAGCGAGAGGAGGAGAGGAGGGCGGGGTAAGAGACAGAGGACCTAGGGCGGAGACGAGAAGAGGGTGAAGATACAAACACGTTACGTACCAAGAAGGGTATTCGACGATAGGGAAAACGTAAACGGAGCTGGAGGAAGGGTTGGAGTTGAGATTAGAGGGAGTATGGGGGTCTGATAGGGACGAAAAGGGTGGGAGAGGATGCAGACAAACGACTGTATTCGAGCAAAATTGAAATTGTCCGACCCTCAGTTAGAATTAATTCTTCGTCTTCACCCGAAACTGCAGCACGTATTTTAGGTAAAATATACGGAACTCCAGGGGATCAGTGCAGGGTATACCATTTAACTTCCTTGCTAAATAAGAAAAAAAATTTAAGAGGGTAAAAAATATCGTATCCATATAAATGGAAATTTATTTTGCCGCGAAGGATGTAAATATCCACGTAATAAGAGAAGCTCTTATTAAGGGTCCATGCTTATGCTCTCACGAGTTACTTGCACGGCGTTTCTTGCCGATAGATAATAAGATTTGATGAAATTATTCAACAGTGCATCATCCATAAAAGAAATTTATTTAAATATCAAGATTTTAAAAACTTCTGAAATTTCATAAATATTTCAATTATCAAATGAGCATAAATTTAAAGCAAAGTATTAGAAGCTACAATATTTTTTGTCAAATCAGATTTTCCTATAGGACAATTATGCTCAAAGTTTTGACAGTTAATCGAAAGCATGGATTAGTCATGAGGAAGTGAGGTATAAATTCTCTTCCACCCATACTATGGCTCCTTGGTCATTTTATGGAAATAATTAGCAATGCACTGATTTTATTAACAATTAAAATGATTTCAAAGTATGTCAGCTAAGTTTTCGAATGTTACAGCTTATAGAGTTGTGACCAGCTCATACGTCGTCCTTTAAAAGTATTATATTCATATTATTTATTAGCATATTTACGTATCATTAGTAATATTTTCATTTTTAAATTCTAAATTTATTTTTCTATTACCACTGCTCATTCACTTTTTAAAATAACTAGCATACTAATCTGACATCTTTTTAACAGCAAGTTATATTTTTAGTTAAAAAAAAAATTTTAAGTGTTACTCTTTCTCTCAGCCACGGCATTAAGATCATCTTTGTGGGAACGAAATATTACAAAGAATACAAAACAAGTACAAGAAAGGCTCAAATTAATTTCCCTCCCCTTTTCAATTACTAATCTACACCTACTTACCCTTTTCAAATACTACATCTTCGTCTATTAGCAAATCGTATCTATTCTCAAATTTAGGTTAGTGATTTTAAAAAAATTATAAAACCTTCAGATTTACATTGCTTCATATGTTGTATGGAGTTTTAAAATTATTCGTTCCTTTGTGGGTACCATAAACGTTGATGAGATTATTCTTTCAGTTTGCCATGCATATTTTTTTGCCCGACAAAATATTCTAATTCTGTACTTAAACAATTGGGGTCGATATTTATGCACCAGTACTGGTGTAGTGAATGATTCCACATTTGAACTACTTTCAATTAAGTAAGAACGGTCTTCATTCAATTATTTATTGTTAGCATAATGCTGTTCAAACAATTGATAAATGATGTTTGATTAGAAAGTATGCGAATTTCAATGAAAAATTATATTAATTTTATTTATTGCGTCTCAATTGAATTATTTTAGAAGAGTTGGCACCACATAAACATATATATGGTGGCCACCGTGTTTTATATTCCTGCCTATAAAACGTGGGAAGAAGAGATTGATGACACAAACCTCTAAAGCGCACAATTTTTATGGTGCCGAGACATAGCAATGCTGAATTTATGCACCCCCTCCCCTTTAAACACACTGAAACTTGACTGCAGAGAACGGTACCATTATGTGCAAGGCACAGTAAAGTTATTGACGGTTCTTTCAAGTTTTGCGTGTTCCTGTCGGTTATTGTTAAATACACAAATTAAATATTTTTTTACGTATTTATAAGTTATTTAACAAATTTTCAGGTACAGTACCACAATTTGCACTGTAAATTCCTTAATTTTTCCTAATTAAAGTAGCATTATCTTGGAAACTTTACTTATCCAATGAGTTTTCTCAATGCATTTTGACTCTGACCTTATTTTAATGTTTTGATAAGTAGCATAATAGTAGAAAGAAATGTGAAACATTTATTCACAATTTATTTTATTAGCTCATAATTTATTTTATACAGAATGACAATTGTAAAAACCTGCACGTTGTCCGGTAAGTTCCACTTTTATCAAGCATCTACTTTTATTTCACAGCGTAGCGACATTTCCCCGAGCTTTCTCTCGACCGTGAGTCCCTGTTCTTTCACGAGGACTATTTGCACCCCTTCTCGTGTTTTCCTAGTTACCCTTTGTGCTTGGGTTCATCAGTTGACGTTGAGCTGAGTCCTGTGACTAATGCCTTATTATTTTTTTAACAAAATATGATTTCAATTCGTGGCTAGAAGTTCATTGATTTTGATAATATTATCTGCACCCAAAATATGTGCTGCTGATGAAATCTGCATCATTAAAACGTGGCTACTATCGCACATCTCTGACAGAGAAATTATTTGTAAATGTTACAGTGTCTTTCGGAAAGACAGAAATATATTTTAGTTTAAGGGCGTAAAAAGGTGGTGATATTAAAATAGCTGTTGCTAATGTCTTCCCCACAAGACGAAAATCTGGCCTTGAAAGCCACTGTGGATTTGTGGTAGAGCTCGCTCACGGCCCATGCCGCTCATGAGTTTGAACGCAGCATGTGTTTATCTTCACCACTCTCCCAAGGTAACTTAAAAGCGTTGCATGTCTCCATGGATTTAATGCAGTAGGATTTAACAGACGGTGACTTCCCTTGCTGGTAGGGCATTTTAACCTAATTTATGCGTCTTGGTATTTTGATACTGTCAATTAGACTCCACTATGTCTTGGAATGGTAATAGTGGTATTACTTTTGCCCAATTTAAAATATTGAACGGTTAAATAGATTAGTTTATGTCGAAACAGTTACTAAACTTTCCTATATGTTACAACGGAAGAATTTCGGTAGTTGTTCCGGCATGCCGTCAAACCACGTCTACATATTCCTCGGTGTTGATTATCATCTGATTCGCTATTGGAGGAAATCGCAGATGACACAGTTCAACAGAAAGTTAGGAAATAATCACAACTTAAAATGAACTTTAAAGCACTGACAGTGAATTTTACTAATTTTGTGTGTTCTGAGGACGATTGCGGATTTATTTCAGGTTACGAACCGACATTCTAAGTAACAAATCGAAATATTTCATCTGGTTTAGCAGTGAAATACTTGTCGATGCTGTACCAAAATAATACAATTGAGTATTTGACCAAATTAAGCGCTATTAATTGCAATGTGGTTATGTTGAATATTCCCATATCCAAATAACATGAAATTATTAATGAAATTCTAAATTAAAACCTATATTTAAGCGGTAAGATCGCGTTTTTGAAAGAGATCAAAACCTTTTTTGTCGTTATTAGCGGAGATATTGCGGTTTTCGGTGCCTACATGATGCTTATTTATTTATGTACAGAAAGCCAATGACGGTGAAAATGTTTTCTAAATAAATTGGTTATGTTTTCTTTGCACCTTTATCTCCTTGCCTCATTGCATAGAAAGCTAATTCTCGATTATCTCATAATTCCATGATTACTCTGTATAGCATAAAGCTCACGAGAAAAGAAATCTTTAGTGCGATAAAAGGAATGAAAAATATTTTCACATGGTGCAAACCCCATTCCTATTTTTATTCGGAATACTTGTGAAGATGAGCTGAACCTTCTTTTGCCTATATTATGCATCAACATTTTTAAAACACTTCCTAAAAGGTGGGAAGAAGTGACATTGTGCCTGTTCATAGAAGTACGAATTGAGGCACGTCAAATATGCGTGATTAGGGGGTAATTTCTATTTTAACGACTTTTTATAACATATTTGAAAAGATTCCCACTGGCACCTTGACTTAAACCAACTTAGTGGTCCATATTAAATTCATTTGCCTCTTCAGATCGTTGTCATACCGACTTCGTGTGATTTGATTTTGCAAATCCATGGTGAAAGAAGGTCATATATCTGTATTACATAAATTTGAAAAAATTAAATAGCTGAAGGTTTTTCGTACACGCTGAATTTTCTGAAATCTTCTAAATTATGTGGTGAAGGATTATTTTCGTCATTTGTTACAGGTACTTCTCAAGTAAAATTTTCGTGCCATTTCTTTTCTATATATTTATGAACTTCTGGCCCTGTTGTTTCAAAACTGATTGTATTTTTCCGCGGATAACAACATGTTATCATTCATTATATTACAAAGAATTGTACAATTACAAGACATACAAGTTGTAACCAAATTAAACATAGCAAAGATATATTTGTAGGTGCATGTGCATGTTAGCAAGTAGCTTGTGTGTTTGCACGTATCTGGGTTTTAAGGATTTTTGCATGAATATATACCATGTTTTGTTTGTTAATTGTACAAATTTGTGGCTTTTGTATGCGTTTTTTTTAAATTATGGGTAGGGTCCAAAACCCCCCGCCACTTGCCTTTTCGGCGGCTTGCGGTGCTTTAACTAAATGTAGATCTACCCTACATTTTTTAAGATTTATTTAACAGATTATTGGTTACAAATTTTGAACCATTGACACGGGTGCTCGACTCACAAATTTTTAAATTATAATGTTGATCCTCACATTTTTAATGATTCATTGAAATATTGGAAGGCAAACATAATTACTTTTTTTAGCAGAAAGTAGTTTTGCAGTATCCGTATCAAATTATCATTTTATCTTTATTGTAAATCATGTATTAGGGGTTATCAGAATAGTATTTCAGTTATTCAGAATAGTATTCAATTTCATTTATTTGTCATTACCCTTGCCCGTATCATTCGTTTCGTGCGGACACATGTAATAGAATTTTGTTGAGCCTGTTTTTTCTTCCATTAATTGGACCAATTAGCTAAAGCAATTTAATAAAATCTGAGGTTTATGTTAATTTTATAGATTATTCAGAAAAATATACCAGATAAATTTCGTTTTCAATTATCTGTTCACTAAGTTCATCTGAAAATTATTTACACATAGAGTTTCAGCATTATTCAATATGCTGGAATTATTTTCAATGGTAAAATTGAAACTAGTCACGTTTCCTTTGATAGGAATCTATTTTTTCTACAAAATGAGACCCGACGTCATAAATTAACGATGATGAGCCCAGTCCGGTTTCTATTCAACGTTCAAAGCATTCTTTGCGTTACCAATTTACTTAACTCGAAGAAGGAGCTATTATGGGGAATATACGGGCGAAATGCTGGTACTCGGCAATTCACATAGCTTTATCAGCAACTTATTGTTATATTCCAGGAAACTGCGGAATATCCCGCAACAGTAACTTTCAATATAAGTGGGCATTATGAAACAAAAATTTCAGAGCGTAAAAATCATTCGCCATGACGAGAATTCGAGCCCGGATTCCTCGATGCCCAGCCGAATACTTTAGCCAGATAAGATTTTTAGGCTTTCACCTAACTTCTTGTTAATTTAATTCATTTGGAAAGTTGTGTCTTTTTACTTGACTCTTTTGGTATTATAATGTACGTAAGTTATTCTCGAATTATTGATAACCTTTATCCCACTATATGTGGCATGCTACTCCTATATAATTTACCGTTGAATCAATTATTTCTACTTTTTTATCCGTTAAAGTCGTTATTACGCTAAAATACTTCGATAAAGAATGATAGAATAACGAAGTTTTCCTTAAAAAATATTTAGTATCATTAGATTCTTGACATACTACATGACTTATCAAACATAAAGTAAACATTTTTAATACTATGGTGGTGTTAAAATTGATTTATAAGATATTCCTTTAAACCGATATCATTCAAGTTATATACGTGTACAACAACCGTCACAGTATGTAACTTAGATGGTTTAATTCAAGGATTCAAGAAGTAAAAATTTTCAACAGACTTTTCTCTTTGTCCCTAAGAACCCTTTAGCTACACTGCCCCGTTAAGATTTTAGCCTTCCTCTCCGAGAACCCCTTTACTCTATCCCCCTGGGCAGTCCTAAAAAATAGTAGGGGAAAGGGTGAGTTCTGTGAGAGCCCTGTCCTTCATCCGGTCTACTTTACTGTCCATGGTCTTCGTCAAAACCGCCGCTTGGCCCAACATAAACGTTTGACCCCAGTTGAGCCCGTTTCCATACACACGCTTGCCCATTGTGACATCCTGCCCTCTCCCCTGGGGGGAAGGGTCTTTCCTCTTATTTTCCTTCTCCCTTGAGTATTAGCTCAATGACGGAGAGAAGACTTGCTTCCTTCCTCGCCCCTTCCTCTTCCTCTCCCATTTGCCTTCTTCCTTTCCCCCCCTCCTCATCCACTCGTTTGCCTTTCCATTAACTTCATTTCTCTTCCCTCCGGTTTGCTGCTCCTCTTAGAACCGCTAATTCCACATTTTAAAATATTAAGTCAAAAAATATAGCTACTTTTACAGCGTTGAAATAACTTGTGTTCTCAATTTTCGCCGTAATATCCTAGATGTTAACTCATCACCCTTTCCATTTAAAATTTCTTTCATCCTACATTTTAAAAGAGACTGATTGCATAAAAATACCGTGGTGAAAAAAGCCTAAGTGCAACAGATTCAGGCTTGAGGTCGTGGAAGTTCATCATAATGAAATAAGGACAATTTGCACTTTTCCACAGTTTATTTAACGTACGACGCGTTTCAACTCACAGAGTCATCATCAGGTACAAGAACAGGTTCTTGTACCTGATGATGACTCTGTGAGTTGAAACGCGTCGTACGTTAAATAAACTGTGGAAAAGTGCAAATTGTCCTTATTTCATTATGATGAACTGAGTTGAAACGCGTCGTACGTTAAATAAACTGTGGAAAAGTGCAAATTGTCCTTATTTCATTATAGCCTAAGTGGTTTCAGAAAATGTTTTGACCGGTATTTTATGCATGGCTATTTAATCTTTCCAAATTTTTTTCAGTGCATGAGTTTTTTAAATAAGTCACCTGATAAATTACTGAAGAAAAAAAATTTATATTATGCTGCGAAATGTAATTGAATGACTGGTTGTAATTGAATCTATGACATAAATTTGCAAAAGGTTAAAGATGATTGTATAAAGAAATTGATCTGCAAAATGATCGAACAAGTGAATGCTTTTGCGTAAGAAGGAGAAATGTTAACATAAATGGAAGAATAAATCAAAATATTAAAATAAATATGTTACAATGCGAGTTGAACCGTTTTTGGTTATTGTACGTAAAAAAATATTGCTACACGTTAAAAAATGGCCATGTATGAAAGTGTGTCTACCCATACCAAAATTATGAAAATTCACCTTGAATTTGATACAATAATCATACATTTTTAATAAATGTTGTCGGTTTGGGGGAAATATAAAACGTCCGTGGTAAATTCAAGAGTGGTAGAGTGAGAAACGAAAGGTTAATGAATGAAATTTGAATTACCGCATCGATAATCGACGGTCATAATGCTGATTTGGTCATACTGATATAATGGGAAACACTACGTTTGTCAATAATTATTCATAAGGAGAGTAAATGATTTAATGGGAAAAGAAATAACAATATATTCAAAAGTGAATGTGAAGATACGCTCATGACAAGAAATAATTGTCAAGGGAAGCAATAGTCATCCATAATTAAATGTTACAGAGGTACAATTTCTTTAGAACAGGAATATTTCAATCTTAAAAATAGGACTAAAGACTCAGAAAAATTTGAAATGAGGCTTCGTTTACTTTGCCTACGCCGATAGATACAACAGGAAGGATGTATATGCCAAGGATTTCTTTAGTTTTTTTTTCAAAAGATTGTTATCATGAAGGTAGTGCCATACTTTTAAAAATCTTTTAAGTAGAAATAAGGGGAGTGATGGGACATTTTGTCCGGATCTTAGGGTCTTAGCAAATTCAATTCACTCTAACTCGCTCGTCTCACAGGTCATCCATTCTTTTTCCTCTCTCTGAAGAGAGGGAAAACCCTCACTCTCCAATCTTTTTCTCTAAAATATCCAACACTTCCTCTTTCCGTTCCATCCACTATTTCTGCCTTTTTTTCAAAGTTTCCCATATATTCTTTCGTGTTTCCCCAATTCTTGTTCCTTTCTCTCCTTAGCTCACCTGCCTCCCCTACCCTAACGATACGTTAACCCATCTCCCCTTTAGAATTCCGCTGACCTTCAATATATTCCGTGAGTCAAATACAGTTCTTCCTTTATGAGTCAAGTGTTTACTGAAGCGCACTAAGGTTCATGGGATGGAACAGATATAACTCAGAAGGTCAATTCCTGAGCGATGAACTCATATGTCAAATTGTTGGATGACGTTTTTTTCTTTCAAGTATTACCAAAATTTGCGGATTTTCCTTCCTCTTAGTACCTGATTTTAGGGCAAAGTCTTCAGGGTTTCTCGTAAAACTGAGAGAGTAAATAGTTCCGGGAATATAATTATGCGATAAATGGAACATCATTTGAGTATATGATTTCAATCATCCCAGATTAGTTTCATATCCACAGAATCAAAGAACAACCTGAAAATGGAACATATCGCCCGCCCTCGGGCGGGCGATATGTTCCGTTTTCCATCAATACCATAGAAGAATCATCAATAATCCTATTTCTAGCACAAGCGTTGGTAAACTTCTTGAATTTTTAAAATTTTAGTCGATATAACAAACTATATACATGTGTAATTGAAAGATGGTATGCAACTGTTTTAATTAAACTCTGTTATAACAAAACTTAAGTCTATCATTTACCTATTTCTCAACTATCAATAGGTTTTATTAAATTTTATTGCCCATATTATTGAAGTTTCATATTCTTCCAACATACTTTTGAAAGCAAACTACAAAAGACGATAAAAATAGTGGCTTGAATAAGATTCAACCAAGCATTTAACGACCATACTCACGAAATATATATAAAACAATGTAAAATTCCGAACAACACAGAACCTACATAAGGTTAGAACGACAGTACCTAAATACCTGTTCGTTGTGGTAATGCTAAATATTAAAAATTGGCAATGGTAGTTATGCCAGTGTTTTTTTACTTGTTCCATTTAAATTACCTCTAACAAGAGGTTTAGTATGAAATTTGTAAAAGGCTATAGAGGCAATAATAAATGTAAGTGGGTAAAAAGTTTCATTTTTTTCGCATATTACGAATTTACAGGCACATTCACAGGGACAGGAGCTAACCCCCCCATTCCCGAGGCATGAATTTCGCACGCCGTAGGTCTTACTATTGGGCGAGTTCTGCCGACACACTTTACAAAAAATTAGCCTCAGGTTGATTAATGTTATTATGATTTTTTCATGCGTAGCTAGCCAATCATAAAAATGTTGAAATTCGAGTTCATAACCATTTTAACAAGCAGAGCATGAGAATCAAAGATTAGCAAACGAAATTAACTAGGTTAAGAGTTCGGAGACTATGTTAACCTTTTATGTTTGAGGAAACAAATGTGATAATGTCAAATAAACTATTTATTACGAATATTGCATTGACAGTGAACTTCATGATTGGTTAGGAGCTAAGAACAATTGGAAAACATGCAACATTAGTTAAATTTGGACTTGAGGAATATTTTCTTAATGTTTTACCTGGCTCGGCTCAAACTAATGAACAAGCATTTTGGGGCAGCTAGGTAATTCTTTTTTGCACTAAAGGACTTTTTTGGACAAAAACATTATATATATATATATATACATCTATATATATATATATATATATATATATATATATATATATATATATATATATATACACAATAATGGGACGGCACAATAGAACACAATTAAAATAGTAACATTTAAAAGGACACTCACACAGTAAAATGTTTGAGCTTATATATATTTGTATTTATATATATATATATATATATAATTTGATGTTGTTTATTTATCCATTTAAATTTTTCTTTTTAAAGTTAGGAAGAAAATAATGATATGCCCTGACATTGGCTCTTCATTTAGTTAATTCATCAGTCAAGCTGATTTAGAATTAGGTTCTAAAGGGCCCCTAATAAACATTTATTCATAAATAGCATGGAAATTTCCTATTTATTTCTTCATTTCACCAAAAAATAAGGAGATTGCTTAACTTTGCATAAAAACGAGAAAATTCTAATCCTGTTACTAGAATCCACGGTCAATTACAAATAATTCTCTTGTCCTCCTATTAAAACTGACAGGAAGGTCGTTAAAAGCTAGAGTACTTTCCTTTGAATCACTGTTAGAATCGATTATTTTTGTACTGATACACGATTGAAATAAATTTTTCAAAATATTAAATATAATTCTATTACTACACTCAAAGTTATCATAAAATAGCAAAGAATTGGCTTGCACTTTAATTCCTCAGATTTAGCTTAAAACAAACTAAAATCCTCGATTGAAATAAAATATACTTGAAATCCTATTGCGTTTTGCCCAAATGAACCAATGTCCATTTCGCCTTCACACCAGTAACAAATGCATACATGCATGCATTAGCAATTTGAAAAACATTTCCAATAATAAAAAATAAAACATAATCATCTAGAAAGTTGTCAATAAACGTTGAGGAGAACCGTACGTTTGAATTACCGTTATTATCGCGAATTATATTATTTTCTATTAAAATAATGTCTTTTCCCACCTGCCCATGCATATTTTTCCCTCTAGGGAAAAGTTAAATAATATAGGCAGTTCTAATACCTATCCGGGTAAAATTTTCTATCATGATACCTCCTATGAGAAATTTTTTCCCTCAAGGAAATTCATCCTCCGTCGGGTCTGGAAACAATAACGCTACGCGTCCAACCGCTTTGGGACCAGCTCTTCTCATATTTCTTCATATCGCCAGCGTCCTGCTCCCCTCACATTTAGCCCATCCTTTTTCCTCACGCCTCATCTCCCCTTACCTCCCTTCCCAGACACCCTCAATCTCCATCACCATCGCCTTTCCACCATTCCCCACTGTCTCGCCACTCGTAACGAAGTGGGACGAAGGGGAGGAATAAGGGGGTCAGAGGGGTTTCGGAGGAGAGGAAGTCGGTTGCTCGTTTCATCAGCAGGCACCTTACACCTCTCCTCCCCTTCTCGACATTTTCACCGACCACCCACCCTCGCTCCTCATCGCCTCCTCAGCGCACTCCGTCTGTCATTTGTCTGGCCTAGATGGCGCCCAGCAGACTGATTAGTGGTGTGTGCGGAGAGGTGGAGGGAGGGTGGGAGGATACTGAAAATGCTGCTGCTACTGCTCTCATCACCGTCTTGCCTCCTCCGGCACATCGGTGCCCTCGCCATGCACTCCATCCTCTCTTACCCCGCTCTCATCCCACGATCCCCTTACCCTCCCTCCACACATCCTTGCCCTCCCCTTATCCCCACCAACCTTTCCACAGGGGCTCGCGATGTTAGGGGCTGCCACACTTACCCTTGGCCCCGACTAACGTCTAATCCTCTCCTATCCTCCCTCACAAGTTCCTTCATCCTCTTCGTTCCCTCAATCCCCTTCCTATAATTGTAAATCTTCTCCACCTCTCCGCCACATATTTCTGCGTACTCCAAACCGCACACGTAAGCTCACACTTTCCCTAAGGCATTAATTAAAACGCGCATTAAAAGGAGGGTAGGGAGTGAATGATGGCAAAAAGGGGGAAGATGAGGCCCTTAGTTTGTGTCACTCTCAAGGAGCACTCACGGGCGTCGCACACCCTACGACGGCGACGCTCCCCAAACCTCCCTTCCTTCTCCACCACCTCCACCTCCTGAATCACTGTACGTGCCCCCTCCAAGTTCCACAGGGAGGGTCGTCCCTGTTATTAACCAACGATTCCACCCCTCCCCCATTTCCGATAACCCTCCTCGACAGTTAATCGTAGTGGCTTCCCCAAAACCTTCCCGCCTACCGATTCCTTGTAAAGTTCACCCGGCCCAATGCACACCCTCCACCTTCACTAGCAGGGAGAGGACACTTTTTAACAGACAAGAGCCTCAGCGTGTTCCATCGTGTGTACACCCGACGCAGTATTTCACCCTTATGGCTGAGGGGATGGTCTGTCGCCTGCGTGTATCCACGCCCCACCACCCTCGCTACCCCTATCGAACTCCTCACGCATTCCCTCACCGGAGGGCAGATTTGTTGGGGAGGCGTTTAGTGGAGTCTAATGAGTGCCTGTGACACATTATGATGATGATTTTCTGGCTAAGTATGAAGATTTTCGTGTAGCAGCCAGGATTCACGCAACTCCTCAAAATCGAAATTAAACAATATTGCTGTGAATTTTACCTTTAAATATCCAAAATATGTGACTTACACCATGTATATTTAACAAAAAAATATATTATGGATTCTTTGAGATATTTCTGAAACTTACTCGGTAACGCCATTAAACTGTTTATTAACTATTCCTCTCCTTTATCAGTATTCGATTAGAACTTTAATACACAAGACGGCATGTGTCAAAAAGAGCCATGTGAATAGATCTAAATAATGTGATTGTACGTGTATGACGGAAACGAGAATTGAAGAGGATTGCTGAAACTAGATATTTACAGCTGAATTAATTAAATTATTTGATTCATAACTTATTATGATACAAAAAAATAGAAATGGTCAAATAGAATGCAAAATGGTAGTTTAACGATGATGGGAGTTGATCTGGCATTTTTTAAAGTAATTTTGTATGGGCAGTCTGGTAGTTCTAGCAATCCAGAATTTTTTTAATTTTAGGTACAAGTAATTGCGTTTTAATTAAGAGCTTGTGCTGAGATAACGCGTGATTAAATAAGACCAAATGACAAATCATCATATTAGCAAATTTCTTCTAGAATTTGACAAAGAAATAAAATCATTATGTTATCGTCTTTGATGAAATCATACTTATATTTTATTTGACAACAATTTTTTCCGTTTTATATAAGGCCTGGCTAAACAGAATTTACAACTATATAAAATAAAAATTATTATTCTCTTCAATTTTAATTATTGAATTGATTACGAATACTTTTAAAATATATAGAGTTTCCATCCAAAATAGGTCACAATTATTGTAATTAAACTTAAATCTGAGCGGGTATTAGTTAATAAATCGGAAAAAAATAATTTATTAATTTCATTATTTTCTTCTTTTTGCTTGAAGAAAAGTATTCTCGTAGAAGGAAAGAAAATATATAAGCCACTTGGGGAAGACATGGTGGGTTAAGTAAAAAGATTTAGCCTTTCATAATAAAAGATTACTAGGAATGGAAGAAACAAAAACTATATAGCAAGGAGATTAGGAACTTCGATGAAGGCTTCCATTTAGGAAAAACTATGGGTATTACTAATGATAAACACTATTATCGTGGTCACATGGAAGTGATTCATTGAAACATAATCCTATGTATGTAGAAATGTTTGATAAGAAAGCCATAGAATAGAAGGTCGGAGGGTATGAAAATGTGGTGCAACCGAAGAAAAAAAATAGAAAACGGAAAAAAATAAAAAAAAAGCATTTTAAAGAGTGGGTGAAGGGTGAAGCCCGCGTGACACACACGCAAGAAGAAGGGGGAAATGAATTTGGCACACATTACGCAACGGCGGCTTTCTGAGAACTATTATCGAAGGTATCATGAAGGGAAATAATTACCGCGGGAGAACAAGAGTGGACTATGAGATGCGATCAGGAGAAAAATGTCGGTGTGCTCGTGAAAAGCTATGAAGAAATTAGCAGATTGGCAGGGTACAGGTTCGATTGTATTACTTATACGAAACAACCATCGAGTTGACAACCAGAAATGATGATGATGACACAGAAAGCCATGTGTTACACCAATTAAGCCCGCAGTCCAAAAATTTCATGCTTCCAAAAAGATTATCGCAGTGGGGAAATCCTAATCGCGCCACACATTGGGAGCATTCTTAAAACGGCAGCTATGCATCCCCGGTCAGGAAATATCATAACTCGCTTTCACGATCCGGACAAAAACGTATTCTCCGCTGCGAAAACGATGTTTACTCCTGCCAGGCGACGAAAACCCGATGTGTCGTTTCGGAAACGCTTCCTCCGCTTGTTATTTATTCACGCGCGGTGGGTGCGGATGAAGGGAAGGATTTTGAAGGGAATACGGCAAGGGGGGAGAGTGAGAAAGGGGAGCGCGGAGGACTGGGCGGGATCCGTCGATGCCGTCTGGATGCTCCCCTTTCGTAAGGAGAGCGTCGGTGGGCTCTTTGCCAGATGCGCCTCCACTCGGAAATCGGAAAAAAAGCAACCCTCTCTCCCTCGAGTAGGTCGTAAGTTACGGGGAAGTACGCGGGATGATTCCGAGTAAATAAAGTTTGACTCACAAGGCAGGGAGACGAATGACTGCGTGGCATATTGATATAACCGTGTGCTCTGCAAATCCGAAGGGCCATGGAGACTAGGGACGTAGTTCTGATGAGAGTTGGCACAGACTTCCCAGCGACCCAAGGCATGCGATTCGTATCGCTGATCGAACAAAGATTGCTGCCTGACTTCGCAGTACTTAGTAACTAGTAGTGAGTAAAAATTAATGACACTGATACGTACGTTCCACTATATACGAATTTCCATTTAATAACGCAGACAAACTGGATAATATATGTAACAACGGAAAAGTAAAGTTTTAGCATTTAATAATGGCAAAGTAAGTACAGTTTTAGCATTAGAGGGTAAACATTATTTGAAGTTTAAATTATGATTATTGACGATTTTTTATGCATCGATTTCTTGTTAAAGTTTCTCTTCCTGGCGTATTTCCTCTCCTTACATACCTACTGATTTGTTCATTTTGACTGATTTGACCCCAAATAACATTGCTCCTCCGGACTATTAATCCACCACTCACAACTGAGAAATTTGAGACATGTACAGGTTGAATATTTGTCTCCTTTCCCTCCATGTAGGGTGAAGCTGAATGGACTTCTTAGTTTCAAAAAATCACTGAAGAGCGCGCAGAGAATTAGCAGGGTAAGAGTAGTGGAATTAGCTGGGGTAAACAACGTCATTTATAAAGTCACCATGTAGTGGTCCGATGATCAACGAGGCTTTGCCGTTTTCCGTTCTTTAAGCACAATGATAGTGTGGTAGTGGCGCAGAGGGCGCTGTGGTCTAGCGATTAAGCACATTTTCACCTCTCCGGTTAGGTATACAAGCAAAATATTCATTACTAGGCGACTGACAACCCTCGTTTACTTCACCCAAGACCTCTTCATAGCCCCAACGTTACAATTTCGTGCGCTGTGTCCTCCATAGGCGTTATGGGGCCTTACTTTTTTGAAACTCGAAGTTCAACTGTTACTGTGAGCTCTGTGCAATATTGTGACATGCTGGAGAACTTTTTACTCCCAAAAATGGAAGCAAATGCTGAGGAATTTTACACAGAAGCCTTTTGGTTTTGACAAGATGGTGTCATGACTCATACCGTCCGTCGTTCACGTCAAATCCTGCAAGAACAATTTTCCGGCCACCTGATCTGATTACGAGGGGATGTTTCATGGCCCCCTTGCTCACCGGATGTGATCCTTTGTGAATTTTTTCTAAGTTGATATCTTAAAGCTGAGGTTTACATAGTTCGACCAAGGACCTTAGAAGGTCTTAAGGAGGCAATTACAGATGGCAACGCTTGAATAACGCACGATATGCTGAGAATAGTATTCGAAAACCTTTTTCAATGATTCAACATGTGCATCGCTCACCAAGGTCCTCACCTGGATGATATAATTTCCGAAACCTAATGAAGAATAGACATTCAACGTAATTACAAGAAACAAATTTTTTTTAAAATCATCCTGGTTGTTTTTCTTACAAATTACTTGCCAAATAAGGGAGTCTATTCTGTGCCAGCCTGTATTACTCTATTCGGCACAGCATCGAATAATTCTTCCAAATTCAGTCTGCCAAATGCCTTTTCTAAATCTACGAAATTCATAAAATATTTTTATTGTTTTCTTTTTTCTATTAGAGATATAAGCGTGTAAACCTAAAGTTTCTTCACATTAAGACTACATTCCAGTAAAGAGTTTTGCGGGATTTGCTTTCTTTTAATCAAAATTTCCTTGATGAACAGAATAACAGTGAAGTATTATATATTCAACTTTCTGGACATGTAACAACAACATTTTTAAAGGTAATCTACCGGTTAAGGAAGTTTTTTGGATGGAAACAACTACCAAACAAATATTTTATTATTCCTAACAAAACACAAAATCCATCATCCTACTCTATATCAGGTCCCTCTTCATCTCTAAGTACTTTCTTCCTCCTTTCATCCCGTCCAACATCCCTATCCTGTTACTTCCCTTTCCTCTTTTGCCCAACATTCTACCCTCTATCACAGTCTTCAACATCCCACAGCCGGTCAACACCCACTTCATCCACTTTTCCTGCCTCCATAGGATTGCTCCCAACAAACCCCTCTCTTCGCCCACCATACCAAGTACTTCCTCATTTGTTTTCTTCTCTGTCCATTTCACCTTCTCCATTCTTCTCCACATCAACATTTCAAAAGCCTCCGATCTACGTCTATCCTCCTGCTTCAATGACCACGTTTCCGCACCGTACATAGCTACGCTCAATATCAAAGTTTTTACGAGACTTTTCTTAACATCCTTACTGAAGGTCCCCGTCATCAACTCCCTCCTCCTTGTGAAAGCCTCTTTGCCTAGCGCAATTCTTCTCCTTACGTCCCTACTACTTTGACCGTGTTGGTCCAAAACACAACCGAGATACGTAAACTGTTCTACCTGCTCTAGTTTTTGCCCTCCTATTTTAATGTTAATCTTGGCCTTTTTCTTTCTAGAAAATCGCATAACCTTTGTTTTATTAATATTAATTCTCATCCCATACCTGTCGCACTGAATTTCCAATTCACTCAGCAATGCTTGCAGCCCCTTGGCTGACTGACAAACTAAAGCTTGGTCATCAGCAAACCTAACTGATTTTACGAATTCCCCGCCCACCTTCATTCCTACCTCGAGTTCTTCCCATGCCTCTTTGATCATTTCCTCTGCATACAGGTTGAACAGCAACGGTGATAATGGGCAACCCTGCCATACAACCCTTCCTAACACTGCCCATCCTGACTCCCCGTTTCCCACCCGCACCTGAGCAGTCTGAGACATGTACAGGTTGCGGATTGGCCTCCTTTCCCTCCAATCTATTCCTTTTTTCTGCAATATACTCATTAGTTTTTCCCAATTCACTCTATCAAACGCTTTTTCGAAATCTACGAAACAGGCAAATACCTCCTGGTTGTATTCTTTATTCCTCTCGATTAACCACCTAATTACTGTTATGGCATCACGCGTACCTCTCCCCTTCCTAAACCCAAACTGATCATCCACTAAGTAATCATTTGCCCTACTCTCTATCCTTTTGTTTATGATCCTGAGAACAACTTTAGTTGCGTGGGATATCAAACTAATTGTCCTATAGTCCTCACATGACGTGGCCTTGACCTTTTTCGGAATAGGAACTAAAATTGATCTCACAAAGTCTCACAAGTCCGGCCAGATTCCCTCCTCATAAATACTACGGATCAGCCCATATAGCCTCTTCTTCCCACATTTTCCGAAGCATTTTAAAAGTTCCACGGGGATGTTATCTACACCCACGGCCTTATTTAGTTTCATCTCCCTTAATGCCCTTTCTATCTCATTGTCTAGTATGCCTGGACCTAAGCTATCTTCCTCTACATCATTTTCTTTTTCAATGTCTAGCTTTGTTGGTCTGAGTTCTTTACCATACAGTTCTTCTATATACTCCTTCCATCTCTCTTGGATCTTTCCTGCGTCAACTATTACCTTACCCACCTTATCTCTAACTGTTAGCATAGCTCTTCCTTTCTTACTTCCCGATAACGATTAACTTTACTGTACAGCGCACCGATTTCACCATTCCTCTGCAGACTTTCCATATCCTTGCACTGCGTCTTCCACCATGCTTCTTTTGCTTTATTTGTTGCCCGCCTCCATTTATTGCTCAATTCTTTGTACTTCATTTTGCCTAATTTGGTATTTATATTCTTCCATTTTCGCCGTTTATCCATCTTTGTAATCATCTCATCCATGAGTGATCCATGGTTTCCTGGTCCTTTGCGGCTTTAGAAAACCCTTTCTTGATAATTTCCCATTTTTCTTCGATAGTACTAAGCCCTTCACCATCCTCCACGATTTCCTCTACCGCCTGTTTGTATTCCTTCCTTTTCAACCCATGTAATGCTTCTACATTCCATTTTCTGACTCGCCACCCCTGCCTTATCTTTTTGAAACGTACTTTACATTTCATGACAGCTAAATTGTGGTCTGAGTCCGCATCCGCTCCCGGGAAGTTGTGGGAATTTATCACACTGTTCCTAAACCTGTGTCTAACCAGGATATAATCTAGCTGATATCTTCCTGAGTCACGTGGCATTTCCCATGTATACTTGCGTCTTTTGTGGTGTCTAAACCAAGTGTTGGTGATGACTAGCCCCTGTCTCCTGCAGAACTCTACTGCTTTCTCCCCCCAGTCATTCCTCGTGCCTAAACCGTAGTCCCCCACCTCATCACCATCTCTTCCTTCGCCTACCGTCGCATTCCAATCCCCCATCACTATCAAATTATTCCCTGCAGGAACACACGCGATCATGTCCTCTAACTGATCGTATATCCTATCGACCTCTTCTTCCTTATGGTTGCTCGGTGGCATGTATACCTGAATAATAACCAAGTTCGTCGGTTCTGCTCTTATCTCCACTAGTAGTATTCTCTCCGTTATCTGCTCTATGTTGACTACGCTTCTTCCTACCTCGTCATTTAATACCATGGCAACCCCTCGTTGGCTATCGTCCCAACCGCTGTATATTATTCTATACTTATCACTCCAGTAATCCCCGCTATCTTTCCATCTCACCTCGCAAAGACCTAAAATATCTATATTTCCCCTTTCCATCTCTCGCTTAATATTCTCCAGTTTCCCTGTCCTCATCATTGTCCTAATATTCCACGTTCCTATTCTAACTAATCTGGTCTTCTTCTCCAGCGTCTTTTGCCCTGCTGCTGCTGGTTTTCCCTTGCAAGGGTTTCGTGGAATGACAACCGCGGAAGCCTCCCCCGCTGCCGGGCCCGACACACGGCCGATTGGGCCGAGCCCCGTGGTTGCCAGGAATCAAAATATCTCTATTGTCCATCATATTTTTTCTTGGGAATGATAATTGAGGTGGTTTCCCGTTGCCTTCCTCAATAGTGTTTTTAACGTGACACCATCACTTACTGGCCGCCCCACTGGGGTCAGACGCCATTGCAGCCGCCTCACCTAGGAACAGACGCTGCGTGGACTACCTATCGTCTGGCTCCTAACCTTCGACCTATCTGGCATGGGTGACCCTTCCAGGAGCAATAATTATTACTCCTGCCAGCACAGCTCTAGGGGTCATCGGAACGCACATGCCCTTCCATCACGTCAAGGTTGTAGTCCGGAGAGGGAGCAACAAAATATGGGCAGAAATTTCATTACTCACTTTCGTTCATCCCCACATGAGTTGGATCCCCCAGATTGAGTGAGTGTCTCCACCTTCTAAAGAGTAAGAGTATTTATTGTCTCAGGCGTATCTATATGGAATTCTCATTACATATTGAAATGAAATAGTTGACTTTGTACTTCCACACACTTTATTTAAAAAAAACAAGATCCAGTTTTCGATATTGAACGTCGTCATGAGGTGGCACTCATTGAAACAAACTTGATATGCATACCTTCTGATCAAGGTACGGGGTACACGTCAGAGAGGGAGGGTGAAGGGGTAAAAAGGTTACAATGTAGCAGGGAAGGAAAGAAAATTACATTTTCGTTGTCAATCGTTGACTTGGAAGAGTGGTCAGTCTAGGAGTGGGGAGCGGGAGGGATACAGACAACTAAATTTATCCATGGAGTCAAAAGTAATTTCATGGGCTCTTAAATTATGCGTAAATTTAATCTTGTTTCAGTACAAGACGGAAAAAAAAATTTGCCCATTAATTCGTGCCACGAGTATTGTACTATCAATATTGCCGAAAATGAAATTGGGTTCATCGTAAAAGCAATAATTAGTTTAAAAGTCTTGTTACAAATCCGGAAAAACATTCCACAGAACTTCTTTGGAGTTAATAAATAAGTCGTGTGCCTAGAAAAACAGATTTTTTTCTTCAATATCCAGCTAGAATTGCGAATACAAATTGGCCTGACGCTGGGATCTCTGACGACACTGAATATATTCTCAAAGACTTTGCTCTCATTTGAACAAACACGAAGCACTTTCTATCGCAAAAAGAATATATTCATCTCAAATTTGCAATGTAATACTTTATTAGTTCCATTTACAAGCGAAAAGCTATTTTTCTTGTGTAAGCTGCTGTAATCCGGGATGTCATCTGACAATGAGCAAGTGTTTTTAAATATTGGATGCCGAAGGGGTTCTTTATCGAGTCTTAACGATAATGTCCCTATCAAATCATATTTATAATATCTATGCCAAAAATGAGTACACAGTTTTATATAGAGTTTATTTAATTCGCCCCAACATTTTTTTGTTGAGCCACATAGAAGAATATCATTCTTAGACTCTTTAGCCTTACAAAAATTAAGTCCATTCATTTCCTTTTTTTCCAATTTAATTTTAATACTTATTTTTGCATCAATCAACTGTTAACATCATTGACAGAAAAATAGATTTTACTACTGGAGTTTGGACCTCATTGAACGTTAAAGTATATGCAGAATAGCTATAGCACTCAAGTAAAAACATTTAATAGACAAAAATCTCTTAAATTTATCGTCAAAAGTATTCAAAGTCAATTAATTAAGTAGCTTCACTTGTCACACAAATCGTCTCTCTACGGATTATTTTGACTTTACTTTTTTTTAATATAGGTACTTAAAAAGCTGCTTTGATTAATTTTCCATTATAATTTACAAAATATCTAGGGATTCCTTTAGAATAGTTTACCAATACTTGTGATTTTTTGTGATGAAATCCAGCAATTCATATTGTTATTTACTTATTTCCTTTGCACCGTTGATAATTCCATTTCATGAATGATGAACTTTACCCTTAAGAAAATTAATTCCTCCACTTCATATTCTCTAGGAATAGCTTGCACTGTATTTGGCATACGCTCAAGCTTACCACATGCATTTGCATACATGAGATATCTCCCCCATACATGAGTAATTAGACATAATTAGACATTAGCCGAGCTTGAAAATCTGCATAGCAAAGTATTCTGTGGAAAGGAATGCAGGCAACAGGGTTTGCCCAAAAATGTGTTTAGTTTCTATTGTTCCACAGTTGAAAAGCTTCTCTCATCAGTAGTTATTTCCCGCCACTAATTAAAGAAGTTTTACGTTTCTAGTTTTAATTCCTTTCTGCTTCCTTCCTGGTACTGTAAATATTACAGTTCCCAATTTCTAGTAAAATAAACTTATTTTGAGTTTCGTAATCAGGAATTTTAATGATTCTCCCGCAATGATTTATTCACATTCTCTCAATGAACAATACCAAGAACTTTAATGTTATCTGCAGTAAAATCAATCTCTAAGTTATATTAAAGAAGTTACACATTTTTTTAATTCTTTTGTTTATTACAATTTTTGAAAATGGGTAAGCAAAATATTACCTATGTATTACCATTATATAATAATTTCTTATATTACTATTTCAAATTCCTATTGTAAAACGGTGTTAGAAATTTTGACAAGGACCTAATCGTAGCTTTCCTTTTTATTGTCGCAAAATATATTCGGCGGAAAGTTTAACACCGCATTCAATATTCAATCCACACAGAACAGATTACATGAACTATGCTAATTTAACTCATATAAATTAAAATAAGTCATAAGCTTACGTTTTTATACTTGGGCTTTCGGTAAAATTCATCATAACCTAAAACTCTAAACGTTTCCTGAATTGCATGGATACTAAAATTGCTACTCCTGATTTGCGCACTCATTCCTCGCTCGCAGAATTTAAAGTAGGGGCTCGGGTGCAGGGATTCAGGATGGTATATGGGTAAACGATAACACAAGACACGGCATATACTCGTATTCCCTCAAGTCTCGGATCACCTAGTCCCTAAGAACTCGTTTTTCAATTCTCCTTTACGGTCCTCCATATTCATGCCCCTTGGCGGTCGCCAGCCTAATCCCACATGTCTGCTTCTCGTAAGATTTAGGTCCCGACGCAGTCTTAGGTTCTTTAATAAGCTTTCAAAATGTCCTGTCATCTTTTATGTGCTTAAATACGCGCTCCACCAACTATGTAGTTCGCCAAAAGGAGCTTTGGTTAGAATACGAGAGGTGCGCATGTGAAATACGGCTCCTACTACTCAAGTACCTCCGGATTAATTCCTATATCAGAACGTCCCCAGGGTCGAGACGATGCGGGAAGTCTGCTTGTATATGAAAGGGTATGCTGGCCAGGGCAATGAGTATAGGAGGATATCCAAGAAGAATCATTTGAACGGTAATGCTCATGAGAATTTATTTGGAAATATTTGCTTGTGGAGATCGAATACGAAACCTTCCCCTTGGACTTTCGCACCGTTTATGAGTATGTTTAATTTTTAAGTGTAAGACATTTAAATGTAAATTTTTTATATTATGTCCTTGGAAAACCTGCATAAAAACATATGAAACTAAGAGAGGTAAGCGTATAAAATAATTTGTGAATTCAATGGCGTGACGCCAATAAAAATTCTAGAATACCGCACGATCACCATTTGTCAACAAGAAACAGACATGAATAGCAATGTAACAAAAGTAGAAGAGAAAGTAACTAATGAAATTGTTTATATGACATGTGATAAATGATTTCAAAAATCTGGCGGTATCAAATAATAATGGAGTGCATTCCAAATCACAGTTTCAGGCATAGCATAGTAGAAATACTTCATAGTAAAAGAAGGCACTTTGCTTTTCCGCATAGATTTTTTAAAATTATTTGATGAGAGCAGTATTCACTTATTACTATGTCCCACGATACGTAAAATAGAAGCGACTTGTTTGTTTTCTTTTTAATGGCTTGAAATTTCTCCGAAAGAGATTGTACCTTTGTAAATTAACACAGTTTGGTTAAAGATGAGGTTGTCCAACCTCAACTACATACAAATTCACACATATCAGCAAATAACTGGCAGCACTATTTCATAAGTTACCATGCCAGAATTCATCTTAATTTAAGTGAGGTAATATATCTAAAACAATCACACAAAGCACTGCTTCGGAAAGATAGATGGAAATGGAATGGAAACATACTTTCAAGCTCCTTTGCCAGGTCAAAAATTAAATAAAGATAAATATTTCCTGGTACAGGTATTCCTTGTAAAAAATCATGTATAGAAGAGTTTGAACTTTCAGAATAGAGAAAACTACATGGAATTTCATGGACAAAAATGATGATTTCAGAGAAATAAGCGGATGCAGTAAGTGGAACGAGTGATTTTACCCAGTAGCAAATAAGTGGAAAGCGTCTGAGAAAAAAAAACTATCGTAGAATGCAGTGTATGACAGGTAATATGATACTTCAAACGGTTACAGCCAAAAATACTCGGCTTTATATGAAAAATCAATGCTAAGCAATTTTTTGCGTTCTATTCCGCTCATTATATTTTTATCAGTTTCATTTATTATTACCGGTTATATTAAGTTGATTATTTAATATTATTTAAATATGGCATGCGTTCGCCCTTTTGAATAAAAGTAACTTATCAGGTATAGTTGAAGATTAGATCAATTACTCAAAATAATGATATTACCATTCAATTTATTATTTTAGTTTCAATCATTCTCTATGCGATTATAATAATGAAGTAAGCTCGATATAATTTTCAACCCAATTCCCTATATAGTTACCATACGTAACACTATATTTGGCCACCGAAATCTGGAAATACGGAAAAGACATCGCATAAATATATGCACGAGAAAGAAAAGAGGCCAGGTGCTGTAGTTTTTAGAAAAAGGGAAAGGTCAAAAGTTACTTGGAAAGGTACCGTAACGGATGAAGCTAAAGCCTCAGGGAGATCGTAGCATGACACAAAGAGAAATGTCCTGAATGGAGTCAGATGACGTCCTGTTGTAGGGGTCCCGTGCTCCCAAGGGAGTTGAGGGAACTAAGAAGATGTAGTCAACTGCAGCGAAATTAATTCCACTAAACTTAGAAACAGAGGAGAGAGAGAGAGAGAGAGAGAGAGACGAAGCGGAGTGTTTGCGTAAACAATTTAAATATGTACATTGCAAAACAATCCCCTCAAATTTGTAATAATTTTCATGAAACGTTCCATTTCATAGACATATGACACTCAAAAAGTATTATGTGAATAAATGACATTACTAATGCACAACAAGCCCGTTAATCATTAGTTAATTAGTATCCATGGTAGGTGTCACTCCATTACCCACTCATGAAAGACCCTCGTATCCATCATATTTCTCACAATGTTTTACCATTGATCTCTCCGAGGATTAACGCGATTATCCTTCACTAAGACCGTTAGGAGGAAAATTCATTTTACCGACTGAACATTGCTTCAATTATAATATTGCGCGACTACATGAAATAGCTAAGCTAAAGAGAGATTTCTAAAAATAAAATGACAAAAAAAGAAGCCATGATTAGCAGTTACAAGAGATGAAGAAGATGTGATCCTGATAGTTACGGTAGCTGTGTATTTAATATTTTTTTATTTTGTATGAAATTTTTCTCAAGTGGTCCATCAAAACTGATTAAAGGTACTTTTCCTTAAGTGAAGGTGAATGCCTTTGAATCAGTTCGCAAATTTTCAATCAAAGGAAATAATTTATCTGTAATTAATTATATTAACATTCACTGGAAGATAAACAGCTTGAGTGTAAGAACATATGTTTTTTTAAAATCTAAGTTTGCCTTGTATTATTTGAAAATATAGAATTAACCACATTATACAGTGAAAAAATATTGTTTCCAAATGATTATTATCTTTTAATTGAATTATTTCCCATTAAACTTCAGGCTACTAAAAGTAGCAAATAGTTGAAAGGAAAAGGGTAGGTAACAGACAAATATTTAAATTAAATAATTACCATTTAAAACATCATCGATTTAACATTTATTTAGTGTTCCTTGTAATTACTTGAAAAGGGCTTTGCTATACAAATTGGCACGGTAAAATAAAAATTTCCTCTTACCTTACCGTATATGAAGTTTGATAGCTGGTTCTATATACAGTACATAAAAGATGCTCATGCGGAACCAAGTAGAAGTTAGTTTCATGAGAGGCAGCTTCATTAAAAAATGCATTTGCGATTGCACCAGGCATCAAGGAAACACACCAATGGGATTCATTCATTTCTCTTGTTTCAAGAACCTGAATTTCTTCTATGTCATTCGTAAAAAGGACTTTATAACTTTTATATACTCTTTGTAGGGTTTGACCAGCAAGAATTTGAGTTAGTGGTACAGTTTCCGACGACACGATGATGATTAAACCGGTTTCACGTAGAGTCACCGTTGCTATTGCGATGCAAATTAAGTAGTACCACGATTTTAGGCTCGCAAAGGAAATGACGGCTTTGGAGAAGGGGATAGAAAGAAGGGAGGACAGGAACTAATTAGGTTGGCACAAATAGTCACACATTCAATCCAGATTGGGCAGCGAGCAATTATCGCCGTGGCTCCTGGAAGAGCGCTTCATCACCTGATCAACCTCGAGCTTTCGGGTAGCGGCACTCCAACTAATCCAAGCACCCACAAAGGTGAGTTATGTGTTGTAATAAAAACATGTTAATTAAGGACATCGAACTCACATCACATATTGCAGGTGGACAACTCTGAAACTTCACGTAATATTTACGCTTTTTCCGTGGACTTTATGCATAAGCTTCATCTCGCATCAATTTTGGCGATATTGACATGCATGTAGGTCCACTATATCATCGAATGTGGCGACATTGTTCGATATAACCGCACTCAGCCACTTAATAATTACATATTGATAATACGTAGGCCAAATTGTAAATGTCTTCTGAAATAGTGGTTGAATTATAACACTTAACAAAAAAATCACCACGCAATCGAACTACTGGAGTGCGAGGCATATTAACTCTAATCATGTGTCGAAATATAACACAAACTTATCTTGGTCCAATGCAATGCTGCCAAACGTTTTAATTGCTCAACCTTGAGTTCCAGCTTCCCGGCCACTATGTGTTTACCTCTGGAGCCACCGAAACATATCTCGTTGCCTTGAACAGAGTCCCTGCACGGCATCACCTCCCTTCATCCGCTCTCCCTAGTCTCGTTCGACCCCGCTACTTATCCTCGTCCACCCACTCCCCCAACTAATCACCCTCCCAAACCATTTCCCATCTTGCCTCAAGTCATTTTGCGTGTAATGGGCGACGAATTTGTTCCAAGAACGCGGCAAATATGAGCGACTTAATTAGTGATGTACAACGGGAGAAATAAGCTTTGGTGAGTGGATGGCACTAAAAATGCAAGGAGAAAATAGAGGAGAGGTTGAGGAGTGAAGGCGGCAACGGTTGGATAAGAAGAATATGGAGGGGAATTACGGTGGGAGCGGAGATGAGCAGCGTGCGCAAAACGGTGGCGTCAATATTAAATTTTGAGGACTTAGGGGTAAGCGGCTCTAGTTCTTATCTCCGCATTTCTCTGTACAAGGCAATGCAATTATTTAAACCTCTGCACTTCCAAGACTTTAATCGTGAAAACTAAAAGGATTCGATAGCAATACTTGAGATCAATGAAAGCGGATAGCGGGTGTAATACCCGTATTATACTCCGCGTATGCCATTTAATCTAGTTCATCCTTTACGCCGTTTTTACTAATGGTCTGAAAGAGCGCATCACTAACATCCTTCTGATGACTAAGGTAAGAAAATGGCGTCAATTCGACAATTTTAGTTACTGTTATCAATTTCTCAGCAAAATAAAAATAGTGATTAGAAATTTCAAGGGGAGTTTCCTGTGCTTTTATCCACGAATCTCATATCTATCCCCTATTTCTCTCTCTCATAATTCAATACGACTCAAATATGATCCAGATCACCCTGAAGTAAGCTAACTTAACCTCTAATGCTCTTGCACATTTGTACCAGTATGAACGCGTTAACATGACATCATATTTATCAAATAATATTAATTTCTTAATAACTCATATACCTATAGTTACATTCAATATATGTCTACCAAAATAATTTAAGGTAGAGAGGTACTGCGCACTACGTAATTATACCCGCATGACCCTAAGCCAATTCAAGTTTAATCGGGGTAGTTTATAACTTTGTCCTGTGTTCAATTACGAAACAGCTGTAGGCTGCATTAGAGCAATTTATAAATTAGGATGAATTTTTTTTGCGCAAAGAATATAAGAATTCATTGTGGCACTGGAGCTGAAGAGCTATTTAATGAAGTGGTATTATTTGGTCCTATTGACTTCAAAAATCCATTAATTACTCTAAAAAAAGGTGTGGTTTTCACGACTTGACATGAATATTCTACATGATGGAAATCAAATTTCGTATTGAAGTAAGAACTGATTTATGTCTAGGCAGAAGACAGTATTTCATCAATATTCTCTACCATATCATTGAAGTAACTTTGAAAGATAAAGAAAAATGTCAATAGGAGTTCAAACAAAGACAGTGGATGGTTAATTCAAAGAGGCTACATAAGATTAACTACATATATAGCAGTAACTTTTAACGAAGTCCAATGCTTATTACAAAGCAATATTTTAAAATTGGAAATATCATTTGTCTTGACCGGGATTCGACAACAAATTCATCGGTTTCCTGGCCAATGGCCGAAGGCTGTAGTAAGTTAAGCTACATAGTTAAGTTACGCAACGAAATTTTGGGACTTTAAAGGAACAAGATGCCATGAGTTTTTCTAGGACAAAATCAAAGACAGATAATATTTTGACGCAATATTTCTCTTCATTTGTTGATATGTTGCCCATCATGTTTCCATCATTTTTTATTTCCTCCATTCTTGAAGTTTCAAGTTTCCACGTCTACACAATGTTTATGGAAAACTTCGAAGATTATTTCATTAACCACAAGACTTTCACCTGGACGGACTAGCTAATTCAGAAATCTAGGGAACCTCAGAGCAGTAAATAATTTAGAACACTTTTTGATGTAATAAACTCATGAATATTAATTTATAAATGATGAAATTTACTCTGAAATCTCTGATAGGAAACCCTTTCAATTAGGACACTGAAGAGTTGGCCTCTGCACAAAGCGTTTTGTATTCAGTTGTGGCAAGCTATTGAAAGAACTTTAAATGTTACTTCATCCTATTTTTTATCTTTAACGTGCTGGTAACAGAAATTACACTACAGCTGTATAGATTTAAATAAAAATAAATTTTATATTTACTTCAATAATTTATTTTACTTGCCAATTTATTACATTTAAAAATTTGACCGATTGTTTCATTCTTAAAATGCCGAAACTAGAGAAAAATGAATTAATGAAGTAATTTGATATTTTTGTCACCTGATGATTGGAAGCTTGCGTCGCTTTTCACTTCACAGACATACATTTTTATATCCTTTAGGGAAATAATGATTTACAATGGCCAATATTGGTTTGTGACGAACACCTAAGTAGGGAGTAAAAAAAATACAATTTTAATTATTTAAATGGATGCATACAATTATCAGAATTTCATATTTAATTATTATATCAATATTATTATGCCGTCACGTTTATTCAATAATTATTATTCATGTCGTTATAAAATATGCAAACCATTTTGGAAAAGTGTCTTTGCATTGTTTAAAATGATCGAGTGAAAGTCTCAAGTATGACGGAATGCATAAAATACTCTATATTTAGTTATTTTTACATTCTTTTTACCATGGAATTCCAATGGAAAAAAGGATAACGGAATGCCATACGCACGAAACACTGCAACTTCAAAGAATTTAATTGTAGCCGAAGAAACAGCTTTGTGGTTGTATGAAAGCAGACCGACTGAGGTGACCACAGCTGGAGAAATATTAGGCTGTTCCTTGAATAACGAGAGGCAGGTAGCTCAGGGTGGCACCACATTTTTAAGCGCTGTAATTTTTTCTGTTCTTTACATCATCTCAAAAAGGTTACACTTATAAGCCAGCTATACCCTGATCGTTTATATTGAAATGATGTTTTATTTTAAGCAGTATGTTGAACAATTTGGCATTAATAAATTTAAGCGAATTTATTCATCTTTCCTTCAGAACTATTATATGCAACACCAAAATCTCTTGGCAGTAACTTATTTCATATTAATAATTAGGACTCCACTTTTTAAGGAATACTGAAGATAGAAAGCCGAGAAAATTAAAAAGGGAATCTTAAAACTTGGAGATGAAGAAAATTTTAAATAGTTCACCGAAAAAACTTGGCTTTGCTGATGTGGACAGAAAAATTATATTTTGTGCGCTTGGGTCACAAAACTGATCTTGAAACATAAAATTGGCTCTTTCTACCAACAAATTATCCGTACAAAAGGCGCAGCTATTACTTATTTTATTACACTCGGTTAAAAGACCCTAAAGACATAACATACTATGAGCGCATGGAGGATGTAGAATATAAATTGCTCCTTTTCTGTTATACATGCACGGTAAACGTGCTTGAATTTCCTGACCCATAATTCAGCCCATCATGTGCCTTACCCATTTCCAAATTATTATGCTCACATTCGTGCCAACTCCCCCTTATAACATATTTTGACGTCTTGCAGGGCACACATGTAAATTCTCTTAAGGAAATTTAATTTCCCAAGTAAATACTGCAACTTTAAGTTTCTGACTGGATAAATCTTCAATTAGGGTTTTTAACAATGGAGAGAGTGAGTATGGCGATACTCCTATCCCCATCCGCGATAGCTATTACGAATTTGTTCAGACAAGTAATTTTGAGCAAGAGAAATATTTTGAATAATGCAATAAAATAAATTAAACTCTTTATATAATTAAACCACTTGGCAAGAAGCTCTATGATTTCAGCCTTCAATGTCAGAAGGAAATTTCTTAGCGCATTGCAAGTGCCGTTAACGATTATTACCAGTGTGGGCTGCTGTCTCGTTGCTTTCTATAACATTGGTGTTTGATCCCGTGCTATTCGAATAGAGCTTTTCTAGCTCACTCATGGCGGATGAATAATCGACACTCGATCTTACCAATTGGAATCTGTGCGAATGATATTTTCTCTCGTTTTAAAACATTCATTAAGGGAAAAGACTTTCATAAAGGCGCACGTACCCATTCGTTCTAATTAAGTGTACCAAAAGTAGGTAAGCCGGTGGAGCTGCCGGAAGGGGAAAGATTTGGATGATCCCGGGCAATAGTACAGACAATTGGTCGTTCACTGTTATCGAATCACGGCGCTTCATTTGTATGAGGTGCGTTATATTTATAATAGAGCTAACTAAAGAAAAAATCACCATACAGCCCTATGCATGGGCAATATATTTCTGTATTTGCTGCCCAATAGGATAGGTAGCATATGAGCCACCGATCCCTTTTTCCCGTAAGCCTCATAAGTTTAGTGCATCATGAGTTTAATTAATTTTAATCTTTATAAGCAGCACTGCAAGATCATATCAGAGTATGAAAATCGATCCTACCGTTGAATTTTTATTCTTGTGTGTACCGTTTCAGGTAGATTTTGGGCACATACCGCAGGATAACCACCGTTTTATCTCTAAGCTTTACCTAAATAGACATGGTGTAACTTCCTAAAATACTACAACATGTTTTTTAACTCAACATTCATTGATCCTCTCCTCAATCCGCCCAACATGCGGATTCTCCGCCCTTCAACATTTTAGGTCGAACATTCTCCCTATTATGAAAGTTTTCAATTCAAAACAAATTCAACTCAAACATTCAATCAGCAATCAAAACAGTCTGGAGTAATTTTTCTTGCATCCCATGTACTTTACTCAATAACCATCTACTATCGTCACAAATACTTCTTCCTCTGTTTCCCTTTCCGTCGATTTTACATTTTTTATTTTCCTCTGCAACCACATCTGAAAGGCATTATAAGCCAATAAGATATCATATACATTGCACTAATTTGTGGGACTACATACTTGTATTATCAGCAAGTTTCTAGCTCGTAACTCTTTTCGTTCTAGCCCCTCCATTTTCAGTAAACATTCTCCAATCATCTAGGCTTGAAAAAATTTTGAACCATTCATTCAGCGGGGAGAATGTTTCTAGTGAATTTGAAGGCATCGTTCGGATGACGATCCAGCATATTATCGAAATGGATCTACAACACCCAAGTTTAAATTGGACGGGAGTGGGTGATGACATTGTTGAGTTCAAGAAAGAGCACAGTCGCTTGATTGGTTATTCCCTCAGCAAGGAATGTCTTTCGGAAGACAGAAAGGTCGATTGCTTCCGCCACCTGGACCTACCAGTGCTTTTGCTCGCCGAGGATTTCTCTCCGCACAAATGGTCCCATTTGGGTTTGCGGACCCGACTGCTACGAATTACCAGTCGTGTCTCCCTAGCATGAAACTGTTGTTCTGGCTACTGAACGTTTAGGCTTACGTCTGCACACGGTTACCAGCTGATTCTACCTATTGCGGGTACTTCAATTGAGATTTTAGTCTCCATTGAAACTAAAATCTCTTGCTTCGCTTAAATTTCCACGACAATTCGTTCCAATTGAATATTGTACCAACCAGATAAAACTCATACATTTTTCGTCCAGCTAATATAGATACATTACGGAGTAGTATAGTTTCACCTTCCAGAGGTGATCAATAAAAGTTTAAGGAAATCGTATTCCACAAAGCTTTCCAAGTTCCAAAACAAGTTTCTCTTGAAGATACCAAAATGGTAATTCAAGTGCCTTAAACAATTATCCTTGGTGACGCAAGTATTTTCTATAGGTTTTTAAAATTTAGCTAGAATTAATAACGATAAGGCATAATTTTTAAGTCATATTTAAGCAGAAAAATAAATTTAAAAATGGTGGCTATGGCATCTAGGCATATAGCTGCTTGACTAAATATATTGAGCGTTTTCAATTTGCGGCACGAGATAAGGAAAACCTTAATTCTGTCACATCTGTACCTAGCTATGGCAACACGAAATTCGACACAAATGCCATCAATTCTGAAACTAGCAGCCACTAGAGAGATTATATATATTGGAATAAATTGTTTTAAAAAGCCTATATACGATTTGTCTCAGGTTTATAGAAAAATTATGTTCACGAGATTTAATGACATAAAGGAGGGATAAAACCCTATTTATTTTGTCTTTTTATGTGTAAGCTATTGTCAAACTTATCAAAAAATAAGACCTCTTTTTCAACGCTAGTTCAAAAAAGAGAATACAATATCAAGTAGATAAATATAGCTTCTTCCGGTAGACGACTATTTCATAGAACCCTACCGGCAGCAAAAGGCCACAGTTTGTCATAAGACCCGTTTTGCGGTTAATGCTTTGTTGCTACTACTTCGGGCTGTACGGTTATTAGAACCGTATGGGAGGTTGATGCTCCAGTAACCCAAAGGAAAATTGTGGTTTTCTGTAAAATGGTTCTTTTTCATCTCCATTTACAATTTATGATGAATCACTCTACCTTATCTTAGAATTCACTGAAAATCTATAAATTTTAGCAATATACTTGGAAAAATTCAATTAAATGAATTAAAGCATGTGAAAAAAGTATTTTGCTTAAAATCTTTTGAAACCGAGACATAATTAATAAGCATGCTTTCGTAAAAAGTAGGATGTGATACTAATTATTCTACATTGAAATTTCTATTCACAACTGAAACTAACACTAATAGGCATAGCAAACCAATTTCCTGACCTAAATATTGCCCTCTTGGAATGAATGTTTTCACAATAAACTAATAAATATTTATTCTTAACCACTATAAATTTTCTCTTGCATTTACCTGTGGAATGGATAATATGAATAATATTTTGGTATCACTCTAGGAAGGATTTAGAATTGTATCAGTTTTTAGAATGGTATTAACATAGTGACCATGCATGTTTTTACAAAGTTTTTGCTTGATTTCTCTAATTAAATAACGAAATAGTTCCATTTTTAACCAAGTTGGAAAATTTGCCCTGTTTATTAATCTTTAAAGGGATAGAAATTTCCCACTGCTTAGTAATTTATTCCATCGATTGTGACTTAATTAAATAAACAACGGAGTTGCACAAGGATGCAACCTCTCGCCAGTACTATCCAACGTATACCTAGAAGAGGCAAATAAAGGAAGCAGAAGAATTGGGTATCAAAGGAGTCAAGGTGAATGGTGAAGAATATAACATGCGGCGGTTCGCAGACGACATCACAGCAGTAGCAGAGATGCGAGAGGACCTACAAGCAAACCTGAATACAATGGACCAAGTAATGCGGGAATATAATATGAGTGTCAACAAGAAGGAAACGAAAATCCTTGTGTTTGGAAGAGAGAAGCTGAATTTAAATATCGATAACTAGCAATAACTAGAGCTATTGGATTCCTTCATCTACTTGGGCAGCAATTTAACTTGGGATGGAAGAATCTCGACCGGCATTAAGCGGAGAATGGCCCAAGCGAAGAAGGCGTTCATTGAGAAGAGGACACTACTGTGTTCAAACATAAGATTGAAAAGAAGGAAGCAGTTCGTCAAAACCTTCGTGGGGAACATGGCACTCTACGGATCGGAGAAATCGAATTTTGGAAAAGTGGACCAACGAAGAATACAAGTAGAAGCATTTGAAAGGAGAATGCTGAATTTGTGGAGGAGAATGCCGAAGATTAAATGGACAGACAAAGTGAGAAACGATGATTTATAGAGAAGAGGAAAGGAGCATATTAGAGAGCTCTACAGTAAAGAAGAACTGGATTGATTGACTTACCTTGAGGCTCAATTGATTGGCAAGAAGCATAATAGAAGGAAAAATCCCGCAAGGAAGGCCCAGAGAGAAGTACATAGGGCAAAATATGAAGGGCGTAAAACAGGGAACCCTTCAGAGGGTGAGGGAATTAACATTAAATAGAGATGAAAGGAGGGCTGCATTAAACCAATCTTACTGATGATGATGAGTGACTTTATTGGTACGCGTAACAGCTTTTGAGGATCTAGGGGGTGGGAGAGCAAGAACCAACCAGATATGGTTTCTATGCTATGATATTTCTCTTATTCCCCTAAAAAATACTTTAAATTTAAGAAAGCCTCGAGAACCGAATAATTTGATTTGGACAAAAGAGATTTATTTTTATGTAGTTGAGTTTCGTCTTCCTCCAGCTCAACGTTCTGGTCAGGACGCCACTCTCCGAATTGGCGCTATAGCTCTGGATCCGCCCCTGCATATCGTCATATTTACTCGTAGGCTCTCAGGACGTCTGAGAGATATTTCATTGACCAAGGGTCTGCGGATGTCTTAGCCTATGCCTCCTTAACTCACAAGTAGTCCTAGTTATCCAATTTTTCATTTTCCTTGCGAATACAAATTCGTGTATGGCCATTCACCATATTTTTAAGTTTCAGATTTTATCGGGCAGACCACTGAACTCCATAGGACTCTAGTTTGATTCAGGGAAAAATCTAAGAACGCCCAGGTTTGCCTTAGCCATCCCAGATCACTCCTTGGAGCCACGTGTGGTACACTGGGAAGAGAGTTGGACAATGATATGTGAACATCTCCTGTAGGTGGACTCAGTTTTTGGTGAGCTCTAATCTCACCTTCAATCCAGCTTTCGGATTATTACTGTGTTTGTTGGATATGATATTTAGAAGATTTAATATAATTTAATATTTGGAAAGGAATTTAAACGGACAAGTACCATTTAAAGCAAATTTCTCTGTGATGTAATGCCATGACCTATTTGTTGTCACTCGTGATAAAATACTAACCAGAGCATATAGTGGCCTTTGCTGAGCATATTGTTTAACATTATTGGAGAAAACAGTCTACCTTCTATCGGTGATACAACACTTACCACTGATAATTAGATTGTTGTTTGGAAAATCTTCATAATGTCCCGAATGCAGTGTCGCTCTTTTTCAACGACCATTCTGGAATTCAAAACGATAGAGTATGAACTTGAAAAGATGTAATCCAAGCAAACGTAGTTGGAGGAAAGTAATTACAAAAATTTTCAAATGCTTAGTGTTCACCAAAGGCTTAAAACAAATTGATTAATGCAACAATTGTTTTAACTGTTAACCCGTTAATACAAACTTAAAATGAACATACGTAAATACATACTTGAAATAAAAAAAATCGCCCGGGGACAAAATATCAAAGCGTGATACACCTTTGGTCAACATGAGTTGATAAAACCCACATGCATAAAAGAAATCGTTGTTCTTAGTTGAAAATATTGTGATAAATGTGAGAATCAAAATTCCGTATTGGTTTTACAAGTGCTGTATAGAATTTTTTTCAGGGCCGCGCCAAAACTGCGCTCTTATTTTCTAAAAATGAGAATATTGATTTTGACCGAAGTGGATAGAAAACTCGATGACTGTCCTCGTGAATTAGCCCTACTTTCTATATGCTTTCAGTCAAAGTTAAAGCACATGTTTCATTTAGTAATTTGTATTAAATTTTAGCATAGTTTGATATTTTCATGTCAATATTTTTCGTCACGATACAAAATATCATAATCTGAAAAAAGGCTTCAAATTAGATCTTAAGGAGGTAACGATATTTTTTTGAGTAATCGATAATTACCGATAATTTATAAATTGCTCATATCTTCTATTGTTTAGACGACATTTTCGCCATCCTGAAAAACTAACTTTTCAAAAGTAAGCATTCTTCGTCCATTGAAATCTACGCTCATTTTGCCATATTTTTAGCTCCATGGGAAGAGTTTTTAAATGCTTTCAACCCTTTCAACCCTACAAATTTAACGTAAGTAATTATGTTTCATATATTTAGCGCATACAATGAGATTTTAGCATATGCATTATTGTTTTTGTAGCCACGAATTTGACAAAGCATCTCACTTTTAGAGCCCACGTTTCCATTATTTTGAATTCGACACCGTCGAAATGCCACATTTTACCAGCAAATATAAGGTAGTTCAATGTCTTTGGTGCCACCTGCAACTCCCCAATTGAGAATGTGTGAGAATCCTTTATTTCTCCTGCCCCCTCTTTAGACACGCCAATGACTCCAACGTAATTATAAAGCACTTAATGTAACCAAAGACGAGGAACCGTCTCTGAGGACATTGTCACAGTCATTCCCTCCTTACCACTAAAATATCATTTCTCCCAGCTGTCATTATTCTGGTTCAACTTTAATGAAAATCCCCTCTTCACCTTTACTTCATTATTCGCCCTTTATCCCTCGGCCTTCTACCCTATTTCCCTCTCTTCCTCGGTTTCTTCCATTTCTTCTCCTTACTCCTTTCCCCTTCATCACCCTGGGTCTATTTGGCCACACACTCCCACTTCCCTACCCTAAATCCCGTAACATTTCGCTGAATCCCCTCGGCGCTTGATCCCATTAACTGCATCCGCAGGTTCTTTTCCACGCCTTAGCACCCTATCCCTATTCTCACACTCCCCCCACCCTTTCCTCATACCCTCGGCCTCCACTCCCCAAGATAATCCTTCTTTATGTTGCCGCTCAATAACAGCATTTTGTGGAACGCAATAAAGTTGTACCGTTGCTCCGCAAAATTTTTGGCCTTAATAATAAAAAAATGTGTAAAAATTTATCTGCGTGGCTCCTCTTCAGAGTTAATGTCATTTGCATGCTTGCCATGCGACATCAATTCCAGGGGAAGTTTACGCTTTTATTTTTGAGTTTATTTTGTTTTTTAAGGGAGCTTGTGTGCCTACGCCAGTTTAAGTCAGCGCCATAGTTTTCGTCGTGGTCTTGTGCCCTACTCGCCACTTGAGATTAGAATATACAGCAGGAATCAAATAATTGTTGTAATGAGTGTGTGAAACAAATTAGCTGCGGTCATACCAGGGTAGTAAATACTACCGCACCTAAATCAAAAAAAAAGATAGCAAACAAATTGATGAAAATTGATTCACCCAATATTGAATATAGAAAACCACTGTGGGAGGACCATTTTCAAATACAACCAAAGGAGACTATATTAGTTACCCTGCAAAAATGGTTGAAAATCCGGTCAATTTTTAAAAATGTACTGATTTTTTATTATAACTCACCCGGCAGTAGATAAAGTAATACTAGGATGACAACAGGCATGAAAGGCCAAAAGTTAAATCTATTCTCTAAAGGATGTTCATCACCCCTCCTCATTGGAAACCATCCCTGGGCTCTCGAACGTGAACTCACGCGCAAACCAAAATTATTTTGGCTTTAAACCAGTCTATCTACAAAAAGCATCACAACAAAAATCAAAGAATTGTCTCTCTACCTTCACACAAGAACTACCCTACATAGCCACGAGGTCCTCAATTAAAGATAACGAAACCATACTTTTGCTACATTACCTGAATAGTTAACAATAAATGACGATGTTTCTAAATTAAGCGCCTTTCTTACTTAGGAAACCCAACAAAACTAAGGAATTATGCATGTATGCATTCTTTCTCTCCGCCGAGTTAATTTATCACGGGTACATTTTTTCCACTTATTTTATCGGATATTTCTTAATATTTTTCTTATTTAAGTATCGTGTTTTGTATATATTGTGTGCCAGTCCAATGCATTGTTCATCTAAATGAAATTATCCCTAATTGAAATTGCATTCTTTTATTTAATAACTCAGTGATACCAATTTTTCGCGCCCTATTCAATTTTCACCATTATATTTGAAAAGCATTGCTCTACAAAACTACGTATATCTTTTGATATCAAAATTATGCCGTATTACGTTTCCAGTAGTTTAACAGGTTGGTGCAGATTTTTTAAGCCCATTAAAACCTACTTTTCTCTTAATCCCTATCTAAAATATCACAAATGTCCTTAAATATTCAATGCTACATTAGAAGTAAGACATTTTCAGTTCTGCACACGTCCTACCCTTCTTCATTTCATTCAAAGTCTTTTCTTTCCCTCTATTTCACTTTCCTCATATTCTTCATCCTATTCACGCCTTTAGCATTCCATCGCCTCTCAATCTCCTGAATCCACTTTTTCTGCTGTCTTCGAATTTATCTCAACAGGCATCTCTTTTTCACGACCATGTCAAGAACTTCATTCTTATTTCTTCTAAACGTCCATTGAATTTTCTTTGCTCTTCTCCACATCCAAACCTCAGAATCCTCTTATCTGTGTGTACTTGTATTCTATCGCCGCATTCATTGTATTCTATATTATAAACGACCAATTTCCCAAGATTTACAATAATACGTCCCACATTGAACTTTTTACTTGCATTTTCTTTATTCTTCTAGCAAGATACCTACCATCAACTCCCACTTCTTTTTTAAATTTTGTTTAGTTATCCTAAGTTATCCTCTGATGCCCTAACTAATTTTCCTACTTCCTAAATATGTGAATTTCTCCATGCAATCTAGTTGAGGTCAACCCAATTTAATATTTATCTTGACTTTACCATATTTTTAGACTCTCATAAGCTTTGTTGCCTTAAAATAACTTCTAATCCCATACTTATTACATAATATCTGTCATTCTAAGACATGAGTGTAAACCTTTGGCAGGCTAGCTAACTACAGGTATAGCTGTATAGCTGGATCATATATAAATTTTACTCATTTGTAGACTTCCCAACCAATTTTCTCATAGCCGCCATCTCTTTCCATAGTTCTCTTACTGATTCTTCCTATAAGTTTTGGGAAAAAGAAATGATAATTGGCATCCCTCTGTACCTCTTAGCTAAGCATAAACCAACCTTTTTTTCTCTTCTCTATTACTTGTACAGTCTGTGATATCCACATTTTTCCGGTTAAGTCGCACTACCTACGGCGGACTCCTAACAAAACACAAAATCCAGCATCTTACTCTATATCAGGTCCCTCTTAATCTCTGAGTACTTTCTTCCTCCCTTCATCCCGTCCAACATCCCTATTCTGTTCCTTCCCTTTCCTCGTTTGCCTAACATTCTCCCAGTCACTTATTGTTTTATTTAGTAGCTGTATCCATCCAAAATCCTACCTTAACTGGTAGATTACCTTATAATAATAATAATTTCATTAATTGTACCAAGTTGACCCTGGGCAATGTCTGTGTGCACTAAAAGAACCACATACAACCTATATTAATTTCCACACATCTTACCTTAATTGCCTTCAGAGACCATATTATAGTTCTGAAATAAAGCGCGCCCATCACTTTCATTAACTGAAACTTATCTACGTTTCAGGAATACGTTTCTCTCTTCTGCCATCATCCCGTGATGAATATAGTGTTGCCCTAGCCGCGCATTAAATAGAATCACACCGGCGTCACCGCCGCGTCACTTTTTGGAATTAATATCTTTACTGAATTAAAGTCTTTTGGCAATATGTCTATCTTTTAAGTACTGTGAATGAGCCCAGAAAAAACTTAATCTTCCCCATTTTCCTAAATTCTTAAATAGTTCTGCAGGGTGTAATTTTTTCTCACAGCCTTCTTCGATATCTCCACCACTACTGGAAGTTTCTAGTATTCTTGTACCTAAGCCAATCTTATTGGTATTATGTTCCCTCTCTATATCCATGATCACTGAGCATCTTTACCGTTGAGCGCCAGGGTACGTTTTGCTTGTTTTAACATAACTTCTTCTGCTTTGTTTAATATTTAGTTCTTACATTTCTGAAAGCGTAAAAGTATGTTTTTTCCTATATCATTACAGTTCTGTCGCATTTCTCATTACTGCGCCCATTAGCCCTGTCCAGGTATAATTACACTTCAGGAGCATTTATTTTCCTAAATTATTATCCGATTCATGTGTATGCTCCCATGAAATTTCTGATTTTATCATGCTATTCCTAGATAAATGCGTAATCATAATATTAACAATCTTCTTTCTTCCAGCATTTATTAAGTACACTTAGGTCTACTGTGTTCCCCAAATCACCTGTTAGAAATTAAATATTTTTTCAGCGGAAGCCTATAATTTTCCTCCTTGGTCATTCGGTAAGAAAATATAGACTTTTACATCTCAATTATAACTCTTTGAACTCCTAAGTTGACCCAGGTAGATATCAACATTAACATTAAAAATGTATTATAGACCAGAAACTATATTCGCATGGCGTACACTCTTACGTAAAATCACCTGGTTTAATTAGTATATTCTATGCTAATGTTATATAACTATCGGAGTTACATCTTAATTCATTTCTTCATGTCATATTCCTGTTTAGGTTTCTTTTCAGTAACCCGATGCTTTCAATCTCTTACATCGGCTTTCCCTTGTTGCGTTGCCAAAGCTCAAACTTCAAAGGTTTAGCTATGAATACGATAAAAAAAAAGTTTTCGAAGAATTAAAAAACACACATCTAATTAAGTCCTTGAATACAACAAAAATAAATTTTCCATTCATGACGAATAATTTTATTATTATTTCAAAACATTTTAGATTTCAGTTTTCGCAATGAAAAGTAGCATACTATAAATTAATCTGAGGACCAGAAATTCTTGAAATTATCTTCAGCCCTTATATTTAACATTTTTTGTATTTGTATTGATTGATATAATGGCGGATAATTATTCTTTGGAAGTTACTAAGTATACATTTCCTTAACTTCTGGTGGTGAAGATTCTACATATTAACAGGAGTTTTTGCAATCAATTATAATTTTATCATCGGCTTTGTCACTTGTTCTTATAGGAATTGCTTCTTAATAATTGAGTCATCTTAATAATCATATTCAGGCATATTCCATATTCAAGTTAGGAACTGAGCAATCAGCAATAAGGCCAGAGTTTTCTGCAATCATTTAATCAAACAGCATATTTACTTTTCAGATACATTTTATGGTTTAAAATAGAGCAAGTTTTTAATTGCACCTTCTCATGCCTGTCATTATTATCATTATCTTTGTAGAAAGCATTCATTTCAACTACGTTCAAGGATTACACATCCTTATATGCTGATTTTTAATCACATTGGCATTCAAAATTAAACGTATTGCCATCTCTCAAGAAAAATATTGGTTTGACCTTACTCAACAAGCGACCTCTGCACGCCAAAATCTCCATCCCAAGACTAAACAAAGGGACTTTCTTACCCTTCTTTGAACAAATAGCGCTTAAAGGCAAATATCACTGCTTCTTTCCAATCCTCATTCCATGTGTTTGCAAACGTTTCCAAGGATTCAAGCTACAAAACAAGCACAAAAAAGGCTGTGCAGTACATATGAAGCGAAGCGAAAGAAGAATTTCAAGATGAAAGGTATATACCTCCATACATTTTTCTTCTTTCTCCGGCCCTTCCTTCATTTATTCTGAGTGCAATAATTCACAAGGGTAATGTGATCAGTAAAATAGTTTAATGACCTCTCTATTTGACCCAAGCACTAGCCTTCATTTATTAGTTAAGTCAAGTCTGCACGAATTTTAAATACATATATTATGCCTTACCTTGCAAATAGTTTGGGAAAATGTATACAAAACGGTTGGTTTCTCGAATAATGGTGCACTTGATAACTTTTATCTCGATGAAGGGATTTTAATTTGGAATAAAATTAATAAATATGTCTTAAAAATATAGAACGGATCGGAAAAGTTCTTGGAATGGAGATGGCTGTCGAAGTCTCTTACAACGACTTCACATGCATGCGCTACATTTGAATAACTTTAACGAGCAAAATAACGAAAAAAAATCACATAAAATCTTTTAAAGTTTATATCATCATTCATAATCTGCGAAGAAAAGCTTTGTCAACGGCCTATTTGAATTAATAAAATCTTATTTCCCCGCCAAAATCGGAATCTCTTCCACATGATGGGATGACTACGCTTAAAGGGTAGCAAAATAATGAAAATTGTTGACGAGGAATATGATGAGTTTCAAAATATTTTTAAGATTAGGCCTTTTCGTTTCCGCTCGCACGGAATTGGCTTTAAAATAATATATTCAATAATATATATATATATATATATATATATATATATATATATATATATATATATATATATATATATATTAATACATATATATACATACATATATATCATCATATATTTATATATATACATACATACATATATATAATCATATATTTATTATATATATATGTATGTATTTATATATATATATATATATATATATATATATATATATATATATAAATACATACATATATATATGTATAAATAAATATATGCCTATATATATAGAGTAGCATTCACTCATATATATTGGATTTGCAACTTCATGTACCCAGGAACAGATTCAAAAACCATTAAAGCAACTAAAATGCATTTTATACGCATACACAATTCCATAGTGCCTTCAAAAGAAGTTGGAGAAATTAGGATTTTTTAATACGTAACAACGATGAGTAATAAATTAGTTTTATTAAGTAACCATAAAACGGGATAAATGTGTAAACACTATTTATATACTATTTTTAATTGTTTTTGGCCAGTATTAATAATAAGATTAGTCACTCAGTTTAGGTTCTTTAGAGATCTAGACGAAAATTACTTCTTTGACTCTAAAAGCAGCTTTAAACGATTTAAAAACTGTCACATGCTATTAATTATTTAGGCCTTTCTTTATCTCATGAAGGGTAATTCTCTGGTTATTGCACACCATCTAGTCCATTGGTGTCACCGATTCCGGCAAACTCGGCCGCCCCGAACGCTGCTCATCGTAGACGTTTTCCCGGCCATCAAAAAACTCCCTGCACTACTTTCGCACGTTTTTTTATGTCCCTACACTTCCACTAAATGGCGATGTATTTGTATCGGAGAAGCAGTCGTCAGTGGGCTTCGCGACGCGGCGGGAGAAAGGTACGATGTCGGTATTAAAAAGCTGCTTACAGGAATGCAAAAAGTGTTTAAGAGTCAAGGCAACTATGTAGAAAAATAGCTAAATGTTTAGTCTTTCCAACGATGTACGCAAAGTTGAGAATAAATTTGAATTTTTAAGAAAAAAAATGGGGAACCTTACTTTTCGAATCGCCCTCGTTCTTTGAAACTATCCAGAGATTTGTAACCTGCAGAGGAACTGGTCTGAAAAGTTTTAGCGTTACCTAACGGCGTTACGTAACGCGAAAGGCGTAAAGCCTTACGAAAAGTGATCAGAATTGAACGGCGATTGCGAAGTAAAGCAGGTTGGTAGAAAACATCTTTGTAAACTTTTTCTAAGGAAAACATTTCTTTACAACCAAACATATCTAACTTAAAAAATCTCACGCTCACTATCTAGTTGTTCCACATTCTTTGAGCCCGAAAAAAGATTATTTATATACATATATATATATATATATATATATATATATATATATGTATGTATATAAATACATACATATATATATGTATAAATAAATATATGCCTATATATATAGAGTAGCATTCACTCATATATATTGGATTTGCAACTTCATGTACCCAGGAACAGATTCAAAAACCATTAAAGCAACTAAAATGCATTTTATGCGCACACACAATTCCATAGTGCCTTCAAAAGAAGTTGGAGACATTAGAGCACATTGAGCCCGAAAAAAAAAATAATGTATATTTTCAAGTTCTTAAGCTCTATCATTACGTTTAATATCCAATATTATATTTATTCGGAAAATGTTGATGCGTGTCTACATTCTATATGGTTTACAAATGAAAGTAAATATTTTCATACTTTAGCTACGAATGATAAGCTAATTTTTCGTGTGTGTTCTGTAAATATTAATTGACGTTGATTAACAATTTTTACAAATTTTTTTGAACGTTAGGCAATAGTCTTCCTAATTCATGACCTCGCCAAAGAAAATGAGCAATTTCAATGCTTTATTTTCCTTAAAAAAATTCTGCGTTTTAATACTTATTTTTATACATTAGTACAAAGCGTAAACCAATAAGGTCTACATTAGTATTCTCAAGCATCTAAAACCGCCAGATTTAGAAATAAATAGGTTGATAATTTTGCATCAAAACTGTTCCATTCTGTTTACAAATATTTCTTTAGGCATACACTTTTATGTACATGATAATGTGGAAGGCTAAGGTTTACCGCCTCAATAAATTATTTCTACAATTTCATGATGGCCATTGTAGACAATGAGTCCTGGCAACTACGGGACTTGGCCCAATCGACTGTGTGTCGCGCCTGGCAGCGGGAGAGGCAAGACTTTCTTGGTCGACTTTTAATGAAATCCTTGAAAACCGAAGAAGACAGCGATGACGAAGATGGCCCCAATTGTTAGAATAGGGACTAGAAATGTTAGGACGATGCTGATCGAATGAATCAGAGTATTGAAAGCGAGAAATGAAATATAGACATTTAATGGATGTGCAAGTTGAAACTGAATAATATCGAGGATCAATGAAGTAATAATCATAGGGAGAGTTAGATAGATAACAGATTTTATTTTGACTCTTTTATGATTAGGCACTGGTTTATGAATATTTAAGCAAATATGGGATCATAGAGTGATTAATTCTCATATTTTCCTGGGAGCGGATGCGGACTCATATCATAATCAAGTCATGAGGTATTGTAGCACTCAATTCAAAATTATTCTGGACGAGATGACAGAAAGATGGGCGAGGGCAGGAAAAAAAAAGAATATAGAACAAAAAGCTAGTTAAAAGGAATTATTTTTAGTTAAATAATAACCTAAGGCGAGTAACAAATTGAGTAAAAGAAGCGTGGTGGTAGACGCAGAGTGCCAATATGGAAAAAGTATATAAAAAGGGCCACATTGGTGCGCTATGCAGAAACGAATGGCACTGCCTGGAATTTAAGAAGGGAAAATCTTTGATTGCAATGAAGGAAACATCTTAGCTGAACCAGATATTACTCCAGAAAGATGGAGGGAACAAATAAGGAACTGTAAGGTAAAGACATCCAGCGATCTAAGAAATAAAAAGAGAATTTGATGTAGATGAGAATATGTTCAGGCTTACTTGATAGCGAGATAAGAAGGGCTATAAGGGAATTGAAATTAAATACGAAAGGGGATAAAAAAAACTCCCTCAGAACATTCCCAATGCAGCAACTTGGGGACTAGACTATAATAAGTTCCATATTGCACGCAACTAGCACAAATTAATGAATTTGCAGAAAAAAGGAGTAGATTGGCGGGATATATAACTTGTCTGCAATTTGTACATGTTTCAGAGTGCTAAGGTGCGAGTTACGGATGGAGAGTCGGGATGAGAAAATTTAAGAAGAGGGCTAAGATAGGGTTGTCAAATATTACCCGTGCTGTTCAATCTATCAGTGGAGGAACAGGTCAAAGAGGCATGGGAAAAATTGGAGCCAGGAATGAAAGCTGGTGGGAAATCCACAATACCTCTTGGGTTTGCTGATGATCAAGCTAGCCAGCTAAGCGGTTGTAAACTGCTGAATCCATTGACAAGTCAGTGCGATAGGTATGGAATGAGAAAAAAAAACAGATAAAACCAAGGTTATGTGGTTGAAGAAAAACTGTAGGGAAAAGTAAAAAGTTTAGTCATCAACAAAATGATTGAGAGCAAAGCAAGTTATCCCTTAAGGAATAATCAGTTTGGTTTCAGGAAGAGAAGAGACACTCGTTATATCATTGCTGTAAAGAGATCATTAAAGGAATATAGAATACAGACTACTCAGGTGCGAGTTTGAGACGAATAGTCCGTATCAGATGTGCTAGAAAGAAGAGTAAGGCAGGGTTGTCCATTACCAGCTGTCCTGTTCATGGTTCATGTGGAGAAAATAGTTAAAGAGACATGGGAAGAACTGGGGATAGGAATGAATACTGGTGGGGATTTGTTGAATTAGTTAGGTTTGCTAATGACCAAGCTTTGGTTTTTCAATCGACTAAGGGGTTGCAAGGATTGCTTAGTGAATTGGAAAATCAGTGAAATAGATATGGGATGGTAAGAAAAATAATCAAAACAAAGGTTATATGGTTCCCCAGAAAGATAAAGGCTAAGCTTAACATTAAAATAGGAGGGCAAAAACTAGAGCAGATGGAACAGCTTACGCATCTCGGATGTGTTTTGAAACGAAATGGTCAAAGTAGTCTGGTCATAAGGAGAAGAATTGCGTTAGGCAAAGAAGCTTTCATAAGGAGGCGATAACTGAAGACAGGAAAGTTGAGTAATGATGTTAAGAAAAGGTTGATCAAAACTTAGATATGCAGCGTGGTTTTGTAAGACGTTGAAACACGGTGTTTGAAGCAGGATGATGGGCAAAGATTGGCGGCTATTGAAATGTGGGTGTGGTAAAGAAAGGAAAGGATGAAATAAACAGAAAATAAAAACAAACTAGAATTACTTCGGCATCGTGGTAGAGGAGGGGGAATGGTTGAGAGAAATCAGAAGCAGACAGGAGAAATTGCTTTTGCACATTCTGAATGATAATGGGATTCTTATGATTATCTGATTGTGACTCACGAAAGAACGTAAGGCAAACGGGAAAGGGGTAGGAATAAGACAGTCATGTTGAACGGAATGAAGGATGGAAGGATTTTCACTGAATTAAGGAGGGATTTTTATTTTATGCGCCATGATACGATAAAATGCTTCAAATACATACGCATATTTGGAAAAAAGTACCATCCACGAATCGCGATACTTGTAGTTAGCATCCATCCACTTTAGACCCATGGAGTTTAAACCTGTTATTCACTGTTACTGGTAGAATGTGGAGTAGTTCTTTTCACTATACGTGTTTTTAGGCATAGAATAAACGTTTTATTTTAGAAATCGTTATGCTGAATTCAGTCGATTGCTACGAATAGCCGACGGGATTGAAAAAAACAGGATCAGCAAGATAGCATCCTTAGGGCCGCATTCAATTTTCTCTATTTCTTTAGTGTCATTTTTGAAAAAATATGCTTTGAAACCCTATGTTTTTTCAGTTAATTTTACTAATATCAACTAAGCCTATGTTAACCTACTTTTGAAATAACTTGCTTTATATTAAACTTTCTTCGTATTAACGTATTGGACGAATACACTTAATACTGTACAGGATTCTCTTATTGAACATGACAACAGCATTTCAGTGAGCAATTTATTCCAAGATAAAGGCTACAGATAAAATTAAACGCCTTTATATTTCTATCTCACTTTTAAGTTACCAATAAATTCCCGGCATAATTGCCAGGAATTTAACCAATACACATGCTTGTAATATTAATATCGATCACAAAATAAAGCTGTAGTCCGTATTTTTTGATTAAAATAGTGTATAATTTAATTTAAAATGACATTTTTGCCTTGATGTACAATGCATATATAAAAAGGTTTTTATTTATTTGTGAGGAGTATTATATCAACGTCAGCCGTTGAAACTTGGAACGCACAGTTCCCAAGCTTCCGATGTTAAAAATCACTTTCTAAGTTGTTCCTTCACACTGTGAAATAAAAATGTCTCATAAGACTAAGTGTAGGCAATGAAAAGGATGAGAATAAAACTTTTCGAAAGAAATTAAACAACAAAATGTGTAATATATTGCTTTAAAATATCGTGCTCCTCATTCTATCCTATTTCTTTGCAATGTGATCTGTTGCGATTGATATCGCTTAGAAGAATTTTATGTCATCCCTTTGGTGTACTCCATTCACAGTTATTTGTGTTAGTACGACTTGCTGATACATAATTTCGTAAATATTAAGGATTGATGTGAACGTTATTTTTCTAGCGCAAGCCACCACCACTTTGGCTTTTATATGAGAGATGGATGATGCCAATACTTTCTGGAGATTCATTAGTAAGGTACGAAGAAAGAAACAAAGACTTTGCCTTTCCACTGGAAATAATTTATTTTTGCCGACTAGTTTCGCTACACTGTAGCATCACCTGGTCCAGATGATGCCGCATCGTAGTGAAACTAGTCGACAACAATAAATTCTATCCTGTACAAACGCAAAGTCTTTAATTCTTTTTTCGTGCTTTGGACTTCTTATCATTAATTTTAATGCAGAGCCTTGCAGGCTTGTTCTCTGGATAAATTAAACGTATCCAGATTTTATATCCGGCTGTAACTTCAAAGCAAAGTCATTATCTTATCACAATATCCAATTTAACTGTGAAAACCTGCAGGCGATTGGTTCATTGTTAGGGCATAATGAGTCCGCAATCTACTACGCACAAAAGCCTCTCATGTGCAATTCTTCTTCTACCGACGAGTAAGTGGTACCAACGATTTTTTCTTTCTACCTGTCAGTACTCCAAATGTGATTTAATGGTATTTTCTCACGATAGCAGGAATGATAACGATGTTTACATTCGTAAAAGCGTTTGATGATACTCCGGGATTCACTTAGAATTACCTCAATTTACTCTAGAGGGAACTTAAGCAATTTTATCCTTTTTATCAGATAACCTTAATGCTTCTACAACGCTGGTGCGACTCTAGGTAATAAGAATTAAATTAAAAGAAGGGCACAGTCGTATATTTTTGGAAAAATAGAATAAAAAAATAAAATTCCCACCCGAACGCCTACTGCACTGGTAACACCGAAATGGAATATTTTATTTATTTATATATACCCTGCAAGCCATCGGCAGGCTGGGTGGCAGAGGGTGAATGCTAACCAATATAATTTTACCGAACATAATCCTTCCACGGTTGAACAATTTTATTATGATTCCCTTTCGCTCGTGAAAACATTGACATCTTAAATCTATATTTTCTACAGTTAATCTCCCTAAATTTATCTAAATGATCCCTCCTACTGTAGTACGATGGAGGAAGTATTACATTTTCAACATCACTGCCAAAGAGATGCCCTTCCAGTTTATGCAAGAGCTTATCTCTAATTTAACCTTATCTCCATGAATGATTCCTGGCCTAGCTGCTCTTATACTTTGGACACGCTTCAAGCCTCACAAGTTTGCCATGACAACGTTTTACAAATATTGCTCCTCCACACTGCACGCGATTCAATTCGGCAATGAATCCAACTTCGTGAGGATCCCATATACTTGCAGCATATTCTAAATGAGGCCTAACCAACGACAAACAACATTTCACTTTGACCTGTTCATCATATTTACCAAGTAATCTTCAAATGAAACCTACTTTTTTGTTAGCTTGTTCACATCCTCCGCGCATGTGTTTCACCCAGGATAGATTGTGATTGAGGATAACGCCTAGGTATTCAATTGAGTTTACACATTCCATTTAGGCCTTCCTAATGCAGTAGGCTTTCGACAAGGAATTGCTCTTTTTCCAAAAATATATGACTACGCACTTTTTAAGTTTATTTCTAATTGCCAAGTGTCTCACCAGCATTGCATAGCATTAAGGTCATCTAGCAAAGCTGCTGTGTTCTCAGGATCACGGATATCACCATAAACCACCGCATAGTCGTCAAATAACCGCATATTACCAATATATTCTACTGTTTCAGGCTTCATATCGTGGAAACATTTATTATTCATAGTAAAAATCCTTTTTACTTTTCCACAGATTTTTATCATAAGGCTCAACGCATTTCATCTGATGATGCCGCAAGTCGTTAAACGCGTTGTACCTTTTAAGAAAAATCTCTCGAAAAGTACATTCTTTGTAGTAAAGGTATCTTATTAGTAACTACTGATATCAAAGTCGTTAATTTATAGTGGGAATAAAAGAGATGCAATGACACTTCCTTGGGGAACACCTGAATTAACCTAAACTGCATTTCAGTTAATTCCATCTGTCACTACTCTTTGAGCCCGACCAATCAAAAAGTCTTTAATCCAACACCGGATATTTTTTTCTATGCTATATGCTTCTAGCTTTGTAAGTAGGTTTTTATGAGGTACGTTGTCGAAGTCTTTCTGGAAATTAAGTAAAATGGCGTCCCCCGGAACAATGCTCGCTCCCGAAATAAGATTATCATCAGCACAAAGCGCCAGTGATGTCTCGTAGGAACTACATTTTCGGAAACCGTGCTGATTTTTCATTAATTACTTCTAATTTTCAAGGTGTCCCACGATCGAACTAGCAACTATATGTACCATAACTTTACACGAAATGGATGTGAGGGAAATAGGTCTGTAGTTGCTTGGTTCTTCTGTTACTTCGAGGAATGTTTAGACTCAATGAAATACCTAGGCGTTAACCTCACTCACGATCTCCCTTGCGTGAAGCACATATGGGGGCTATCTGGACAGGCTAACAAAAAATAGGATTTATTAGAAGGGTATTGGATGAATGTGATAAAAAAGTCGGAGAGAAAAGTTATCCGTCGCTTGTTAGGCCTCATTTAGAATATGACACTTGTGTATGGGATCCTCACGCAAATGGATTGATTGCAGAATTGATTCGCGTGCAGGTGGAGGAACTAGATTTGTAAAACGTTGTTATGGTAGACTTAGTAAGTACCGTGTCCAAAGTATACGAGCAACTAGGCTGGGAATTATTCATGGAGAGAAGGTTAAATTAGAGGTTAAAGCTCTTGCATAAATTGGAAGGGATTCTCTTTAGCAGTGATGCTGAAAATGTATTATTACTTCCATCTTACTACGACTGGAGATATCATGTTAGTAAATTTAGAGAGGTTAGTTGTAGAACAGATTGATGCTAGATTTCCTTTTTTCCACGACCGATCATAATAACATTGTCCGACCGCGGTTAGGTCATATTTGGGTAAAAATTAATCTAAAATAAATTAAATCTCTCTCCTATAAGGAGTAACTTATTCTCTATTAGCCCCCTTATTAATAATTAGTACATTCCTAAATTATCACGAAGGTATTTATATTTCAGGAGAAAGGAAAATTTCAACATAGAGTCTAGCGGTTTGTGTCTTAGCATGCAGTTGCCATAGACGAATGGATTAGAAATTAACTTCCTGGGGATGCCTCTGAAATTTTACTGACGTAAACCTTGTACCACATATACTAATCCAATTAAACTCAAAATATGGTATTAAATGAAATTATTATCTATTGAACCATATGGCCTATATATACATAATCATTTAGCATTGAATGACCTGAATGTTGGTAATTATTCAGCATTAAAACTCCTTTAAAATTAATATCGAGGAAAAAATGCATGTACACAAAACCTTATTTTATGGAAAAAATGCAGGTTCTATGTCAAATATCATGCTAGAAGACAGTTATAAATGCCCTCTATAACTTTGCTCAATGGAGAGCTTATCTTGGCCAAGTTTTTGCATAGGATCAAATTTGCTTTGTTGTTGGCGATGTTTTCTTCTTAGTAATATATTTCTAAATACTAAATAGCTTAATATTAACGTTAACAGGGGGTAACTATTGAGTTAATCCTTGAATTTATATGACTGAAGAAGGAAAGGACAATATAATTCCTAGGGAGGAAAGATGAATAGCTAGATACCAAATAACCGCTAGAATAAGAAAAGAGCAAAAATGCATTTTTCTTGTAAGAGACAAAATGCATTAATAATTGCTTGCATGTGAAAGTCGATGCAGTATTTTCTAACATGCCTGGAATGATTTGTTTCACGCCCAGCAAATTCTTCAATTGAATTTCATTCATTGCAAATCGAAAAAGAGTGTTCTAGTGTGTTGGCAGTTAAGGACACGTTTTCAATCATTCTTACTGCTTCGAGAAAAATATCCTGCCAACCGTGGGAATGGGATATTCTTGGGACCTTCTCGGGGACGTTGCGGTCGTATTCCCATACATACGAGTAGATAAAATACATGTCATTTTTGCGTCACTTGAAAATAAAATTCTTGATGAAGTGCGTAGTACAATTCAAATTGATGCAAAGGAATAATTACTCAAATAGTCTAGCTAGAGTATTCAGTTCCTAAAGAGTGAATAAACGCGCTTTGATTTAAATTAAGCACGTCACATCACACGGGGCACTCCTGGAACGTTCAGGTCCAAAGTAATGAAGGTGACAACCTTTTTATATAACTTCACCTGATTACATTGTGCTTGTAATTGGAATTCCACAAAATTTCAGATTAAATTTTAACAATGCAGGGGTTAAGCTTGCTTTTATTGTGATTTAGAATTTTGAGAAAGGCGTTATTATAAATCGGTCGGTGCTGGGATCAATTTCTTTTACTCTATTCACTGACTCGCCATAGACTGACTTATAATGAAAGAGAAACTTAATAAACATTTTCAGTCCACTAATGAACTTAATTTTACTGTACCCTCTAAAATTTTCTCTTAATTCTTCTCGTAATTTATGAATTTCATGTAATTACCGCGTCCTTCGCAATCGGCCCAGTAAACACGGAAAATAGATCTTTTTCAGTTTCCCATCGCGTTTTCACACTCCATCTAAAAAAGAATCATCCATATCCTCGTACTTATTAAATGTGTCCAACCCCTCAGTTTAGAGAATGATACTACCCATAAAATGCTGATAATAATACACTTCTTGCTAGAGATAACAAGTACGGGGATGATTCTCAGTCGAAGAGCGACTAGAAATATTTTTAAGACAAGAACCATAGAAAAAACTAAATGAGTTGTAATTATAAAAAAAGGACATCCGCATTAAAGGTTAGGGATAATTTGAAATTATACTGCAGAAAGAGAGTCTACATCCCAAGCAAATAAATCCAATCATTTCTTCGATGCATCACTCATATCCTATTGCACGCTCGCATGAAAGCAAATCCGCGTTTTGTTAAGTCTTTTTATTAACCCAAAAACCACTGGGAGTAATTTTATTAGGTTTATGGAGGGATATAATGGGGTGAAATTCAATTCAACTGAATGATGTTAAATTTTTTCTCGAATGCCCTTCGTCACTACCCGCAGACGGGGAGCAGTTCGTTGGCTCTGTGCCGTCGGTTCTCCCTCTTCCATTGGCAGCTGCGAGATAAATCAGTGCACAACTCCGTCCGTTGTCCATGGAGTAAAATGCTGCGTTGCCTGAGCATACGCGGCTAGCCCAGCGTTACCAAATCCACTCTGTCCATTGCATTCCCTTCCTATCTTACATCCAACCCTCGCGGATCCCAAAAGGATTCTAGCCTTCTTACATTGAGATATTCTCATTCCAATTAATAAAATTTATCTGAGATTTTATCAAAGGAATATGAGATAAAATTTGTGTAATTCATAAATTCATTAATATTTTCTAATAATATGTTTAACAAACGGAGATTTAATAGTCTTTTATTTCAGTGCTAAATATCCTTCTCACCATAGGGTAAATCTTTGACGTAGTTTAGATGTTTATCAACGTTCACAGTGGTACTGGCAAAGGTATTATAAATAATAATAATACAGGGTGAAACAGAATGGACTCCCTGATTTGACGGGTAATTTGTAAAAAAAAACCTACCAAGATAAATAAAAAAGATTTTTTTCCTGAAAATTACATCCAAATTTTTTTTCATTAGGTTTCGAAAATTATTTCATTCAGGTGTAAAGACCTTGGTGAGCGATGCACACTTTGAGTGGTTCAAAAATTTTTCGAACAGTATTCTTAACATTCTTGCGTTTTTCCAGTGATGACAACTGTAATTGCCTCCTTCAAACCTTCAAAGGTCCTTAGTTGAACTTTGTAAACCTCAGCTTTGACATATCATTATAGAAAAACTTCACATGGACTCAAATCCGGGGAGTGAGAGGGCAATGAAACATCCCCTCGTAAGGAAATAAGGCGGCCGGGAAATTCTTCTTGCAGGGTTAGGCGTGAACGACGAGCGGTATGAGCCGTGGAACAATCCTGCTGAAACCAAAAGACATTCGTGTCATCCTCTTCACCATAATCTTCCATTTTGGGGAGAAAAAGGTTCTCAAGCATCTCACAATGGTGCACAGAGTTCACAGTGACAGTTGAACCTCGAGATTCAAAGATGAAAGACCCAATAATTCCTATGAGGGCACAGCAAACCAAACTCTCACCTTGGGGCCATGAAGAGGTCTTGAATAAAGTTCGCCAAGAGCTGTCAGTCACCCAGTTACAAAACGTTTGCTTATTTACTGGCGCGTAGAGGTGAAAATGCGCTTAATTGCTACACCACGGCGCCCTATGCGTCGCCACTACACTATAATTGTGCTTAAAGGACGTTTCTACGGCAAAGCCTCGATGCTTATGAGGCCCTTACATGGTGACTACTAAAACTGGCATTATTTTCCTAGCTAACGCCACTACTCCCACTCCCCTAATTCACCTGTGCGCTCTTCAGTGATTTTTACAAACTAGAGAGTCTATTCTGCTTACCCCAATAGATTCACCCATATACTTGCAAGGTATCTTGTAGAAAAGAGCCAGCCGAAGAGCAAAACGTAGTTTGTGCATCTGTGCAGTCTGCCTCTTCCTCAGTAGTTGTTAAGGCGCCTGACTCTAATGGAGTGGAAATTCAAGTGCCAGTGTCTAGCTAAAGACACTACTGAGAAAGGCAAGCGTAAACTAGTTTAATCAGTTTCATATCACATTAAGTAAAAACATAAAGACAATTAAGTTATACGTTTCAAATGGAGCCTATTTTCATATCCAGGTAACGTGGTTGTTGACCAAAAGCTTAATTTTTGGTTAGAGGTTAGTGATACGATGGTGTGGATATGAAAGTAAAAAAATTAAAATGATGGATTTAAAAAATAACTTCGTACAAGGTTGATGTAGAATAAAAGTATTTCATAAAAATTCAGATGAGTCATTTCAATTGCATGAAGAAATTATTGATTGACCAACGACTGTTAAATACCATGATACAGAAGATATTTATGACTAAGCGAGGGGAAGGGAGGAATAGAATGGGCAATTTGACGGGGTGATGGGAGGTAAATAGCATGAAGATTTGAACAAAGGTTTATCTTAATTTTGTGTGATATGGTATTTGGATTTAAATAAAATACAAAGGAACTTGTTTTGAAAACTAGTACTATTTTCTTCTCACTGAAGTTAGTATTACAATTTTCCGCTAATTCTTATTCCTTTCGAATCATGCTTGAAGACTACACAGAAATAATTTGCTCTGTATTCCCCATTTTCTACCCTTCCCTTCCTCCACTTCTCCGCACGAACTCCGCCCGAACACATACTAATCTCCCAGGCTCACCACCACTCTCCCCTCTCCCCCTCGCCGCCCATACTGGACTCCCGTTCCCGTACTGGAGAGGCCTTTGTGCGACTTGATCGACGGGCTTCAAGGGAGCGGAACGGACGTGGAGAAGCGGGAGGGAAAAAAAGAAAAGAGCGCTGAGAGGAAGAGAGACAGAGAAAGTACGTTTCTCCTTCTCCGCTCCCCATAACGGACGCTCGCATAATTTGGCACCTAATGATCCTCGAATATATCTGGTTGTCCCATTCAGGCCGTTGGTTTACCGGCAATGCGGCAACGAACGGCACCCAAGAGTCGCGTGGAATTACTCGCTGTATGTGTTCCCAACTATAGTACTACTACAAACGGTTCACCTAACAACTTCTATCTCTTTCTCCTACCCAGCGTTTTCCTTCCCTCCACTCTCTCTCTCTTTCTCTCCAACCCTCCGCAGAACACTTCCAATTCATCCACAACCTTTACTCTATCCGCTCGTCTCGCCTCATGCTACGACTCTCTCCAACCATCAACGTTACCCACCAAACTCGTTCCACTACCTAAATGCAATTTTTCCCCGCCAATATGATTAGCAAAGGATTAAATCCTATTTGGTCTCAGGAGATGTAGAAAGCACCTAACCAACCGTGCATTCTGTATGCACTTGTAAAAGGAAGAGAAAAAAACAACAGCATGGGAGCGGAGAAAGAGCGCACGGACCTATCTTTCACTCGCTGGAGTTTTAGGTTTTTTTTCAGGTTTGGCTCGCTTCCCTCCCTTCCCTTTTTTGTCCATTTTTTCTTTATTTATTTTTTCATTCACTGCGACCAGGTGAATTAGCATAACAGCCAGGAGCGGAGTTAAGTCGTCCCCAAGATATTTCTACGTTTTACTTTCTTTCTCTAGTGTTTTTTTTCCTTCACTCCTATTGCGCCTCCTCTTACGACCCACGTGCTGGGAACTGGCGCCACGGTGCACCACTGGAACGCAACACAACAGTCGACCAAAGCGGATCTCCAAAGACCGGGAGAGCGTTGGGTGAGCGACGTCGTCATCCATTCACTATTATGGGAATTTAATAACTTTTAACGAATACTTCCCCCTCCATCATCCTGTTAGCTTTAATTATTTATGCTGATGATGTATTGCAGTCATGATTTCGTCTGGTATCCCACAAAACGAGTTCAAATGCATTTGTTCTCTTCCGTCTTTTTCGAACCAATGTGGCAACCCTCTTTATTCCTGAGGGGTTTATAAAAATATAAGGATAAATGTGGCGGATTTTATCATTTGGTTAATCATGAGCTAGACGCTGTGTTTTAAGCAACTAAGAACTGCATTTAAACCCTTTTTAGAGCTACTGCAATATGAATACCGATGGTGCAATTTCGTCATATCTCACCACTTACATGATACTATCCTTATCGAAAAACAATATGTATTTAAAGACCAGAACAATGTTTCTACGAAATTAATTCATTTCATTGCATTAATGATACCGTTATAAAAAATAAATGGATGATTTTAAAAATCGAAATTGAATCGAATCACTGAAATTAAAATACTTTTAACTCGATACTATTAAAGAAAAATAAAAAAATATTGGTATTGTTAAACTGCGACTGAAAACATGTAAATATTAAATTCGCAATAGTGGATCTTTCAACAGAAGATGAAAAATATAAAGTAACGATTAAATCATTGATTCATAAAAATGGCCTATGTTGATAAGAATGTTTAGAGTGAGGGTAAAGAAAGAACATGTGCAGAAGGGATAAGGTCCTTAGTTTATTGGCAACCTACTCTTGATTCACAGGATGGTGCTAATAATAAGAATAAACAAGTAAAATAAATTTGCCCGCTTTGGGTAAAATAAAATCAATATTATCACAAATCTGAATTACAGCATTCCAGACATTTATACTCATGTCAACTATGAGTTTTTCGAATGCGTACAGATATCCTTATGCCTGTTATACATATATAAGATAAGAAGATAAGGAGACCACAGTAAAGAAAAAGGTTACGCGCAGACTACGTTAGGCTATTACGTAAAATATATCAAATCTAACATTTAATCCCATAGAGAAGTAAAAGTAGATCCCTGTTCGTCTAATTTGAATAATAACATATATTGTTTTTTTCGCTGTGAACTTTAATAGCTTACTACTTAAAGTCGTCCTCGGAAGTCGATAGACTTTGAGTGCAATGTGAGAGTAATTTTGGAAAAGGTATTATTAGAATTTTGTTACACTAGCGCTTTCATTTAGACTCGTAAATGCACACAAAAATGACTTATTGTTTTAGCGACGATTTATTCAAGAGAAAAGTACCACATAAAAAATATGCAGTTCGTCAATTAAAAAATACCTGGTAAATTTTCTATTTTTGTTGTAATTCTTCAAATATTTCCACTTTTACGAAATGTCATCGATAGTAAAATTGTATTAATTTTAATTTAAACAATAATATGAAAACGCTGAAACCATTGGTTCCGGCGATTTTATTTTAATAAAAAATACTACTCGTGTTACTGATAATAGTTCGAAAACTTGAGATTCTGCGAAGTATTACAATAAATATGTGTGATAAAAATCAAGTATTTTTCTATCAAAATAAATAATTTCTACCATTTTACAACGACTACAGCTTATTTGTCAAAAAAATTTGCATTTTATAAACATTGATAGAGTTTAAGTATACTTGTTCTGCGTAATTTTGGACCATCCCATTTCAAAATTAAAAGTTACGTCAGTTCCTGTAAAGGCAGCAAAAAGGGGATTAATAAACTTTTTGACCTCATGTATCTATAATATTTGATGCATCTGGATTGAAATGCAATCAAAAAATCAATTTCTGATTGTTTTCTGATTTATCCCAAAATAGCAGACGCCATTACCGAAATATTTTTCCTCCTATTTTTCTAGCTGCTGTCAAATCATGGGACAATTTAGACAAATAGCAATAAAATAGTTCATTAAAGATATAAATTTACGCATTACTTAATTAAATTTAATTCATTTTACTATGGCAAAACTACGGAAAGCTTCCATTCAAGAGGCTCTTTCAGATTTTTATTTTACTGGAATTCTAATTTGCATGCCCTCGTAATCCGACCACTTCATAAATAAGCACCCTTCAAATGCGACACACATTTCGAGGGAAGGAAAAATTCCTAAATCAGGGATAAACTAATTTCTTCCTGACGGTTTTCTCTTACCCCATCTCCTATCCATCTCTCTCTGCAGACACTCCCGTGTGAAGGAATCCACGGTTCCCACATAAATCCGCGCCCTCTCTTAACTCTTGAATGGCGAGGTGGCGGTTGTACATCCCCCTCGGAGGGACAGCACTGTGCGTCGCGGCACGAGGGCCGCCCCCGCCCTGACCGCCGCCGGACAACTCCCGACTCCTCGTTCCATTTCTCCCTCTCACTCACTCACCCGCTCTACACTCCTTTCATATCTTCCTCTTGGGAAGGCAGTAAAGGACGTTTGAAAAGAGGAGAAAAAGTTAGCAGCGGCGGCGTTCGCCACGCCGTCGCTGCAAAAAGGTTGAAATCCCTTCGTGACCTTCTTATTTCCCGGCCGTACTTCCCGGGTTCTCTTCACCCACTTCCCTCACCCCTGCCCCAACTATCTCACTCCTCCGCCCTCTTTCCCCTCCGTCCATCCACCCCGCCCCAGAAATACTTGGACGGGCGGAAGGGAGCTTGGGGTTGGTGCGGAGGGATGGAAGAAGCACCGGGGTGGGGTCAGACGGCTCCCTTGGAGAACTTTCGCATTTGCCCTTATGGGGATACGTACCCCCTGAGAGGCGGGATTTGTTTGGCGGTGGGTTGGGGAGAATGGGACGGAGAGGGGTGAATGAGGGGGTGGGAGTGGGTGAGCCCTTCTCTCTTTCAAATTAATGGAGCCCCTTATGAGAAGGGCTTTCCATATAAGCGCCTTAGCTTTGGCCACCCGCAAAACGCTCCTCCCTCCTCTCTCCCTACGGTCTCAGCCGCCGCCACCCTTCCCCTATCACAATTTCTTTCCCCCGTCCGCCCCCTCTGCCCGTCCCTCTTCTAACTCCCCCTTCCGTTTCGCATCCCCGGCGGCCTGCGTTAAAATTAACATGTGGCCAACTTTATTGGATTCAAAATCTTTCTCCGCTGAGTTATGGTCGTCGGTGCAGGTCTTAGAGGAATTATTTCAAACGGAGTTTTTAATTAGGACTCTTTCTACGCTCTTTACCGGGAGAAATCTTCTTCAACCGCCGCCAAGTCAATGTGAATATACCGGACAGTTAATGGAGTGGGCAGGGAGGTCTTTTTTTTAAGTGTTCTAAGCTCATTTACGGAAATACCCTGTTTCGTCATGGGATGTTTTCTATTTATTAACTGTCGTCAAATTAATAAAGGTTTATCACGGCCAACGCTGACAATTTTACTCTTTTTACACTTTCTAGCTATATGAGACTATTCGAATCTTTAAACGTGAAACTTCATCGCAAATAATAGTAAAAACACCTCATCTTCCCTAGAAAGAGTTCCAAATTTAGGTCATCAACAGATAAAGAGTTACCGAATGTAAGTGAAAAGTTCTTTTAACAAACGGGAGTAAAATAGTATTTGCCCTATTTATGCCGTTAAAATGAATCTACTGTTCAAAATGTGTCATAGATGGTGAGTACTCTACTAGTTCTGTTGTAGTTTAAATTCTTATTGAACACAAAACTAAATAATTAATCGAACACCTGCAGAAACATATCTAAAAATACACACAGTTCCATTTTTCCTTCATTTCACGTACAGTGAGCGTTCCGAAAGTAATACAATTATTTTTTAAGTACCTTGTTGAACGGATTTGAGAAAATATTAAAAATTCTTCAAATTACTATTCTGGGGCCTCTAGGCATTTGTCTAGCGGCACTGCCATTACCGGTACGCACCCTGAAAGGCGTCTTCGGGCACCTCTCGCAAGGTTTTCTTCAAGGCTGATTGGATCTCTTTTATGGAAAAAAACGGGTTCCTTTCAGGAATGCCTTAATCCGAGGGAGCAAAAACAAGTCTGCTATGGTGACGTCAGGACTTAAGGGGGGGGGGGGGGCGGTTCAGCGTTGGCAACTGGTGTTTGGCCAGGAACTCGCAAACTCGTAGCGCGTTGTGGCAAGGCGCGTTGTCGTGATGGAGTTGCCAGGAAGCGGATGTCTTTTTTCGTCCTAATGACCTTTTTTCGGAGTTTTTCCAGCATATCTACGCAGTAGGCAGCGTTAATTTTCTGTTATTGCGGAACAAACTCCTTAAAAACCACTTCTTTACTGTAGAAGACAATGAGCATTGTTTTCACTTTTGATTGACTCATTCTCGCCTTTTTGGGCTAGAAAGACTGAACGGTGTGCCACTCAGGGCTTAGGCGTTTTTTTTCCGGGTCGTATTAAAAACTCCAGGTTACATCACCTGCGATGACGTTGTCCAACGGATCAGGTTCATTTTCAATACGTTGCAAAGTTTCAGTTGAAAATTCCGCTCGATGTGTGTGTGTGTATATATATATATATATATATATATATATATATATATATATATATATATATATATATATATATATATGATCATCTTCTGTCTGCTCCAGTTTTCTCTCTCGTACTGAAATGATTTACCTGGTCATTATACTTATTTCTTATATTAATACCTTGCGAACAGATAGCTGGTTATTATGCCATAAATATTCAATTTTCATTATGTTGACGCTGAATATTATGGAAAGTAAAGAATGGGAAATTTTGCATCTGAAGTATATGCCTGGACCCTTTACAGCTTTTACAAGAAATGACGTTAAAAATATGATTGTAAACCACTGTTTATCAAGACTATATCATATTGAACTAAATTCAAATTACTCTTTTTATTGCAAACTTTTATTTTATTTTTTCTATTGTTGTTTGAGAGATAACATATTTCATACAGTGGAAACAAAGGTATCAATATTAAGAGTACCAATAAAGGAAAAATGTTAAAGGGAGGAAGTGATTTAATCAAAGTAATAACATTTTTGCCTGATAAAACATCATCCTTACTCCAGTGTAGCCAAAACATAACTGGAAGAATGCTTAAGGTGTGTCAACTATAAGTTGTAGTGAAAATAATCTGGCCCATATTCCTCAGTTTCAAAATAAATCAATTTACCTGGTAAAATTAGGCAATTAGCTGTTTACCTTAGGCGATAAATTATGGAGAATTCCATTTCAGAATGACATGGCCAAATTCAACGTATTCCATCCGCCTCTTTTTTCACAGTCGTCTCTTTCGGTTGATTCTAATCAAACTAAAAATGATACATTCGAAATGAATATAGCCGCGCATCAGCGATGAATAACAAAAATATACAAAATTTTTCAATAAGTAATGCTCAAAAATGTTATTTATTGCATAGCCTTCTAAGCTACACATGGAGTTCACCTTTCCTGAATAAGAAGAGGGGGGGAGTGTGACTCTTTCAGGTATTTGTAAACACCTATAAAAAATATTTATATCAGTCCATGTCGTAAAATGTTTCAAGGGTTGGCAAAAAACGCCCTACTCGCAGGACTACCTAAAAAAAAGAGGAAAAGAAAAAAATGCACAAACGCTCCACACATCGAGTTTTGACGAAAACACATCTAAACTCGCTCCGGCACTTGTCCTCCACCTCTGTCCTTCCCCTTGATGTGCATGAAAGATACATTTTTAATTCCTATATTTCCCTTGGTTTCCATTTTTTTCCTTTTCAAATTAGTGATAACAGAGGAATGTTGGGATATGTTGACAAATGTATATTTTAATTGGGTAAACCTTCGTACATGTATATTTAATGCATTTTCTGTGACAAGGAAATGAGTCCTGGGAGGGTTAGGGGGGAAAATTATGAACGTCGGTCGGATCCAGCCACGGAAGATCATCAGGACTCTAGACAAGCTGTCGCGGGGCCATTTTCACTTGTTTACAAATGTGGGCGGTTCGCACCAAAATGAGAATTCATAGGCAATAGCGCTGGTAAGTATTTCAAGACTAGAATGTAGAAAACAATATTTTAAATTAGCAATAACAGCAACAAGATACAGGTACTCGCCGTACATAGCTACGCTCCATATCAAAATTTTTACTAGTCTTTTCTTAACATCCTTACTCAACGTCCCCGTCATCAACTCCCTCCTCCTTGTGAAAGCCTCTTCGCCTAGCGCAATTCTTCTCCTTACCTCCCTACTACTTTGACCGTGTTGGTCCAAAACACTGCTGAGATACGTACCTCCTGGTTGTGTTCTATATTCCTCTCGATTAATAAGCAATGGCATCACGCGTACCTCTCCCCTTTCTGAACCCAACCTGATCATCCCCTAAGTAATCATTTGCCCTACTCTCTATCCTTTTGTTTATGATCCTAAGAACAACTCTAGCTGCGTGGGATATCTAACTTATTGTCCTATAGTCCTCGCATGATGTAGCCTTTACCTTTTTCGGAATAGGAACTAAAACTGATCTCACAAAGTCTTTCGGCCAGATCCCTTCCTCATAAATACTACGGATCAGCCCATATAGCCTCTTCCTCCCACATTTTCCTAAGCATTTTAAAAGTTCCGCGGGAATACTATCCACCCACACGGCCTTATTTAGTTTCATCTCCCTTAATGTCCTTCCTATTTCATCGTCTTGTATGCCTGGACCTAAGCTATCTTCCTCTACGTCATATTCTTTTTCAATGTCTAACTTTGTTGGTCTGAGTTCTTTACTATACAGTTCTTCAATATACTCCTTCCAATTCTCTTGGATCTTTCCTGCGTCAACTATTACCTTACCCGCCTTATCTCTAACTGCTATCGTTGATCTCCCTTTCTTACTTCCCGATAACGATTTAACTTTGCTGTGCAGCGCAGCGATTTCACCCTTCCTCTGCAGACTTTCCATATACTCGTAGTGCGTCTTCCACCGTGCTTCTATTGCTTTATTTGTTGCCCGTCTCAATTTAGTGTTCAATTCTTTAAATTTCAATTTGCCTAATTTTTTATTTACATTCTTCCATTTTCGTCACTCATCCATCTTTATAATCATCTCATCCGTGATGCATGGTTTCCTAGTCCTTTTAGCGTTAACGGTTCCAATAGTGTCTTTGGCGGTTTAAGACAACCCTCTCTTGAAACTTTTCCATTTTTCTTCGATAGTTTTTAGCTCTTTACCATCGTCCATGATTTTCTCTACCGCCTGTTTGTATTCCTTCCTTAGAAACCATTTAGTGCTTCTACATTCCATTTTCTAACTCGCCGCCCCTGCCTTATCTTTTTGAAACGTACGCTACATTTCATAACAACGAAATTGTGGTCTGAGTCCGCATCCGCTCCCGGGAAGCTGTGGGAATTTATCACGCTGTTCTTAAACATTTGTCTAACCAGGATATAATCTAGCTGATACATTTCCGAGCCACCTGGCATTTTCCATGTATACCTGCGTCTTTATTGGTGTCTTAACCAAGTGTTGGTGATGACTAGCAACTGTCTCCTGCAGAACTCAACTGCTTGCTCCCCGGGGTATTCCTCGTGCCTAAACCGTAGTCCCCCACCTCATCACCATCTCTTCCTTCGCCTACCGTCGCATTCCAATCCCCCATCACTATCAAATGTTTCCCTGCAGGAACACATGCAATCATGTCCTCTAACTGATCGTATATCCTATCGACCTCTTCTTCCTTATGGTTGCTCGGTGGCATGTATACCTGAATAATAACTAAGTTCGTCGGTTCTGCTTTTATCTCCACTGGTAGTATTCTATCCGTTACCTGCTCTATGTTAACTACGCTTCTTCCTACCTCTTCATTTAATACTATGGCAACCCCTCGTTGGCTCTCGTCCCCGCCGCTGCATATTATTCTATACTTATCACTCCAGTAATCCCCGCTATCCTTCCATCTCACCTCGCATCAATCTAAAATATCTATATTTCCCCTTTCCCTCTCTCGCTTAATATTTTCCAATTTCCCTGTCATCATTATCCTGACATTTCACGTTCCTATTTTAAATAATATGGTATTCTTCTCCTGCATCTTCTGTTCTGCTGCTGCTGGTTTTCCCTTGCAAGGGTTTCGTGGGAGGACGAGCGCGGAAGCCTTGCCTCCCTCGCTGCCGGGCACGACACCCGCTCGATTGGGCTGAGCCCCGTATTTGCCAGGACTAAAAATCTCTGTTTTGTCCATCATATAAATATTGGGAATCATAATTGAGGTGTTTTCCCGTTGCCTTTCTCAATAGTGTTTTTTACGTGACAGCATGACTTACTGGCCGCCCCACTTGGGTCAGACGCAATTTTAGCCGCCTTACTGAGGAACAGACGCTGCTTGGACTACCTTTCGTCTGGCTCCTAACCTTCGACCTATCTGGCATGGTTGACCGTACCAGGAGCAATTATCATACTCCCACCAGCGCAGCTCTACATCTACATCTACATCATTACCCTGCAAGTCACCAAAAAGGTGTGAGGGAGGGGGTGCAGCGCCAGGAGGAAAGGGTAAAGGAAGAGGGGATTATGGTTTTTCAAATGGATGAGGAAGGTCAGGGGAACCTGCAAAATATTATGTATAAATATAATCGTATAACCATGCGCAGTCGCTACCTTGTAGGTTAATACTTATCATGTCGAGCCGGCTCTAGAGGGATTTCGATTACAAGCATTCTGGTCTCTTATTGTTCTTGGAAAAAATGACCATTTAAACCTGTCTGTCTTGCGGTCAATCTCTTATATCTTATATTCGTGATCCCTCCGTCCGTAATAGTTTGGGTCCAGATTATGTTCTTGATGTCATCGGAAAAAGACGCATCTTTAAATGATTTTTATAAGCTTAATCTATATTGTAAACGCCGCTGTGTAAGGGAATCCCAGCCTAATTTTTCTAGGAAAGTAGTCACGCTGCTTCGTTGGTCATAACCATTTTTGACAAATCTAGCCCCCATCCACTGAACTCGATTTAATTCCGAAATCAAATTTATCTCTTTAGGATCCCATATACTGGCAGCATACTCTAGGTGGGGCCTGACTAGGGCAAGAAAACATCGTTCCTTCACTTTTTCGTCACATTTACCCAGCACTGTTTTTACAAATCCCAATATTTTATTAGCACGACCGCAATTTCCCGTATGTGCTTTTCCCAGGACAGATCGTGAGTAATTGTTACACCCAAGTATTTAAAGGAATCTACCCTCGCGATTTCTGTTTGTTTCACTTTGTAACTAAATGGGAGGGCATTACTTCTTTCCCAAAAATGTATTTCTACGCATTTTTTCAAATTTAATTCCAATTGCTATGTATCGAACCAAGTCTGGATTGCATTTAGGTCGTTAGCAAACGTAGCTATAGCTTTAGGGGTCATGGGAACGTATAAGCCACAATACCACGTCAAGGTTGTAATCCATCTAACGGGATGCTATATCTGTGTGTAAGCAGTATATAAATAATAGTCGCTTCTTGTTGATCAGATTCTCTCTTTGGTTTGGTTTCCTTAGGTTAATTTGTCACATTGAATGCCGCATTAAATATATCAGATTTGGTTTATATTTTATAGAAGGCGTCTTTGGGGTCTGTACAAAAGTTCCAAACAGACAATCTCGTCTACGTAAAACATGTCCACTATAAACATCTTTCCCTTATTCAATGTATTTCTGAGCTATTTTACAAATATTATGTTGACATACAAATGAGTTTTCATTGAATTTATACTAGTTTAAGTTTTATCTATAAAGTTGAAAAAGACTCGGAAATCCATACGAATAAACAGTGGAGTAAAAGTTAACGTATGTTAGTTTCTCTAATGACGGGAATACAATAAATATGACTCAATGCTGACGTGACGTCATTTTACAAAACTTATTTTTAATATCCTTGATTTATATGTTGCCTATGGTGTAGGTGAAAGAACTGAGATGGGTGCAACGAATTTTCCAAATATTTAAAAGATAGTGAAGAAAATGTTGAAATTTTAAAGTGAATGCTCAATAAGAGCGACCAACGTGGGCTACCTTTTTTTAAGGTTTCAATTGAAGCTAGCACCTTTGTCGATTGGATGAAATCAGGGAAAAAATTTCCTATTGCTTCATCGCACCTTATGCTTTTATGGCTTGCACGATACCTATGGTTTCATAATTCCGCGGATTCACCCACAGAAATGTGCCACTAGCAAAGAAGGTAAGGGGAAATCGCCGAGCGGGGATGGAAAGTGGCATAGGAGAAAAAGTCGTGCAATGGAGTGAGGGGAGAGAAAATAAAGGAAAGGGGTTGGTAATCGACGCTGGCAGTGTCCGGAAACCCGTAGTGATGATTCCTGATGCAGTCACCACGCGGTCTGAATGTTTGAAGAGGCGCGGGAGGGAGGAATATTTGTGTGGGAATGTTACGAGGGTTGGGGCGAGTCGAGGAAAGGCTGGCGGGAAATTGAAGGGAGAGTAGTGTGGGCGTAATAGTAGTGTAGTCGTCATGGTTGTAGTCATAGAGACGTGGGGGAAGCCAGGAGACAAGTTTCGGAAGGGTGTGAAATGGTTTCCGCTAGGCTTGCGAAGGGGAAGGAGGGAATGGTGAGAGTACGGAGGGGGGTTTACGGAGATTGCCTTTCCCTCTTCGGTCGAAGGAACCAACGACCATTGCAGGGTAGGCAACTTCAGCGTGTGACGTATTTAGGAAACGGCGCGGGGGAGCAGAAGACCTGGTCCATCCGTCCATATAAAAGAACGAAAGGCTACACGTACGGACGATGCTGCTTCCCTGCAGCGCTCCCTCTCGAAACATGCCGCAAATATTCGACCAACCGCGGAGGGCTTACGAGGGAGGGGACAGCAGCAGGAGGAGGAGGGTGATCGGTTCTTTTATTTTTGATCGCGTCCCCCTTTCTCCATATCACCCCCCACTTGTTCCCTCTCATCCTCCCCCAATCTCCCCAGCCTTTATGGTGGCGGATCGTACTGCATCCTGGAGGACAACTCTTCATCCTTGGACGCGATCGCGGTGTAGAACATGCATGTATAAACCTCCGCCCCGATCATTCGAGAAAAGCTGATTCGGCTCGCCCCTGACCATGGCCCGTGTGAATATTTCCGGCACTGATTCGTTATTCTGTCATCCCATGAGGTGTGGTGGGGTAGAGGGTTATCCGCAAGTTGTCAATAATATCTGTGCGCGGAATTTATCTCCTTGCCATTTCGTTGCATTATTGACGGCTGGTCGGTCCTCTACATGGCTGCATCCAGGTGGAGAAAATGTGGACACAAAATGTCCGGCAGTGACTTTCGTCAGGCACACACGGAAGATGCGTTCACCTAAGATGCAGGTTATCCTATTATTTCATTAGTTTCCTCCACTTTTTCATCGATAACGTCGTACGTGTTTTATCAGGTGACATGCAGACACGGTAGACGTCATAGAACTGCTGCATTTCCAAGACACTTAAAAACAGATTACAATTTGCTAAACAGTATTTGGAACCATATAATAATCTTAAGCATTATTCGGTATGGTACATGACCTTACCTTCAAGTAAACTACCAAATCAGTGCTACACACCACCTCAATTTTTTCATATGATTACACTAACAATTACCCAAATTCGTGCCCTGTCTTCCTGAAAAATATTAAATATTCTGTAATAAAAGTGCTATGGATTTTAAGCTGCTAAAAGTACTTTTTTCGTTAACTGCTACTGCGATTGTAGGAGATATTTATTGATTATTTTATACAAATATATTTGCACACACAAACACACACACACACACACACATATATATATGATTTCGTCGACGTAACAAGGACGGGTCGATTAATAAATTGGATAGCAATAAACAATATAGAAACACAAAAAGATCACTCATCATCATTTCGACGATATCTCACTTGATCATTTCGACGGCATTCTGCTCTGTCTTCATCGGAAGATAAAGATGAGTCATTACTTCTGTTTCTTCCGATGAAGACGGAGCGGAATTCCGTCGAAATTATCGATAAATAACGTGTGAGTGATCTTTTTATGTGGTTCTATATTGTTTGTTGCTGTCCAATTATATATATATATATATATATATATATATATATATATATATATATATATATATATATATATATATATATATATATATATATATATACACACACACACAAATATATATATGTATATATATATAAAACTTTTTGAAAGTCTCACGGACGTGAATAATAATGTATAGTACTAGTGGACACAGACTAAAATACAGAAACACACAAAAAAGAGACTCACTATTTTTCGAATTTTCGGTGGTCGTGGCCACCTCTATCAAGGAAGAGAGGGACAGAACTGAAGAGAATACGAGGGCTGGAGTGATGGATGAAGGGGAAAGGTGGGGAGAGAATTCGGAAGGGAAGAGTTTGGACGGGCAGCTTTAGAAGGGTGGGGAAAATGTAGAAGGTGATGGGGGTGGAGGGGGGATGACAATATGTTTGAAGCAGGGTATTTAATGCCTAATATTGATTTCTGGCCAATTCCAGCACTCCAAGGGCCAGATGAAGGATTGCTCTAATTTTCTGAGTTTCAGTGGAGGATGAAAGGGTGGGAGGGATCCCGGGAGGGAGGGCTCAGGCTTTAGTTTAGTTAGGGGGTTGACATTTAGTCTATGCCACGAAGGTTTTTTTAGAAAGATCTGGTGGATATGAATTGTTGCGCACATTTGATACTCGAAAAGGTACAAACAAGATTGAAATCCACTGTATGGTAAAAACAGAATGTCCTAATCAATGAAAGTATATATATGCATAGCGTCGTTTTTCCGACAATTTTGAAAAACTTATTTTGGCCATTTTTGGGTATGCCGTTTCTATTCTTAGTCTTCAAAAATATTTAATTTAACAATTGACTTTGAGGAATGTGTATTTCATCAGTGACGAATTTATTTTTTTTTTGGAAGTGAATCCTGGCAGCTATGAAAGGTGACAACTGGATTCATCTTGGCATCGAAAGAGGCAAAGGCCTCCACAGTCGCCATCACATGAAATCATTGCAAAGCGCATGCGATTAGAGATGTACTTATATACGCGTTAGAAAGGTCATTGTAAAGATAAATGAAATAAAAATTGGCACTAGGTATAGATAAAATTCTTGTAAAACTGCCTAAGGGTTAAAGAAAGCGAATGAACTTTTATTTGACATCTCATTCATAGACTTTGTGAAGATAACTTTGGCAGCAAGAAATCGTTAGATGAGTGTTTAGTTTTAATGCAAAAATTAGAATGGTAAATCTTTAGAAAAATAAGTTTGATTCCACAAGAAAACTAAGATGGTACTCAATAAGAGGATGGGTTGAAGGGTTAAGATGTACTTAGCGCATAATGTGTTTTGATTGAGGAAGATTCAGAAGTAGAACTGTCAGTGATGAGATCAATGATAGAATGGAACTGAATTTAAAATTTGAACTTCTTTCTTTCATGCATGTTGATAAGTTTATATGTAGAGTAAGTTAAGTAAAATTATTTGTCATATTGGTGGATGTAGGAATAGAATGGAAAAAAGGCGACTTACCCGTACCATGTAAATATTTCATATTGCTCAGGTGCTTGCGGCACATGGAGACACGAGATTAAAAGGGCTAGGCAGAAGAGGGAGAAAGGGATGGCTACTATTAGCTTTTAATTTAAATATATATGCCTATGCAACAGTAAAATACAAATGTGAAATGGCATGAGGCACGACCCGGTGGGTATTCATTAAATAAGTCACGTTTGCCGATGATCAAGCTTTATTTAGCCAGTCAGCCAAAGGGATATAATAATTGACTTCTTAGTGTGTAAGAAAATTAGAGCATAAAGCAGAGAATGTGATTCAATGTAAACAAAATAAGGTTTTGAGATTCTCGAGAAGATCAACACTCAGTTAAACGTTAAAATTGGTGGAAAAACACTAGAGCAAGTGGGACATTTTACCAATCTTGGAAGTTTTTTACACCAAGAAGGTCAAAGTAGTAAGGACATCTGAAGTGAAATTGCGTTAGGTAAAGTCTCTTTTACAAGGAGGATGTAGTTGTTGACAAGGACGTTGAGTAAAGATGTTAAGGAAATATTAGGGAGAACTTTGATATGACGTTTGATTTTGAACAGCACGTAAACATGATATTTGAAACAAGATGATAGACGCAGTTTGGAGACCTTTGAAATTTGTTTTAGGTAAGAGTCAAGCGGATGGAAGTGAAAACCAACAAAACACTTCTAGACATGGTGGCGGGATGGATATGGTGTTTTGGAAGTGGTTCAAAGAAGGCAGGAAAAGTTGATACAGTGTATTTTATTTGGCAAGCGAGGTAGAGGAAGGATAATGATAGACACATTGGCCAACGTGTGGAAGATAGAAGGAAACATATCTATTGGCAATATCCTTTGCAAACCTAACTGCGCCCTTAAACGTGGCAATATCCTTCCTTATCCTAAACCTAACTGCGCTCCTATACTTACGGGTAGATTCATGGTAGAATATCAGTAAATATCTACGTCTTTTTTCAATATCTTAATCTTTTTTCTATGTAAGGAACTAATATGTCCTTCAGAATAGGAGCACCCTGATCCAATCCAGTTTAATGCCATTATTTGATTCTATTGAATGATTTATTTGAATTCACGAAATTAATGCTTTTATTTTTTCATTGTGTATGCCTAATGGTCTCGTTAAATTGATTGATAGGTGAATTGGCATTTGGGCCGAATCTTTCCATTATAAATTTACGTGACAGAATTTTGTAGCATATAACATGTTTATTAGTAATGCATGTAATAATTCGCCATATATTCACTAATCGCCATTTATTAAACCATTTGGTAGTTAATTAATAGTAAAGATTGGGTTCAAGTAGTATTTTGTGCCATGAACCTTATGTGCAGTAATTTGAATTCTGGAACTTGGAGGAGGACATAGGAAATATCCTGCTTCGTATTAATAATTTTTTTACCACAGGCCCAAAATATATGTCTCTATCGTAAGTCATTTATTTATCTACGTGACACTACATTTTTAGGGTTCTTTGATTTGTATACCAGCAGGAATAGAAGTACCACGGAAAAGATTCCCCTTATTAATGTTTGATTGATTATTAATAATTTTGAAACACAAAATATGATAAAATGAATATCACCCGTTTGAAATGCTAAGCTTTTAAAGGCTTCATTTACTTTATTTACATGGGTTTGTATAAAAAAGGTATATTTTGGCGTTTTTTTTTCAATATTAACCAGCGGACTGGTTCTAAAAAGCAAACATGAAAATTAAAAAAAAAATAAATATTGCTTCCCAAACTTGATTCTTATTTATTTTGAAACGTATATTAATATAAAATACGCGGATACGAAACTTTCCGTGACACTGACTCAAGTTGTAAGTTTTTCCCCAAAATGTCCTGAAAACAAAGAGTATTTCGGTAAATGAAGGCATCACGAGTGAAGCACATACTTAGAGCATTTCTATACACGATTACCGAATGTCAAGCCCAATTCCTGCATCCTTTTCCTCACCGACTTCATCCATGGAAAAAGATAGGCCATTCCTCCCTTTCAGTCAGGCGCGTGCTTCGGGATCGGGGATGGCAGAGGAAGGGAAAGCAGCCTTTAACTGTTTTCCGTCATCCCTTCGAGCGCGCGCCCCCAATCGCCACAGATGTTTGGGTATTCACGAACGTGATGCCTCCCATGTCCCTTTTCCACCCCCTCCTGCCCATCCTTTCTTCCTCGACCATGCCCCAGCCTACAATTCCCACACACTCTCTCCAACCGTCTCCACTCACTCATCCCTATTCCTTTGCAACTCGTCTCGGCTTTTCCGTCCATCCGTCCGCTCCACGGTTCGTGATCGGAAGCGGCGAAATGCTTTTCGGCGAGATGGCGTAAGTAAGCGGACAGGGGAAAGGGTGGGTAAAAGGGAGGTGCAGGAAAGGTGGGAGAAAAAGTAGGTGAGGGAGTTAGAGGATTTAAGGAAGGGCCGGGGCTGGAGAGCTGGCTGAGGATTGAAGGAGAGGGGGGCGAGGGGACGTGAAGAGGTTTGGAGCAAGGGGGAAGTGAAACGGCGGAAAAGCTTTCGCTCGCATTTCCTGCAACGATATCAAGTGCGCCTGAATGGGAGATCGGGATGCGACGATAAAATCACCGAGATTTAGTGTTCGAGACATTTCAACCGCAATAAAATGATGTAGCCATTCGGGGAGGGGGCAGGATCCTATGTTCGTTTCGACCGTTAAAAATGGTTATCGGATTTCGCGAACTGAGTGTAGAGTAAAAGTACAAATAGTCGAGATTTTAATCAGATGAAAAAGAATAGAAGGCAGGAGGATGGAGGAGAAAATGTGCGCTGGAGTTAATTTTTGCAGCGCGAAAAAGTGAAATTATTTTTTCCCTAAAATGAAATCGAAAATAAACATTCGCTCTAAGTGAGACTCTGGAGAAATGGAAGAAATTATGTACCATGCAATAAATATAAGAATAAGCAAACTTCAAAAACATTTGAGGAAAAATGATCTCAAGACCTCCGCATGCAATGCTTCTACTTAAATATACAAAAACCTCTGAAAATAAATACCTAATTCTACGAGATAAGTGAAAATGAAAACTCTACAGAAAAGTACGCAATGGCCTTTTTTGGTACTAATTCGTTCCATTCATGAAAATAGTAATCATTCCATCAAATACCATAATTACAGCGCCATGGTTTCTTTTAGTTGTTGTCTTTACAGATCAACTCTACAAGCACAATGAGGAGTTGAGTACAATCTTTTATTTATGTTATCCATCTATAAGGCATACTTTTTAAATGATAATTCTACAGCGTTATTAATTAAATTTTATATGAAATATAAAATAAGCTTTAGAGTATTCAAAAATAGATTTATGAAGTAATCAGTAGAACAGTTATGTTTTCTATGATGAATCTGGTTATATATTTTTTTATAAACCTAATAAATTGTTATGGAACCTGGTGGTTTTTAGTAACTCTTCGATTGATGAGCAGCTTTTGAAGAAGTGATCATTTTTCTCATATTTCTTTGAAAGAATTGAAGAGTTCGTGGAGCTCAAATTGTATGATGTGAAATATGACAGAAATGGATGTTGTTTCAAACGAGTTTTAAAACACATTTTTACTAACTCATCCTGGTCTAAATTTAACGATTTTGCATCTCGATATTTTATATCTTTTTGATATCACCGGGTTACTATAATATTTATCTGTTGAATTAGATATTTTGCTTTACTATACAACCGGTTGTCATTGAATTGATATATCTGTGTGAAGCTTGCCTTGACACAATTTTTTTGTGGCTATATTACAAGAGCTATTCAGGAAGAGACTAGCAGTCTTTAATTCAGTTGTTTACTGTTTATGCTCACAACAGACTTTTCTCGGAAAATAATGCGCAAACTTTATTACGATTAAGAATGACCTAACTCATGACGTGAAATAATTAAAAGGAACAACATTCCTGAAGTAATTTTAGATTTTGAAAATAAAAATGCATGCATTAGGAAAGATATTAAAACCGTGCTTTACTCTACATTTGCTGCCTTCATTATGGATAAATTATGGAAAAATATAAATGTACAAGTGGTATCGACTATTTTATTGGTTTTATGTTGATTTTAAAATGACCTTGGATTAATTTCTTCGATTACCGAGCAGAGTTCTGAGTTTTTTGCATATTTCTCGTTAAAAAAACTTTAGGTCCAATTGTATTAACGTATGAAATAGAAGTAAAATTTTATAACTACCATTACTCGCAATATCATGTCCCACGCGTGACTAAAAACAATCGGGTTAGCCAAATAATCATTAAGCCAAAAACACTCAAGACCTCTTTTTGATTATGTCAAGCGATAAACGCGACTTCGTCATGCAAACTTAAACTTTGTATGGAGTGCCATTCCCTCCCGAGGGGAGAATTTTTTCATTAAGCGGGGAAGAGAGAGGATATCGGTATAGGTTTCCTACCTTTGCCGTATTGCCTCAGAGGATACGAAACTACATTTACCTACGCACGCCGAGTCGTATAAATGTATCTCTCCCTTCCACCCTGCCTACATATCTCTCTCTCTCTCTAAACTCGCTCACTCGACCGTTTCGCCTCCGGCCATTTCGCATTTTGTGCTTTTCCGCGGGAATTTAGTTGTTCTGCCGTGTCACGTTTGGCCCGCACACATCCACCCACCCGCGCCCGCGCATTCCCACTCCTTCCTCCCTCCGTTCCCTCCACCGCGTATTTGCCAACTGTCCATCTGATGTTGATGAATGATCAAACCCGACGTCACGTCCGTCCACTTCCCCCAACCCTATCGACCAACACCACGTACTCACACGGACACGATCCCCACCGACCACTTCAATCTCCTGCCCGAAAACCCCCACTCCACAGTTTCACCCCTCCTCCCATGCTCCGGTCCTATCTCTCTCTCTCTTCCTCTCTCTCCGCTCTCCGCACACTATTTCTCCACGCTGACCATGGCCCCTTGTTCTAGTGCCCTTCTTCCGAAATACTCTCCTTTGCCTCTCGCACCGAGCCCGCCACCTAACCGGCCAACATCCAACTCCTACCCCTCTCCCCCTCCCTCCAAAACACGCCTCCATTCCTCTACACTCAATCTCTCGTTCTACCTCGCTACCCTCCCTCTCGCGCCCTTCCCTCTCGCTTCACCCCTCTCTCCTCTTCTTCCGCCCTTCCCGCTCTCAAATCAAAATCTCCCGCCCCATCTACCCTCCTCCTTTATCTCTCCCATTCCTATTCCATCTCTTCCTCTCGCTCAACCTCATTCTCTCTCGACTCATTTCCCAGTCTCCCATACCACTCCATTTCCATCTAACACGCTCGTGCAATCCCGCGTGTTATGTGCATAGGTGGACGCATTTGTCCTCTTTAACGTTTTCATCCCGTTCTCCAGTCTTCCCTGTCTTGCGTTTCTAATCTCTATTCACTCGTGCGGGGTACCTCTTATAGAGTCAGGTTTTGCGAAGTATATTTCTCTTCATTTCCTTTAGCGATTCATTCAAAGAATATATATAATATATTTTTTTTCAAAAAAATTTCCATCCAATGTTTTATTTTTTCCTATTATATTTTTTTTGTTTTGAACTGGGGCAGTCTACTTATTTTGACGACGTATTGGTGATTACCGCCAGCGCTCCACCTGGCTGCCTATTTACGGCTGGCTGCTCTTGACGTGTAAGCGTCAATATATCGATTTTATTAGCATGAAACCAAAATCCAAGATAGAAAATCCAAGAGGAGCGATTTCCTGGATAGCAGAACTTTGTGGGAAACCGCAGGTGGAACAGGGGAAGGAACTACTCCACAAGCTTGTGTGCCAGAATTTCACACGAACAAGAGTATAATACCAAGTGACCTTCATCCGCGGTTATAAAACCAACTTCGGGTTGGATACCTTAGTAAAATTTGACAAGTGATGGGAGAAAGGCCACACGAAAGAATTTTTCTTTATTTTGGCGATATGAAATGCCATAAATCTTGATACCTTCTCATAACCATTCTTTGCATTGTTTACTAATGGTTTTCAGTTTTACGTAAGTAAACAATTTTATAAATGTATAAATTGCTAAAAAAGTTTGTTTTAAATTTCGTGCAAAATAATATGCTAATCGTGGAAAGAAGAAGAAAAGTAAATGGAAAGCTATATATTTTGAATATTTCTTCGAAAATATTAGATATCGTATTTTAAATTTTTAGACTAAATATCTTAGGTATTTTTCACATATGTTACGTCACATTTTTTCGGGAAATTTTTTCCCGTGAAAAGTAAGTATGCAGTGATAGACAGCTACCCTCACACTTAAGTTTTCAGAGCACTGGACGACAAACTAGAGAGGAACACCTCTGAGTATCCTTGAAGTTCCCCCAGCATTACTCAAGTCGCTTGATATTTTTAGTAATCGAACTTCCGGAAAAGCCACTGGCGATTCGAAAAAGAAACCCCTAGCCTGTTGAGTGCTATTTGTTATCGCAAATATTCTTTATTACAAGATTATTTCTGTACTCGTAAATTGAACCAATCATTTGGTTTATGTTGATATAGGTTTTAATTTCATCACCTTCGCTTAATTGAATTTTTATTATAATTATAAATCAAGATCAAAACATCTACAATTACTAATACTATTAACACCGTAAGCACTCATGAAGGCGAGTGGCGGAGATTGCTATGCCACGTTTTTTCAAGGAGATGTCCCAGTGTGTCCTAGCGTATTTTCATTTAATGTAGCAAAAAGGGAAAATGTGCGTGGAATCTATGAAATTCAACTACCAGAATTAATAGGTAGGGTAAATATTATTTAAATCGAGAACATATTTTTTTGGGTGAAGATTTTCTTGACAGCACAATTTATTATCTACACATTACCCAACAAAATGTCGCAAGGGAGTATGGTGGGGATGTTAGGTTACCATTCGCTAAATATAAAAAAATGAAAAACTAACAAATGCATGGCCATTTGAACCCACAGTGACGTATGTAGCCATTCAAAACCCATTTTAAATTTCACACATGCAAATGCATACACTACAAACTAATTCAAATGCACTTACGAATGAATCTGATATCTAGGCAGAGTTTAATCTTTTCCTCACTTGTAAATCGAATGTCTTTCCTATTTCTATAATAACATTGATTTTTAACCATTATAATTTATTATTGCCCGAGGAAGGAACACATATTTGCATCTAAATTTACAGGAGTATATCCCCCTTATCTTATATTTTCAATCGAATCTATCTCAATATTATGGGGTCATAATTATTCCCTTGTGTCATTGATAATTCGTGTGTTCTGAACCTTAAAAAATCTATTTTTCTCTAAAAGTGTCGCTTGTTATCTTCGCATCTGAAGGGGTTTTCAGCCTAATTCCTCCATTTATCAATTTCGTAATAATTTATCGAATGGGTTTTGAATGACCAAGTTAGTTCTCTTGATGAAATTTGCTCGGGTGTTCCACCAGGTCAGGGATTCGCTGTTGGCCGACGTTTCGACGCTCGACTCGTGCATCGTCCTCGAGGCAGATGAGTTCTAAGTGCTCGAGAAAACTTCATCCAGCTCATACGCCGGGAAAGCACCAGATTATGCTTCAAGTTATTTCTCTTGCACAATTAAAATATAGGGGTTTTTCTTTTAAATATATATAATGTATACAATTTAGCACTAGTAGACACAGACGAAAACACAGTAACACACAAAAAATATAAAATAAATTGCTAGGTTTCACTAGTTTCTTTTCTTTTTTGTGTTTCTGTATTTTTGCCTTTGTCCTCTAATGCTAAATTTGATACATTATTATTCACGTCCGTTGGACTTTTATAAAAGTGTTATACACACACACATATATATATATATATATATATTATATATATATATATATATATATATACTCATATATACAGAAACATATATAAGGAAAAGGGATAGGAACACGTATAAAGGACGAACACAATAGAGGTGGGGAAGGCGGAATCGAACGGATCACAAGAGTAAAAATATTTCCTCAACCGGGACTCGAACACCGGATCTTTCCACTTGCCGGGCGGATGCTCTTAACCACTTGAGCTATCGAGGATAGTCAATTTACCCTGAGATCCGTGGGTCTAATATGTCGCCAAGCGCCCCGATTCTTTCAGCCAAGAGATGGCGTCAGGGGGCTGTTTCACCCACCAAAGGAGAAATAGACAATACACAAGGAAAGGAAAGGACAGTGGGTTAGAATTCATACAACATCATACAGGAAAGGAACAGTGCGTTTCGTGGCACGCATAGCCAAGGCACACACATAAAGGACACATAAAGTGTTAATTCCCATTATATTTGGGAATTAAAACTCATGACTTATATGATCTCAGGTGCTCGTAAACTTCTTGGGTAACTGCGTTATGATTTCATTATTGTGTCATGCGTGAGTACTTACAAATCAATTTTAAAATCTTCCGTAATTAATCATGTCATCTCTTTTGGATGTTGCATATTTCACACAGATTGAATTCTTTTGATGGATTTGTCTCACAATCAATGTATGTATGTTAAGAAGACGCGATTTTACCTCTCAAGCCCATATCATTGATACAATAAGTTCACGATTCAAATTACCTATCATATTGATTAATAACGTTAATTATTTAGCAAAGACATCTTCCTTGTTTACTTTAATCATACATTTGAGGGACCCTAATTTTATAATAAAGAACAATATTTATCTTTTAAAAAAGTTACAGTATTAGTATTCATCTCCCGTGCAATGAGGTTTTTGTTCTAAAAAATTAATAAAAATTGATTAATATAGGTACTTGCTCTTTAAGCGAGAGTAATTAAGTATGATTCACATTTAAGGAGCAAAATATATGGAGAAAAATGTAAAAATAGGACAAATATTTATTTAATTGACCGGATAATAAATTTGTCTATAAATTGAAGCAATCAACTATAATAAGTATGAAAATATCTCATGAAATTATGTTCTGTAACTACAAGCACTCATTAAATAAACTAAATTGGGTGAATTTAATTTTACCACTAATGATTTTGGATTTAAATTTAAAGATTTTAGCCATTTAATAAAATTCTCAAGAATATAGTTACTTGTAGTGTCAAGATCTGAAAACGTTGTCAGGACTCCATGTGACCTGATTAATTTCACTTCCTACATTCTTTTGACGTATATTGTTCTGCTTAGGGGCATTTTAGATTAAAATTCCAAGCTCTTTCCACTAAAACGTTAGCGTGCCCTTTAGGCAGAAAATAGGTCGTCGGGAAATACGGGAGCTGATATTATAAAGTTTATCACCGACGCACCCTACGATATTTTCAAAAAATTATCCGTTACATTTTAGGGGCCTAAAATGTAAATGTTAAGTATTCTAAGTAGTTTTTAGCCGTTTTTTCTATGTAACTCATATTGTTAAAGAACATATTTTTCAGATAGGGTTTTAAATTATTTATGAGGCGTCAAGGCACGTTTACTCATTACCCTTAATATAATCTTTGTGAGTTATTTTTACGTAAGCTTCTATAGCATATTTTACTCTCTTTACCTATGCTGTAAATAGTGATCCCCGGGATTTTTTACAACAATATGATTCATGAAATTCCTGGTGTGCATTTAATGGCCTTTTGCCGCCTAAAAGGAGATGGAGCCGGTTTTTCACACCCACTATTTTTTGGGTACCTTCCAATGCTGCTTTTTATTCGGTCGATCACTTCTAGACTCTTCCTAACTTTCTTCCTCACCTCATTATTTTTTTAACTTTTCCTCAGTTAGTAGTTTTAAAAGTATGTAGGTAAATTATGAAAAATAATCTTTGGATAATAGGACGCTGTTTGACGTCATTTGCGCAAATATAATACCGTCTTCCGGGTTAACACAAATTTACAATCAAATCTTTCCTTCTTTTGAACGAGTATTTCATTTTTTCGAGCGTTTTTCAGAAAATGAGATCATCTGATTTTGTATACCGAGTGAGATATATGACGATTGGAATTTTTTTTATATATTAGGCTAATCAAAAATGGCTAAAACGAAAGTGCAAATTTAATATTTCTCCTTTCTTTTATTTCCATTTGGGTAATATTAACCTGTATTTACTTTAAGGTTTTAGAGTTCACTTCGTGGAAGTAATTTATATCCATTTTAATAGATTTTTTTGTACTCTTGCTCATTCTTTATATTTGAGTAACAACACGTTTCACCGACTTGAATGCCGCAGGTAACATATCAACTGGAAAGGAGGAACAGCTCATCAGCCATTTACCTATCCTTTCCTTCTCCTAACTCATAGTTAATGGCAAAAACAAACAGGAAATACTCCGCAAATCAGGAATTTATTAACTTTAATGCGATAATTGTAACATGTTATACATAGTTCAGACAGGGAGAAGTTTTCGAGGCTCGAGCCGAAAAACACGCTAAGTATCACAAAAATCCGAACCCCAATTCCATTTTTGCAAAACACCGTATTCTACCACTTAATTTTTTGCCCGGAAGTACTGAATATCCTCCGTAATGGATGAATAACGGACGCTCTCAAGCAAAGCGAGATATGACGGCACTTGGCAAAGCACAAAACGATCCTCGGTATAGCGAGAGATTATACCTTCAATCCACCACTTCAGCCTCCAAAAAAGTAATCTTGGAGGAAAAACAAAATCATCCCTTCAATTGATCTGATCGCCCAGACCCTTCCCTTGCTCTCCACCCAAACCTAATGCCACGTTACAGCCACGACATCGCCACTTCTTTTCCTTCCCTTGCTTAAGCACGACCCCCGACTTCAACATCCACCTTTTCCTCTCCCTCCAATCATAGCCAAACCTCTCTCCATTCTTGAAAGCGTATTTATTCAAGTACTGAATGTAAAATAAATTTGTACCTGATGATACCGCAAGTCGGTGAAAGCATTGTATATTAAAAAATAAACTCAGTGGAAAAGTACTAAAAATATTAAGCATGAATGTGAACTGTTTTTCATGGCAATAAATATGTTTTGATTTTTGTTTTGTATATTTTCCTTCAATATATTATTTTTAATGAGAAATTAGAGATTTCATTTATCTTATTATGCATTTGTTTTATTTGTTTCATATATCCCATGTGTACCAATGAATACATTCTGCACTACAAAATTTCAGGATAAAAATATTTCTTTTTCTGAGGAATAATGGCTGATTCTTCACTTGATACATAGAGCAAAAAATCAATCATACACCATATCAATATTTGATGTCCAATGAAATGGTAGAGTTTTCATTCATTGGAATCCAGACTTTTGCGGCAGGAGTTGTAACTTGAACAAATCGACAGCTGCGGTTTACGCAACGCTAAAGATTGATTGTGTATTATTTTCTAAAGCACTGGTAGAATATGGTTTTGAATCTTGAGGGAGGAAAAATTTCAGGTTCAACACAGCTGCTACCATTGTTGGAGATGATCGACGAAACTCATTCTACGAGGGTCATCCGGAAAGTAGTACCCGTTCGTGCCGCATGAAGTGCTGACGACGCGAGTAGCCGCTGGACGAGGTCAGATAGCTTCAGTGGCTTGTCTGCCTTCTCTGAGCCAAGTTGCGTGACGCTAGCATTGCCTGTGTTGTTTCTGTGATTGTTTACAATGTTTAAAAAAATTGAGAACGCCGCCAGTTGTGAAGTGAGGGCAGTGATTAAATTCCTCAATGCAAGAAACGTTCGCCCATGTGATATTCATCGCCAATTAAAGGAGGTGTATGGAGACAATGTAATGGACGAGTCGTCTGTTCGGCGGTGGTGTCGCAACTTCAACATGGGGAGGGGGAACACACACGACGATGAGCGTTCGGGGAGACCGTCTGTCATTACAGACCAACTGGTGAGCTCAGTTGACGAATTCGTGAGGAACGATCGGCGCGTCACAATTGATGACATCTGTGAGCATTTTCCCAATGTTTCTCGAACAATTGTTCATGAAATTGTTAAACACCATCTGCATTATGCAAAAATTTGTGCAAGATGGGTCCCTCGCGTATCTCAATGAGCTGGCGGCGAAGGACTATGCAGCAGGAATACAGAAACTTGTCACACGTTATGACAAATGCCTTAATTTGCTTGGAGATTATGTTGAGAAGTAGTTTAAAGTATCCTCTTTCAAATAAAATTTTTTATGTTTGTTAATATTTACTTTTGTGTCTTTATTTCACGAACGGGTAATACTTTCCGGATGACCCTCGTACTATCGACGTTGTCAAATGCACAGATAGGCAATTCAGATGAAAGTATTTTATTGATAAGCCTAGATGAAAATTAAGGCTTTCTTTTAATGATTTAAATATTAATGTGTGGTATCTATTTCGGGTAAAACTTTCTTCTAGGAATAAGTGGTGGAGGGTACGCTGGATTGGACCAACGGGGACAAAATCTGTCAAAAATTCCAGCATACTTTGACATACAAATACAATTGGCATTTAAAGTGGAAGATAAACCAAATACTGCAAGCCGCTAAAATATATGTAAATGGTAGCACCAAAAATAGACCTATGCATGTCAGAGATCCGATAAACGGGACTATAAGAAGACGGAGGCGTCGTTATATTAAACATACTATTTTTCAACATAAAGCGATGAGTTCGATAATGGTTCAATATGTACAATGGGTTTCCTTGAAATATCACTTCATTAGAGCCCAGGATCATGAATGAAGAACTTTCTAACTTACCACAAATCGGTATTTTTCCTGAGAAATAACTTTTACCGACAAAAACACTTATAATACAGGGTTCATCCGGAAAATAAGTGTACTGACTCCTGGGTTGGGCGCGCCGCTCCAGGCGCGCCCAGCACCGCTCTGACGGGCTGAGATTGGAGGAGGGTATGTTGGCAAGCGACGCTGAAAAAGGCAGTCGGCTCTGAGCTGTGGTGTAGTGAGGAGCTCTGTTAACGCGAGCGTCCACGCTCGACCCACGTCACGGAACGCGATGCCGAAGTTTTTGGAGAAGCGTTATTCCATCAAATTTGCGGTAAAGCTTGGGAAATCGTCTACCGAAACTGTCGGTATGCTTAACCAGGCTTAGGGGAGTCAGCCATGTCCAGAAACATGATCTTTCGGTGGCACAAGATGTTCGTGGAGGGCAGAGAAGAGGTCGACGACGAGTCTTCGAGAGGTTCCCGATGATGCCTTCGCGGGAGCGTTCCAGGAATGGGAACGCCGCTGGAACAAGTGTATCGACTCACAAGGGTCCTATTTTGAGGAATATTAGCTTAAGATATGTAAAAGTGTAATAAATATTTTTTCCTGAGCTCAGTACACTTATTTTCTGGGCAAACCCTGTATACGTAAAAGTATTATTACGATAAAAGTGATAAATACTTATTGGAATTCCATGCGGTTTTGCAGCGGTAAGCATTTGATAAAACTGTGGAAGAATTTATGTATGGAGAATTTTATGTGACAAACCATATTCCATATTGATAGTTGTGAAGCACCTAGTAGTCGACCACATGAAAATATTTTAGTGTATTCAGCCAATTTAGAAGGCAGGCTCAATTTAGATCATATGGAATATTAACTTTCATCAATTCATTTTAATACAAATGAATAATTTATGGATAATTGAATAGCTCTAAGAAACGATAAGGCAGATTGTACCGATGAGAATTTCAAACTAAGTCTTTATAGATTAAATTATTATATATAACCTTCAGTTGTAAGGTGAAACATATATGTAAATGTAAGGAGATTGAAATATAGAGGAAAATTTTAATAAGTAAACAAGTGAAAAGGAAGCCATGTTATAAAGCTAGAAGTGCAATATCAAATTGGTTAGAGGATAAAATAAGGTTGCACATTTAAAGCATAAAATTAAACGAAGAACAATCAAGCTGATACCAAGAAGACTTAGCATCTTGTGTGTGAATGAATTATGTAAACATAAGAAACACAAATGACAGAGATAATTTTAAGTGCACTCGAGAAAAGTATACTTTACTTTAGTAACAGTGGCACCAGCTGAAATGCTTAACTTTTCTATTTATGCTATTAACGTTATTCAACCATGTTCTCTCTTAACGGCTGGAGCTGTTTTAATGTTAACTATCGTCGACTGTAACCCTCTATAAGGCTTTTTAGCCATCTAGTAGTAATGCTAAGTAAGAGTAAACTCTTCATTAGCATTCTATCGCACTACATAGGCCCCCTAGACTCACGAGTTGTTCAGGAGTAAGTAAATTTCCAATACAGCTTATGGCTCATCGCGCATGAAGCTGCGCGTCGCGAAATAAAGAACTTTCAAATTGCAAAGTACCACAAACTAATCACTTTAAATATATGTGCTTTACATTTCATTCCAAAAATATAGCATAAAAGTTTATATTTTCAAAATGAAATATGATAATGAAAATGCATGTCAACTCTTACTGAATAGTTATCGTGCATAAATATATTTATTTAAATGAAAAATAATAAGATAGCTCTGTAAATATTTTCCAATTATCAAAGTGCTAGCTGTGGCTGCTGGAAAGAAATCACACTAAGGCATCAAAAGAAAAATATTTAATTCTTAAATACAATTTATTTGTAGTCATATATTAAATTTGAGTTTTTTTGCGTAATTTTCAAATTAGTTTAATGGTACTGATATCATGCTCGTGTTTTACACTTATTGATTTTAATAGATCATCAATGGTCATCCATCAAAGGTTTTATTTTATATGCATCATTTTATAATTTTACCACATATTGGAGATGTTCTGTGGTTTTAATCGACATTGCCTACTTTAAATTTACTTCCATATCCTTCCTTGTTTATACATAAAATTATATAAATGTGTGTGTGTTTATGTGTATAACTGTACATGTGAATTTTTGTGGGTATTTCAACATCGCCTTTCTTCCAATCCACAAATGCGATGCCCACTTCACTTCTACGTCGATTCCTTTCGTTTCCCTCCGACCAAATCCCACTCCCTATACACTGAGCCCCTTCCAATTTTAATACTTACTTCAAACGCATGGGGGCAGTGGAACCATACCGGCCGCCACCCTGTACTGACGGCGGCCGCAGCAACGGATAAAATATGGGCCCCGCCAAGCAAGGTGTCGGACTCCAGTCCTACGCCGCCCCGTTCCACCACCCTAGGAACCCTCTTCTCCCTGCAGCCTTCCCACCCACGCCCACCGCCATTCTCCCCCTAACTCTCCGGCTACGCCTCCTACCTGTCCCTTTTCGCTTCTTTCACCCTCTCCCCAAATCCCCCGTCTCTCTCTTTCTGCCCTGTGGCACCTTTCACCCTACACCCTTATCGGAGTTAGTGTGGCCAACCGGTGCATATACCGCAGGAGCCGTGGCTTATAAACTCTCAACTCCCCCAGCCCCCCTCCCCAACTCCCTTTCTCCTGACGCACCGAGACCTCCATCACCCACCCTCTCCACACCCATCCCCTCTCGTCGCGCCTATTTTTCAATTCGCTTGACTAATGGCCTTTATAAGTTAACGGAATCCTTCTCGTCCGACCCATTAAGTCGTGAGTAGTAATCCAAAATGAATACCCGGCTGGCGGCGCGGCGGTGAGATGTGTTTGTGTGCTGTATCGTAATAATTTACACAGCCCCTTCCACGTAGAGACTAGTGCATAATCAAGTTTATTCCGAGACGACCTCGAAACAAAGTTCCGGGAATTATTTGCTCTGCTTGCCTCCTTAATATTTATTCCCTGATGTCTCAATGTATTTTACACGACGGAAAATTTTGTTTATAATTTCACGAGATAGGTCCTAAATCATATGAGTGACCTTTTGGGTACCTACAGTGCTCAGTAATCCCTCGCAATCGAAAGAACGAATTTTGATATGAAAGGAGAAAACATGAGGCAAAACCTTAGCATTTTAGCCAAATATAATCCGCCATTCACCCTTAACACTAACTCGTTGTTTCAGAAGTTACTGTTGATATTTACATTGGAACTTCATTCGCTACTAATATCTTTCGCGAGCTTTTTTTTCTTCCTCAACATGTAGTAAATATTACTATTTTTTAAGGTTATTATTGAAAGTAGTTAGGTGGTACTTTTTATGCATGGATGTCTTTGGAAATATAAATTCAAAATTTGAAAAAAATATATACTTGTAATTCTTTTCTCTTTCAAGTTAAAAGCTAGACTCTTTGATGAAAATATTGAGGGTGTTATCTCCATAAACGCCACGTTTCAGCCGAAAATATTCAGAGGGGAATAATTAACACGCTAATGCAGGGAGGTAGCAATTATAGTAATCATTTCTCTTTAAAAAAACATAATATATACCAAACACTTCCTTTGCAGATTACCAGTAATCTTTCCTATGTTGTCAGTAATTCGAGGTGAATCGCAGAAGTTATTGACACATAAAATTTTAAAAAGATAGCATAAAGAATAGTTTCTTGCGTAATGCGGTGAAAAATCAATCCCATAACGATTTTAGCATTAGAAGACTGTGCTTTGAAGTCATTACCAGTCTGTATCCGAAGTTCATCAAGGATAATGTTTTATTTTTTAACTACAGTTCCATTAATATCTAGGTTATTTTTTAGGCTGACTTAAAAGAATAAATGATCACACACACCTAAAACCTAAATGGAGGTAAACCGGCCATGCCCGCAACCACTGGTTGAGAAGGTCAAGGTGCCCTTTCGTCATCATGGTGTGTCTGTAAACATAAATGATATATATGAATATTTATTTGTTTGTCAAATGTTATCCCCATGAGTTTCGAACAAGAAATGGGGCTCAGCCAGTGTAGCTTTTCAAGGTATTTTCTGATGTTTTCAAGGAAATGTTTTTGCTTTCCTAAGGAATTAGCCCGAGTGAAATATGGATAATATATATTCAACAACACACGAGAGCTCACAGTATTGGCACAGCAAAGGATGTGGCCATTCTGTTTTTGCTGAAACGGCCAATGTTTTTAGGTTTAAAAGCTTCAATTTATTTTATCGGTCTGATGCTTCTTTTCATAATTTTCCGTTTTACCACCCTCATGTGTCTGAATAATTTTTCTATCGTCCCCCATCTCACTTTCTTCCTTGCCTTAACCCTATTACCCTTTCCGGTGACACCACAAAATTTCTGGCCCAACCCCGTCCTCTCAAACCCTCGGCATCGTGCGGAGCTCTTGCTGCGATGGGGAGTTTGGTACATGCTCCAGCACCCTCGCGAAACCCTTCCTTTTAAACAAGCCTACGTTCCCCTTCTCCCTCACAAACAGCTTCACCCGCTATATTTCGCCCATCCTCGAGAAGAAATCCCTGTCGACCCCTCCCACACATACACACACCCTCCTGCCACGGCACTCTGTCCTTATGGAGTCTAGGGGGTGGGGGTGTTTATATCGACGCCGCAAATGCCGCCTCCAAACGTCCAGGGCGTCAAAAATATCGCCGGCGGCGAAATCTCTCCACCTCCGCCACCCTTGAGTTATACCCTTGGAATAACGCCTTTTATCGCGTTGTGGTGTTCACCCCTTTCCTTGCTTGGGGTCCCATGCAGACGCTATGGAGCTATGCGGGGAGAATCAAGCCTTTGGACGAGGGTGATAAAATATAACAGCAACAGAATTAAATGCAAAATTGTAAACTACCACGTTGCCGCGGACCGACTCACCTGTATTTTTACCCCTTGCCACGCGCAAAAGTGGACAGTGACGTTTTTTTGTGCTCCATCGTCCTTTTTTTCCGCAGTTTCTGTCCCATTTTTTCCCTCAAAACCTAAGGTTAAAAAGCCACTGCTATTATTCGTCGGGTTTAACTTTTTCCATTATTATTTGTTCTAACTAATTCCCATGCAAAATTTTATGCAACTCAGCGATGATAATTTAACGGTGTGTCACATGAGTTTTTCCAAGAAAATTAAAGCGTTGAGCATGTTTCGCAGAGGACTTGTACCGGATGAACCACATTTTTGTGGTTGATATACTCAAAATATGGCCTACGACTTATGAACTGGTAATAAATATGAAAGACAATCACTTTTAAGGTAAATAAAATAACTCATGTTTGAATAATATGTATTATGGGAATATATTTAGCCGTTTTCATTGAAAACTTTTAATATCTCTTTTAACCTTCTGATAATAACGGTGTCATCCCGGGAAAAACTAGTGACCGTTCAATCGTCAACTCTCCTAAACATATATTCATTCCGAGTTCGGCGATTCTAATGTGTGTAATCATTATATTTTTAATGATTTATTCTGACAATGGCTTTACATTTGCTACGATTGTAATAACCTACAGTACTCTTTAGAGGCAAAGCTGTGATTTTAAATGAGATGCTGGTTATTCCACAAGTTGCAAAAATCTCATTATTTTTCTTTACACATTCTGATTTTGAGTTTTGGTATATTGCTAATTTTTTTCATTATTTTGCTCAAGTCTGTGTCAGCGTAGGAACTTGCAAATATTTTCCATCATTTTTTACAAATATCATACCCAAATATGAACTTTGTACTATCTTTTACTCGCTCTCTTTTCAATTCCCCACTTTTTATTATTGTTCTTTGGTCTTTTTTTTTGTTAAACTTCCCTCTTTCCACTCAAAGTGTTTCAACCAAATGTGGTTTCCACTAGTCTAGCGTGCCTTTGGGTGTGTTCAGTTATTTTCTTCTTTACTAGGTCACTATTGTAAAGAAAAAGAGTGCCGAATAAAAAGTATTCCACAGAAAGTTGACGGTATTAACAAAAATGTTAGATTCACATTAAAATAATGAGAGATGATTAACTAAAGAACGATTCATAAAATTTGGACTGAACAGGAAAATATAACTTCTTAAGTGCTGAAAAGGATAGCATTATTAAGATCGAAGAGATTGGAATACACAAGATTTAAATAAAATTGAATTCTTTAGTAGAACCTTCTTATCCATTGTTATCTACACCTCTTCTCAGCTTGTCCAATTTAACGTGTCTTACAACTATGAAAAAATATTTGTATGAACCTCTCCCTAAAGTAGAGCTGTACGCAGGTGCTTGGTTCCATAAAAAAATCCTTCTTTGCCTCACAATTACATCGCAAACTCAGATTATTAGATTTTGGTATCAGCTTCCATCGGCAGTGATCTGGCGCCCAAAGTTATAAAAATCTTTCGCGTTATCCGAAGAACTTTTCTGGTCTAATTCAAAGAATTCTTCTTTTCTTTAAAAAACATATACTTTTCTGGATTTGATTGCTTGCGTAACATGTTTTTTCTCAACTTTCTTTTCTGATAAATTTATATGAGTTATTTTTACAGTTGTTTAATAAGTTTTTAAAGACTCAACGCAATGATGATATAACCAAATCTAACCATCCCACAGATATTTGGCTTAGAACAAAGTGACGTTAGAAACTTGATTATCCATTAAATGGTGTCGTTCCGAATAAGTATAGGACACTATTATTTAGACGAATCAAAACACTCCAGTGTTCACGATATTGTAACCGTACGTCATCACAACGCTCACGGTTCGGCGGCGTTCCGCTGTAAGAGTATTTTGTCGTTTGCAAAGCGATAAGTCACCGTTCTGTAGTGAGAGTGGACCACTGCTGTGCATGTCCAAAATTATAACCTATAGTATCTCGACATTTTTCTGCCATAAAAGTAGATTTAACTATGTTGCAGTGAAGTATGAGCATGGATCACATGAGAATAACAATAGTAGACCACTGGAATCACGAAAAATGTTTTTAAAAATAATCATTATCTCTATCAGAGGGATTTTTACTGAAATGTTGACGTTCATTAAAAAATGAACTCACGCTGCACTGTGAGGTGAAGAGCACTCATCTACATCAACTCATCTACATTACCCCACAAGCTGCCAGAAGGGCATGTGGCGAGGGGTGTTAGGTCACCACCTATAAAATTAAACAAAACCTCATTCAAAATCAACACATTCATACAAACCTAAACCCAAAGTGATGCATACATATGTGCAAAAACCCTTTCCACTTAGAAACATGCAAATACTATAGCTTCAACAAAAAAAACTCTTGGCCATTATACTTGTACCACACCTGGCATTATATGGGACTGGCGGCCCACTTTGCGAATGAGCATGGACCGCGAATGTATCTGTTAGACAGTATCGTGATTGTATTGTGATCGTAACCTGAATGTGAATCGAACCTTAGAATGAACCAGTACACTTCCTTGCCAATCCTCTCCCACGATAACATGCCAGTTAAAAAGAAGAACGAATAGGTTGGGAGAATGACCCGTTTGGATCCGAGCAGTCAGTTTTCCAATTTGACTCTCGAGTCAGAGATGAATAGCCGCCGAATGGGGAACCGCCGTCCTTGCCTAAGAAAGAAATGGACCTCCATGAGAGCGACCAAGTGTGCCGAAAGAAGAGAGAAAAATTAAAAGGGACACATTGCATAAATACTGGGTCCCCAGCCTGGTGCGAAACATTCAGTGCAGGTTTTCCGGAAGAAGGATTTCGTCGCCGCTTCGATATCGTCCGCTGCTCAGTCTTCGAAGCGTTCCGGGTATTCCAATTGAGGTAGGATAATATTCATTTACGTCGACGTAATCTTTACCCCTATCATTTCATTTGGTTGTATTTTTGCAGTTGATTGAATATCGCGTACAAATAACTGCATTCAGCTACAACTATAACAAGGTTACTCCCACCCACTTTCCCCAAATTCATTTCAATCAGATGCGCTCATGTGGCATTTGTTACTCGTTTATCATAACTATTCACGCTTACTTTCAATGTACAGCTAAGAGTGTCTCTATCTCTATCACTGCAATTAACTCAAATTTCCTTTAGAATTGGATCATTGTAACACTTTGCATACCAAATCACTTCGTTAAACCCTTTTTCTATTTCCCCTGAATGCCATGATAGTTTGATGGGTCTTTCCGTTTTTTCTGGTTTCTGGTAGGAGACATGGCTATTTCATGTTTTTCGTCCAATTCAAATCCACAATGATCATGTTCGTAAATGTGTGCCTATTATTACATGAATTAACTGCTATTTTATCATTTATCCTGGATTTTTTTAGAGTTATCAACTATCGATATAAGTGCTAGAAATAAGTTTTTACTATGCTATTTCATATTATTAAAAATACAAATTCCATTGATCATCATTTTTATTAATTATATTGCCAGTTAAAGTTTATATGGATCCACAGATTGTTACCGATATATTTTTACACCATCGTTGCATTTCTGAGCCTCGCTTATCACGAAACAGTGGGACTTCCTAAACTACAATAAAACCTTTAATTCTTCATATATTTTATCTTTCTCTTTCCAACATTTTTCTTCTTGTGCTCGCTATCTACCATTCTCTCCTTATCACGGTCTTCAACATTTCATTGCCAATCTAAATGCTCTGCTTTCACATTTACTTTGTGCAATACTCATCCTGAATATGTTACTATGTGACGAAACCTAGGTTGTAGTAAAAATATATTGTACGTGAAAAAGCAGCATCTTCTTTCACCATGAAGGATTTCCACCATGTTGCACATGAAACTGTTATTTACTGCCCCATTTGAATTCATCACAGAAACACTCTCTTCCCTCTCAACATGATTTCTGTTATTTTCACTTCGGTTCTTTTTCATTTTTACAATTTTTTCTACACCCAGGTTTCGAGAGCCTGCTTTAGCTGTTTACCTTATTCCTCAACGACTGAGTTTTCAAACCATCGAAAACTCTCATGTGAAAGTTTTCACTAACCTTTCATTCATGTTTTATGCATCATAGAAATACCTGGTTTATCAACCCACTCAATACATTAATGCCTCGCTTATACGAGTATCTCTCATGTTACCTTAACATAGTTCCAACACTCAATCACTTCAAGGTGTTTTCATTCATTAATATTTCCACTTATTTTTGCTCTTTTTATAATACTTTATTTTTATTATCAATCGCGAATCCGTAGGTGACCATATGAGTAAGTAAATATGATTATTTTCTCATAGTTGTTTCTCATCTATTCTATATTTTCCATGTTTCATCCACGCTTTCCCCTTGATAGTTCAATTTTATTCTGTCACGAGTACCTACCTTAAAATCTTACACTAAAATCCATCGCGGTAGCTAGTGAGGCGTTAAGTACATACAGATTTTTACAAATTTAAGACGGACGTACTTATCATATAATTTTTTTCGAGTAGTTATTAATACTCCTAGTAAGACACCCCAGGATTTTTACTTTTTTAGACTTTATACCACCCTTTGAGCTTTAATACTCTTTAGCTTTAATTAAATATTGACGATTTCTTTTCCTCTCTTAACAAAACGCTATCACTAAAATTACTATCCTCGCTGAAAAATTCTTAACCGCTGCTTCCCGCAAGGCATTGCTTCAACTGGAGAATGTTTAGGAATGCACTACGAGGAACGTAGGTACTCAATCAAGGATCGCTTATGCATACGTGACCTGCGAACGTGACCCCAGCTTCACTCAGTAGTTGAGAGAGAAAGAGGCAGATACGCGGTTAAAATATATGCGGTTCCGACACCTAACCTTCATCTTCCACCCTTTCTGCGGGAAACCGTGGAGGGCTCACAAATTCACCAACACATACGCAGACAAACTGAGTAGCACGGACGGCCGATGCGTCGGCCGCTGGCGGATCATCTTTCTCCGTCGAAAGGTCGTGGCGCGGTGGCGTTAGCCGTGTCGGACTCCACCGGGGGAAGCGAAAGGTGTGGTAAGCGCGACGACGTCCGTGTGTGTACGTGGCGTTTGCACTGAGGAAAGAATTTCTGGGGGAGAAAAGAGGTGGGGAACGTGGTATGGAGGGGACCCTTTGGAATGGGTTCACCCCGCGGGTGTGGGTGGAAAAGGAGAGGGATGGAGAGAAAGATGGGAAAATACGTCAGCAGCAACTGTTGGGCTTTCCGACCTCTCTGGACGGGCCAGCCTTGTAAGGTAGGCAGGCGGCTGGCGCAACGGTTAGATCGGGGAAGCTTGTTAAGGCCGGACTTCGCGTCCCAGAAATGGTGGGTGGTTGGGTTGAGTTATGAACTGGCCGACCGATCCTGTGAGGAGAAGTAGGAAGGTAATGTGCCAGCGTAAGGGAGGGAGGACTCCTGTGTAGGTGAGGGAACATTTTTTGGGGAGTAGCACCGGTTGGCGGGTGATGTGTACGGGACAGGACGTGGATAAAGCGAGTGGGGCGCGGAGGGTGCAATCGCTCAAGCAGCCGTCAGACGTCGACTGCCACCTCCACCGCCTTCCTCCGCGAGGAAGCGGGTGCGTTCTTTGCCCATCCACCCGGCGTCATCCGCCCTCCCTCTCCAACCCTTCTAGCGCTCACTCCCGCACCGAACGGATGACGGCGGAAGGAGATTATGCTGTCCGCAAAAAAAACTTTGGGTTGAACGCGGGTAATGGTTCAAGTTACTCGGTCTCGGAATGCTTACTGCCCATCGCCATGTATTCCATGCAGTGAAGGGGATATGGGAAAAAAGCGGTGCGTCACGTTTGGTGCAAAAGGCATATGCCGGTTGACAGAAGGGTTTCAGCTGAATGAAACGGGCATGATCATCAAATTGCAGTAATAGGATTCGTTCAATTTAGTTTCGTCATTTTTCCCGGCATTTAATTCTACCGAATGAGTTCATTATTTTGTGTGACATTTCTGGTCTCCTTTTTGCTATCAAAAATACCAATAAGTTTTCCCTAATCATCAGCACTGCCATTAACTATGCCATTTCATAGGTCAGGCAGTAACCTTGAATCTTTGAATTAGGGAATTTATTAATGGTCTTTCTGAATCGTTCCTGCTTTAATAACTATGCCATCGATATTTTTTGGATAATTCAGCATACCAAATATTCTTTGAGTACGGTAAGTGTATATTACTTATCTCCATATTCATCTATTTTTAAAAATTTTCCTGCTTTCATTCGGCAAATTCATTTGGAAATTCAATTCGGCAAAGAGGGCATTTTATATATTTTTGAGACTATTTGAGAGTAAAATGGGAGTGTCAGGAAATGGAATGTACAAACTTATTTAAGCCGTATAATCACTTACACAGGGATTTGTTTTGAAATATTTTTAAAATGAACCTCTACTTTTTTAAACTTATTCAGAAATGGTGATATAACTTTTGTATTTGATAGCCATATTACATTACTCTTATTCCGTCAGAGTTATTAAGAATAAAGAGAAACAATGTGAATTATGCCTCAATTAAAAATGTTAAATGCATACATGCGTAGAGAATTCTGATCCGTCACTCTAACGTACTGCATACAACTGTTTCCTATGCATTCAGGTAGGGTCACAGATATTTCATAATAGCTACTATCCGCCCTATGGACCTAACACAGCCTGAAAAATCTTGTTCCGTCCACATCATTTTTTCTATATTTCATCTATCTTTTATCAGAATTCTCAAACTCCACAAAAGCTCCTAACTTCTAGCAATGCAATTAACATTCCACTGCCACTCGATATTCACCAATTCAGTTTGCCTAGCACAGTCCTCACTTTCTATGTCTTTTGCCTTGGTCACCATTGATTGAATTCTACAACCAAAATTTTTTCCCCTTTATTCTCGACATGTTTATTCCAAATATATCATTTTTATCCTCCATCTATAAGGTCGAGTTTTCGGGCATTTACGACGTTCCTTCATATTTTCAGGTTTCCAATTTTTTGTAGGTCTAAGAGTAAACGTAATTCACGACTGAGCTTAAAAAGCGTGGAAAAATTTTTTATGGCAAAATATGCATGACCGAAACGACACTGGGCTTCTATAGCTGCCATTACATAATCAGCATTTTTAATACCTAAAATGGCGTAATTTAATGCTCAAAAAAAGCGTGATCATCTATTTCCTTCACCTGAGCAGCTTAGTACCAATCGGAAATCAACGTCATTGGAGTCAAACGTGGTGATATTGTTATAAATATGATGCTTTTGTGGACTCGACAGGTAAAGGAATGAAATGAATACGTCGTGTGACAAAGATACTTAAAAGCATCGGCCGCGGGCAAGCTCGATTTTCCAGTGGACATAAGGGCAAATAAAGAAGCGTTTCCAGTAGACACGGAATCGTAGCATTGACATTAAGAAGGAAAAGTATAGTAAAGTGAAAATTAGACAGGAAATAACGCATTAAGCATTACTGTGTAAATAGTTTCTTACAGAAAAATTAGATCTGAAACTTGAAGGCCCTTCCTACATCATTGAATTCTACACTCTTAAATTGAATGATAAAATATCTCCCCTTCCATCATTGTGTTTTAATGTAAAGCGAGCAATATATGTTCGTATGTTTGCATGAAAATATCTTGTTTTTGAAATATTGTGATTAAAATTGACATTAATTTATCTATTGTTATGTTATCGAGCAATATAAATACATTGATCTAGAGTTCTACTTCGAAAAAAATTAACAAAGAGTGACATCTTTTGTTCAGAAGTGCAATATATTTTGTGCTTATATTATTAGGTATCAACCGGTTAAGGTAGGTTTTTGGATGGACATAATTAAATAATTTGTGACCCCTAGCAAAACAACATCCTACTTTACAGCAGGTCCCTCTTCAGCTCTGAGTGCTTTCTTCCTCCCTTCATCTCGTCCAAGATCCCTATCCTGTTCCTTTCCTCGTTTGCCTAGCATTCTCCCCTCCATTACAGTCTTCAACATCCCGCTGCCGGTCAATACCCCCTTCAGCCACTTTTCCTGCCTCCATAGGATTTCTCCCAAAAAACCCCTCTCTTCGCCCACCATACCAAGTACTTCCTCATTTGTTTTCTTCTCGGTCCATTTCACCTTCCCCATTCTTCTCCACACTAATACTTCAAAAGCCTCCAGTCTACGTCTATCCCCCTGCTTCAATGACCATGTTTCCGCGCCGTGCGTAGCTACGCTCCATATCAAAGTTATTACGAGTCTTTTCTTAACATCCTCACTCAACGTCCCTCTCATCAACTCCCTCCTCCTTGTGAAAGCCTCTTTGCCTAGCGCAATTTTTCACCTTACGTCCCTACTAATTTGACCGTTTTGGTCCATAACACTACCGAGACACGTAAACTGTTCTACCTGCTCTAATTTTTGCCCTGCTATTTAAATGTTATATATATATATATATATATATATATATATATATATATATATATATATATATATATATATATGCATAGATATTTTGTTACGGGAAAAGGTCCAAGAATTTTCACAAATCTTCGTAGCCCAAGATATTTTGAGTAAATATTTATTATGTTAGTTCTTGTTTTAGAAAAATTTTAGGTAATATGCAGATGAAACGGAAGACGAAATTGAAATCATTACCCTTGATTCCCTACTTGTCAGATGCTTTCATACACAATATCTGTAAAAGTTTATTTCTTCACAGTTTTTCCTTTCTTTGACTATACTTTTGAAAAAAATGTTTCATAATTTATTTGGTGATGGACAAGGAAAATGGACTTTGTAAAAAATGATGATAATTCGCGAAGGTCCTTCATTTGTCTTTTAGAAATTTTCAAACATTTTTCTGATAGCTAATTTACCATACCATCTGATAGCTAATTTAAGATGCCATTTAATACGAAGATTTTCCACCAGGTAAATAAAATGGTTTCACTAGATACCGTGGAAGAAATTAAATGTTGGCATGTCAATCATTTAGTTGAAAAAGACCATAATAAATTTAAAGCCTTCAGATCAAATATTGCACGACCAGACCTCAGAAACACTAACACCAAGGGAGGTTTCATGTCCAAATGTTCTCTACTTTCAAGCGGGTACTAAACTAAATGTTTCAGATTTATTCGTCAAAATTAAGTATAAAGTAGAATTTTGAGTGGGTAGATTTAATATGCGAGGGATTATTATTATTAACGATCAAAAACTGCTGCAAAATACACTGCTTCTGCTCATTTCTTTTGGTTATGCTCGAATTGTAGCCTTGAAGTAATGTGACACCCCTTTCGACTTTAGTCGTTTGCGTCCCTGACACTTTTGACAATTTTCTTTCCCCTAAAAACTCTATTACATAATTCCAAGAATCCGGATTGGAATATATGAAATGAGTTCAATTGTTGAGTCTTTTGAATAATTTGAATGTTAGTAGTGCAGTTAAGTAATCTTCGTTCTCCTAAAAATATTTACTTCCTTTTATAGAAATAATTTACTTTATTCAAAGCTATTTTGACGTTAATTTTCCAAGCATCTTGTACATTTTCTTCCTCAAGTTCAATGCCAAGCTTAGTTCACCCTGAAGAATTCTGCATGTCCGGGTTTTCACCGCGTTGTTGTTTGAAGCCGACAACAGTTTCGCCGAAGTTTCATCCGGCGTCTTCAGGTCGAAGACCTGAAGACGCCGGATGAAACTTCGGCGAAACTGTTGTCGGCTTCAAACAACAACGCGGTGAAAACCCGGACATGCAGAATTCTTCAAGCCACCGCCGCGAAAATCTACGCAGCCATATACTTAGTTCACCCTTATTATCGCTATTTCCCTGAAACGATAGTGGCTTCCCAAGACATGTTTATTTTTTTATTAAGCAAGGTTCAATAAAAAAAATCCTGCTCCTGGTTTTAATACTACAGACAATTTTAGTACAATTTGTCCACAAAGGACATTTTATTCTAAACAATATCAACTTTGAAATGTCACTAAAAATATTTAAGAATTACTTTGTTAAAATCCAAGTAGCTTTATACGCTTCACACTTAACAGTAAAATATGCATTAATTTTGAATTATCAAGTAGTTCTTTTGTTATCTATTTCGGAATAACTAGTTGAAACTTCATCTGTGGCTACGAAAAATTTAAGAAAAATTTTCAAGGAGAGAAGGAGGCTTTTGCCATTAATCTTGCGTGATTCAGGGCACCTGTTTCTCAGAAGGAAATGTTTTCTCAGGCAAAAGGGACTTTTAAGATTAAAGCTGACTAAACAATTGTATGAAACCTTCTCTGGGTCAATGTCGTGGTTTTTATAGTGGCTTTGAAAGGAAAGTTTAAATTTGGTCGAGATAATGCATATTTTTTAAATTTAACCTGTTAATAATCAATTTGTCAGTTTCAACCACCACGCCCGAATTACTTTTTGAATATTAATTCCATAGTAGAACCCTTTTTCAAAAAAATACCTATTTCCTGATTATTTCCTTGCAAGTTTTCATCTGAGTAGCTCCTATAAACTGCCCTTCATCATTAGAAACCTATCAAAGCTGCCATACCCTCTACATTTATTGCATTCAATATGAGTGGTATCATTTTTGCAACTTGATGCAGGATGGTACCTTTTAAATCTAAAATTTTAGTACTACATTTAATTATCATCACTCTGTCCTCTCGAAATTTATGTACGTTGGCTCGTATGGTTGGTTTACTGATTGATAACCTCCGTTGATTTTGCCCTAATGCTCTGGCAGTAGAGGCAGCATATTTGTCTAAAATATTACAAGAATATCTTTCTAGGAGTCCTTAAAACTTCTCTATTTTTGTTTACTTTCTCCTTTTTACTTTTTTAGGCATTGCTTCTGCGTAAAAATTCCATTTCTACATTTACTATATCTCTAGGAAAACGCCATAAAAAGCGATTAGAAACACAAAACAAAAACAGTTATATGAGCGCAGCTAATATATTTAATGTTTAATCTTCAATATTTCTAAAGTATGAATCGCTGATATTCATGTTAACATGAACATAGATCTAATTTTCCACTCATTCTTTGTAATCTTTATTGCAAAAAGCTCAAATAAGCTTTGTTTCAGCATCTGTTGCCATCTTTAGTTTTTCCCATTAAATTATTTTTCTTATTAAATTTTTTTAAATGCAAGGAATAAATAATTACTCTTTGAATTCAAGCTATTCTATTCATCAATGAGCAAGTGATATTTATTAAGTCCTTCTCTTTTATGTAAGCTAACTGATTTATGTGAAATCTTTGATTCGTTAGGTTTTTCCTATAATATAAGTTCTTAAATAGTCTGTAACTCTCTGATCTTCAGAAGAACTTCTCAGTCTTCATGGCACGAAACTGATCGGAAATATTCAGAGAAATGGGCTGTACCTTACATCACTGCTATCACATCCTTTTTTCCATGCCAAGTCAAACAGATTTTTAAATTCGCAATCGCGCGTTCAATTTCATTACTTTCCCCGACTTTATTACGTTTAGAAAAACTTTTGCCTCCAGCAGCAAAAAAAATCAAATTCTCTTTTGAATTGAAAATTAATACGCCGAGGCTTATGAAATGGCTGCATTGTCAGAAACTACTTGTTTATCTATTTGCTGCTTTGATTAGGCCAAATGCACCTGAAGTCTGCTCGAGCGTTGCTTTACCAAAAACTCATCTTCAATTTTGTGCAAAAGATTCTGTGACGTAAGGTTGATAAAATACGAAGGCTTACTAACAGTCAAATGGCGTTTCCTTCTAATAGTTTTCGGCTAATTCTGAAGTATCTATGCATAAATATCTGAATACATACTATATTCAGTTCTCAGCAACGCATGTAGTGGAAATATGAGAATCACATATACTCCAAACACTCCCCTACAATTTTCTATTTAAAGATAAGAGGTTTTCTGAAGGTTTGGAGTGCATCAAGATTATTGTGAACGACCATCCTGAAACTTTCTTCGGTTAAGGCCGCCGGGAGCAAGATGGGTTTCTCGACGTCGGAAAAAAGCAAACAATCCTCCCAACCCTCTCTCAAGGGATTAGAAATTCCGCGAAAGAAAACGAATGCTTGCGAAAATTCTACCAGTTTGAAAAGAAATAATATTATTCTCTCCCCGGAGGAACTCACACCGAACAGGTAAGAGGCGAAGGGTTTTGAGCCAGAGGAATCTCCGAATTTATAAAAACCTCGTTTGAAATGAGAGAATTCTCGTTGAGGTTGTCACTACTTTATTTCGCTACCATAGGACATTTCCGTGGAACTTTGGGATTACATTCGGTAGCTAAAGAAATCTTGCACGTCGCCGGAGGAGATAGGGTGCATTTCTGGAACGGTGAGTTCCTTTTGAACCAGATACAAAGGTAATAGTCGACAGGTATACGCAAATACAAACGAGCAGCCACTTCCACCCGATCCTGTTCCCATCTGCCAACCCTTTGCGAGTCCGCACACTCTCTCCCTCTCCCGCCCCCCGCCTCTCTCTCCATTATGCACTCAAAAACTGTTTGCATACCCAGCCAGTCGGTTGGAGGAGGGAGAGGCAGTGTGGGAAGGAGTTGGAGGTGGGGGAGACCGCGGGGAATGGTGAACGGGTTTGCCCTGCACTGCCCCAGGAGATTTTCCATTAGGATGGAATGGGGGGTAGGTCGCGTTTCGTCCCACTCACCATACCGCCCTTCCTTCGCGCGGAGGTGTAGCAGTATTCCGCAAGCTCTGTCTCCCTCTCTTCTCCCTCCTTCTCCACTCCATCCCTATCTACAAGTATATATATCTATCTGTGTAGATGAGAAACAGCACCACTAGGATACGTGGTGCAGTGCATACGTACCATGGTGCCAAAGTAGTGGCAGTCTCAAAGATGAGCAAAGCCGCGAGTGAAAGGAGTCGGTGGGGGACGATTTGGTTTGGTGTGGAGCGACATAGGCTTCTAGAATAGGCAATATTTGAAGAATGGACTAAGAGTGGGGTAGAGGGCAATGTTTGAATTGGCAAAGGGAATCAAACGGGAGGAAATGCGCCGAAAGCCTAAGAGTTGAGGCGTCCAAATGAAACTCGACGGGGAGACCAAAATTTGGGATTTTTAAATATCAAAGTCAAAGGATTTAATGACAAATACTGGTTAAAGATACAGTGGAAAAGCAAAGATGTAAAATCAACCATTATCCCCTAATTGAGCGTTATAAATAACCTAGTAAAGCTATCAACGGGTATGTGGCTAATCTTCTTCACCATTTTACTTTTTCGCATTAAATATTGTCGGACGAATAATTTAATCGAATTTTATTTTACTTCAATGCAGGTTAATGCACGGGTGTCAAAAATATACCTAATGCCTAGAGTCGATGAATGTGCCCAATTTAAATAATATAGCTAATAAATGACGAAATAATATCTAATTAATGTATTTGCTCAAACATATCGTATACGGAGGGAAGAAGAGATGTTTTGGCAGCTGAATAACTTGGTAAAGGGAAGGAAGTTTTAAAATATATGTGATGGCAGCAATGAAATTATAGTTTTTTACCAAGAGTTTTACTTCTCATTGTGTGACACAGGGTTCATATTTATTATCTGTAATTTTTTGCCTAATGCATTATTATATAAAAATCCTTTGGAAATACCATCCCATGATTGGCAAATCCCTTAAATTTTTGTTTATATTCAAATAGTTAGAAAAATGTTCCATTTCCATTTTTTTAAAATTATGAACACCTTATTATACACTCTTACTTTAAGGATAGATAACGTTTAATCGTTGTGTTATCAATTTCTTGGATAAATATGTTTCATGAGGTACGAGTATATATTTTGTCTAAAATATTAATTCTAAATTTAAACTTTTAAAAACCATATGTTTACAGCATGTTTTAATAATTTTTCCTCTCTGATTTGGAATTTAAATATATAATTTAGTTTTATTACAGCAATGTGTGCATGATTCGTACTCCAGTCACCATGGATTTTCCACTTCCTCTATTTTCTACTACCTTTAGCATACTTATTCATCATCATTCTAGGTTACCGAGTGAATTTTATTAAAAAGTTTCAATTTTTTACACAAACAATTTTAATTGAAACCTTTTAAGTGTAAATTGTCGCATTTTCACTAAATTTGTGCATATGGGGGCATTAAATTACCCTTATTTGAACTAATGCGTTTTTTTCACAATATTTTTATTTCAATATTTAAAATATTGCAAAATACAGTCTCGCAAACCTCGTACCGTTTCTTCTTGTTGTCATGTATGCAATTATGATGTTCAGACTCTTACCAAGCGTTTTCCTTTTCTTAGAGGCTTCACCAATGCACCATAACCCTTCTGTTTGTCTTCGGCACATTAAATTCATGAAAAGGATACCATTTAAGTGAGCTACTTGGAGTGTTTTTTATACTGCATGTGAGAATTCATACAATAATGTAACAATTTCAGAATTTAAAAATTATTTAATCAAATGAAAACTACTTCTACACTGAAATTGTTGCATTATTAGCGGATGTTGCATATTAGTGGACGACTTCGCCAAAAATTACTTTCACGAAATGTCCTTCAGTTTCTTGGAATTTATCTGCACTAATGTTTTTGAAGATGATAATCCATGGGAATTTTACTTTATTTGAATGAATGAGAAAAGATCCAGCCGTGAATGAAAGAAAAATGTCCATATCTCTCAGATCAGGCACTATACTCCTCCAGAAGAAATATAAAAAAGACCAGAATTTTTTCGAATAATGCCTCTTTATTAATAATTTTGCATGAGCCTATGAATATCAATTCAGTAATAATTTTAATGAATTCAGTAAAACTAAAAAAGCATTTTTGATGATTACTTATGGTTTCCTCAATTCGTAAATTAAAAAAGGTTAAGGTATTTATTTGGTTTACCTCCAAAGCCAACTAATGCTTAGGTCCGTTGCCCCATTACACCTACAGTATGACACCTCTGAACCGGGCAATCGTTTATTTTCCTGGCGGCTGTAAAAACAATCAAACATCTAAAGGAGATATGTTTCATATGGATATGCTTCATATAATTGGTATCTATTTCACACAACAAATTTTGTGTCTACGTAAGATTACTTATTAAATATTAAATTGGGGATAATTTTTCTACAAAATGACAGTCAATCTTATCTTGACGAAATAAGTCTTTAATGTCACCTTAGTACCTAAGGAGTAATGTATGGGACCCTCATGAAGAAGGTCATATTAAAAAACTGGAAAAGGTGCAAAGAAAGGCTGCCCGATATGTACTGGGGAAGCATGGGAGGATGGAGAGTGTGTCTGACATGCTAGAAACGCTGGGCTGGGAACCTCTAGAATCTAGAAGAAAAGTAAGCAGACTTTGTGGAATGTTCCGAATTTTGAAGGGGGAGAAAGCTTGGGCAGATCTTAGGAAAGAGGTGGGGAACCCAAATTTTATAGGCAGAAATGATCACAAATTTAAGATAAAATGCCGGGCACAGAGAACAAATAAAAAAAAAATTTCTTTTCTAAATAGAACAATTGTTGAGTGGAACACTTTACCTGCAAAAATATTCGAGCCCTTTCCTAACAGAGTGTATACTTTTAAGAATAGATGTAAGGCATATATGTAATAATTTGATTGATGTGTGGTGTATGGTATTATATGTAATAGCTTAATTTTTTTTTTTTAATTTATCTTTTTTTTTCTTGCTGATAAATGGTTGTAAATGGGATGGGGATTCACTTGTTTTGTTAAAGAGATTTGTGTTTTGAAGTCTAGTTTTATGTATTATCTTTTGCAATTATTTGGGACTTGTGTGCCACCTGACAATGTCTATCAGCACATGTGTATTTTTAATAATAATAATAATAATAATAATGGTACCTAAGGGGTCGCAAATACCCAAGTTGTACATTAAATACAGAATCTGTGTAAAAAAATCGTTAAAAGTCTCGAAAAAATGTATTTTTTTCAAATATTGCTAAAATATCGTCAAAGTACATCCTTTGAAAGTTTATACCCGTTTGCCAGCGGCTTTTGCACCACTCGAAGGCTCCCTCGTAGGTGAATTCCGGAAGGTCCGTAAGGGCACGCGTGCAAGCAAGCTTCTTTGACGGCACTCAGGGTCCCATGATAGTGTCCTTTGAGGGAGGGAGGATTTCACTTTTGGAAACAGAAAATAGTCTTCTGGTGCCATGTCGGGACTGAAGGGGGTTGGGAAATCGCCGCAACGTCGATTTTCTTGAGGAAGTCTGTTAACTTGGACCCTCAAGTGCTCAAGACTTTCGGGGTGGGATAAGAATAGATCTTTCACATCGCCAAATTTTCCGTGGTAATGGCGTGAATTGTCATCTTATCAATGCCAATGCGATCTGCGATTATGCGCACTCTTAACCGACGATCTAAAATCAGCACTTCACTTACACGTTGCACCTTGTCATCGGTTTTTGGCGTCGATGGCCGTGCAGCGCGGGATTCGTCCTCTACACTCTCTCAGACAACTTTGAAGAGCTCGTGCCACTGGAAAACTGACCAACTGCCCCGATTAAAATCATGCCCAACGTCTCAGTACCCTATTTCCCAAACCAAACACCAAAGTTGATGGCTTAACGCTGTTCAATAGTTTGTTCATTTTATGCTTGAACTGAGTCACTCGATAAGGGTCTACTAAAAGCACAATCTATCATAAACGAACGCTCACAGACAATTAGCGCTTAGTGCGTGTTTAAGTTCAGAAACCCCGCCACAGAGCCTGGAGCGCAGGAGAGCACCACGCGGTGGTGGGGGGTCTGACTAGCGATGCGACGTACTGTCACGTCAGGAAAAAATTATTTCCGATACTTTTTATACAAACCTTATATAGCTCATTTAGTTTGAGATAAAATGTGATCTAATTCAGTAAAAAAGTTATTGAAGTTCCAAGAAGAAAAATTAAAGAAAAATTTGAAAGAAACTAATATTTTTTATAATTTTAGAAATCATTTTACTTCTAACATTGTGTTATTGTAGAATTCTATTTGGTTGCTATAAAAAATGTTGTTACTGTCACGTGACATTATTATGATATCGTTTGGTACCCAAATGCAGGTGGAAATTAAAAGGAATAGTTTTTCAGATGGTTTCTCATTGCGAACCAATCTTCTTGCAAATGTGTTCCTTACCTTGTCTATTGGAGGATGCTGTAAGTCTCATACTTAATCCCTCTCCTCGGAGGTCCTGAGACCGATATTACGGTTTCCAACAATTACTGGTTGGGAAAAAGGGTGGGATCTGGCTCTAGATTTTAGGTCCTCACCGTCTTGATGCGTGAGCTTCCCCTATGTGTGTACCCTTTAGTGCGAACGAGCTTGTACGTGCGAGCCTCGTGGTCCTGGAAAGGTAGTTCGCACGTATTTGGCGGCCGAGGAACGCAGGAGCGTAAACTTCTAAAAACATTCCACTCCCTACTCCTTCCCCCTCGATCCCCTTTTCGAAGGGTTCGCAGTCCATCAGGTCGGCAAAGTACGTAGGAATATGGTCCTGGCACTTTTTACGAGCGGCTCTGCTCTTCCCGCATCTGTACACATCTCGGCTATCTTCTCGCGACGATTAATTGCCCCGTGTCCTTACCTTCGCCCTCCACATACCCATCGACATGGGAAGAACCTTAAAGCAAAAATCTGCCATTCGCGTTGGGTGTGAATGGATTTTTAAACATGGCGTGCCATCTATATAAACCTGGGGAGAATGACAAAACCGTGGAGTTTTTCTAGAGCATACCTTCAAATGTAAAGTTTATAATGAGTTCAATCATTTTTTCTGCCTCCTTTGTATTTCTACCATAGGCCACCTCTCCTCCCCCTCCCATGCCTGGCACTTCCAAGTTCATATTCCGTATTTATATCCAGTTTTCAGCATCTCCTTACCTATCAGAATGTCCTGCATCCATTTTTCCTACTTGATTTTGATTTTTCCCAAAGATCCCCTCTCCTCTTCCACTATACCTGGCACATTCTAGGTTTTCTCCATTTCTGTTCATTTCACCTAGCCCGTCCTTTTCCACACCCAAATTTCAAAACCTCTAATTAAGCCCTTGCTTCAGTGATCATATTTCCGTGCTGTATTGAACCCCGCTCCATATCTAAGTTTTAACTTGTCTTTTCATTGCAACCTTAGTCAACGTTCCATTCATCACTTCCCTCCTACTTATGAAAGCATTTTTACCTAATGTAATTCTTCTTAATATGGCCATTTCAACCCTGAAAACTAACGAGGTTTTTCATTCTTCAACCTGGTTTGTGGCCTATTTTTTACAAATTCCTTTTTCTCGAAAACTGCAGATTTTAATGCAAATTTTAATAACGATCCCATATGCAAAAATCAAGGTTTATATAGTTACACGAACAAATCGCGAATACGATAACAAAGATCAAGAAAATAGAAAGGGCACGTAAAGTAGTGAGTGTTATACAAAAGGAAAGAGCATGATTGTCATTTATGTCAACTTGAAAAACATTAATTTTACTAAATGTTGCCAATTTTAATCATTTTTAAGTAAACGTCTTATTATGTTGCAACCGAGATTATGTAACGCCTCATAACGATTTAAATGGTTGCTTGATTCCTAAATACATATCCATAAACCTATTTTTCTTCTCCTGTATCCTTTGCCATATGTGTTGAACAAATTCTGTAATAGTTATGCATGAGGAGTAAATATTAAGATAAATATAGAATGGGCTGGAGGATGGACTGAAACTCGGTGGAGTAGTTATCAAGTCAGATTTGTGGATGATCAAACTTCAAATAGTCAGTATGCCAATTTAATGACGTTGCTACAGGGCACATTGAAGGAAAATTGTGATAGTTATGAAATGATAATCAAATAGAATAATATTAATTCAATGAACTTGTTAAGAAATGAAAACCACCGCAATCAACTCGAAGTTCGGTTTAATAGAAGAGGCTTGAGCTCACTATTAGTGTCGCAATGTGGGAAGATAACACATTAGGATTAAGGAGGGGTCTTAATTATTCCTTGTGCTGCCTGTATTTTCCCAGAAAAATCTGGCACTCCAGACATCACACAGCATGGGTAAAGCCGACCGTGCCTCAAAGTGCCACTCGTATCCGACCCTAGGCAATCCGATTAGTATCCCAACATTCTAACCACTAAATAGACCCTTTCTTTCTGCAGAATTCGGAATACAACAGTGAAATAAGGGAATTTAGAGGGCATCTCCAGATAAGATTGCGCTACGAAAACTGGATCGTTTAGAGCCATTTAAATATTTTGGAAATATTTTTATATAAAAACTATAAGAGTTTTGTCTGCTTAATATCGTTTGAAAAGAGTAGGGATATGATGATAGGGAACTTATGTAAAGATGTAATGAATATGAGTGAGAAGTTTAATATTAAGTGCATTTCTCAATGGCGTAGAAACGTTTATGTTGGTTAAAGCAACCAAGTTTAAAAAAACAAATCTGGGCATGATATGGTAATGAAGGAGAGTTTTTTTGAATAAAAAGTAGGCTTTCAAATGTGACGGAGAGGATTTTGACCTCAAAGGAATGTTAAAAATGTAATAGAGAGTTGATAGCAGGGTAAAATAGGCACAGATAGGAAAAGACTAAGCAAATTAATTGTATTTAATGAAGGAGGGCAGAATGTAAAGGGAGTTTAATAATGGTATATTTCATTCTAGTCTTTTAGTATTTATTAAGTAGTGATAGTTATGGTTTAGAAATGTTGCTTTGAATTGGTAGGTGATTCATCAAGGACAAACCTTGACCATAGGTTACTTGCAATAAATTAATATACTTTGGGGAGTGGAAAGTGACAATGTCTTTAGAATTAAATTCTTCTATGGTTCCCTCCAATTGTAACTCCCTATGTAACGTATATCTGTAGATTTTACTGAAGAATATAGGTAATTCCGCCTTTAGAGGAGAGGTGAAGGGAAATGCAGGGGTGGCAAGATTCTCATAGGAACATGGCCAGTGGGAGCCGTGGGGTGAATTGGGTCGTGAGAGTTGGGTGGAACGCTTACGGGAGAGGAGAGCGGAGACGAAGGATAGGAGGTCCTGGCGCTAAAGGGACTCTTCCCATTACCCCTTTAGGGCCCCTTCATCCCTGCTCCGTCCACCCCGATACCACCGCACATCTGCGAGCCTATTTGTGTTCCTTCTCTTCCTGTAGCACCCCTCCTCCAACCCTATCCTCACCGTAGGTGCGTGTAAACACACTTGTTGTTATCGAGTTGTAACGCACCAGCGCGTCGTCGATCCGTGTCGTATTCCGCCGCCTTCGAGCTCCAAGGGCCAATGCCTTCCTGTCTACTTCTTCCTTTCTCTCTCGCCCTCTCACCATCGCGCTCCCGGCACCACCTTCGTTCTCTCTCTGTCAGTCCTTCTCCGAGGCATCTAACAAGGCGGTGAATATAGTGCGAAGGTACTTACGAGCCCTTGCGCCCATTCAGACTTGACAAATACACCGACGCATCCCATAGGCACAAGGCCGCCGATCCGAATTCACTGACGCACCTACACTTTCCCTAACTTCCTCGAGCTCCCCTTGCAGTGTGATTGTTTAACATGCCTAATTAGAGCGAGAGGTTGAAGGAAAAGGCAGTTATTTGAGGAAAGTTTATTCACGAAGTGTTAAGGAAGCATGGATTAAAAATAAAAGATTGTCATTTTTTGGTTTCCGGACCAACTTGGCTCTCTGTTTTGGGGTGTGAAACGATTTCATTTCTTTTTTTTGTAAAAAAAATTATCCAAATCGAAACAAAACTTTTGCACAACATTCGCCATTTCGTAGTTTTCTCTTTAAATACGATATTTTGCGGACATCCATTGAATACTTTTACTTCTACACGGTAACCATCAAACCACCGCTGGGTTTTGCGGAAATAAAACCACGGAACCTTTGATTTATGAATGCTAGAAGTAAAGGATAGGCATAGAGTAAAACAGAAATACATCAGCAGTCAAGAATTGCTTCGAGTATATGGTACTGGAAATTAAATAAACCTCCCCATCATGAAGTAAAGATAATTGTAGCCACTGAACAATAGTCTCTACAGAAATAAAGTATTTGACTAATAAGTAATAGTCCAGTTAGGAACTTAATAACTGGTAGTTTACTACTAAGATTCGAGCTATTTTTATTTAGGTCTGCATAATAAGTGTTCCTTAATTCGAAGTAAATTTCCTAAAACTTGAACCAAATCCTTGATCTATCTAAATATTCAATAACTATCGTAATAGGAAACTCACGGAAGTCCTTGAGAATCTATTAAAAGAGTAGCATAATGCGATGTAGCTTAACTATTGGTATGTATTTTATACTTTACGAAATTATGATAGAAGCGAGATATCTGGCGCAGGTGTACCACCGCAGTTTGGAATTACACAATTTTTATTGCAACATTGACAGGCGAGTACTCTGCATCCTTAATAAGCTATGAAAAATCACATTTCATGACTTCAGTATATTTTTTCTTTAAGACTTTCATGAGGGTTCAAGTAACGAATTTTCATTAACATTTTAATGAAAAGGATTAATTGTAAATTTGAGCTTTGATATTTGATAGATATTCTGGAAACAAAAGTAACACTCATGTGATCAGATTGCATTGAAAATCACGCCGTTAGTCAGATATACAATTCAAATCGACATGTTGTGCTCACTGGAAGAGTTATAGTGCCGATGATCAAGGTATAATGAGTTTAAGGCCCTATTACGAGCAATTTATACCATGTTTTTAGACTCGGATGAGAACATATCGGCCCTAGCTCATTTACACAGGCCATTTAGTTAAAACACATGGGGAAAATCATGTATTTCGTTGATATTAAAAATTTCACGAAGAATCAAAAGCTTTATGATGCTTTTAGACAGTTAAAGCTGGTACTTATTTCGGCAAGAAATATTTGGACAAGCTTTTCCCGAGCTAATTTTGAGATATGACGGATATCTTTAGGCATAGGTTTTTCACCAACGTACAAATTTACACTATAACCAGCGGTTCGAGCAGCATCAAAGTTGTTTCACCGAAAGAAGGAAAGAAAAATGGAATATGTTCATTTGATTTTCAATCTTTAATGGAGTAAAAAGAGTAACAGTCCATGGCGTGGCGGAAAAATGTCTCTATTGCCTAATGATAGTTATTGTACAACAGGAAACGCGACGTTCAAAAGCGCATTGAATCATTGCTTGCAAACTCTCGGAGCTACGGGTTTCAAACAACTATGAGTCTTCTAAACTTCTCCTGCATTAAAAGATTTCAATACATTTGATACATCGGCATATTAATACTAACCTTGATGTGGAAAAAAATTCATTGTCAACTTCTCAGTAACCCAAATGGTCACTTTCTCATTAATACCATAATATCTACCTTCGTGGGTCAGTATCTACTAAGTGACGTAATAAAAGAATTTGTTAAATTTAAATATAGAACACCCCTCCGTTATTTCCCATCCCATGTACTTCACGTTACCATGGATAAAATGGTATGATTGTTCCTGAACTACTTTTATTTCACTTGTTGTTGTTACATCTGAGTATAACCATATTCTATTTTCTCCTGTAACATGTTGCTCAGGTACTCTACATGCGAGTGCGGAACTTCCGTAGGATTTTTGCAAACGACGATCTGAAAGTTATAGTAAAAGATATACGTATATTTTGCCATTCTGCCTTAATTTTGCCAATTTCAGCCATTAAAAAAAGGTATTATTGAACGTTTTTCCTGTATTATCTAGACGAAAACCATATATATTTTGGGTATAAATAATCGTCTATTATATTGCTTTTAAAAATACATAAGGTTTTCCGTGTAATCTTTTTATTTTCATTTTCGGTCAAACTTTCCCGACGTTGTCATTATGGTTCCGTCACTACATTTTAGTAACATTTTCTTACTCTCTTTAGGCAGCTCTGATTTCACAGCTGTACCGTCAAGTTTCATTACTCTTTTGTTTGCGTAGGAAATTAATTTTCAATATCCCGGGTCATAGAATAATAACAAACATTTCGCATATGAGCGCTCTTAGCTCAGTTAGTTTCTAACACTGTAGTTTGTGTGCTATTTTATACCGTAGAACATTGAAGTTATTTTAATTTAATAGATGTATATTGTCCATCATTATTTCTGAAAATATTGTTCCAAGTAATCCCCTCAATCGCATCGACGTTTGCGATATTATCTGGAGTTTTAGCTACAGATGCATGGAGTATGCTGTTCCCTCGTTTTCATCAATATAACTCACCTAGAACCAAGTCCAAAGGGGTGTGAAATTATTGTCATGGTAAGGGGGGGGAATTACTTTTCCATGGTCACGCTTTGTTTATTTTCCAGGAAAATCTGGTAGCCGAACAATTACTCGGTTTGGATAACGCTAAGGGTACGCAGAGGCGTCTCCAGGAATTAATCCTGGGTCATGGGGGTCGTTTGTATAACCATCGGTCAACCTACTAGACTACCGCGTCCCCTAACTGCAAATATACAGCTGCTTAACTAAAACTGGTGAAGACTTTGAATATATGATCATCGATCTTTAAGAATCTCTATTTAAGAGTCGAGTGGAAGTTAAGGTATACTTATTAATAATATTATTTGTAATTAGAAATTAGTCCATTAAATAGATTGTACCAAATATGTTTATGTATTACGCAATAAATATATATATATTCTTTTACACAATACATTCCCAAAATTGATGCCCTCGTAGTGGATCCAGGGTATTGATTTGGTTTTAGTTAAAATCCCTAGATATCGTAATGACGTACCAGTTATTCAACACTGCTTTTAAGTATAGGTTATTTTAGCAGTGAATGCAGTTATTTTTTTATAAAATAGGAATAGAAGATGATTACTTAACTCAATAATTAACGCAATATGTCATTCCATTCTCAAAGATTACGATTCGCGTTCATAACAAAATTGAACCCAAGTACCAGTGTACTTCCTTAAATACAAAAATTTTATTATTTTGTCGAAAAAATTAATAATTGCACCATGAATATAACCATGTATGTTTGTAGTTTACGAGGGTTTGTTTACATATTCAAATGTACAAATGAACTTATGCTCGTTTAGCTGGTGCCATTACAGTCCCAGCCACATGCTCTTGCGGCGGCTTACAGACAATTGTGAAATTGTAGATGGGAAATGGATGAATATTGGTCGGATAGTGATAAATAATTATCTTTTGTGAGACAATTTTCATCGATAAGACTGATAAACTAAAAAAGAAACTTATACTTTGATAGTTGTCAATGAATGTGCCCTTACTTTTACAAAACTTTTCAGAGAATATATAGAATTAAACGCGTCATAATTTAAAGCAATGGCCATTTTCATGCATAAGTTTTGGATTCCATTGCTCAAAATGCTTAAAAAATCAATAAAGGAAAAAAACCTAATGCGTCGGCTAGCACGAAATGAACCTTATCCGAGTGGTATCTTTCTCTCTCTCTCTCGGGCATAAACGGATTTACACCTTTTGTAGTGTCCATTCCTGTTGTTTATGACATTATATCGTCATTTCTGCGCTTATAAACCGTCATCTGTTCTTCAACAAGTGCTAGAGTGGAAATTGCAAAATTCATGAAAATAAAAAGAGTTTAAATTTGAAAACCACGCCACGTATGACCCGTGTTCTCCCTCCAGAGCGCAGAAATACAAAATTGCCGGCCACCATGCGCGAGCTCCGTTTCCTCGGCTCGACGTAAAATCGGCCAGCCGTGCTCACACCAGTCCTGAGGCATTAAACCCGAACGGGGTCAAACCGAAGGGGGTGGAGGCTAGGACGGAATTTGTCGGTGTTAGTCCCTTCTGAGTTCTCCACTGCCTTTCCTTCCTTCGTTCGAGGTGGTGTGAGTTTATCATTCAACTTGTCTCTTAATGCAAAGTTCTCAGAATTTGGGAAAATCTTGCCACTCCCAAAACTTACCGGATGAATTGAATAAATTTAAAACAATATGATTTGACTTAAAAATGTCTCATTGACTCACGTTCGAGTGCTTGGGTTTATCAGGATTCGAAAAAGAGCAGAAATACACAATCGGTAACATTTTTTACAGACTGGATAGGATTTCATGATCCAAGGTATATTTCACTTGGAAGAAGAGCAGAAGATGTTTTATATCATATTTAATGCGTGTTCAATGTGCATTTCACGAATATCTCGAGGGGCTCGCGGAGTCTATGTGGATTCTCGTCGCAGCCAACAAAGTTACTTTCCTGGAAAGTTTTATCAAATCTCAAAAGTTTTATCTACAAAATGAAAGATTTCCCCCGAGTTACTTCTGAGACTCGTTCCTATACTTACTTCTTCCGAGACCTAAGCGACTGATTTCTTTCCCAGTGGTGGATTTAAGAACTTCTATGCATCAACTTTTTCAACATTTATTTTCCAGCAGGTCTTTCAAACCGTACAATTTTATAGTTTGAGCATATTATTATTAATCTTCGGTGAAAAAAAGTTAAATTGTAAATAACTATTTGACAAATCTACATGTAATTAAATGTCCTATATCATTTGTGAATTCTTCTAATGAAATGGATTCCATTAGCGAAAGATATATGTTTAAGTCTTGGCAACCTTTTTACCGTCTCCCCATCTTTCTTTCTAACCCAATAAAACCATCTGAAACGGAGTAAGCGCCGATCAGTTCCGTAATTCTGAAATTTCAAAAGGAAATATGAGTTTTAGAATTTTGCCTTTTCCTTAAGTTTGGATATGTAACCAACAAAATATGGTTCAATTTACCATTAGCCTTGGCAACATCTTAGAACCGAAAAACCTTCAACCAATTGGAAACTTTTCCTACACTCTAATTTGGGGGGATAATCTTCCACGAAACGTTTTATATTATCCCCCAAAATCACCACTACCTAGACGCTTTTTGAGTGGGCGTATTTGCGTTAAGTCCGGCGTTGGCGCGTGACCTCCACAGGAAAAGTGGCACAATATCCGACCGACCACGTCGCGAAAGAATGAGTCCAGGAAAAAGAGAGATAGAGAAAGTTAAGTAAGCGAGTTGGGGAAGAGTTCCGAGGTCTGGACGGGATTTTCTGTGGGCTGCGGTGTTAATTCCTTCCCAGCTTGCCCCTCGGATTTCTCAACCTCTTCCCTTAATTCCCCCACCTCTCTCACCCACACAAATACCCTCCCGGGATGCCATCTTGCATTCTCCAACTCCCTGGAGGGACAGGGAGAGATGGTTAAGGGACACAGGGGTTTCAACCCCAGCGGGTGGGGATGGGTTGGTACCGAGGGAAAGAGAGTTGGGAACGTGAGGTGGTAGGGAGGGGGTGCGGCCGATTTTTTTCGGACCCTCACTAAGGAGAGAAGGAAGTCAGGGTGGAGGAAAAGAAAGTGGAGTTTTGAAATGGGCGAGAGGAGCAGTAGTGAGAGCCATTGCGGAACGGGAGCCCAGTCACACGAGCATACTTGCGGGGAGTGCCCCGTTTCCCCTCACCCTCTTTCTCCCTCCGTACATTCCCTTCCCCCTCCCTCCGCACCCTTAACACTTCCAAAACACGAGAACACAAACACATCAGGGTCGACCACAACGTCCGACAACAACTAAACACCCGGCGCGCACGGGTACATTTTGGAGGGGGGTTGAGGGCGTGGCGGAGGGGAAACGCGGGGAGTTCTGCAGACATACGTATACATACATACAGACTCACACACATGCCGTCTCTCCCAGAAATTTCCGAAATGAAATCGCATGTCTGCCGGAGCCAACACCGCAGCAGCCTTCCGCTACCACAGAGGGTGAACGGGGAGGAGGAGGAACTTCTCTCCGTTTGCCCGCCCCGACCCATCCTCCATTCCAACCCCTCCCCCCAGTCGATCCCAGTCTCCTCCCTGCTCCCATCCCGCCCATATCCTCCCCACGAACCTAACCTTCCTAATCCCCGCCTCTCGCGCACCCGCCTCCGCCAAGCGACTGCGATGCTTCTAACCTCCGTCCGCAAACATGTTAATCCCCAAAGCACGTCCTCCTCCACCACCCCACAGATATCCCTCCCCTCACACACGCTCCCTCTGTGCCAAGTCTCCCCAAAGAGTTAAGCTCTCTTTTCATTTGATGGGGAGGAACGAGCGAGGAGGATCCTTTAACACACAACAGCAGGACCAAGTCTTCATTAAGGAAGAATTCCCACATCGTGCAGGGTTAGGCAGGGGAGAGGTGCGAGAGGCGGATCTTTGAGGAGACGGGAGGGGGGATTTGGCGTGCGAGGCCCGACCAATGCTCCTTGATTTTCCTTTGTAGGTTGTTCTTTTTTCAATCGTTTAGCCTCCTTCTCCTCTCTACCCTCCTCCCTCCCATACACTCTCCCTCTCTCTCCTACATCGAGAGCGAGCTCGATTTATTGCTTTGTGGTCGTAGGGAATGGGAATCGTCGTGAATTCTCCCATTAGCCATAATAAAACGTTACTGGAAGCGCAGTTACTTTCTACAACAAGGAGTACGGATTTATTTTTTTGCCCGTGATGTAATGGGTGTCTCCTGGCTCTGAATTCCATGCAGCACTCGTCGATTTTGAGGGAGAAGCGAGTAAGTTCCTGAAAGCCCTCTTCGAAACCGTCTTCTACGAAACGATATATGAGCAGTTGCAATCGGACGATTTTGGCGTCCACTAATCCACCGAGATACTTCGCATTGTTCGCAGAGTGAGATTATTCGAAATGCTCCGTCACTCGAACATTAATCAGTTAGCGGTGGAAAGCCGCTGAGCGTAGTTGAAATTATTGATCAAAGGGGAAAATTTGTTTGACGAAAGAAATTAAGAATGAAAGGTAAAATTTAAAGCACGCCAATTCTGAGCAATTAATCTAAAAATCTATAATTAAAAAAAAATTTTCTTACGTTTGTAATATATGACGGTTTTAATTCACATCTGCTATTCATTTTAAAAGGCAACTAGACGAGAATATTCGGACACCTGATGCATAATACGTTCATTTTGAAAAGTAAAATAAACTCTTTATTTCCAGTGTAGGGTTAAAGTTACCCAATTTGGGAGCCAATATAATATATCTCCTTTACACTAAAAGTAGACTTTTAATGTGGCGAATACTTATTGCGTTTTATACTTATGTACGCAGAGTATTTCAATGTGGATGCATCATTGACAAGAGTCATCTTGAAATATAATACGCATTATTCATAGTTTCTCTTCAAGATCAGTTTCACGTTGTAAAGCAGAATCGTATGAAGAATTAGCGATGCGGTTAAATGTTGGACGACATCATTAACTTCAGTAGTTCAGTGTGATCATCAATAATAATCAAGTGAAATAGTTCATATTTCCAAATTAATTTCTTGTACTTCCTTTTTTCAGAGAAAATATTCTACCATAAAAGTTTCTCCATCAAAACAACAGGAGTACCCAATAGAAGTTGATGAGCGTTAACAGTGAAAAATGATAAACAATGAGGCCGTAAATTAAGCCAGTGGTTATGGAGTGAGGAAGGAGTAAATAGCAAGGGGAATGTGACAGGCAAATCGCACAGGGTACAGAAGGGGTGAGAGTTGGAACATAAATTGGTGAACACGCTGAATTAACTCAATATATCTATCCATTTTGACAGCAATACGAATAATCCATCGTTTTCATATGTCAGAATAAAAGAAGATGGATAATGCATATTCTAAATATTGGATATACAAGGTAGTGGAGGCTGTGAACGTAGGATTACTAGAACTAGTGGTATGGGTGAAAATGAACGAAATGTTGAGCGACTTAAAAAACTGAAAATAATGGTGATAAGTCTAATTAATTGGTAAAGAAGAAACTAAAAGCAAAAAAGAAGTAGAAAAAAACACTCATAAGTTGCAATTACTTACCAGAGAAGCAACGTGGGGCATTATTATTATAAGCAATAATATATAAATATAATTATATATTATTGGGCAATTATTATACTAAGTTAATAAAGATTATAACTAAGATTAACATGAAGTTTCAATACCATACCGAACAAGCTGATATTATTCATGTCTAATCGGTCTTAACATAAGTTATCATTGTACTTGATAAAGGCTGATGCTATGAGAGGAAGCTTTAAAATTTCTTCAACTAAAAACACTTATCTATTCCTAATGATTTTCAGTGAAATCACTTTCGTTTCAATTTCAGCATCTTAAATTAGAACAAAAGGTTTTCAGTGATTCGATGACGCTGGTATATTTCTGGAGGTTAGCTCGACGTGGAGCATTTTGGGCTCAACTTCTCTTCTCGCGTTGCAGCGAAAGCCTTCGGGAGCGAACTGAAGTGATCCTTCTTTTCAGTGTCTCCAATGATTGGTCATCATTACGATGGCCGGTTTTAGTTACATTTTTTATAGTCACGTGCCAAAATTTGCAAAGCATTTTTGACGATAGACATTTTAGTAAGTTGACAGATCCTAAAATCACTGAATAATTTTTGCCAAAACCTGAAGATATTTCTTGGTAATGATTCATTCACACTCAATCTAAATTCCATGGAGAAATTACCCGATCGTGTCTCAAACAAACGATAAATTGAGTGGTTCTTCTTCATGGGAATAAAAAAGGAAAATCGAGAGTTCTGTCGCACACCCTTCCCTAAACATCACCATCTTCGTTCCTCCCCCGTCTTCCTATCGTTTTTCCCTTTCACCTCAGCTACGCTCCTACTTCATCTGCTCCCTTTAAATTTCCCTTCGGACTATATTCTTCTCTCAATCTCTCTCCTCCTCCCCCCGAAGCTTCCAAAGCCGAGTGAGAAGCCGTCTTTTATTTCGTCACCCATCAAAATGGCGATGCGTGCCCAAAAACCCACTTTAACACCATTGTCAATTTCTCCACAAGCCCCCCCCTCTCTCTCTCTCCCTCTAGAGACCCGTTCCTCTTCTCCCTTTTGCTGCTGGTGCCACCCAAACCAACACCAGCATCTCTTCTCTTATTTCCGCGCCCTTATTCTTCAAGCCCTTACGAGTCCTTCCGGTGGGCAACCAACCACTCCCATACCGCCTTTCTCATTCCCAAAAAATCCCCTCTCGCCACACACAGCCTCTCCACGTCTCCTTTGCAACCATCCTAACTCAAATCTTTTTAAGCCGCACGTGAGGGAAGACATCTTCTTCCACGTTCCCACCCTTCTACCGTTCACGCAACTCCCTGCTCAAACCATTTCGCCGATTTCCCCAACCAAGCGGGAAATCCTTCCCTATCTGTCTTCAAGTCTCCCACTAAAGCCCCACAGCCCCCTCATGCAACTTACCTCTCTCGCACCTCCAAATTGTTGCCACCCCACTCTCTTCACTTTTTTCCCTGTTCTACCACCCAGCACAGTCCGCCGCCCCAGCCCCCCGGAGTCCACATGTTTCGAGCAGCTTCCCGTCGGCCGTTCGCTGAACTCCCCCACCTTCACGTAGATCGTCTTGACAGCCACCTTCTCCTCGTTACCCTTAAAACGCCAATTAATCCATCCCTTTCCCCAAGCCTGTGTTAATCCCCATCCCCTCGTTTCTCCCTTCCACAAGTGAACTTAGGCATCGGATAGACGCGGAGTTATTTGGGTTTATCGCGCTGCTTACCATTTCTATCCTTTTTTACTCCAGTGCTGTTTCTGAAAGTGGTTGTTTCTCTTTACCATTTTGGGAAAATGATATTGATTTTGAGCCTACTAGCTCAGATAATTCAAAGTCAATTATGCGTCGGTTAGATGTCTCTATAAGTATTAATGCCAAGGAATTGTTCCATTCACTTGATGTAAGGAAATGATGTCATGAATGTTTAAGCTACTGCCGATTACTCTTCTTTAATATAACGTTTCCTCTTTGTCAGACGGTTATTATGTCTCTGGATATATATCTTAATATTTTGTATGTATGTCAAAGCCATATTTCCCTAACATGTTTCTACTCCCATCTTTCTAATGAAGCACCTAAAATTCAGCTTTTAATATTACCACAATAATTTTGGAATTGAACCAAGGGAAAGTTGCAGGTTAAAGTAATTTATTTTAAAATGCTTCCGTTCAAATATTCTTGATGATGATTTGAATTCAATTTGGCGCATATATAGGTTACAACTTCTAACAACGTAAAAATGCGATAAAAAAAGGCTTTGGTCTATCTGATTTTACGTTGTTCTACTGAAGTTGTGCCGCAATACATATCTGCCGACAATGTGTCGAATTTTCATTGCTTTGAAATAATTCTGATAATAATGGATTATATTGTAAAGGTTTCTAAGATTTGGTAGACGGGTTGTCGATGGCCAGTTGATTTATACATTCGTTGACAATCTGTCTACCTTTTCTTTTCTCGTTTCGCCAAAAACCGAGGTTCCTTTCATATTCACATATCCGTATTTCCTAGTGTAATCTTTGGGATTGAGCAACTGAAACCGCTAATTTCCGTCAAAATTAAGAGATTTATATAGCCTTTCATCGTATCCAAGCGAAGATGCAAAATTTCTTATTTGTAAATAAATGTCCTGTTTAACAGTCAATAATGGAGGTAGTCGTTTATAGTATGAGGTTTTCTCAGAACGTTGTTTTCCCAAGTGAAACTACTTATAAGCTCCTCTGTTCATTTCCTTTCTTCTAACCATAAAACTCTGACCTTTCGTGCCAAAACCCAGACCCACTCGTCTGCGTTTTCCGTACCAAGTCCGCTCGCCCGAAACCCTTTTCTCGTAACCATGCACTTTCCCATCCGGACCTTCCACCCTCGAACCTCTCCACTCCACCACGCTGAGAAATCACCCTTCTCTTTCCTTCGCCCCCAGCCCCTTTCAATAAGGGACTGGAATAAAAATACGAGTGGAGTGAGAAGGAGAGATAGAGAGAGCCGATTGGGGTTGGAGGGACAGGAGGCGTCCTCCCACTTCATAACCTATCAACCCCATCTCTCTCTCTCCTGGACCCGGATACTCAAAGCAAGTACTTCCCTACACCCCTCGTCAATCGACGCTTACATTCGCAGTTTATCCCTACCACACAGAGGGTAGAGGATGTGAGGTTTTTGGGAACGAGAGTTTGGTGACGTTTTACGACAAGGTTTCAAAGGAATTTCCAAGACAAGGGAAGTGGAAATAATGAAGGTGCAAGAATAGAAATAATTAGAGATTTAAAAAATGTGATAAAAAAGTAGCACTCGGTTGGGAGAATGTTAAGAAAGACGTAAAATGGTATATTATTTGAAAACAGAAAAGTGTAAAATTATTATAGAATACATAAATAAAAGTCATATTTAAGGCAATTTTTATGGCTACATATTCAATAAAATAGTAGTTCACAAAACAAAGTTTCGCACGCAGTTTAAGAGTTTATGAGCGAAATAAAAGTATTGCCCGAGGAAGGAACGAAAAAAGAGCTGCTAAATATAAACAAGAGATATCTGTGGTCAAAATGGAATCCCTAGTCTATCATGATAAAGGAACTTAAATAAGAGATCACACCTTTTTTTAAAACAATTTCTGAGAAGACGAAAGAAAAAAATATAATAACTAGCGACGGGAAGCTAGCTTACATTACTCCCCATGCCAAGTTGGTGATTTTGAGGACCCGAGTAATGGCAGACCGATTTCTTTAACATCGATACCCTGCATTACCTTTGAAATATCACAAAAAAAATTCGTTTAAAAAGTATCGGAAGTAGTTTTTTCCTGATGTGACTTTACGTCGCAGCGTGCTCACTACGTCATTTTCGGTGGTGGAGAGTCTGTCCTTTAACACGCACCACCTTTGGCCTACGAGCGTTCCTTCAGGCTAGATCCTATTTTGAGTGGACCCTTATCGAGTGACTCTGTGCTAGCACAAAATGCAGTGAACGATTGAACAGTGGCACAAGCTTTTCAGAGAAGACTGAGAGAGTTCGGAGGACGAGCCCCACGCTAGACGGCCGTCGACGTCAAGAACTGAGGACAACGTGCAACGTGTGTGGGAAGTGCTGAATTCAGACTGTCGGTTTATTGTTGCCACATGATTGCAGATTTTATTAGCATGTGTAAAATGGCAGTGCACACAATTGCCACTGATGATTTGTCAATGTGGAAGATATACGCTAAACTCGTCCCGAAGATCTTGACGGACGACTAGATGCAGAGTCAAATGTCTTCCTGCGGAACTATAAATGCTTAAAGAAACATTCCTCAGAATTGTTGAAAGCAGCTACAAAAAGCGAGCTTGATGTTAGAGAGATTTGGTTCAAAGCTCCGTATTTCACGGCGAGTGATGATCATGCGTAAGAGTTTTGAAAGGTGTTAGACAACCCTATTTTGTTGCAAACCCGCAGGAATTACTATAACCCCAAACTACATGGAATTATTTGGTCATCGATATGAAATAAGAGGGATGGGCATATTCACCAGAAGATTCAAGAGTCAATTTTTTTCCTCGCACGGTACAGTTTCATCCCAAAATCAAATCCAAGAACTCGAATATATTTACTAAAATACTGAAATTGAATTATTCAGTCGAGTCCATAAATTATTGTTTGATTCGCGTAGAATTTTATGTGTGTTCATTTACGACCGTTTGTTTACATTGGAAAATATAAAATCAAAGGCATGGATTGACTAATATTTGATCGTATATGGCTGGTTGCCTAAAACCATTCGTCACACGTCCTTACTGCGCCTTGAGGATTATCCTGTAGATGTATATACCTAGTAGGATTGTAACTTACTGAATTTAATTGTGTGAGGGACTAAATAGTAAGCTTTTCAAATTCTCTAGTTGCAAAATTAATTGGTAATGATTAGGATAAAAATTATCTGTTCAATCTCATAATGCTGTTATCTCTTAACATCGGTTTGGAGCGCCAAAATTTCATTATTATCGACGCTTAAACAATTGGACCTTTGTGCCTTCTGAATCCATAATCACCCCCTACACCAATCTGGGTTAATGGCGTTTTTTTACTCGGGTTTTATGCTACAAATTTCTATTTTTATTGAACTCTTGTAAATATTATGATAATTTAATTTTCACTGGTAAATATTTGTTGAAAGCCATTGATTTTGAATTTTACTGAAATGTTGAAACGTAAACTGAGCATACAAAGAAAAAAATGAATGAAGGTGTAAATAGGTATTATTTTTTGGCACCTGCTTCATTATAAATAAGTCAACGTTAACCAATTCATTAAAAAATTTATTTAACATGTACTGATTTTTTTTAGTAGTAACGACAGAAATACTCATTAAAATTGGAATCTGATCACGTCCTTCCGCTGTATTACGAATGTAAAGCAACTGCTCGTAGGGATGCATTTAATTCAAGAGTTGATGACGTAAGAAAGGAGTTTACAATCACTTTAAAGCCCTGACGCGGGCGTTTTACATAAGCATCCAAACCGAGTAAAAAAGAACACCATAAACGCAGACTGGTGTAGAGAAGTGATTATGGGCTCAGAAGGCACTAAGGTCCCAACGCAAAGCGGCTGAGACTCAGCGGAGTCGGGAAGGTGATGCAGAGCAAAGCGTAGGGTGAGGGAGCATAGGGCAGAGCATGGAAGAAGAATTTTCCCCGAGGGAGAGAGAATGAGAGTGGTGAGGAGTGACAGAGGAGGGGATGAGAGAGTGGGAGAGTGGTGCTGCCAGGTGCAGGGGGAGGAAAAGGAAGAGGAAGGGAAGGGAAGCAGGAAGTGGAGGGCTGAGAGGGGTGGAGGAAGGCGGTAGGAGTTTGGAGCGAAGGGGAAGACGGTGAGGTAGTCGGAGAGGAATGGAGCGAGAAGACAGAGGAAGCTTCGATTGTCGCGAATCCTAGAGTAAGGGACGTGAGCCGCATCCGGAAATGACGCGGGGGATGTCGGCTTGCGTGCCAGGGGGAAGGAGGGAGTCTCGGAAGCCAAACGGGAAACGGGGGTAGTAGAGGGGACGAATCAAGGCAGAAGGAGCGGGGGCGGAGACACCAGGGTGGGCGGCGAGGGGGGGTTGAGAGGACGGATGTGGGGTGGAAGGAACGGTGGTAGTTTGAGAACTGGGGTGGGTAAGAGAGCGGGAGTGCGTGTTCAAAGATGTACTGGTCGGGCGGGACGATTTGTTGGGTTCCTGCCGTTCTCGGAGTCGAGATCTCATCCTTATTTCTCACTACTAAGGCCTTACGATGGTGAGTAATGCTGGTAACGATTGCTCCTATTGACGCAAGTGTGGGGTAACATGAGTAGTCCGCCATCAATAAATTTTTGGTCTTACATCATATAGCTGTGTATAAAATGCTTGTAGTTGTATTCAGATAGGTTTATCTAACGATCGAATAAACATGAACTTGCCTCAATATAAAGAACATAATTGTGGATTTTGTTCAAAATAATAGTCTCAGTGTTAAACGAAATATGATTGGCGTCACAAAGTATTATTTACTTGACGAATCTGACTGGATTTGTGAGGTTTCAGTTTTCAAAGAAGTAGGAACGTATTCATTCAATATGAAATATAAACGGTAAACTTAATCGGGGAATGATTTCTGAGAGATAACCTTAGACTTCTATATCTAAATAAAACCCACCATGCTTAGCCTAGTATAAGAGGTTAATTTCAGTCGTAGTAATATACTGTCATGATCAAGGTGGTGTTATGTGGTAACTACCGTCGCTTAAACAAGAGTGGCCGTTGTTATTTGCAACTAATCAAAATAAGCATTGGTATCTGTTGGGACAAAAGCGCGTAGCTTATTCAATTTTACACAGTATCAAGGCCGGCGTTCCTTATCACCCAGCTGTTGGCGGTAGATGATGGTGATAGAGTGAAAACAGGAAAGGGACTTCTTGAGGGAATGAAAGAAACCAGCGGATATAAACACTGTTAACTCGTTAGGTCAAAAGGATTTTCGAGAAAGATTAGGATGGCAGGAAATGCTAGCTGAAAGTAGCTTAAGTCTTGTTTAAAATGGGTCGTCGGTTTGTATCTGTATTATAAACGAGTTTTGAAGTGACAGGCATGATGTATTGGAATTCGAAAATACGTAATAGAGAAATAATAGTAAAAATTTTCCACCAGGTAAGTCTAATAAGTGACCTGATGATGATGTAATGTATCGAAACTCGGTGTTACTCGGAAACTTATTTAGTAGAAATTGGTTACTATAACTTTTACTACCATTATTATAGCTGTAATTTTTATTACTTGTATTAAACATTTACTTTTTAAAATTTACATAATTAATAACGTTGAAAAATTTGGCCACGAAGATGTGGTAACGCGAAACTAACGTCCACTAAGCTGTATCAACCTTTCAACGTGTTACTCGGACCGGAATATATTGAAAGTAATCAGCCTTGGCATATTGACATATTCAGGGATTGCATTCATATTCGTTCAAAAGAACAGGTGGATAATTTATTGCTACACCAAAGCATGGAATTAAATTCTATATTGAGAAACAAATATCCATGAAAGATTGAGGAAAACACTTTCCACTATATGAGGTATATATTACTCTTTACACATTAGATTTAAGTGAAATTCGAGCGGACCGTAAAATGTTACGTAAAAGTATGCCAAAACATGTACTGCTAAATGATTAATTAAGCTCTCAGACCATGGTCCTCCTAAATGGCTATGGAAAATTAGAAGTCATAATATTTAAAAACTTTGTAAAGAACCAGTGAATGGAGTACAATTCAAAACATTTTCATGAAACGCTTCGTGTTTCTGGTCTATCGACTTGAAAAAATGTTCGATACTTTAATGATATAAAAATATATTCATAAGCACTTTTGCAGCAGGGTAATTTCAACACTTGTCTTCATTTTTGGACTGGCACAGGTGTATTTACGCGAAATATTTTCTAATTACGGGGAGGATGTCATAAAGAGTCGATGCTGTAAATTACTTTCGCAATATTTTTATGAAAATTAACATAATTAGATGAAAAACTTTCAGCAATGTTAGAAAAAATACTTTTCGAATATATATTATTTAGTAAACCAATCACTAATACTGCTTTCGTGAAAACTATCGTGGTAAAATTTGTTTGTTTAAAGATATTCACGCAATTACTTAAATGCTTCCTCGTAATTGGGTTATTGCCTATTATACCTACCTATTGCGGGCTTTGTACTCGGGCTGCAAAATAATAAATTTCGGTTTGCAAAAGTAAATAAGAGAGAATGATTTCCATAAATTGTGTGAGGGAACAATAAATGAGTATGAGAGGAAATAAATAAATGGATGGCAAAAATTAATGTTTGAAAGACATCATATTATTTTTTGGAACACTATTTACCATCGACTAAATGGTCTTTATAATAAATAATGCTTGACACACACGGTTTTAATATTAGTCAAAAGGAAAATAGAAAGAAAAATCATAACGAAAACAACTCGGTTTAATATTTCGATGGTCATTGCCACCTTTATCAGGGTACGATTTGCCACTGCCAGTGATTCCTCGTAGCCTGATGTAGCCATCCAATCTGGCTGAGACCATCGAAATATTCTACACCTACTTAATACCCCGCAAGCCGCCGCAAGGGTGTTTGGGGTGGGGGTGTTAGGTCACCACCCGTAAAGAAAAAAACATAATACACAAGTATCAAATTTATACAATCCACCAACTAAACATGTTATACATTCATGCAAAAACCTTTACAACCCACACCTAACTAACATACACATGCACGAACAGATAAACCTGATTTCTTTGCAACGTTTAATTTTTTTTTGACTTTTAAATGAAATGTTTTAATGTTTATAAAGTGACTGCGGTTTCTTAATATTATGATTCCTGATTGTTCGGGGAAGGAATGAGATATCTGTACTGGAATCTATCTCCCTTTTTTTTCTTTGTGGTCTGATCTGCCAAAGTAGTGTGGGGCCATATAATTCCTTTATTGTCATCGTTGAAGTCCTTTGTTCTGAACCTTTCTAAAAGTCTAAGTCTCACTTTTTTCCTTCGTATTTCAATTGGCTCCCAGCCTAAATCCCCTTAAAGACCTGTCACACTTTTGTTCTTATTATAACAATTTGTAACGAATCCGACGGACTTTTTCCATATTTTATTAAATTCTTCTTGCCAAAAGGGTCACTAATACTTGCGGCATATTTCAAATAAGGTCTTTCCAGAGCAAAATAACACCTCTCTTTAACTTTATCATCACATTTCCCCAACGCCCGTTTAATGAATCCGAGTTTCTTTGAAGCGAACCCGCATATTGTCCTTATATGTGCTCCCCATGAGAAGCGTGGGTTATAACTACCCCAAATATTTAACTTGAGTTGCCATGGTAAGCACAGATTCCTTTCATAGTTCCTATTTCATAGTTAATGTCCTGTTCTCCACTTCCTTTGTTCCAAAAATTCAAAACTGCGCATTTGCCAATATTAAGCATTAATCCCTATTCCTTGCTCTACCCGAGATTATGTCTAAGCCTTTAAATAGTAGCTTTGGACATAGTCGACTCCTTATTTCCCTGTATACCACCGTGTTCTCAACAAATAATTTGAGATTGCTACTAAAGTGTGCGCTTAAGTCGTCAATATATATTGAGAATAGAAGCGGCCCTATTATATTTCCCCGGGGAACGCATGAAGTTACATCTATATCCGTTGAGCACAAACAATCGATGAGTACCATTTGTTTTTGATTTGACAAGTAGTCTCTAATCCAAATAATTATATTTCCATTAGTATTAAAGCATTTAAGTTTGTGTAGCAATTTACTACGTGGGACTTAATCGAAGGCTTTATTGAAATCTAGAAATACTGCATCGACTTGTGTTGTTTTCTCCCGCTGAATGAAAAGCTCCCTTTCTCTCCTGAATAAAAAGATCTAATTGTGTTTCGTAAGATCTGCACTAAATTCGAACTGATTGTGGGTTGGTATTTTCCTACCAATAAGGGATCTCAAAATATTACTGACAATAATGTGTTCTAATATTTCACAAGAAATCGATGATAAAGAATTGGGTCGGTAATTGGTTGGTTTATCTCCATCGCCTCTTTTATAGATGGTAGTTATACAGGTATACAAGCTTGCAGGCGGTGCAAAATGACCTTAGCTGTCGACGCACTCTAAAACGCTTAAAACTAAAACTATTACAAGCTTGTAGGCTATCTTTCAGTCGCGAAGTACTGAGCCTTCTTCTATTGATTTTTGGAAAAAGTTTCTAAAAACGGGGCAATATCTTCAGCTAATTCCCTTAATATTCTAGCAGGTATTTCTTCCGGACCAGGTGCTCTGTTTGCTTTGATACTACGGAGCAGATGTTCTATTCTCTTATTGGTCACTGCTATATCGAGTATTTCCCGAGTGGTTGTGGAGGAATGTTTGCTGCGTTTGTGTCTTTATTGTAGACGCTTAGGAAAAAATTGTTTAACACATTGTCTTTTTCAAGCTGTCTGCAATAATTTCTCCCTTTTTCCGTCTTCAAAGAATGTACATTTGGACGTTTACCTTGTATTTCCCTAACGAAGGGCCAGAATGACTGGATTTTCCTCAAGATATTTACAAAGCAATTTAGCTGTAAAAGAGTGTACAGCTGTGCGCATGATACTTTTCGTTTCGTAATAAAATATTTAAGAAATATTTCCAAATGTTCTCTGCATCCGCTGCCAGTGTTGTTATCTTATATTCTGGTAATTCTTTTTTTAAATATTCTCTTAGTCCTCCAAAATTTTCTTATTAAATCAGTACATTTTATGCTTTTCTTTGTTTATTTTTTCGAACTTAGTTTTTAAATCTACAAAAATTGCTCTATGGTCACTAATTTCGTTCATTATGTCAATGTTTGCTATGATTTCGGGCACAGGAGTCGTGAAGGTATCAACTATGCTGTGGCCCCGTGTGGGTGATTTAATAATTTGTCCTAAAGAGTTTTTTTGCGAATTTATAGAGGAGCTCTTGGCAAGAATATCCGTTTTTGGCAGATTTTCCTACGCAGTACGGGCCTTCGTCAGTTAACGGTAGATTTGTATGACTAGCAATTATGATAATACTGTTGATATATTTTGTGCTGGGACTAGATATTTTTGGTCGTCTATTATTATTGAAGCGAGTTGTTTCCGTTTTGGCTAAATCTTTTTATTATTATTTTAACCATAATTTAATGCGCGTGCATCAAGCATCAATTAACCATATAAAGGTACTATCTGTACTACAAACAAACACACATACACAGAGGTACACACATAAATATATATATATATATATATATATATATATATATATATATATATATATATATAATTTAGTTTCTTACTCCTTAGAATTTCGTCGATTAATGTCAAAACTTCACCTTTCACTGACATTCATACACTCACAAATATAGGTGCATGCACGCGCACACTTTCAAGCTTTTTGGAATTTTGGGGAAATATGGAATTCGACCATCTTCAACAATTCTCATCAATCCATATACATATATTGGGTTTTCAGGGACCCAAGACATAGAAGGATATGCTGAACTATATGATGGAAGGAAATGGAGCGAAGGGTTCAAAAGAAAAAGTATCGACGGAATGTGAATTTAAAGGAGAGTGGAAAGGAGAGAAAGAGGAAGGAATTTTCCGGGAGAAGAAGGGAGTGCGGTGAGACTGAATGGATGTGGGCTGCTGACGAATCGGAAGTAAGATTGTCGCGTGGATAAGGGCAGAGGGGTGGAGCGACTTGGGAGATAACCGTGTATTTTTAAAGGGTGAAAGGGAAAAGGGGTAAGGAGTGAGGTGAATCCATGTCAGAAAGGGTGAAAAATAAAAGGTTGAAGGGATCCTGGGGAAGACTTGCGATGGCGTTCGTCGTAAAATAATAAGGATTTCAAGGCGCAGACGAAGGGGTTCCGCTGTTGCGCTTGTGAGAGGATTCCCGCCGAGTGCATCGGAAGACAAAGGACAGGTATTAGAGTACGAGATGGGAAGTAAACAATGGCTGGGGGGAATACAGTTTGCAACGCGGGAAATAATATTCTCGACGGTGTAGGAAATCCAATTGGAAGCATCTTCCGCGATATGAAGAATGTGTCCACGAAGAAAACGGACGATGCGATTGAAAATGGATTTTTCCTCCTCTTCCCCGGGAAGAAGAAAATGATGATCCCCTATAAACGCAGCAATTTCTGTAAAGTATGTGAATCCTTAATCATTGGAGTAATGTCACGGTAAGGGGCTTCTAGATAAATGGAAAACAGTTGGGGGGGAGAGGGAGAGAGCTTCTAGGGAGATATTTTTAGCTTACAGAGACACATTGTGCTCCAACACAGACGGATGAGGTAAACGGGCGTCTCGAATAAGGGAACACAGAACGTTTAGTGATGCAAAAACGGACATTTTTTTAGCATGGCTAAGGTTACTTGAATCGATACGACTGCAGCCTCTGAGACAATATTTTGCATTCGAGTGGAAACATTCCTCGAGGACTATATATATTGCTATGCTATATATATTCCTCTGAATTGATAGATAAATGAATCTGAGAATCTTAAAAAATCGAGCATCAATTTCACAATATCACTGTTAATCACAATATTTACTCTTGTTAATATTTTCAATTACTTAATGAAATATTTTCCTCCTTTTGATAAATGAAGTGACATCAGTAGATGATTTTGGGTTTTAGGATATCATTAAAATACTCAGCTTTAACTTTGTATCACTTCCTACAACTCTTCATTTTCCTCTAAATAATTGAGACAAATCTAAATTATTTCAATAATCTCAATCTCAATGTTTTTATAAAGACGTATTCATAAAAAAAATTCTCGCAAAATTCTTGTAAATATGGAAACTCCTTTCACTCATCATTTAAGCTAAATTCATAATCACTCTTTTATCTTTTTTATGTAAAATTATGTTTTGTGTGCTAATTATACCATTAATACTATTACATATGACCTGATGGTTGGTTCTTGCCATATATTTAAAAAATATTAAGAAAGTTTACATTTTTCCAAATAAATGCGAACATATTATATTAAATAAATAAAATATTACGTCAAAATATGACTCCCTAACCACGTACCTTGCTAATAGATGGATTATTCATGAAATTACAAGTCTTGAATTTCTATTATAATGAATAAATTATCAGGCAAGATAAAATGGTTAGGATACACTTCGTGAGAGAATGCAGTACAAGTATAATTTAGGGTACTATTGCCATGTTTCAGTTCAAATGCCCTTAGAACTACGTACATTTCACAAAGACCGATTTACATTTAACATGCAATTGAAATGAAAAATACATAAAATGAAACCGCTTTTCTCTTTGTAAAAATCGAATAATACTCCGTTTTAAAGGTGAAAAGAAAGATTTTAAGCCACTTAATAATTTGTGCTTCTTCTTCAGGCAACACAATTTTTCGGATTTTTTTACGCAAAATACAAAATATTTATGAACAAGTACCAATTTTTTAAATTTGTATCTTTTATAATAAATTGTGGTTTTTAGAAAATGTTCCGTAGTAAAATTTTTCATAACGCATTATGAACAGAAGTACATATTTTAGGGAAAAAATAAGAAGTCATGATTGAATTAATGGTGAAATTGCCATTCCAAATAATTTTAAGTGTAAGTACCTCAGAGATGTTTTTTCAAGGACATCTCTCTCCCAGCCTTAAAGAAAAATTTTATATTTAACATCTACTAATGATGTCATTAGGCTTACTTTTGCACATATCTCTTCACGGGAGTAGTAAATGGAATAAATACTCACGGATAATGAGAAAGTTAAAAATAGTTAGAGAGACGGATAGTAGGTGATATTCAGAGGTATTCCTGAACAGACCAACAGCTTGAGAGCACGGAGTCACCTTAACCTACATATTAATGATATATTGTTAGAGAACAAACCGCATTGTTAAAACATATTTTAGGATAAGAATCATCACTCGTTTGTATCATTCAAATTTAGTGAATTCTTCCCCCTCTACCGATACCATGTTAACTTCAGCGATAAATTACATTAAATAAAAGAATAGAATTAGTATGTGTCATAAACTATTCCCATATAAAAGTTTTGTGATAATATAGGTAAATACCTGTATGTACGCATTTGTTAACTTTTTAAAGAATATGCTTTGGAAATTAACCTCGTAGCAAGTAAAATAGAGCCAATAAACATTGATATCGTCCACAAAATTCTAACTGACACCTTACCTGATATTTGCTATTAACATAAAATGTCAGATGTAGGTATTGGGAAAACGGTTGCAAAAACAAATAAAGAATGAACACGAGATTAGCGGAGAAGGTTGGGGTGGTTCAGGTTTCCGACAGATAAAGCTATTGCGTCCGTGTGAGTGCGGAGGTTTGATTTCCAGCAAGTACCGGATATCAAACCTTCGGGCTCACAAACTACCAGAACCAAGACGAGTTGCTCAGACCAACTCGGCTTTTCGTATTTGAATGTACGTCTGGCCAATATGGTTTATTTATTTTTTATTGCTATGCCTACTTTTAAACGCACTTTGTCTACATTGGTTTACCTGTTATTAGCACATCTTGTGTGTCTGATCATCCCTAAAATGGTGGGTAAAATAAATCCCATGTGCCATATCTTGTCCAAAGAATTGGGTCATTTGGTTGCATAAAACCCTGCGGATTTCTGCAATTTGGTAGCTTAAAATTTGTTGTCAGAGCATCGATCTGAAAAGGCGAAGGTCAGTATTTCCTACCCGGTCATTGTATTTTTTCCTTTTCTCCTTCCACACAATTTATATTCCCAATAACCGTATACTCATGCTTTATGTGTTTATGTGTTTATATATTCCTTGTGTTTGTACATGTGTCTATGTTTATATATATATATATATATATATATATATATATATATATATATATATATATATATATATATATATATATATATATATATATATATATATATATATATATACATACATACACTTATATTTGTTAATGTATATTTTTATATAGAATTAAAATTAATAAAACAAAGGTTATAAGATTTTCTAGAAAGAAAAAGGCTAAGCTAAACATTAAAATCGGAGGGCAAAAACTAGAGCAGGTATAACAGTTTACGTATATCGGAAGTGTTTGGGACCAACACGGTCAAAGTAGTAGGGACGTAAGGAGAAGAATTGCGCTAGGCAAAGAGGCTTTTCCCAGGAGGAGGGAGTTGACGTTGAGTAAGGAAGTTAAGAAAAAACTCGTAAAAAGTTTGATGTGGAGGGTAGCTATGTACGGCGTGGAAACGTGGTCATTGAAGCAGGAGGATAGACGTAGACTGGAGGCTTTTGAAGTATTAGTGTGGAGAAGAATGGGGAAGGTGAAATGGACCGAGAAGAAAACAAATGAGGAAGTACTTGGTATGGTGGGCGAAGAGAGGGGTTTTTTGGGAGAAATCCTATGGAGGCAGGAAAAGTGGATGAAGGGGGTATTGACCGGCAGCGGGATGTTGAAGACTGTGATAGAAGGGAGAATGTTAGGCAAACGAGGAAAGGGAAGGAACAGAATAGGGATGTTGGACGGGATGAAGGGAGGAAGAAAGTACTCAGAGCTGAAGAGGGGCCTGATAAAGAGTAGGATGCGGTGTTTTGCTAGGGGTCACAAATTATTTAATCAGTAATAATGTCCATCCAAAAACCTACCTTTACCGGTAGATTACCTAATAACAATTTTTATTTATTCTTCACCTCATAGGTAATTTTCATGTATAATTTGATCTGCTTTCTGCAATTTAAACGTTTTCGGGAGCAAAGAAAAAAGATAAACACCTTTTGTAAAACGACCGATGTTACTAATGAGCTCAAAACTATGTTTTGTTTATCTTGATTTTTCAAATTTCGCTTTAAAACATGGGTCAAACCAAGTCTCTGTTGGAACTAACAGAAATACATTTCTGTTATCTATTACGCGAAGCGAGACCTCAAATGTTTGCAGAAGGAAAGAATTAGGTAAATTCACGGCGATAATGCTCGACTCATCCATGTTACCCTCTGCTAGCTATAATTAATAGAGCAATTAGCTGCGAAGTGTTATAAGTACTTTGAAAACTAGATTACCGTGGGAAAATCCAATTAGCGAATCATGGCTGAGGGAATGGGACGGCGAGTTTTGATGTAGCTAGAAGTTTCGGATTCATTGTCGGGAGGATGAGGGTTCCATCCGAGAGTGAGCCATGAGACCCGGATTGGTACGTTTCCAATTTAAAGAGGCGTCTTGAAAAGGATCTTCTCAGATATGTAGGTTAGTTAGGTATCCTGAAAATTAATTCAACAACGCTGCTGCTCTCTGGTACGATGGTTTTTTAAATTATCCTCGCCGGAAAGCTCTCTTAAGTAAAAACTTAATTAGTATCAGTTGCTGAAGGAATACAAACATTTCTTGCCGCTCGTGTTGCGAGTAGGCATCCTTTAATAAACGGCATAAAGCTGGAACTGGAAGGATAATAATCAATAAATAAATGTAAAAAGATTTTTTTAATTATCAAAGGATATACCAATATCCAATCAAGCAGTATAGTGAAATTATTGTTTTGCAAACAACTATTCTCTAGTTAAATTTTAAAATAATATATGATACTTTTAAAATATTTATACACATTACTTAATTTACATTAACCCAGTTGGCACATGAGGAACTCATAAAAAAGCATTGATTCATGCTAAAATTAAGGATTATCCGTTTACGCTATACTTAATATTTTCAGAATTGCTTGTGCCATAGGCAGCTATATTTTGAGTAGGCAGGTTTTACAAGATAATTCATGATTTCATGGTACTTCTATGGAAAAAGGAATGATAAATGGATATGAACTACCTTTTTTGCACCATCATTCCATGTTGCGAGCTGTGCGAGAGAATACACGTGAAACCTCTTAGCTTCTTCGTATATTCTATTAATCAGATGGTCGAGTCCCATCAGGACAGGTTGGGTCCTGCTAATTATATATGCCTGGAAGGTAAACTCTGGCACTCCGTTGTATCTAATTTACGCCATCTCAGGTACCTCGGACCCATCTAATAGCATTGTTTCCGGCTACACCTTCAGAGATGAATTTACGATTTTTGAACAGGTAAAGTTGACCAGCTATTTTGTATAGAACCGATTGAAACATTATGTTACAATTTAATTGGTTAATCGATGGAGATTATGTAGAATAGTTGATATTAATATTGAATCTCAATGCAATTTTGTTAATTTTAGTTGACGGTAGATATTTGCTGGCATCATAGGTGCTTTGATAATATCTCTGACAAAAATTAATTTAAAAGTTATGACCCCGCACTTTCCATATTCTTCATGTGATTCTGTTTTAAGTACCGTTTTCAATGTGACCAAAATACTTGCAATACGTTCTCAGTGTAATCTGACGTCAAGGAGCAACTCCAGCAACCACCCATTTCGTGATTACAAATATTACATGCTACTTTTAGGTTAATGAAACCTCACATTATTTTCTCCTTAGTCCCAATTAATCCGTTTTGATAGAACGTTGGCACTTCATTCATAAAGTAGCTGAACGAGAGAGATTTGGCCAAAATGGTTCCGGGAGAGCTTTAAAGGACAGGGTAAACCTCGTTACAGTGCTTGCGGGACAAAAACAGGGGTGAGAAAGGTCTTATAAGCAGGCAACCGAGGAACTAATAACATCCGAGGAAATGGCTAGAAGTGTTAGCCGTTCCCGTGTTTGAATGCGTCCACTCGGTTACCGGAAGATAGTGTTCGGCTGGAACGGAAGGTAAGGATCACGTGGAGAGACCGAGGAAAGGATATATGGGAACTACTCATTCAAAATGAAATGGTATTCAAAGAGAAAAATAGGACTCGGCCCCAAGGAATAATTTCTCTTGTTTGGAGAAAGAACTCTAATGACAATCGACCGAGATACTGCATCTAAAGGCTAAAGGTCACTTTTCCAGATGCATTTGAAACATTCGCTAACGTAGTATAAATCCTGGGGATTCATTTAATTTATTGCCACTTTCAACTATGTAGAATTTTATTTCATCAATTTGAATGCGGAATTGGATAAATTCGTCGGTTATAGGTTGCTTGCCCTTCACCTTTGAAATAAATCAAAGTTTGCTGCGGAAATAAAATAATCTATGTTTTTGAAAAATATATTTGAAAGGACTCAAAGATTTCTTGAAAATAAGTCTAAACAAAACATATTATCAATGCAACAATTTCAGAGTGTGAAAATCACTCGCCTTGACTGGTACTCGAACCCAGATCCCTCAATATCCGGTCGAGTGCTTTAGCCACTTAAGCTACCGAGGCGTCCTCTTAAACTCTGAAATTTTGGGGCTTTTAAACTGGATGTTGTGACGAAATACCGTACATACAATGTCACATGCATTCGTAGTCGTGCACGAGGCGCCACTGTCCACGAGGTTAAAGCCAACTTTAAACGCTTATGGTGTTAATACTTTGACAAACATATTATGTTCATCGTCTAAGAAGCTTCAAAAGATTAGCTATTAGCTCAGTAAAATATAACGCATTTATGTACAATGTTTATTTTTCTTAAGAATTAATTCCTCCCGCCACACGCCCTTGCGGCGGCTTACGGTGTACTGTGTAGATGTAGATTCGTTTAAATCAAATCCCTATATATTCATCAAAAGATTATATATTTGTTAGAATTAATAATTGTTGTCACATGGATTTTTACAAATATAAATGCTACTTGCATTATTCAACCATAAATGATGGTTTCCGGCGTAACTTAATGGAATGATTTTTTTTTGAATCTACAGAAAATGTATTACGATGTGACCCGGGTTTCAACGTTCAACATCATTTTCAGATGATATCTGATGACGATATCTGTCAGTTATATCAAAAGTAGGACTTGAATCACATTCATCCGAAATTCAGAATTTTGAAAACCATTGATCAATTAATACTCCATAAATGTTTGCAGATTTTGCTTTACTGCAAAAGGAATTCAATTTTTTCAAATCATTTATCTTAGTTTATTTTTCAGGAGTTTCAAAAAAGAAGTAAATAATGACCAAGGAAGTCCAAATTTTCTTTCAGATTAAGTAAAAAGTTTCAGTATCTCTACGTTAATGAGATTTACGGGAAATGCGGACACTTATTTTAGCATCCAACATATTGGAGTGATAAACATTTTTGCACATGTCCTCCGAGTATCGTACTCGGTAACGTATCACTCATCTCATTTTTGCACATGTCCTCCGAGTAACGTATCACTCATCTCATGGAGATGAGTGTGCTAAACAATCCGATCAATTCCGTTAAAAAATTTCATTCGACAGAGTTACCCAAGATAACGAAAAATCGGCTGCCCATTTCCAGTCCAAGTTCGTTTCTTTATGGAAAGTCTCGCATGGCCTATTTTTGCAGCTGTAACAAAATATGGGAGTCTTTTTGAAAGGTTGGAAATCCTCTCGAGCCTCAGATGGAGGGAGGAAGTTTAGGAGCGAATTGAAGAAATACCTCATGCGCAGGGGTAGACCGTCATAGTACCTCCTCCTTCCACCGCTGACTTATCCCGCCCCGGAGGAAGGTCTTCTCCTCCCACCTTACTCTGCTCACTTCCTCATGCTCAGATTCAACCCACGCCACCTGTCACCCCTCCTCCTTGCCACTGAACCTTGACTCACCCTCCCCCTTGAGTTCTCTACCACCTCATAAATCTCCTTAGCACACCATCGGCCGAAAACAAATTAGTTAATGTGAAACGAGCTACGTTGCAACACCCTTCCCGTACACGCTTACACACAAGTCTTATTGTTGCGTACTGAATTTTAAACCGTTGTTCAGGAGCTGTCATGAAATAGGAATATTCGTGGGTATCTTGTGTAGTAAATATCGAAAGGTAGAAATCTGTTTTTTTAATCTCATTGCCAATTCCATCTTCCTCATTTTATCATTTCATTTTAGAAAAATGGCAGTATTCAAGAGCAGGATGAAAACTCTTATAACATTCATATCCGATTAACTATTTATTTACCTAATACGCCTGAGTTTAGTTCCCATATTATCCTTACCTATATCTTTTGTCCTCAAATTGTAGTGTTCTATCAATTTATTCAACTAATGTCTTTCGTATATATATATATATTTCTGTGGAGGCTGGGGAAATCTTCTACCAAACAGGCCAATAGGCAAAAGAAATATATTATCTCTTCCATAATTTGTGGCATTAGTAAAACCAGTTTTATAGCTCAAGTATAAAATGGTTTCAAAAATATCATAATAATATACATATTTTATTTGATTGAGACTTCTGCATATTCAAGTTGAACAGCTAAATACCTTATTATTTCCCAAGCATTAGGTAAATGTTAAAATCCCTCTCATAAGCTACTTCATCATGAACACCTTTAAAGTGAAATGCCTGGAGTTTCTATTACGAATTCTGATTGCGATAGTAACAACAAAAATGTGTACTATAAGATGACATCATATGAAGAGGGTAGAATTTATTTTTTCTTTAACAGTTTTAATAATTACTGATATATTATCTAAATTGCAGGTGGTGTTCTTGCGAAATTAACATTTGATAATAATTTTTCTCGAAATCACATTCAGGAAATAACCTCTAAACTCAAATTAGAATAATAGTCTGGTCAGCTAGTAATCACCCTAATTGCCGATAGCCGAACACTCCGAGTCTAACACTACCATAGATACTTATAGATTAAGTAACAGTCTAGATATCAAAAGGTTGAAACAATCATATATAAAATGTGGCTGATACTTTCTTATGCATTTTTACCAGCCAAATCATGTAAGCTACAGCATTTTAACAACGTAAATCGAGTAAAAGACATGCAATCTAAATGTTAGTGGCAATGAAACTCATTTCTAATGATGTAGCTTTACTTTATGTTAGAAGTTTTTATGCTTAATCTATTCTGCAAACTAAAAGTGAATCACTTACTTAAATGGCTTAAGAAATAAAATGTTATTACGCCCATCAAGTGATGAATTCTTCGAGAAAACACACACCTATTAAGCTGCATCAATATGCCAAAAATTAATCACAATGAACTAGCTATAATTAGCTCAAAGACTGAGTGTTAGCTAAGATGTTTACTAGTGTTGCATTTTTGCTTCATCAACTAATTTTTCTGTAGCAGTGGCTTAAGCAAGCTGAATTTATTACAAAGTGAATTTCTGCGTTGCATCGCCTAAAAAATTGAAGCTTGTAACTCTTAAATTAGTATTTGATATGCTTATTTTGCTGATCTCCGAGTAAGACTCATGGTAACTGATTTCACCTGCAATTAGGGCGGAAAAACTCTTAAAACAGTTCATGTTACTCCCTGCATTCTTTACTTTGTGCGCCTATTTTCGTCTAACTTTGGACTTTTGGGGTATTTTATTCCATAGGGATGTAATGCCCGCCCTGCGTTCATATAGAGGCATTCCCCCCCTCCTCACCATAAACACTGCTGATAAAAATTTTTTATTCCATTTCAGGGGGATAATCTATGAATTTCACCATTAATGCGTTCCTTTGAGATTAGAATGGCAAAAAACAGAAGAGTTGAACTTCCACCTTCGTGAATACAAATTTTCTTGGGAATTCCCTTTAGAGATAGCATCGAAGGGGAATTGCTAACCTTCATGCTTTCAGTAAGAAGCAAGTGACAGCAGTAGATTGTGGCTGAAGACAAAGATAAACAATCTCTCATGCATGGAAGTCTTTTATCGTTCACAAGAGCTTAGACATTTCTTAACGTTACTTCTAATTGAAATATGATATTTAATTTTCGAGGTAGGTAACGTTCATTATAAATAATTATAATATTATACTGTAATAATTAATATAATATTACATATACATATATTATGTAAAATATTTATATTATAATATTTCTTTTGACTTTGATTAAAATATTCAAACGCAGAAACACGGAGAAAGGACACTCGTATATTTAGTTTTAACGTTTCTACGGCACGGTCGTAATCATATGTTTCTGTGGTTAAATTATCTGATTGAAGTTTTTAAATATTTGTGTCGTCGCTGAGGAGCATTCCTATTATATGTATGTATTCATAATTATATATATATATATATATATATATATATATATATATATATATATATAAACCATAAACACAGTAATCAACCCGAAGGTCGGTTTAGTAGGCGATGGTAGAGTTCACCCAATACTAAGCCCGACGGTGTGTGAAATTCGCACATCAGGGTAGGGGGGCCAGTTCCTTTCCCTGTGCCGGTTATGGTTTCCTAGGATGACCTGGTACCAGAAAAATCGCATAGCTTGGATGGAGCTGCAGGTGCCCAGAGTGCCCGGGAATCGAACCCGGGACCCTCCGGTCAGCAGTCGAACGCTCTACCCACAGGACTTCCGCGACCCAGATGTGTATATATATGTTTTTTAATATATATATATATATATATATACCCCCCGGACTACAACCTTGACGTGGTGGAAGGGCTTGTGCGTTCCGATGACCCCTAGAGCTGTGCTGGCGGGAGTAATAATTATTGCTCCTGGTAGGGTCACCCATGCCAGATAGGTCGAAGGTTAGGAGCCAGACGAATGGTAGTCCACGCAGCGTCTGTTCCTCAGTGAGGCGGCTGCAATGGCGTCTGACCCCAGTGGGGCGGCCATTAAGTGATGGTGTCACGTTAATAACACTATTGAGGAAGGCAACGGGAAACCACCTCAATTATCATTCCCTAGCTAAATTTGATGGACAATAGAGATATTTTGAGTCCTGGCAACCACGGGGCTCGGCCCAATCGGCCGTGTGTCGTGCCCGGCAGCGAGAGAGGCAAGGCTTCCGCGGTCGTCATCCCACGAAACCCTTGCAAGGGAAAACCAGCAGCAGCAGGACAGAAGACGCAGGAGAAGAAGACGAAATTAGTTAGAATAGGAACGTGGAATGTTCGGACAATGATGAGGACAGGGAAATTGGAGAATGTTAAGCGAGAGATGGAAAGGGGAAATATAGATATTTTAGGTCTATGCGAGGTGAGATGGAAAGATAGCGGGGATTACTGGAGTGATAAGTATAGAATAATATACAGCGGCGGGGACGAGAGCCAACGAGGGGTTGCCATTGTATTAAATGAAGAGGTAGGGAGAAGCGTAGTCAACATAGAGCAGGTAACGGATAGAATACTACTAGCGGAGATAAAAGCAGAACCGACGAACTTAGTTATTATTCAAGTATACATGCCACCGAGCAACCATAAGGAAGAAGAGGTCGATAGGATATACGATCAGTTAGAGGACATGATCGCGTGTGTTCCTGCAGGGAAACATTTGATAGTGATGGGGGATTGGAATGCGACGGTAGGCGAAGGAAGAGATGGTGATGAGGTGGTGGACTACGGTTTAGGCACGAGGAATGACCGCGGGGAGAAAGCAGTTGAGTTCTGCAGAAGACAGGGGTTAGTCATCACCAACACTTGGTTTAGACACCACAAAAGACGCAGGTATACATGGAAAATGCCAGGTGACTCACGAAGATATCAGCTAGATTACATCCTGGTTAGACACAGGTTTAGGAATAGTGTGATAAATTCCCACAGCTTCCCGGGAGCGGATGCGGACTCAGACCACAATTTAGTTGTTATGAAATGTAGCGTACGTTTCAAAAAGATAAGGCAGGGGCGGCGAGTTAGAAAATGGAATGTAGAAGCGTTAAATGGGTTGAAAAGGAAGGAATACAAACATGCGGTAGAGAAAATCATGGAGGATGGTAAAGGGCTTAGTACTATCGAAGAAAAATGGGAAATGATCAAGAAGGGGTTGTCTAAAGCCGCAAAAGACACTATTGGAACCGTTAACGCTAAAAGGACTAGGAAACCATGGATCACGGATGAGATGATTACAAAGATGGATGAGCGGAGAAAATGGAAGAATATGAATACAGAATTAGGCAAAATGAAGTACAAAGAATTGAACAATAAATTGAGGCGGGCAACAAATAAAGCAAAAGAAGCATGGTGGAAGACGCAGTGCGAGGATATGGAAAGTCTGCACAGGAAGGGTGAAATCGGTGCGCTGTACAGCAAAGTTAAATCGTTATCGGGAAGTAAGAAAGGAAGAGCTATGCTAACAGTTAGAGATAAGGCGGGTAAGGTAATAGTTGACGCAGGAAAGATCCAAGAGAGATGGAAGGAGTATATAGAAGAACGGTATGGTAAAGAACTCAGACCAACAAAGTTACACATTGAAAAAGAAAATAACGTAGAGGAGGACAGCTTAGGTCCAGGCATACTAGACCATGAGATAGAAAGGGCATTAAGGGAGATGAAACTAAATAAGGCCGTGGGGGTAGATAACATTCCCGTGGAACTTTTAAAATGCTTAGGAAAATGTGGGAGGAAGAGGCAATATGGGCTGATCCGTAGTATTTATGAGGAGGGAACCTGGCCGGAAGACTTTTTGAGATCAGTTTTAGTTCCTATTCCGAAAAAGGTAAAGGCCACGTCATGTGAGGACTGTAGGACAATTAGTTTGATATCCCACGTAGCTAAAGTAGTTCTCAGGATCATAAACAAAAGGATAGAGAGTAGGGCAAATGATTACTTAGGGGATGATCAGTTTGGGTTTAGGAAGGGGAGAGGTACGCGTGATGCCATTGCAGTAATGAGATTATTAATCGAGAGGAATATAGAACACAACCAGGAGGTATTTGCCTGTTTCGTAGATTTCGAAAAAGCGTTTGATAGGGTGAATTGGGAAAAACTAATGAGTATATTACAGAAAATAGGAATAGATTGGAGGGAAAGGAGGCTAATCCGCAACCTGTACATGTCTCAGATTTCTCAGGTGCGGGTGGGAAACGGGGAGTCAGGATGGGCAGTGTTAGGAAGGGGTGTAAGGCAGGGTTGCCCATTATCACCGTAGCTGTTCAACCTGTATGCAGAGGAAATGATTAAAGAGGCATGGGAAGAACTCGAGGTAGGAATGAAAGTGGGCGGGGAATTCGTAAAATCAGTTAGGTTTGCTGATGACCAAGCTTTAGTTTGTCAGTCAGCCAAGGGGCTGCAAGCATTGCTGAGTGAATTGGAAATTCAGTGCGACAGCAATGGGATGAGAATCAATATTAAGAAAACAAAGGTTATGCGATTTTCTAGAAAGAAAAAGGGCAAGCTTAACATTAAAATAGGAGGGCAAAAACTAGAGCAGGTAGAGCAGTTTACGTATCTCGGTAGTGTTTTGGACCAACACGGTCAAAGTAGTAGGGACGTAAGGAGAAGAATTGCGCTAGGCAAAGAGGCTTTCACAAGGAGGAGGGAGTTGGTGAGAGGGACGTTGAGTGAGGATGTTAAGAAAAGACTCGTAAAAACTTTGATATGGAGCGTAGCTATGTACGGTGCGGAAACGTGGTCATTGAAGCAGGAGGATAGACGTAGACTGGAGGCTTTTGAAATGTGGGTGTGGAGAAGAATGGAGAAGGTGAAATGGACAGAGAAGAAAACAAATGAGGAAGTACTTGGTATGGTGGGCGAAGAGAGGGGTTTGTTGGGAGCAATCCTATGGAGGCAGGAAAAGTGGATGAAGGGGGTATTGACCGGCAGTGGGATGTTGAAGACTGTGATAGAGTGTAGAACGTTGGGCAAAAGAGGAAAGGGAAGGAACAGGATAGGGATGTTGGACGGGATGAAGGGAGGAAGAAAGTACTCAGAGATGAAGAGGGACCTGATATAGAGTAGGATGATGGATTTTGTGTTTTGTTATGAGTAATAAAATATTTGTTTGGTAGTTGTGTCCATCCAAAAACCTACCTTAACCGGTAGATTACCTTAAAAAAAAAAAAAATATATATATATATATATATATACATTCGAAAGGAATGCTCTTCAGCAGTTAAATCCTGAAAAATGAAACTTTTGTTTAAAAGCAAATGTATTGCAAAAAAAGCAAATGAAAATGAAAAGCCTTTTGCATGCTAGTATTGGTATCTTTCAAGAGAAACATTACTCAATGTAACTGTCTTCAGCTGCAATGACCACCTTAAATCTTGTCCTGAATCTGTCGCACGCACTCTTTAAAACAGCGGTATCCATATTCGCGAATGCTGCTGCGATAGCGGTTCGTAGAAAAGCGACATTAGGCGCCTCGTCTTCTTGGTAACTCTTTAGACTACGCTCGAAACATAACCGCAGGGGTTCAAGTCCGGAGCTATTCGGAAGCCAGAACTCCTTTGATCAGAACATGTTATTGGTATATGAGAGCCAGTTTCGGAGTAAATGAGTCGTCGTATGAGCTAGTGCACCTTCCTGTTGAAAGAACTATTGTCTCCCCGAGGCCACAGTTACCATCCATGGTTTCATTTTAATCTTTAAAATTTGCTAATTCGCAAATAATTGCAAAATTCCTCTGGAATCAGCACCTGAGCGTTTCTTCAAATGATATTTTTTCGTCGAGGTTGGCGAAACCTTCCCCAAACTTCTCCAAAGGTTTAACTTAGCCACAATATCGTAAAATGATGATCTGGGGTACCCGAAGAATCGAACTACAGGTATATCACTTGACGAACGCTCAGCGCGAACGTTTTCGTTAATAGTGGGTCTTCGATTGAACTCCGCACTTGTGCGTAACATTGCTGCTATTTCGAAGTTATGACTGTTTACTAGATGCCTATAGCATTCAACAACGCCAATTTTGACCTCCAGTGGACCTACTAAATGGCAGAAAATGCAAATTGAAATTAGTCCGGATGTGCAAAAATCTTTCGGTCTAGTAAATATTTTTGCATTTGTGATCTCCTTAATTCCGCCCTCCCTACCTCTACTTTGTTCGTGCTTTATATGTGTACCTATCCCTCTTCGTTATATCTATATCCATATATGTATGTATGTATACTCGGACTTGATTCTCGGGCATCCCAAGCTTTGATTTTTCGGGCAACAGATCAACAGAACGGGCAGTGGGAATTTCAGTCGTCGAGGTTGGTATTGGGTGAACTCTACCATTACCCAGCAAACCGAACCTCGGATTGATTAATGTGTTAAATTACTTTTTGCAACAAACCACGGTATTTTGGCAGCATTTTTAAGCATTTACTTTTGGCAGTAGGTTCTGACAAAAATGTGTTAAATTTATAATATTTAAATATTTGTAATACTTAGTTGTTTAATTTTAATGCAATGCCCTAACATTTTGATTTACACACATGTCACCAATGGACAATTATTATTAAATAGCTTAATTTGAAAGAATATTCGCCTTGAAATTTAAAGAAATACACTATAGATACATACACATCCTAGAAAGTCTTGAGTCATTCAGCGTTGAAGGCAGCTACAACGGTGCCCCGCCTCTCTTGGACACATTGCCTCCACGGCTAGCTCGGATGGAGCGTATCGTCACTTAAACAGCTATTCCCGGAGAATCATTCGTCGCGAAAGAAAGAGAGTATTTTCCGTGCGTTTTTCCCCATCCAATTGAAAATTGGAATAAAAATCGTATAAATGACACAGCGAAGGAAGGTAGGGAAAAATAAAGGCGTCATTCCTAAATTTGAAAGCCAAATTGAACCGAAATAAAACAAAGGAAACGCTTGTTTCTTTAAAAACCTCCTCCTTTCCCCTTCAGCCGCTCTCCTCCTACCAGCAAAAGTCCCCCAACCTATTCTTTTCCTCCTCTCCGCCGTGTCTTTAGCGATGAAGGACGCCAGACGTCTCCCTCCCGTGAAAGTCACTAAATGCCTCCCCCCCTCATTCTACTCCGCTTTCCCCCATCCTCCGTTTTTCCTCGCTGCAACAGCAGCTTCCTGCGCCCACCCGAACCGCCCCCCCCCACGAAATCCACCGCCCCTACTCTCCCCCGACGGAGGAGCCCGTCCTTCGTAGAATCCCTCGCCCATCTCTCACCCCGGAGGACTCGAGGATGAGGTAGAGAGATGGGGAGGGTGTACACACACACAGGGATGTATAAAGTCTTCTCCGCGGCCCCGCCACGCCCCCTTCCGTCCCCTAGAGGGGGGAGGGGAAGGACCACGAGACAGAGGAGATGGAGGACGGAGCAGTAGGTAGGTATTCAGGAGCAGCAGCGAGTGAAGAAGTACTTTATGTATAATGCACGGTGGTTTTAAGTGCAGCATCAGCTCAGCACGACCTCCTTAGGCGTGATCTAGTCGTGAAATGACTACGGGCACTCGAGTCGGGCATGAATTACGGAAGCCAGGAAGCTCCTTCTTCTCCCCCTACCTCCCTCCCTTATTCCCTCGTGGGTAATTTTTTTCTTCTCCTCCTTATATTCTTTTTTGTATTTTTTAAACCCATCCCCCCACCTATTTCCTTCTCTCTCCAGTTCTCTCTGTCTTATCCTCCCCGTTGCTCTTTTTTTATTTTCGGAAACTCCCTTCCGAGGCCTTTCCAAGCCGGATATTTCTTTCCCCCCCACCTCTCCTTACCACCCTCCGCCCCTCTCCGCACACCCTTCACTTCCCCATTTTGCTCCTCCTTAAAGTACACGACTAAGACGCGCGATAGCGGTGTGCATGGCTGCTCTGCTTCTTGCGAGCAGGAGAGCAGTTACCGAGTGGGGACGGTGTGAGAGGAAAGGGTGCATGGGGTAGGCCGGAGACTGGGTGGTAGGGGTGAAGAAGGGGGACGGCTCCGGGAAAGAGATGATTTTCGCGTTAAGGATTCCTTACCCGTTAGTGTTCGTCTGGGGGAAGAGGGAGGAGGGGGTAAAAAAGGGGGAGGGGGTTTTGAAGGCGAAGAAAATTCCGTTCAGGGGAAAGACGGCGCAGAGAGAGGATCTTAGATGCTAAAGCGCCTCTCCGGCGAACGCTTCCTAATTTTCCTAAATGGCTTTGGGGACGTTTCCTCGTAGAGCGCCTTGAAATGAGTCCAATGAAGATTTTCGTGTGCTAGTGAAGAGTTATTATTGGCGTGCGGGAATCGTGTGCCAAATATTTTTGAGTCACATCTGGTATGTAGATTGAAGTTTTGCGTTATATTGGACATTAACGGGGAGTAATATTAGCGTTTGAATCTCGGAGACATCTCAATTGCACACGCATTCCTTTTTCGCATCTCTGTGTTGAAGCAATCACTGCAAGCCTATATTTCATGCAGATAATTGCCCATTATAATTTTTTGCTCCAACGACTGCATGCCAGGTAACGTTAAATATCAGAATATTAGGCGACTTTGACTTTAGAATCCGACGATTAGTTAAGCTCATGAGGAATAATATATATTAAGCTTGAAGTCTCTCATGAAAAACACAACCTGATAAATTTCGAATTTAAATTGTTCGTACTAGTGTTGACCACAAAAGTGAGAATCCTTTCAAAGATGTGTGTGTTTATTTTTATTTTACACAATGCTTACATTTTTTCATTGATATTCTAGAATTTTATGTTTTCCTACTTTTAGTTTCCACTAAAGTCATGATTGATTTTTTAATTTTAGCATTCCATAATCAATGCGATTTTTAATGGTTGTTAACAGCAGTCTAAATCCCTACTCTAATTGAATGTCTCTCTATTTTTAGGACTGTGCTTGAAAGTATTTTTTTTTCATTTCTTTAAAAACAAATTATTAAAAGATCCCTAATGATGTTTTCGTAAGAAATATATAAATAGCTTACTTTGCATTATTTTCCCTAATACAAATTAAAATTTCTAAAAAACTTTTTTCACGTCGTTCATAACAAACCGTCGTTATTTTTGACATAATTTTTCAACATCATCCAAAATCGTCGTAATGAAGTAATCAATGGTGATTTTTCCTTCTGAGCCCATTGAAATTAAGACATTGAAAAAATTATGTTCACTGGTAGTGTTCATTCTCCATTAAACTAGTTTATATTCAAACATCTTTGTTATTCTATCTTCCTTATAATTCAAAGTTTAATAAAACAGTAGACAAAAAATAAATTGCCTAGATAAACCAATGTGGGAGCACTTTAATATTTACCAAGTGGATACGCCAAGGACATTAAACATGCAAAATACAGCTTACCCTCATAATCACATTCCGCATTCAATCATGGAAAATATATATGATTTAAAATATGTTGTGTATTTCGGTGTATTTGAGACACAAGAGAAAATATCTTAAAGTAATGTAGACAAATAAGCGCACAAAGAAAATAGTTGTAGGATGTGATCCCGCGAGAGAGTACCGGTTTTCCTAGTTAATAAATCATAGTTGTTAATTTTTGCTATGTAATGAAAGGGCTTCTGAAATGTAAAGGGAGAAAAATACAGACTTTGTTAGCAAAAAATTTTGAAAATCATTTAATTCCATTCAAAATGAAATGAGGGAACGACGAAATTATGCAGAGCGCCCCCAGTTCAATTGGAAGAAGAGTACAAACCTCTCAGAAAATCAAATAAAACCTCTTTGCAAAGTTTTTGCAAGAGTATATGAATAATATTCCTCCTGATTAACGACAAAGTTTACCTGTTGGAAGCTTTTTTGTAATTGTGAACCCTAGAGAGCTGTGCTTTTGGAGCTCTGGGTCAAGGAAAACACAAAAATAGTAGCTTGGATGGAAAAGGAAACAAGAGAACAAATAATAGAGAAGATGAGGGACGAGAAGAGGTTTTGGGTGTAATCCAATAAAGTTAGGTAAGGTAGACGCAGAGTGTTGTGTTTGACGATGAAATGCAGAAGAGTGGAATAGAGAAGATGGCGTAAGGCATGTGAGAAAGGGGCTCGAAAATGATATTTAATTTGAATGGAATGAAGTACACGGAAGGAAAAACAGTTTTTTTGTAGCATGGGATGTCAGGTTCTATCTTCAACTGTTAGGCTAAAAATGTACAAATTCTGTCCAAAAAAAAGTATGATTTATTTTTTCCCTGATGGACGAACGGACGGGCGGCGGTTTCCCTGGCTGAACTCGAAGAAGAGAAGTCTCAAGTAAGGCTGGAGGCTGGTGACAGTTGGCTCTCAGCCTTTGCGGGGTGCGGATCGTTCGTTTGCGATACTAGCGTGACCTCGCTACGCTCCATCATGAACCAGTTATTGAAATAGCGCTATGCCATCAAATTTTGCGTGAAACAGGGCAAAAATGGAGAAAGAGACTCATTACATGCTCAATAAAGATATAGTGTTAACGCAGTGGGTAGATCGGATGTTCTTGTATGGCACAAGCTTTTTCGAAATGGTAGAGAAAATGTTGAAGACGCCGAACGCTCAGGGCCCATTCGACCATTTAATGGGCATGTATTTATTGTTATACACACACCCTATATACCTTTATTCCCCATTCATAAGGCATACCCTCTCTCCGACATTCTTTCTCTGCGCCTCCCACCCCTGCGCCCTTCGACCGATGTTATCCTCAATCTAGCCACTTTCGTCCTAACGAAAAAAGCATTTTCGTTCCAAAATATTTCTATTTACAAACCAAACACAAGGCGATCCAAACGAGGATGGCTATATCATATTCCAATCTCTTTATGGGTAACCTTGCAGAGACTTTCCTTTCACAGCAACCCCTCCAACCGCTTTTTTTAGTTCGCTGCATAGACGATATTTCTCATATTCTCCGGTCACAGGGCTGTGGGTCCCTGAATAATCTCCTACCGGCCTTGAATTCTTGTTTCTCATTTAAACTCACTTCTTCCAATTAAGACTATATCATCACCTTTCTTGACGCAAAAAATATACTTCACAATAACAAATACACCACTTCAGTACATATCAAAGCCACTAACCATCAGCATACAATACCAGCACTTCACCAGCTTCCACCCTTTATTACACAAAGCGCTCGATTCCTTACTCTCTCTCTATCCGCGGACCTCGGATTGTAACTCCATAGCTACCCTTAACAAATGCTTCCACAATCTACACCATGCACTCCACAAGCGCGGTTAACCAGAAAAGCTCCCTCAGAATTAAATCTACCGCTCCACCCCACCTCACACATCACAGAAAAACAACCCAACTCTGACGAAGGACTTAACCTTTGCACCACCTATTTCCGGATCATATAGACTGAAAATCTTTCTCATAAGACTGATTCCTAATTTACATTATTGTTTATTATGACGCTAAGTCATCCTTACTTCTCCAATGACCCTCTCTCGCATTCAGACGAGACGGGTTTGATAGGAGAGAGACTACATGTACGTGGTGGTCCATTGGGTAAAGCGTTAGACTACGGGCCAGACATTTACCTGCCTCTCGTAAGAAGCAAAACTGGACATTTGCACTTACAATTAGCCCCTCTTCAACCCCGCATACTTTCTAGCATTCATACGAGATGGGTTTGATAGGAGAGAGACTACATGTACGTGGTGGTCCATTGGGTAAAGCGTTAGACTACCGGCCAGACATTCACCTGCCTCTCGTAAAAAGCAAAACTGGACATTTGCACTTAAAATTAGCCCCTCTTCAACCCCGCATACTTTCTTCCTCCCCTTATTCCGTCCAATGTGCCGATTTTGACCCTTTCATTGATTGTCTAAGGTTTACCCTTCTATCCAAGCGTTTACCATTCCATTTCAAATCAAAATTCTCTGAATCCATCGTTGCTACTTCATTTGGACCTCCACAAAAATGTCCTCTCCTACTCCACCATTCACTTCCTCTTTTCTTATTTTTAAGTCAATGTCATGTTCTGTACATTTTATCATTCGATGCCCATTCATTCTTTCATTTTCCATTCCGTCCATTTCTCCAGCCGGACCTCTCAAAAGCATCCAGTTACGCCTATCATCTTATTTCAATGACGCTTCTTCCTTACCGTACAAGACCTTGCTCCATATCACAGTTCTGACGTGCCTTTACTCAATATCGTTACTCAACGTTCTTCTTCCAAAAGTCCACCGTCAGTGAGTTACATGACTTGAAACAAATTTTAATTTGTATGTGTATGTATGTGTCTGCATATTCATGTTAAGTGAGGACAATAATTATCGCATATGTTATTTGTTGGCCGAAAATGGGTTCCGTTTGTAATGGCTTATTTTTTTGGACCCTTGTTTTCTCACTATTTGAGTGCGCTTGTTTACGGTGATCTTAATTATGACAAGGTAACCAGAACAGGTCGAAGAGTCAATGAATTCGATGGTTAGTTTCGGTACATTAGAGTTCATTAATTTCCATACATTTGTGAGGAAAAAAGGATCGGAATTTTCCTATTCACTATAAACCAATAGAATAAAAATGTTTTCCTTCAATCACTGGAATACTTAAGCAAGGATCTAAGCAAATAGGATTGCAGATGCGAAGCAATGGACTTTACGCATGATCTACCTCTTGTCCTAGTTACAACATGCTGATGGTCCACCCACTGTTTGTTAATAACCGATGTATGTTCTGTTTGAATTGTTGCTCTCATTTTTCAGATACACTTAATAGAAACACGCGATAGTTTGGAATTACATTTATAAATATGTTTCATAAAAAATATTCTGCGAGGAATTCATTTTTTCATGCGGAATTTGGTCGCAGGTGGCAGTGAATCGTCAGGCCAGGTCAAAATAATATTAAAATTATAGAACGAAGAACGTTAATTGATGAAGATAAATTTTAATTGTCGTCATGGTAGTAAGGATAGATTTCAAGGTAACCATTTGGAAAATATTCTTGTTGGCGCGTGGATAAATGTGTATTTTATTTCGGTTTGTCTGATGTGTCCAAATTAATCTCACACTCAATCAAACAGTCTTTTTGAGCGTAAGAGGTAACTTAATGCTCTCACCTTTTTATTTCGTCTTCCGAATTTTCTCGTCCTACTTGCTCGCAATCCCCAAACTTTTCACTGAATCCAGTAATTCGGACGCTCCATGAGATAACTCATGGGAAATGACTAGGGAAATGAGGGATGTTTCTTACACCTCCCCGTCCCTTTTATCTCTATTCTCTTTTCATGATCTCTACCTCCTCCACTCGCTTCTAAATGTCATGCGCTTCAATCAACCTCCACCAACTCTACCTCCTCGCGACCGCCGCCAAATATCCACTCGACTTTTCCATTCGAAAAAGAGTTTGGAGAAGGACAATTCGTGGGAAGGAGACAGAAATATAGGCGGACAGATACGAGTACGGTAAAGTTTATTGTCGTTGAGGGAGAGCAGGAAGGGATGGGGGTAGAGCCCTTGGTGGGATTAGGAGTGGAGGGAGTGAAAGCAGAGAAAAAGGAAGGGCTAATGGAAGCGCATGACGTGGATGAATTGGAGGACTTCGGCAAGGAGGGGAAATTTTTAGGTGGTCCAGGAGGGGACGAGAATAGGAGAGAGACAGAGGAGTTGATCGGCGGGGGAAGGCAAGGAATGGTGGAAGGCGGGGAGGAAGTGGAGGATGGGCAAGCGAGAAGGTCTTCTTGATTAAGCGATCTACTGAGGGCACAAAGGGTTTTGGTGGAGGGTTTTCTCTCTACTGCTCTCCCTCTCTCTCTTTCCTTCCATATTTCTCTCTCTCTGTCTTTCCCATGGAAATCCAGCTCTCCGAGAAGACCTCAAGCATTCCTCCCTACGCCACCCCCACCCCAAAATCCGTCCTCCACCGAGGTCCCCTCTATATCCAAAGGTTCGCTCTGCAGAGACGGGGAGGGAAAACGATGAAGAGGGGATGGGGGTGATCTTTGAAGGAAAAGGGGGCAAATCATTCGGGGTGACGACCGGGGTAGGCATCGCCGTTTTGGGGAGCGGGATGAGAGAAGTTGAGAGGGAGGAGGAAGTAAGGGCGGATGGAAGGGGCGGTTTGGGCGAGAGGATCCGCCGCCGTGAGAGATCGAAAGTTTTGGTTGTTGGGGAATCTTAAAGAAAGGCGAGGAGTGCGACGGAAAGGATTGCGTGGGAGGAGGGGATCAAGAAATTTATTGGCGATGGGGATTTGAGGAGGTGGAATATTCTCGAGGACCCTGGAGGACGGTGAGAGTGTCTCGGTTGGCTAAGGAGGATAGAAAGGGGGTAGGGACGAGTGAAGAGTCTTCGGCAGAGCGAGGCGATATAATGTGTATTGGGGAAGCATTCATAAAATCAGATCCGGCGGAAAATATCTAGAGAGCTGGCGAAGGAGGGGAAAGGAGAAGAAAAAAGTGTTTGGTACGCGTCGAACGTTTTCTAGTACAACTTCATTCTTCCAATTCGGGCCCCTAGCCGAATGGAGTGGGAGTTAGCGGGAGGATGTTTCGGTTTTGTCATTTGACCTGAAAATATCGGTGTTTGGTTTCTTCTGAACTTCCAACCGTACCCACATTTAAACCATACATTTCTCCAGAACTATATTCCTATGATGGCAGTAAAATATTTTTCTTTCTTTTTACGGGTAGATAGTGCATTTCGGTGTGAGTTTATTTCGGTGAATAAATGAAAACATTGTATTCTTCAATGTTTTCGATTGCTGAAAACGTACTCCATTACTGCAGTATCAGAGAGGTATTATCGGATATTTTTTTAATACACTAGAATGAGTAATTTACTGCAAAACATAAAGAGCCAAGAGACCTCTATTTATGCGGTGTATTTAGGACCAGACAGAGCACAAGGTGTTATGACGCCTACGGATGCGAATGAAATACCTTGAAAATCTAAATCCGAGTTGTCAGGTTATACTTCAAAATCATTGATAATGCACTCCGAGAAAAGGCAATGATACTCTCACCACATTGTGGATGTCAGTTACCTGTAATGGTGCCACAGTGGCATATCTCAAAAATTAATAAAACTAAAAAGAACCATAATGTACTCATAATTTCATTAAATAAAAAATTAAATGCATAAAGCGGTTGTCATTTTTAATATAACATTATAACCAATTCTATGTAGAGACAGCAATATCTCTCTTTCGTTTTATTATGCAATACGGAAAACCTGATGGCGGCAACATAAACGTTTCAAATGCATGTTATTGATCTATTATAGACTTGAGTGATTTCTTATTTCGATCAGTTTTATTGAAAACATGGCAAATATAATACTATACCGTTAACCATTGCAGAGTAAGTGCTATTTAGGTACATGTTAAACACTCCTATGACTTATTCAAAACAATGATATATCGTGTTTTTCTACATCTTTAGAATCAAATTCCTTATTCATCCACTCTCGTTATCACTTGTACTGTTTTGTTATTATTCTTCACAAAGTACCAAAATGAGGACATTCTACCAGATTTATTTATTCTTTGACACTTCATTTGGATCTTCACTCTTCCTATTGTCTAATAACCTCTTTGCCTGCTATCATCAGTTGTTTGTCTTCATTCCATTCGTTGTGCAATGGTCATCACACTTTCTTCAAACAATCACTCCTAACCTCGGTGATATAAATAAGATAACTATAAAATATGAATTTATTATCTCGCTGCTTGTGGCCAGTGTTACTCCTATTGAATATTATGCATTTTTAGTCTTTTCGAGTAAAATGTCCATCCCATAGGCCTGAAATATTTTTCATAATTTTGTCCGTTCTGTCTAATAGTTTAAATGTGTATATAAAATAAATTGTATCTTTCCAGAAATATTTTTTTAATAGTGCGGTGTCGCGAGTTTCCATTCCTTACATTAAACCAAGATATTTTGGAATGAAACCGTATGTGAAATTTTCTGAATTATTTCATGATAATTTATCAAATCCCCTTTAATTTTCAATAATGCTATGGTATATTTTAAATTGTTTTATTACTATACTGTTTACTATGGTGATTGAACTTAACTAGGGCAAGCCTTTTGGCAAAACTTCTTGTATAGTTAATACTTTAGTCTTCTAATACGATTGTACTGAATATTTTACTATATTGTCAGCGTGTACAATAGTTGAATGGTTCTCGGAATACCTAACAGATAATAGTTACTCGCCAAAGGTTCGAATGCTATCTCTCCCCACGTCACCAGGGCATTAAAATCAACGGTCTTAGAACGATGACGCAGTAGATCACCATAGCATCGGCAACAAAATATCTAATCTGATGGAGTTCCGTCTAGAATTCACCTCTAATAGATATTTTCCTTTTTTCTCTATATCCTTGAGTATTATCAAAGATACCTTATCTCCATTTGCGATTCATTTTCCAAAGTGATTTTTTATTCCGTGCATAAAATTCCCCGAAACGATCTCTCCTATATATGACTCGATTACCAACCCTCTCCATATCAAAGCACATTTGCCTAATAATTTGAGTAATAATTTTTCAGATTTTTTAAGTGTTACCAAAACTGACCTTTTCTGTGCCGAATTCGATGCATCTTTTTCCAGGAACTATTTTTTTTGCTGATTTCTTGTAACACATACCCTTACTTTACAGTAAGTACTTTTTGCGTGCTTTTGTCATCTTACAGTTCAGTATTTTATACTAATTGAAAATCAGTTCATAAATTCTGATTCCGATATTGTTCGTCAATTTCCTCTATTTCATCTCTATCTTCTCCTCTCATGTGATCGATTGACCGCAACAAGTCACTGATTCAATTCATTTTATGATTACAGTTCACTCTTCAGCGGCTATACAATTTTGAGATATTAACTTCCAAGTTTCATATCCCCTAATCAACCTTGAGGTTTCCATGAATTAGTATTTCAAATTCACCAAATTATAACTCTATTCCACTTTAACATCTTGGGAATTGCAATCAAGTGAAGGTATTCCAAAAAAGATATTTGACCATAGCAGATTACCATTTTCTATTACATGAATTCCTGCTTTCCTCCTCCAATTTCTACACCTATGCTTGTGTTACAAGTAAAACTAAGGTTTGAAAAACTCTCAAAGCTATTATTTTTTCAATTTTGGTCATTCTATGTCTGGGAGATGTACTCTTATAACTCAATCCCGAATCTTCGAGGAGTGTCATGACCTTTTCTATAGTTGTTGGCGTACACAATCAATGCTATGTTGCTCTCTCCGAGAAAGCGTATAAACATTCATACACGCCTTGCCTAAAACCATATTTTTCAAATCGCAATATATTTCTATCTTTATCAATCTTCAATAAACTCCTTTCGAATTTTCTATATAATTTGTCGTTACTTACTCTTTAATGACTTTTCTCTCCACCACTCTGTGTAACGTTACATGTATTTCAGTAGTAATCTCCACTTTCTTTCTTTCTGACACTTCAAATAAGACTAACTGGCTGGTTCTATTATTTATTATGCCTCCATATCACTGTTGATGTTTCCTGACTTCCCGATATTCACCGTTTTCTAAGATTCCGAGCGTGCCTTCTTAAATGTGTAGTCCTATAGTGAATTTTCTTCTATAGAATTGTTGTTTTGAAAATCCAAGTATTAGGTGAAATGATGACCAAGAACGGCTAGCCTTCCCCGAAGAGAAGAGACTCATCCCGCTCCTTTGAGATGAGTCTCATAGTTTTCGGGATTTATTACACTTTTTATAGTCTAGAGTATAAAGGCTTCCCCGCTCCTCCTCCATATGTTTTTATATTGATCCCTCACTTATAGTAGGTCCACCCCATAACGGTTACCCCTTATTTATGGGGCAATGGCTTGGCTGAGGAAAATACGCGGCAGCTAATACTTTTCGCTTGTTTAATATCCTTCAATATATTGTGATCATGACTGACCCACAGGAAAGACCTACTTCTACTTTCAATGTAGTCATTGGAAACCATACCTATTATTAAATTCGGAATTGAGAGGCATTGAATTGTTGAATACCTAGATAAAGACAAACAGTTAGATGGATAGGTACATGTATAGGCAATTTGATTTAACGTTGATAAATAAGTAATCATTTGGCCCAGTGTTACATTGGTAAGCAGAATCAAGGGAAATGCATTGACAAAAAGGGGAGGTATAAGGGTTAAGTGAAAATTATTAAAATTCTAAATTTACAAAAGTTAAATTTCATTCAATGGAAACAAATAGCAATTATATTAAAGTAATGAATGGTGATCTAGCATCTATTTGCATTGGTTGTCGTAGTGGCTTGCGAGGTGAGCTATAGCTCCCTAAGCAAAACTTGTTTAATTGAAAACTTTTTGCAATGTTTTCCATATACACAAGAGGGGCTAAAGCTTGTTGTATTTTTGCTGCATATAATGTAAATAATTTAAAGAAATTTATAAACTCTAATTCTTTCTATCACATTGAATTTAAAATTGCTTTACGAAACCATAAAATTTACTTGCTTTTTATTTAGGATCTGATATTATTAGAGGTTATCGTCTCCGTTTCCATGGATTCGACGTTTTACCCTGTCTCTTCATCGTAGACATTTATTGGAAGAAAGGGGATGTTTGTAAACACGAAAACTTTGTTCCAACCGGTCAGCGATAAACTTATCTCTGGCGCCAACCGCAGAATGATCTTTTCAAGTGAAGAAATCCAGCGCCTAAGAGGCGACTTGGATAAAAAATTGACGAGAAAGTAACTATATTCCGGGTCAACACGCAATCTTCCCGTAAGAATTTGACGTCCGCTACAATGTATAGTACTTGGTCGGATTATGTTTAAAAAAATTTTATCACCAAATGGATGATCTTTTATGATAAGATTAGTTCACTTCTGGCTGGTTGTCGTAGATTTCAAGAGTAAAAATCCTCGCTGTGAAGGTCACGTTATCATATTGGATTAGGGATAACTTTCTGTAGGAATCAGTGAATCATTTTACTTTATTTTCTTTATTCATAATACAGAATGCTTGAGGAATAAATAACAATACTTCAAAATAAAAATGATAATGTCATTTGTATCTTGAACTCAGATTAACGGCCTAGTATTTTATGACTTATCAGATATATAATGCAATGAAAGACTATTGAGTAACGGAAAAGTTGTTATATGAATTTTCCCATCAGTGAGACTAACATTTAATTAATAAGCCGTGCCAGATTAGGTAATTTGTTGTTAAAAGCAAATTCAAATATCCTGGAAGTTGTGAACTCGGAAAACAACAATGTGACTTATTTATCTGAAACTACGTGAATACTTTTGAGTTTGTCATTCTTATATGAAAGCGTAAAAATTATAAAAGTGGTGCGTCGCTGCGATATCATTTGTGATCCCATATTTTCTTAAAAATTTTCAAACTAGAATTATATTCCTAAATTACAAATTCCATGGAATCATCTCCAATAAAATAAGGCATATGGTGAAGTTTTCCGCATTGATCTTTCAGCTTGAAATCCTCTGGGAAGCATCCTTTTAAATATATTCGAGACATAGCAATCCTTCAAATGAGAAAACGTTGCCTTCATTTTTTTGGAAATCCGACCAGGCAATGCACTCACCTATAAATCTATACATATTGAAAGAACTTGGAGGTAAACTTTTGCAAAATGAGAAAAAACTGAAAGCAATATAGCTCCATAGATGGGGGAGAAAATCAGGAATTAAGGGGCCGTTGTGACTCGCTGAGGGTAAAAAACATTCTGTCAAACCAGGAAATAAAATTTCCTTCTCCCCCCAATAAGCACCTTCTGGAGATTCCTCCCAGGGTTCCAAACGCCCAGACGTATTTAGCCCTACACGATACGGGCAATGAATATTACATTAACGTGCGTGTGGGGAATATTTTATATTTCCAAGTCCCGCGAATAATTCGGCCCATAATCTCTTTTCTCGCCCCACTCCTTCCCCCCAATTCCCCAATCTCTGCTCTCCCACCATCTCCCATCCCTCATCCTCGTTCATGAATAAATCCTCTCCCCCTCTCCTCTTTTCTTCATACTCCTTTTTTCACACCCACCCCCTCCCCGCGGACGCACTTTAACCGTCTTGCACCTCCTCAATTCTTCGAGGGAAACTGAAAGATAAAGGAGTGTGGAGGGTGGAAAGCCGTTGGAAGGGGTTTTTAGCCGGAGAAGGGGGCGGGGCGATGCGACCAGGCATGAAAAAGTTTCAGTTGACAGGACGTGAGCTACGCGGGATCTGTGAAGAGGGCGTGGGAGGGAGGCGAAAGGGGAACAAGAGAAGAAATTGGGATGGAATCGGACGCATGAGGGGAAAGTGGCAGAAGCTGGCCGCTGGGAAGGATGGGGAAGTGTTTGAGGACCCCTGGGTGGATGGAAAAGAGGGTTCAGGACACGGAAAGAAGAAGGCAAGAACGTGGGGGTGGGAAAGGCAGTGACGGGTTAAAGTGGAACGGGGATTAAGATGAGTGAAAAAAGAGGGTGAGGAGAGATCTTGGTGGAGGGGTGGGGAGGCACTTTGTGGGAGGAGGCGAGGGTCCGTTGGAATTGAGGTTATGGGTGAGAGGGATCGGGAGGGAAGGGATTGCGGATGGAGATTCGTCTTCTAGCGATGAGGAGAGGAAAGAAAAGGGTGAGATCCATGAAAGGGGGAAAGGGTGGAAAAATGAGGAGTGGGGTGGATTAAGCGTGTCGGAAGAAGCGGAGAAATATTGACGGGCGGCGAGCAAAAGTTTTCCGTGAGTAACAATGGAACCGAAGGGCGACGAAGATTATATGGAGGAAAAAACGAGGGGGTTGGGGAGTGGGGTGATAGAGGGCGGAGGAAAAGGACGAGCGTGAGGGGATGACTCAAAAAAACAGTCAGTTGGAGAAAGGAGGAAGGGGTAAGGAGCGATGAGATGAACCGGAGAAAAAGACGAAGGGTTCCCGTCCTCTCGTTCTGTACTACGGAGGGAAAGGATTCTTTGGGAGTTGGGAGAGATGGGGTGCAGTTTAAGGAGGTGGAAGTTGGCTTTATATATATAAAAATATATATGTATGTACGTACACATGTACATGTATATACATGAACACACACCCACATATATATATATATACATATACATATATATATATATATATATATATATATATATATATATATATATATATATATATATATACATACATACATGCATACATACATACATACATACAACCATACATACATACATACAACCATACATACATACATACATACAACCATACATACATACATACAACCATACATACATACATACATACATACATACATACATACATACAACCATACATACATACATACATACATACATACATACATACATACATACATACATACATACATACATACATACATACATACATACATACATACATACATACATACATACATACATACATACATACATACATACATACATACATACATACATACATACATACATACATACATACATACATACATACATACATACATACATACATACATACATACATACATACATACGTATATATTCATATAATTTTTGTGAAGGCTGAGACGAAGGAGAGTGCTGGGACTGGCTCAGAAGGATCGGGAGGAGGAGTAGGAAGGGAGAGAGATAATGTTTTGATTCTTTTGTTATTCCTCTGTTGTCCGAATTGAGCGAGGAAAGAGAGAGGGAGAAAGAGGGCCCTCTTTTTTCTTTCCACTCGCCTCCTCCAACGAATGGTTCGATCTTTGGGGTTTCGAGGAGGAGGATAAACTTTGGAGGAGGGGTTGACGGAGGAATTCCATGCTGGGGGAATTGGGTGCAGGAGGGAGGGGGGTAAGGGTTGGACTCGGATTTAGTGGAAGGGGAGAGATAAATTTCCGGCAGAATGTGACTGTTTTGATGACATCGTTTGAGTGATCCCTTCCTCTCGCTCGACACCCACCCTTCCCCCCATTCTTTCTTCAGCCACATTCTCTCCCCCCCCTTCCCCTTTCCCCTTCCCCAATCCAAAACGAAAACTTCATTCCACTCATTCCTCTTTTCTCTCCCCATTTCCATTGTTTGAGTTTAATGCTTGCCGTATTGTTTGTTTTTCTGTTCCAGTTGACGTGAACAAAGAGCTCTTTGCATAGGTGTATGGTGGTTACAATAAAGCCCGGCTCTCGTACGGCTGTGCGACTGTATGCGTATGTGTACTTTTTGCTTTATTTTGCGTCGAAGAACAATATCAATTTTGACCGATTGCGTACTGCGCGCGAGGGAGGTGAATAGGAACAAATGAAAGGGCAAGTGAATTAAACTCTTTATAGATGGACGGTTTGGTTCTCCTTTTTACACATTGTCTTCCATGTTTGCCAACTAATTAAAAGTCAATGAGAGATTATTATTTTGATTATAGAAATGGTGATTACTTACCTTCTCCTAAGGCTGGTATTTGCTAAAGCATTCATACGAGGGTCATCCGGAAAGTAGTACCCGTTCGTGAAATAAAGACACAAAAGTAAATATTAACAAACATAAAAAAATTTATTTGAAAGAGGATACTTTAAACTACTTCTCAACATAATCTCCAAGCAAATTAAGGCATTTGTCATAACGTGTGACAAGTTTCTGTATTCCTGCTGCATAGTCCTTCGCCGCCAGCTCATTGAGATACGCGAGGGACCCATCTTGCACAAATTTTTGCATAATGCAGATGGTGTTTAACAATTTCATGAACAATTGTTCGAGAAACATTGGGAAAATGCTCACAGATGTCATCAATTGTGACGCGCCGATCGTTCCTCACGAATTCGTCAACTGAGCTCACCAGTTGGTCTGTAATGACAGACGGTCTCTCCGAACGCTCATCGTCGTGTGTGTTCCCCCTCCCCATGTTGAAGTTGCGACACCACCGCCGAACAGACGACTCGTCCATTACATTGTCTCCATACACCTCCTTTAATTGGCGATGAATATCACATGGGCGAACGTTTCTTGCATTGAGGAATTTAATCACTGCCCTCACTTCACAACTGGCGGCGTTCTCAATTTTTTTAAACATTGTAAACAATCACAGAAACAACACAGGCAATGCTAGCGTCACGCAACTTGGCTCAGAGAAGGCAGACAAGCCACTGAAGCTATCTGATCTCGTCCAGCGGCTACTCGCGTCGTCAGCACTTCATGCGGCACGAACGGGTACTACTTTCCGGATGACTCTCGTATATTACCATGAGGTTTATAGACGGTTATATTATAATTTGTATTTATAATCAGTGATACCCATAAATGTATAGAAAATGTTATTCCAGTACTAATATAATATTATTATACTTTCTAGTTTGTTTAATGGGTTATTATGGTTGTTCATTTACCTTACATTTAGCTGTAAGTTAACCATAATTTGAAACTATTTTCTGTTGGACGAAAAGGGACTCATATATTCAATGTTTAGCTCCTCTTTTTCTTATTGTATAGTTGTATATTGTATGTTTGTCTTCTCTTGTTTTGTAATACATTTACATAAGCTAAACTCCAAGGCCATATTTTAAACATTGGGATTCTGTAATTCACACAAATAAACTCTCTCTCCTTCATTAACCAACTTTTTTGTGAATTTTGGATGCTGAAGACTATGCTAGAGGAGATTTCAGAATGGAAAAGAATAGGACATGGATATTGTAAGGAAGGAAATTAGTAAACCGAGCTGAAGAGGAGCTTATTGTAGAGAAGTATATTGGGTTGGGTTTTATTAGGAAAGAAAAGATATATATTTCCTAATTGTGCCCATCGAAATTACCTTAATTGGTTGATTACCTTCAATAATAATTATGCTTGAATATTTTTCTTTGAATTATTATTTCGTTACAACGAAAGATTTATTTGCTTTATGCAGTAATTTTGCTATGATTAATTTCAAACGAAAAATTCATTTAACTTTTTTTCTTGTAGCAGTATTACGTCTTATGGCCAGCATAAACAATAAGTATATTACAAAAAAATCCGACTTTAAAAGCAGCGCAAGTGAAATAATAATAAACTTAAATTATACTTTGACTTTTCCTTCGTATTTAGTCTTTAACTTAGATATTATATTGGAACATTTTACCATTCCAATTTGTGATATTTATACTTCTGTGAGAGCTATGCCAAAAATCTACCTGAATATTAACATAAATCTCATCATCTTTATTCGTAGTGTCTTCATCTTAATCTTGCTGCCCTCTTTTCTTCACTTGGTAATTTTAAACTCCCTCAGAAACAAAGAGCTTGGGCGTCTTACACTCCTTTGTGACTACCTCAATCTGCACAATCGTTGAAGATTATGACTGCTAGGAGAAAATGCACGTAAAGTCCGCTCTGAACTAATAATGGGTAACTATGGACACTCATTTTTCACAATATTTTGATTAAAAATCACTCCCTTTCCTTCAAGCCCCATTTTGTTTTCGGTAAATATCTGGAAACTTGAAACTCGTAACACTTGGATTTTAAGACATGGATATGTTAAACAGCCCGAATTTAATGGCACTAGGCTATGCCATCCTTTTTCTATAGAGAAATTAGTGATATCTAACCTTTATCCTTTATGTTATGTACTTCATTTGTTCAAATGAGTTCCGTTGCGTCGGTAAGCTTTTTAAGGTTTAAGGCGATGGATCAACTTCTCCAATAGAACAAAATTTCAGATCTTTTACGCATCAATAATATTGGCTTCGAATATAAATCTGGCTACCCGTGAAAATAATGTGAGCAAAATATAAATAGAGGCTTTAAAATCATCACCAATGTATTCTTTTTGACTAAATACTAAATTTAATTATGATGTATACAAGCTCCAGATTTGAAATACAACTATGTTAACATATGTGTGTACGAGTTAAAAATATAAATTTTGCCAAGAAGCCATAACTTTAATTTATATTATGTTTTTTTATTTCTAAACTCTCTGGGGTAAGATTTCCCAGGTTTAATCATAACATGCATTGAGTACAGTGCTTTCTGGTGAATTATCAATGAATCATGCAGTGATAAAGTAGAAGATGAACATAGTCCATTTACAAAAATTCTCCAGGCATGAATTTCAGATAGTTGGTAGAGAACAAAAATTCAAATGAAACATTTTAATATTTAACCTTCTTGTGAAGCACCATAATTCGGAGGTGTAAAATATTTGCATCACTAATTACCTATGTACTTTGAGAGCTGAAAATATCCTTATCTGATCCATTCCATAAATACCAATTGTCACAAAGAATCAAGTTTTCATATTTTCATCCAAAATATTTCTGCGCTACCAAGCATCTCAGTTTTATAAAAAAATGGAAAACAAAATATCAGGGAAACATTTTATTTGACAAAGGGACTGAGAATTCAAGCTTTTTTGACGATTATCCTCGCTATCAATTGGTATCAGACAAAAAAAAAAGTCGGGTTGAATTAACGGATATAGCATTAAATTTACCAGAGGTGGTAAACTAAAATGCTGTGGTATTATGGTGGAAATAGATGAACGTACATTATTATCAGTGCTGTTTTTTTATTACAGGCACAATATAAGTATAATACAATTTATAAACGCTCTCCGAATCAACTTAAACGAAGACTGGGACAAGTAAGGATATTGGATTTAAAAAACGGAGTGTTAAAATACAAATTGTGAATACACGTATATAACCTGTATACCCACTAAATTACCGTTTATAAAAAAGTGAAAATCGCTGGGAAATATATTTTATCAAATAGCATTCAGCATGTGGCCCTTGTTCTGAATAGGTGGTCAATTATGGAAAGGATCCACTCCGTGACTGATATTAAATAGGTGACCCTCTAGTTTACAGGATTCTTTACTACACTGCTGATGCTCCATTTTCCGCGATTAGAAACCATGAGTCTTGTGCGTCCCAAAATGCCTTATAGTAAAATGTCGAGACGTATTCCATTGTTTTCATCTATCGTTCAAATAATTGTTTCGACCCAATTTATATTTATAATATTAGCCGCATTAACGGTGAAAGTTTAAAGATGTATTTCACTTGAGATTAAACGGTAATAGTTATGGTAAAGGAACTTCGGCAAGCAAAAACTTAAGATTTGTAAGTAAATCAAAGTCAAGATATTTGATGAATAAATCAATGTATCAATAAATCAATGTGTAGGGTAAAACGCATTCTCACCTACTAACCATGAGGTCACGGTTTCGATTCCCGCCTGGATGGAGTTTTCTCCATTGAAGGAATGGGTGTTAGTAATTGTTTCTATTGTTATATCATTGCTAAAAGTACGATGTAAAGGCATTCGTGCTATTTTCGCATAAAGGTAAAATAAAATAAATAAATACACTTGGGATGTTAGTCGTCATCACCTGTAAATTATCATATTTGGGTATTTTTTAAGAAAATTTCCAAATTTCCATCACTGAAAAGTAAACCATAATGGCCGACTCGTTTAAATTCAGAATTTTAGAACACATTCAAGTAATCTGTATTTTAATTAACTATTTATATTCTCTTATTTCGATTATTCTGTAATTTAATTTTCTTTGCAAAAGCCTCTCATTTAGAAACATTAAGAACATTACCAATATTACAGTTTTAACATCTTGTTATTTTGATGAATCATTAATTATAGAATTAGTATGATTGTAAGAAACAACAATAGATTTTTTCAAAGCCTATAAAATGCTCCTTAATACACCATACGTGTGTGAAAGTATTGACTAAAATTAGAAGATCAAAAAGGGCTCATTCAGAAGTATGCTTATAATAATGATGATTTCATTTTTTTGGATTAATTAGAGTGATTATTTAGATAAGTAAAGAGTATTGAGCATGAAAAACCGTCAGAAAATTGAAAAGATCCATGAGCCTCACCCTATCAAATAAGTGATTGGCTCTGGAAGCACCAATTTAACAATATTTAAATGCTTTCATTTTTTTCACTCTTAATTCTATAATATTTTTATAAGGTACGATTTTCTGACCTATCGTTAATTCAGAATTACTTTTTTCTTTTTGAAAAATGAAATGGCATTAACAGCGTTGAATTCATGAAGCTTTCATACTTGATTTGAAACATCAGAAAACTCAATGGTACCGTTTTAAAGGCTTGTATTTGCCTCTTTTTCTGGTAATGTTTAGTTTACATGCATATTACAATGTAACCGTGCTCAGAATCAGCTTATATTTAGTCAAACGAGAAGCCAAAGAGCGGTGAAGATATGTCTCTGCATATATAATATCGTATAATCAGGATTCATATTTTAATTAAAATATTCAATGTTTGTGTGCGTTAGACGGTGTCAGGAGCACACAAATCCTTAACATCACAATCAAATGCGCTTTTCTGGATCAAACATCCATAATGTTAATTAAGCACTCTAGCAACAGTCTCCTTCGCAATAATATCCCAACAACAGAGTTACCATCAATAACAAACCAAAACCAATATGTACAAATTCTGCTACTATATACCAAACCAAATGTATACAAATGCTTTTACATACAAATAAAGAAAAGAGTGTTTCAGGGAAGTATTATTACATACAGCTCAACATCAAACTATATAAAATTACACACCGTATAGCAACGTACCCCATCCAAAATTACGCACCGTCGGACGCCACACACACAGTTTAATCACTCTCGCCGTCCATATTGCTTAACTCCAGTATGACTTATAGCCATTTTCTAGTTTATAACTCAGTCCGTCGACGAACGATTGCCTCATACTTATTCATAAAACAGCAAATTATTTATTGGAAGTGTTCCAACAGCTCTTCAGGCAGCTGTTTCTATTAAGAATACTTCTATTTGAAAAGGAAAATCGGTTCCTCTTTATTTTTGCGCATTAATTTAGAAAAAGTGATTGTTTTTCTCCCTAACATTCAAATTTCATTCTTTATCATTATATCATGAAGAATTTTGACACTTCGGATTATTTTATACCTGGTACGAAACTGAATCCCATTTCTTCTATTTTGATAGACCTCCCATTTCAGAACACGCAAAATATCCATTGCGCTATCTTATTGATGCCTTAGAAATACATATCTGTCGAGAATGTTTTGCACCTTTTAGACCTTTTCAACATTTACTTTATTCTCCATGGACTGTACGTACTCATATAACACAATACATCCGTTGGGATAAACAATTCCTCTGGTAGATATAACCATGGAAATGTTGAAGGTCTTGTGCGTTCTAATGATCCCTAAAGCTGTGGTGGTGATAGAAAATATAATTGCTAATGATATGGTAACATCTAAGAGATAGGTCGACGGGTGTGAACCACACGAAAAGTAGTTATCGTAGGGTCTGTTAAACAGTGACATGGTTGTTAAAGGCGTCTGGCCGCCCAATTAACGAGCACTTAGTTTAACAGCCACAGCAGGCGTAGATATATATAGGAAATTGCCGGGAATTCATAAATATATCAGTTATATTATATTCTGACAAGAATCAGGTTTTATATTAATTGAAGCGTCCTTTATTCACACGATAAAACCATAACTCAGTACAAATGAGGTGTAGGATTTGATTAAAGTTGAAAAAATAGGGCAAATGGTTAAGGAGATAATATGTCGAAGCAATAATAGGAATAACTAGAAACTAGTATCAGTTGGCTGTAGAAAAAATTATAGATGTGAACAGGATGTTGGGTATTTGACAAAAGTGGGAATGTACCTGTTAAACTGAATAAATAATGATGAAAGGATATCAAAATCTGAAGACGTTTTTAAAGGACCGGAAATTGAGAAAAAGACAAGGGACCCATGGGTTGCAGACGATATGATCAGAAAGAAGATATAAAAATGATGGAAATTGAAGAATGTAAACAGAATTAGGAAGAAGAAAATTCAAGAAATTGAAAAATAAACAGAGGTGGGAAATAAGTAGACCGAAAAAAAGGTGGCGGAAGCGTGAGGCAAAGGTATGGAAATCGTACAAATGTTGGGTGAAATGGATGCACATTATAGGAAGGTGAAATATGTATCAGGATGTAAAGAAATTTCATGAGAAAAATTTAGATAAATGATGAAACCTAATAATTAAACCAGAAGAGATTCAATAAAAAAGGATTGTATTTTGGGAACTATACCTGTATAATAAAGACAACGCCAGCATGCTTTCACACGCTTAACAAGAGAATTTGGCGTACATGAGGATACCCTATTACCTATTCCTAACATAATTGATGGCGAGATAGAAATAGAGTTATTGCAATTATTGTGCAATAACTTCCGTTGGAGTAAGTAACATTTCCGTCAGAATATTTAGGCGTTTAAGGAACCGTAGGAAGTACATTTTTAATGGATTAATTTAAAGCATTTATTAGGCAGAAACTTGGCCAGAAGATTTCATTTGATCGGTGTTAGGCCATGATTCTTATCTCAATTGTTAAATTTAGAAGAAAGATTTCTCTATAATCTGTAAATGCTTAGGACTGCTAAGAAGCAAGTTGAGACTGGAGATGCGGGATGGGCAGGGTGCGGCGGGATGGGTAGTAGGATGAAGGGTAAAATATGGGTGCCCATTATCACTTATGTTATTTAAAGTAAATGTAGAGGAAATTTTACTAAGTGTGGAAGAACTGGAGGTAAGAATGACTGTGAGTGTAGAATTCATGTAGGCAGCTAATTTTGAGGATGATCAAGCTTCAATTTTCCAGACAGCCTAGAGGTCACTGATCGCATTGGAAAGAGAGTATGATAAGTGTGGGTTGTTAATGAATCATTGTAAATAAATAAAAGGGTATGAGATTTAATATAAAAAGAAAAGTTAATTGAAATATGACTTCTTAAATTAGAGCAGGTGTAACAGTTCACCAATTTCGGCTGTTTGTCACCAAAAAGTTCAAGCAGCAATGTCTTATAAAGAAGAATTGCGTCAGATAAAGAAACGTTCAACATGAGGTGTTCGTTAGCTGGTTCATTGAGTAAAGATGATAAATAGAGTCTTGTTAATACTTGAATGTGAAGCGTGGTTTTGTACAGCTTGGAAATATGCTGGTCGTTGAAGCTAGGCTGTAGAAATATGGGTATGGTGAAAGATGAAAAATCTAAAACGAGCAGAAATGGAAACAAGCTAGGAAATGCTAGGCATGGTCGGACAGAAGAGAATTTTTTGATAGAAGTCGAAAAAGGTAAGAAAGATAGATGCTGAGTATTTTAATTTGCAGAGAAATGTCGAAAACAGTGATAGATTGGTGAAAGTTTGGAAGCGAGGAGAGAACGTTAGGAAGCAAGAAAGGGGTAGAAATAGGACACGCAACTTCGGCGGTCAGATGGCAAGGATGAACTATCCGGAATTGAAAATCGGCTTATTGTGTATGTCACATTTTTCTTAATAATAGAAGCAAGGGAATGTAGTGTTATGCCGTTGTTTAGGCTATGTCCATCCAAAATCTACCTTAACTGCAAGAATACTAGTAATAAAATTACTGTTTCCCCGATCATAAATGTCCCATTCTTGGAGCAAGTATTCCAGGATAGGGCAAACTATGATTTATAGGGTTTTTCTTTTGCTGCTGCGTTACTTTACTACTGCGCTACTGCCTTTTCAATTTCTAATAAAGTATCTGATATGCTATCCAGATTACACCCTCTATTTGAATTCACAGTTCAAGTTTCTTAGTTAGGTTAACGCCCAAATATTTTCAAATGTTTGGCATTTTGTTCCTAAAGAAAATGTAAATATTTTGATGAACTTTCGCTTTGTTTAAAACAAAGCTATATGCACGCTCGTGCTTAAGTTTATGACCGTATTATTTTTATAACCCTTTTTAAATGTCAATTTATTTTCTTTTAGTCTATTAGACGGTCACATAACTGCTCTATCTATTTTTAAATCATGCATTTATTGTCTATACATGTCTAATTTAAAGTGTGAAATTCTCTGTTGACGGTTTACGCAAATTAGAAAATATAATCAGTCAAGAAAAATTTTTCGAAGATCTCCTGCTATAATGATCTCCTATATTTCTATCTTAAATTCCAGTAAGAAATTGTTTATCCATTGATTAACTTTTGTTGATAATAAATATAGTCATCAACGAGCTTCCTCAGTTTTATATGTGGTGACATAAGGTTCTGGATACTTTAGTAATGAAAAATTTCCCCATAATCTGGCATCTGTAATATTTTAGGTATGTATACTGAACATTTTAAAAGAAAAAGCTATGAATTGCGCATATTTTTTGGAACAGAATATTTTGAAAAGTGATTTGGCAATATCATCGCAAAAAGTGATCGCCTACGGTTGGTGAATGTTTTTAGTAAGTGAGCGTTAGTGAAGTTACGGCTGTTTTTCATTAGTGATTTGAATTTATCTTTTCATATCTTTTGGTGCTCAATTCGGTAAGCAAAAATACAAAAAAATTTAAAAACAGCATTTGCTATGATTTAAATGTATTCAATTTTGAGTATCTTTCATTTATTTAGTTTTTCATCACAAGAAATGCTGAATAATTTTTTTCTATGCATATCAATTCAATAAACTATTCGGCTACGAAAAGAAATATTATTATATAATACTCTGGTTTTTTTTCCGTTTTATCTTTCATCATCCCCTCATGTGGCTAATTTTGCTGAGGCTATCCTCCTTTTCCTTTTACTTGCGCTTCCTCCCGAATGCTGAGAATATTTGGCCAAATCGAGAGATTGGCAATATCAAATAAAATTGCCCACGTCACGGCATTTTGTTTGTTGTCATTATCAACCGCGTACCGAATTTCCGGCCGATAAATCACGTCTTTAATCTTGTCCAAATACAAACATTAAAATGCTCTCCACAAAACGCAAACAAGCAGCATGGAGCAGAAAGATTAAAAGTTCAAAGCGCCACGTCGGGACCTTCGATAAATCCACTCTACCGCGGCAGCCAATCCCCAGCTACTCCCCTCCCCCCACTGCAACAATTACAGAGAATCTCTGCCTACGCCGCATCGATGGAATTCCACACACTGGTAATTGACACTTTGAGGAGTCCAGACCATTCCAATGCTGCTTATTTTTTTTGTTGATTACCTCGTTAAAATAGGTAAACATTTTATCAAAGAAGATTATTAATCAAGTAGATTTATTTTGAAGCAAAATATATGCCCACACCTTTCGAATTAATGTATTTTTTGACAATTCTATTGATTATGCTGCATTACTTTTATATTTAATCATTTCCACAAAATAAAAATTGGAACCATGGTAAATTCTTTCCGCGCACACATTATGCCCTATCTTGGTGATTATTTCCAGCTTCTCCCAATGCCCGTAACGAAAAACATACTTTCTCCCTCAGACGCTCTTTAATCCCCTATACTGCCATTGATACCTCCCGTCTAGCCATTTAATACTATTTCCCTTCTAAATTGTGTGACCTATCACCTCCAATGCCACTTTTTCTTTTCATTTTGCATCGGATAATCTATGATTTTCTTAGCTCTCAGTTTTTATGAGCAATGCTTTAATAAATGTTATGAATTAAGTCCTAATTCATTTCTATTTCTAGCTTAATGCGTGCAACTCGATATGCAAGAACTATCAAATGGCTCCTAGTTAAGGGTGACCATAGTTACCATTTTCCTATCCCACTTAGGACACGCTCCTAAAAATCCTAAGTCATACAGGGTTTCTTGGGAACACTAGCAAGAATACGCTAGCAGTTAAAGGGCTGCTTCTGTTTTCCCTCTGCTACTTGCATTAATTTCCGATGAGTAACTGAAAAATTGACGGTAGTACTGTCGCGAGGGGGTTCATTTTACAATTATAATATCCTCATTTTGTAAGCAGCTTTTTGGTGGAGGAATCATTGTAAATTGTGGAATTCACCAACTTGGATGGCGAAATTAGGATTGCAACTCACCAGGTAGTTATGGTCGAAAGATTAGCACTGTTCAGATACAGGTATTTGTCGCAAGCATACCTTATCAGAGTAAAATTATTGCAAATATTGAAGACTATAAAAAACGGTTAGGTTTTACGGAATATACGGCATTAAAACTGCCAGCAAACGTAAGTTAAGATCGTAATAGGTAATTCAATTGGAAAAATCTTTGGTTAAGTTAATATATTCCTTAAATTTTACTGGATTCCATCACAATTAGTTGATTTTAATCCTTGAAGTTCTTCCTCCCTAAGTCAAAACCTGAATTGTAATACAATACTTATAAACTACAGCTTACAAGCATTTCTGTCTGCATTCCCTTACTCGAGACTCCCACACTCCTCCGTAAAATGTGAGGTGTGTTATCTCGTAAATGAGTAAACTGATAGATATGGCGAATTCCTCATGCCTATGAAATTATTTTCACTCGCCTTTCCAAAGGAAATGAAAACGTCAAAAGAAAGTTCAAAGGATTACCTCCGTTAAACTAATACAGAAATAAATGAATGGAAAAATAAACTTTCACTTATATTTTACCGGCAAAAAAGATTTTAATCCCCTTCGTCACTAACCAAATTACGTGCCTTAGCAAAAATTCCTCCGAAACATAGACCTGTGTTCCTCCGTAATTCTCTCTCCTTCATTTCCTCTCCATCTCCTCTCCTCTCTCCAGAGGCTCTTCTCCTGCAAAATAAAAAAAAAATCCTTCCCCACGCTTTCAATTATCCGTATCCATACACCACACGCGAAAATGTGTTTAATATTCCTTTCGAAGGCGGTCTAGAACATTTTAATTCCTCCGAAACGAATCCCTTTCGTGGAATTAATCACAGGACTCGAAACGCTAAACGGATTTTTAATGCGAATCCGAAATTAAGATTGATTGAATTCCATAACCGGGGAAATTTTTATTATTTTTCCCATCTTCCTCTCTAAACCGTTCTGACACTCATACCATTTTGCTTCCCGTCCTCCTCCACCTACTCCCCAACGAAATCCTCCTTCCTCCTCCGCTTCCCCACAATTCCCATAGCGTCACTTCTCCAATACCCCTTTTCCCGCGACGAGCTTTAACCGCTGGGACTGCATAAAATAATAAAAAAGAAGATGCCAGCTTCTCATCAATCCATCCATCCTTTGCCACGTCAGTCATTACACTCTTAAAAAAAAAAGCTGAGGGCCTGGCAAGACGGAAGGAAGGACCGGGAGGGAGAATGAGAGGAAAAGAATTAAGGAAGGAGCGGCTAAAGGGGGAGATAAATTGAAAAAGGGATTGAGTGGAGTAAGTACTAAGATGGCGTCGTGGGAGTTCTCTTCCTCTCCACTTTCTATCCTCCTTTTTATCCCCACCACCCGTTTTCTTTCGTCGTTCAAACCTCACGCCGTATTCGAAAGCAAAGAAAATTGCGCTTAATTTTTAACGATCGTTCAAGACAATTCGTCACATCCCACCACCACCCTCCCCACCCATTACTCTCTTACACCCCTCCAATGTTACCAATGAAACAAGAATCACTCGCTATATTTTACAGACTTTTTAATGCCTCCTCTGCAATCATCTCAGCATCCTCATTTTCCGGTTTTATGTCTATTTTCTTTTATTATTATATTTTTTATAAAAATCCCCTAAACATCTCCCAGACGCCGTCAACGTGGGATCTTAAAGTCACGACCGCCTCTGCCGAGTTGCTATCTTTTACATTGCGGCTTCGTCTCTTTCTTCAATCCCCTCCCATCAGCAATGCTACTCGACAATGTCTTAGTCTTCTTTCTTTGCCTGGTGGCGCTCGGAATGCGGCCGGGAGGGGGTTGCATCACAAAAAATCTCTCTTGGGGGGCTCCTCACACTTCAGACTCCTCTCTTCCCATGTTCTACTCTAATTGAAATCCCTATTCTTCCCATCACGAGCCGGTGCGCTTTGCCATTTGGAATTCGAATGGGTTTAGTCTCGCGAGCATTTAAGTTGTAGGAACAAATCCTGTCTCACGTCCTCTTTGATTGTTGGTTCCCCGGGCAGCGTTCCAGTATGTCACATGGGGGTCTATTCCAGCCCTTTCAGCCCGTGAAATTACCTGACTAAATAGCCTGTTTATCGCATGTCGGGAAAATTATTTGTTCAGTAAGATGTCGGTGTAAAGAACAAGCAAGGCTACAAAATGTATGCAAAAACAAAAATCTAGATCTTGAAAACTTCGACCTGAAACAGTAACAATATTAGATCCCATCAACTCTTTTTTACCTGGTTTAATCATTAAGGATATCATAGTTGAAGTTTTGATTTTATTTTTGCTTTTATTTGCACTTAATAAAGAAATGCCTTTTGCTTCAGCAACCGAAGATTTTAGACTGTTGATAGACGATTTATCCCCTTAAAGTTCCTAAAAAGGTCTAAATATAATTTACTTCGAGGCCGATCTTTAAATTAGGCAAGAAGATAAATTGTCTCAAAGTTTTGGTACATTATATGATATTAATTAATTTAAAGATAAAAAAAAAATATTTTAAATTGGAGATTAGAGTACACCTATTCCTTTTTTGTTCGAAGGTACTTAATTACTCAGACATGAGCAAACACGTAAGACTGTACTTGATCTCGGAGATATAATTTTTTGGTTTAATTAGTCAGTTCTCTAAAGAAATACCAGCCAGAAAAATCATTTTTTTTATAATCCCTCCATGCTTTATTTCATTCCGACATGATTTTGTTTCTTGCGTGATTTATCATTACATCGATCTAGAGTTATTATTTTTTATGGTAGTTTAACGTTAACGGTAGCAATATACCTTGATAGTATCATAAGTATGAGTTTATCGCCAAAAGGAGAGTATTATCGTGTAAAGAATACGTTGCAGTTAATTAATTCAAGTTAATGAAAACTATCCACAGTGTAGGCCACGAACAAGTTCTGAATTTATCTGAGTTTATCGCCAAAAGGAGAGTATTATCGTGTAAAGAATGCGTTGCAGTTAATTAATTCAAGTTAATGAAAACTATCCCCAGTGTAGGCCACGAACAAGTTCTGAATCATTTACGAGATATTATCGTCAGAATACTCACTTGTAAGCAAACCAGAAATTTAGAACTCCAAAAATGATTATTAAGCTTGAGGTTCCTAGATTGCTTCTATAGAAGGAATATATGAGCATATTGGACGAAGCAAAGCACTGTGGAGTCACCTTACCTGAATGGTTCTCCGGAAGAAAGTGTTAAATATTCCGTGTAATCGTATGAAAGAATCATAAGAAGATTTTTGAAATTGAATGTAGCGGAAATATTTTTGTAAAACCTTGTCATTAACAGTCAATGTAAGAAGTCAGTCTTTTGCTGTCGAAGTAAGAGTATCAATATACCTTGGGTGATTCATTATCCATAGCTGATTACACTCTAAAATTTCACGAACATCATATCAGTGAATATCGAGCTCGATAATTAACTGACATTTTTCCCATTTCTGGTTTGAGATATGTCCCAATACCAGGCCCCCAAAAAATACTGTTTCCCAGAATTTCTGAAATCATAGAACCCTAATGTTAAGAGCTCTTTGTCTGAATATGATCCAAAGTTAGCAATAAATTAGCTTTTAATAAAGTTCATTTAAAATATCGACTTATTAATTGATGGTTTCCGGCGTAACTTTTAGTGAAAACTTTTGTAAAAGTTAGGTGAACGATTCCTTTTAGGATTGATTAACTTCAGAGCTACAGCTGTTCTGAGGTCCAAATTTTGCTTGAAATATTATTAAAACTCAATTGAAAAAACGAATAAAATTGAAATCGCCACCAGGTTGGGGTGGAAAAGAGTACCAACTATAAAATAATATTAAAAACAAATTAAAAAATAGATTTCCCGAAATCCATATTGCATAGACGACATTATGGATTAAATAGTCAACATTTTATTATAGCTTGTACGCTTTTATCTTTTGTCAATTTTACTTCCGCTTCCAGAAAGTAGTCAAATTTTCTACGCAGGTTATTCTAAAATGGCGTATGTTGCCAATTCACCCAGTATTTGCCAGTGATTAAACTAAATTGATTGCCATTCATGAACTTGTTTTTTGGCGAAAACTAATCTCTTTACCCAGTATTATCAATGGTATTTATCCCTTTGTGAAGATTTTACGCCTGAAAAAATATTTTCACTCCCTCTATATACTATTTAACAGGCAACGTAAATTATTTTTACACTTTATAATTGTTACATTGCGCATTAGCGGATGACTTCGTTAAAAGTTACAGTCATGGCCTCTGCCGCAGTTTCTTTGCATTAGCCATTGATGTATGGTATATGTCAAAATATGTCGACCACAATTTTCCAAATGGATATATTGCACAGGATGGAAACTGAAATTTATCAGTAATAATGTATGCCAACTCCGGGTGAGTAATCTTGATAAGAGTTTCTATTTCCAGTCTTTAATTAAATGCCTAATTTTAGTCTCGTACGTTTTTCCTTTTACAAATATTTTTACAATCACCATGACATCACTCCTCGGAAGATTTTGACATAATACAGGGTTATAAATTAACCCACGACCGAAAAGTATACAATGATGGATTTAATTGGTGAAATAGGAGACCATTTTACTCTATGCTCTTTAGTTTCTAAATTCATTTATCAGGGGGCTGACTCCAATCCCTGTACCACATGTAGTTTTACAAGTTTGGTAACTGATATATCATAGTCTTTTTAAGGGTTTATTTCCACAAATTCACCGGGAACGGGCCCAGTACTCTCTATCAATTAGTGGGACATTTAACCAAGTAGACTACTACTTTCCTCGTAAATAAAAAACATTTTCAAAAGTAATGGTTTTTCCCGTTTACTCACTGTCGGAAGAATTCATTCTAAAATTAGTGCCTATATGCTTACTTCTTTGAAAGTACTTCACCGCCTCCCCGCAGGCACTTAAGTTGTTTTCGAAGACAGGATGTCTTCTCAAGTAAATATTCTTTTGTGCTTCAATTTCTTTCTCTGACTAAAGATCTGGCTTCGGAAAAACAAAGAACCAATTCAATCGATAATGATTACTGAAGACGACGCCTATTCCGCCACTCACTCCATACTCTCTTTTCCCCTTGCTCACTCCCACCTATCACATTCCCTTTCATTTTCTCTGCTTCTCTCAAGCTCTGATCCTCAGGGCTACACAGCCCACTCTCCTTTCTTGTCTTCGATCCCTCCCAATCCATCCAACCCCTCCCATAAAATCTCGTCGTCCCTCCCCCAGACGGTCCTCCTCCCTCTTATCTCTTCTTCACACTCCGGGCATTCGGATTCCCCTGTACCCGCGTCCAGACTTCCTCAATCTCCCGGCAAAGAGAAGCCTCTCTCCCACACACCACCGGAGCCGAACATTCGTCCGAAATAATTTCTTCGAGCTCCCCCTTCCTTCATACCGCTCGTCGCCTCTCATCCAAACCAAAGCTGATCATCAAGGGAAGGCGTGGCAGCGAGAGAGGGGACTGCTACAAACTATGGAAGAGCGCAATCGGATGAGTCGTTGCAGATTGGAACGTCGGCTATGAGGGCATTGTTTCCTCACGAGTAGGGACATACCGGCAGCTAATAGTGACACATATCATAGTGAGCAAAATTAATGTTTGTGGTTACAACAACTGCCAAGATTTTTAGCAGTGCTCCACTTAACCAATTCGTTTTAATCTGTTAGTGTCACTTATAATTTATGGTTACCAGGATCTTAATTATTTTGTAATTAACGCATAAATTTCTTTCAATCTCATTCTAATCAATCTATCAGTATGTAATACACTCGTGTAATGTGTCCAATTCAATCTGAGGGATTAGATAAATTAGAGCGTATTTATAAAAATGCTGGTTAAAAAGTTTCCTTTTAACTGTCGAAAGTGAATTAGCACCGTGGGCATATTTGAACTGTACATTTTACTGCAAAGTGAAATATCAGTTTTTGAAATTCACGGCGGTACTTCAACGATGTATGTCTATATATATATATATATATATATATATATATATATATATATATATATATATATATATATATATATATATATATATATATATATATATATATATATATATATATATATATATATATATATATATATATATATATATATATATGAGGAGCTAAATTCCGTTGAAATTATTAAGAAATAACGTCTGAGTGTTCTTTTTATGTGGTCTTATATTGTTTGCTGCTGTCCAAGTTTTTTTCTTCAACATTCAAGATAGCACTAGCGAATAAAAAAACACAGAAACATACAAAATAGAAACTCGCACATATTCCGAATTTTCGGTGGTCAAACCACTTCTCGCAAGGGAGAGAAGGGACACTCAAACAACTTGGCTAAGGGAAAGAAAAGTATTTTTTTGCATGCCATATAAGAATTCTTTCATGCTGTCATCATTTCGTTTCCCCATTCATTTATTCCCTTAACTTAATCTCTTACTACCGGGTCGTGTCGTAAGCTAAGAGATGTGTTTCCCTTATTTCATGTTGCTGAAGTTAACATTACATTCATTACTCAAATACATTACGTTGTATTGTGACCAATATTTAAGCATAAAGTAATTTGGATGTTGTATTTCTTGTATGAAATCACCTCATGTACATACCACTGCGGTGGCTTTCAGGCTACCACTAAAAATTATTGTGAATTAATTGAAATTGTGTTAAGTGGAATGTCAATGATTAATCACTCGTATGATATGTTTGGTCCTTCCGCTATTAACAGAATCGCCATTCATTCCGCACCAAATATTAATTTAAAATTGCAGGGTAAAAATACACTGTACCATAGCTAATGACATAAAATAAAAATCGCACAATCTTACTCATTAATAAAAGGTTAAATGAACCATAAGTTTCAATCAGGTTGCGGTTTTTTTCATTTCTGATGCACAGCGTAAATAGGGCCAATGTTTAACATAAGTTATTTATCCAGTACTTCAGTTTATTCTATAGTTTCATAATGAATTCTACACGGTGAATTAACTAAAGAAAATTATAAATCAATTGTTGTTTATGAAAAGTGCGCTCAGGATATGAGAAAATTCTTATGGTTTTTGTATAAATTAATATTAAAGTTGATGCCCATTATAATATGATGAATATCCGTAAAAGCCTTAATTTTTTTATGGTAATAATTCTAACATAAATAATGCATACACTCTTTTCTTTCTTAATGTCTAAGAGAACTGCAGTAATGAGGATTTCCTCCACAGTCTGAACAAATGACTCGGCCGTGCGCGCTTTAATCAAGGGAAAAAAGGGCCACCGATAGAACTCTGAGCTGGGACTTCCAAATCCTTGCCTATTAAGCTCACGATTGAATTGATCCACCAATTCAACCTTCTGAATGCAAAGCGTGTAATTTTATCTCATTGAATCCACCTCAATAGTTATGTGCTATGCTGAATGCATGATTTTTTACTCATGGTGGATTTCTCATTTGATTCCTATGGGTCACAAAGTACGAGAAAGAGAAAACCCTACGGCTCCAAATGCCCTATAAAAGTATATTGTTTTGATGCATACCAGAAAGTCGACTGCTATTTTTACTGCCTGCAGCTTGGTCATCTATAATTTCTCTGGTGAATTTCTAACACAACTCCACTTCCAAACTGCCAATTTGCTCCTGATGGAGAATGTTGCGCAAAACTATGATTATGTAACTGTAGCTCGCTGAACTCTTGTACAGATATGATTCTTAGTGAAAACTATTGGGAGTAGGTACATTACAAGAAGAAAAATGTAATTAAAAATAGGGTCTCTGGGCGGATATGAGATGTTGCTGGCAACGAGTAATTTTCAGGCAACAAATTGTGGAAAGTAAAACAGGTATTTTATTTAACTATTGAAGTAGATTATTTGTTTAGCGTTAAGATAATAACGAAGGGAGAAAAATCAGTTTATCTCTTGGAATTGTTTTTAGAATTGTACTTAAAGTTTATTTAGGCTTTCTACAATCTTATTTAAATAAAAGATATTTAAGGATTGAACATAAAAAATAAATATTTAATGTGACCATCATTTTTATTTCCTTTGAAATACTTAAATAATTTTAAATATACCAGTTCCAATGTGGGTGGATATCGGCAATTCTCACTTTATATGAGCATTGCTTAACAGATGATATTTTAGCCCCATGTCCTAGGTTTTTGGGAAAGATAGTTGAAATCTGGGCTCCCACTTGCGCAAGTTGGACTGAAACTAGCCTAACTTTCTTAATAAAATAAAATCATAGTTTGTCATTAATGTGACCAAAATACAGAGGCCTATGCTAGTGCCAAATGAAAAAAATACAGCATCTTAATATAAAGTGAATGGAAATCAAAGATGTTTCTAATGAAGGGCAGTGACCATTTTTTCCACGTCGTCTTCTGGCTAAATTCGTTCATTAAATACATGGAATTATCCCATAAAATCCCTTCTATCCGCGTTTTCTTGAGTTAATTAGTAGTTCTGTAGAGATTTCAAGCCATATAGACAGTATTGATCGAAAAGATTACCTTAAATGCCTTTTCCATGTGGATTCAAAGAATCTTAACCGACCTCATAGGGCACATCATGTTTTTTATCTCAATTGGCCAGTCTAATAATTTTACCTTATGTTTCTTCAGGTATTCATTCCATTATTTAGAAATGTCTTCTATCTTAGTCATTACTCTTCTTGTTCTATCTGTAATATTTTGCTTGTACGAGTATATTTTTCTGAAAGTTAGATGGGCCCCCTATCGAAAACAACCATCCAACTTTTTTTCTGTAAACTTCCCATATGCCTGCATTGCTCTTTACATTATGTTTTTTCCACCATTCTAGTTTCTCTTACTAGTATTCGTCTAGTATTCGTTCCTTCTATTCTTTAGTTCAAATGTTTTCCCCACTGTCATAGTTCTTAACTTCCTATTTCCGAATAAAATACTCGGGAGACAAATTTCCTGTCTTCTCTAAATTTCTTTCTTAAAAGTAAAAGAAGAAAAATGTCGTTAGTCAAGCAAGCTTTTATATGGTGATAATTGACTACAGGGGCGCAGAGCAAGGATATTTACTACAGGCTGATGAAACTTTGATAGTGAGTATGGCATTCTACAGCGAGGAAACATGGCCGATTTAATAACATTGCTAGGATTGATTGTAGTGCTATGCTGTGTAGATGTGGAGCAGGATGCTTAATTTTTTAAGGACACATAGAACTTAAAACGAAAAAGTACTCTACGTGGTGTAGGGAGAAAAAGGGTATGTTGATAGGCATCCGGACGAAGCAGGAAATAGTAAAGCACAGTATTTTGATTGGCGATGGGATGTGTCACCCTTCTATTATAGTCTTTAAACTGTGATAAAAGAGAGAACGTGACAAAAGCGGAGGAGTGATGAAAAAAGGATAAGAATGTCGGATGGAACTAAGGGAGGAAATTAGGTCTGCAGAAATGAAAAAGGGTTTATTTTAATATCATCGTGATTCGATATTTTTCAATGGAGATACTATGATCATGCATCGATATTGAGTCTTTCCAAAACCTACTTTAAACGATAGAATATTTAATACTATTTATCGGGGATTGTGATAGGCAGGCAACGTAGGAAAAGGAACAATATTGGCATTTTGGAAGGGGCATTATAGGCATGATTGAAGAACATTTTGATGTAGTGTGGGTGTAATGTTCGGAAGCTAATATCTCTTAGAGTTTTCCATTGCTCTTCATCAATGATCAACAGTCACCACGCACTAATGTAGCCAGTTCATTTTGCAAATGTTATCAATATGTAACCGAGTGCGCGTGCATAGAATTCATACACCTGTGCATGCTGGTATGTGCCGACCTGAGAATTTGTGAAAATATGAAATAGCTTAATGTTAAAGATTTTATAGTGGTATTAAGAGCAAAAATCTTAGATTTTCTCCTAATTTACATAATACGAGTAGTTACATTATTTTGCTTCTTTTGCACAGCTGGCGCATATGTGTTACCGCATAGTATTATTTACTAATATCTTGAACTTGTAAGTCTTCCTTCGGATGAACAGCCACATCAAAGTTTTATAGTAACATCCTGTGACTACATAATTTCTTCACAGATTAAGGTCTTAATTAATTTTTTAGTTTATTTTTGAAGAATGTCTGCATCAATATCCAAGATTATCTGTGTCCCAAAAATATCCCATCGTGTACAATCCAGGATAAATTCCAACGAGTAGATCCATCCATCCTCTACATTTGGAGGAAATTGCATACTTAAATAAATATTGCTAAAATATTAAGAATTCATCTGAGCCTGATTTTTGATACTTACTATACCCCAATGGTAAAATTAAGTGTATGCTTTAAAGTGCGTTCTTTTGCCACTGGTTATTTTAAAATTAAACATGATTCTCAACCAAATTCTCAAATGATAAATACCATGTAACTATGTAGGAGGATTTTATGCATGAAAAGGCCTAACCCCACTAAAAATGTGAAAGATCTTCTACTGGTTTCAAGAATGACTTTTATATGAAGCAATTTCTAGCGTTACTTCTTTTTAGCAAAATTTTTTTTTCTCTTATGTCACGTTTTCCTCGTCCTTCTTCATGAATTGTTGAAAGCAGTGATAATTATGGATGGAGATTGAATAGGATGATGATATATGATATGAAATTAGATAGTATATATAGTACCAGTAAATATAGTCAATAAGCTAGATAATGACGCACGAAATGCGGACTCATATTTGATTGCCTTTTCTTCCTCTAAATGCTAATGCAACGTGGTAGCTGCAAGCCAAAATGATTCCTTCAGGAATCCACCGAACCAGTTTTAAAATTGCCAGAGAATATCACGGAACTATTGTTTCCCATGTATCTCTTGTATTATCTCGTTCATTTCTCACTATTTTTATTTTCTTTTGTCCCAGCGTGGACCAACTGCAACTGATTTCCCTCTCCAAAGTCTATACGCTGTTTTAGAATTTTGCGTTAGCACTTCCCTTAATTCCCTACTTCACCCGCACCCGCTCCACCCCTCTGTCCTCCCCATCGATATTCCTACTCTGGCACTTTTTTTGTTCTTTTATGATCGTCGTGGACCCTTTTTCTCGCCGAATCGAGGTCGAGAAGTGGATGACGCAAAAGGAAAAAGGGAAGCTCTTTCCGCCTTCCATCGCAAGTAATTATTCCTTCCCTCCAATTAGGAACCGGACGCTAATGGTGCTCCCGCGATATATCTTTAATGGATTTTCGGATTTATTAGTTATTCCCGCCGCGAGATGATTTCTTCGCCGAGAGCAGGGTTTCATCATGGAGGAATGAGGACATAAAAAGGGAAATAATGAAACGAATAAATCGAAATTGCACTAAAGAAATTCATTGGCAATACTGGGAAGAGGATCTGGGGCTTTTGCAGTGGCCATTTTGAATGCCTTAAACTCGGCCATCATGTCTAATCTCCCAACATAATTTAATTTCTTGAATTGGCGTTAATGAAATTTTTCTACCTTCATTACGGGAATCGTTAACTACCTAACTTTATGCCCAATATATTCACGGAGTTTTCCGGTTCTATGGTCGGTACTATTGAACGACATTAACATTTATTTAAGATGAGCCCTCTCACACTTAGCACATACCTTGCCTAACAGGTGATTTTGGGCATGAAATAACAGAATTAGGATGCTATAAAATAATAAACATAAAAAATTACTGCCATTTGATTTTGTCTACTTTGATTATACATGTACGTAATGATACCTAAAAAAAAGTTGGTTAGCTTATCGAATTATCTATAAGCCAGTGAAAATTTTTCTGGCCAATTGTATGAAAAAATTCCATTTTCCAGCTAATAATGAGAACCATACTTAATGAAATCGTCAATTTTCAGTTGAACTTATTTACGAAAGAATTTTTCTTAAATATGGATCAGAAAATTAAAATATTTAAGTTCTGACGCTAATCGTTGGGTTCCTCAAAAGTGCGTGTGTGTGTGTGTGTGTGTTGACAGATGCACTCATCTGAAGATGCTTACCTGAACACGAGGTTAATGTTATACCATGACCTACAGTAATCAACCCGAAGGTCGGTTTGGTAGGTGATGGTAGAGTTCACACAGCACAAAGCCCGACGGCGTGTGAAATTCACACATCAGGGTAGGGGGGCCAGTTCCTTTCCCTTTACCGGTTATGGTTTCCAAGGAAGATCTGGTACCCGAAAAATCACACAGCTTGGGTGGGGTTGCAGGTGCCCAGAGTGCCTTCCCCGGGAATCGAACCCGGGACCCTCCGATCAGCAGTCCAACGCTATACCCACTGGACTACCGCGAACCACTAATGTTATACAATTCATGTTTATTTCCAGCATAAAAAATTATTTATATTCGAATGGTTCAGAATGAATTCTAAGCAAAAGTTTAACTTGAATAGTTCTTAACCTCATCTCAGACAAGAGCTTTTCAGGATCCTTTGCATTCACATAGCACATAAAACATTTTGTCCATTCTCTGTTGTTATACATACTCGGCTACTCCAATTGAGATCAGTTTTACATGCATATCGCTACTTTGAAACCATGCAGTTTTGATGCAATGTTTCAATTTATAACGTTAAACACTTATTTATTTTTTCTCTTCAAAGTTCTCTTCAAAGTTCTCGAAAAAGATATCCATATTGAGTAGAGGATAGAAACTTAAATGAAAGAAGACTAAAATGCAGTGAAAAGATAGCAAAAAACTGTGGGTTGCCAGGTAAAAATGAAACTGTCATTGTAATCATAGAGATAAAAAATATCCCCCGTAATATGACCAAATTTTAATATTTACAGCTGAGCCGAGGAAAATTATACCGTCAATAAACTGTCACGTTCTGAGGAATGTTGGTATGAATTATATTAATTCAGGTTGCGGAAATACAATGGTCACCAGCGGATAATTTTTTTGACGAACATTAAGACAATGTAACATTCCTTGCTGGGTGGAGTCGAAGCAGATATTATCATGAATGAATGAGCAACTTTATTATCCCTTTCGTGCATGAAATATTGCGCAGTAATATTCTTCCTCCATTGTTTACTTTTTTAAAGAATGTCCTTAATGATAGTGGTAATCATATATTGATTCGATTTGTTTATTTGAACTGATGAAGGACCTAGTGGGGCCTCCAGGGCATCTTCCTTTTGAAATCCGGCCACCACCGTTAATAATCAGCGGCACTGATGTTATACATGCTTGTTTAGAAGTGATTGCGTCAGTAGGACAAGTAATTACAAAATAAATTTCGCTTGCTGCTCTTTGTTGCCAATTATATATCGCATTCTTGTAATGATTACTATATGTTAGAGCTATTTCAGGAAGCCTACATCCTTTTATCCTCTATTCTACAGTTTCACTCAATACTTCCATGACTATCTCATTCAAAGTAACTTTGACTGTGGTTAACTGTGATATATTCCGTGTGGAATACCTTGGATTTGATATGAAGCTTAGTTTCTTTAAACCACAAATTATTCCTTCATATTTACGCATAATGTGAATCCAAAACGCTTAAACATTGGCCACAACAATTTTAATTTAATAACATTGTGCTGTTTACACATCAGTATTGCCAAGTTGTTAAAAGATAATCATGAAAGGGTTAAATATGCATTTTCAGTTTTGATGCTAGTGGCGCCCTATAATTGTTCAATCGTGAATGATGGAAGGTCCTCTTACGAGGAATAAATGATAATACTTTTTTCACCATTAATAATCAGATTAAAATTACTAATTGATTATCCTAGATACTCAACATTAGCCATGCTCAAGGGTAATTCTTATTTTACAGGTAAAATAACTTAAAAATGTATGCAAAAATGACACTGAACATAAGGAAGAAAGCTTTTATACCGAATTTTATCTATTATCAATTTTTAAAACCTGAGTTCTCTAAATATATGACCGGTGTTTAAAAATGTAGAGAGAAACATTTTTCTTGCAGTTCAGGTATTTAAAAACCTCGTGAAAAAACAATGGAATGGTAGAAAAGAGCTAAATTTGAGTTTTAACTATGAAAATAATGCATATTATTCTTTTCAATGTCTCTTTTGGAGGTAGTATTGAACATTTCAAAAGAATGCCACTTTTCAAATTATATAGCAGCCATTGGCAGCGAAAAATGTTGATTTGAACTTTGATTAAGAATCAGAAATGGGAGGGAAATGAAAGGGACTTGTCTAGGGGCGTTAGTGATAACGAAATATACTATAGAAAAAAATACGGATTGTTAGCAAGATATATTTGAGTAATTCCTTACAATAGAAAATTAATTTTTGCTTTATCTAATTCTATGAATACTGCATGACTTATTTCTAGGTGTTTATTTAACGTATTAATAACAATAGCTATTACACTCTAATTATCGCTTTAATAATTTGATAATATAGATATACCAATTGTAATTATCTCCTAAATGATTGGTGTCATGTCTATTTTGATCTCGAATGGTTCTAGGAAAAAATGACAGTTTAAATCCGTCTATTTTACAATTAATTTACCTGATTTTACGTTGGAGATATGATTTACCATAGTAAGTGGGAGCCTGTAACATGTCCTAAACTTCCTCGGATAAGTAACCTACCTCAAATTTACGCAATATATTTAACCTGCATTAAAGCCTACGGTCAACTATTGGCTTCAACATTAATTATTCCAATAGTGTCGAGACACTTCTACCTTGTCCATAAGAACTTTTTACAAACCTAGCTGCTCTTCGTTACACTCGATTCAGTTTCAAAATTAAGCCTACTTCATGAGGATCCTATATACTTGTAGCATACCCAAGGTGTGGCCTCACTAACGTGAAATAACAAAGCTCCTTGACCCTTTCATTGCAATGACCAAGTGTTCTTTTTATGAATTCTTACTTTTTTATTAGCTATTCCGCAAATATAGAGACTGTTTTCCTCTGGACGTATCCGTAGCTTTCGTTGCTCCCAAGTATTATACTGATTCCATGCGTGTAATGTTGGCTCCCTGTATAGTTAAATTGTTTTCTGGTGAAGTACTTTTCCTCCAAAAATGTATCGGAACACATTTATTCAAATTTAAATCCAGCTACCATATCTCGCAGACCTTCTGGGTTGCGTTTCAGTCGTTAGCTAATGATGCTCTATCTTCACGACTAGATATTTCCCTAAGCATCACGGAATCGTCAGTAAATAAACGATGTTCACCGGAAATCTGAGACTCGATGTCATAACTTTAAAGGAACAACAGCGGACCGATAACACTTCCTTGTGGGACACCCCATGTTACGCTTACTTTGTCCGACGATACCCCATCTAATACGACCCTTTCCTCATGCCTTGCTAAAATGTATTCATCCAATCTATTACATATTTATCAATCTCGTAGCTTCACAAATTTTTGAGCAACTTTTTATGAAGGACCCTGCCGAATGTCTTTTTAAAATAAAGAAATATATCATCGACCTGAGCGTTATTTTCTTTTTAAACAAAAATATCATGAAGGAAAATTACCGGTTGGGTCTCACAAGATCTTCCCTTTCGATAACCTAGTTGGTTTTTGTAAATTCTCAGAATCTAGATACAGGGCTCGTCCGGAAAATAAGTGTACTGATTTTTTACCGCCGCTCCAGGCGCGCCCAGCACGGCTGTGACGGGCTGCGATTGGAGGAGGGTATGTTGGCAAGCGACGCTGAAAAAGGCACTCGGCTCTGAGCTGTGGTGTAGTGAGGAGCTCTGTTAGCGCGAACCTCCACGCTCGACTCACGTCACGGAACGCGATGCCGAAGTTTTTGGAGAAGCGTTATTCCATCAAATTTGCGGTAAAGCTTGGGAAATCGTCAACCGAAACTGTCGGTATGATTAACCAGGCTTACGGGGAGTCAGCCATGTCCAGAAACATGATCTTTCGGTGGCACAAGATGTTCGTGGAGGGCAGAGAAGAGGTCGACGACGAACCACGGCCTGGACGCCCATCAACGACACTCACCGACGAAAATGTGCGAAAAGTTCGCGATGTACTGAACTCTGATCGTCATCTTAGTGTTCGGATGATAGCAGAGCAGTGTAATGTGCCAAAAACAATAGTGCACGAGATTATTAGGCACTAATTACAGATGCGAAAAATTTGTGCAAAGTTGGTGCCGAAAGTGCTCAGTGATGATCAAACACTAAATCGTTTGGAAATCGCGACACAACTTGCGGATCACTGCAAAAATGATCCACATTTTTTAGAGAACGTTGTTTCGGGTGACGAGACGTGGATCTTTGAGTACGACCCGGAGTCGAAGAGACAAAGTGCGGAGTGGCACACCCCATCATCACCCCGTCAAAAGAAAGCTCGCATGAGCAAATCTCGGATCAAGGCGATGCTCATTGTCTTTTTTGACAAAAGGGGAGTCGTCCACTACGAATTTGTACCTGAACGACAAACTGTAAATGCTGCATTTTACGTCCAATTGCTCGACAGGCTTCGAAAACGAGTCGCCCGCGTCCGGCCAGCGATCAAAAACATCTGGCGGCTGCATCACGACAATGCGCCGTCTCACACCGCGCTTGTCGTGTCGGAATTCGTGGCCAAGCACGGCATGGCAACGCTGCCGCACCCGCCCTACAGCCCGGACTTGGCACCACCGGACTTCTATCTGTTCCCGAAGATAAAGAGGAGTTTGAAAGGAAGGCGATACGGGACTTTGGACGCCGTCAAAGAGGCCGTGACGACGTGTCTTCGAGAGGTTCCCGATGATGCCTTCGCGGGAGCGTTCCAGGAATGGGAACGCCGCTGGAACAAGTGTATCGACTCACAAGGGTCCTATTTTGAGGAATATTAGCTTAAGATATGTAAAAGTGTAATCATTTTTTTTCCTGAGCTCAGTACACTTATTTTCCGGACGAACCCTGTATTTCATAATTGAACTTACAGTTATGTGTCCTAAAATTTGCATAACATGAATGTGAGATATGGGTCCACAATTACTCTGGTCTTCTCTGTCGCCCTATTTAAATATGGAAGTGACTTTGGCTATATTCCAGGCTTTGGGTGTTGAGCGGTCATTTCGGGATTTATTAAATATTTTCAGGAAAGGTGTTATTTCATAGGTCATCGCTTTCTCGATGTTAGCGGGGATTTGATCAGGGCCTGGTGATTCCTTTAAGTTCGCCTTCGATTCCTAAATAAGATATTACAATTTCAGGCATGGGATCATGGGAGCGATCAGGGAGTGAATCGCATTTTTCCGCTAAATGATTATTAAAAATGCTTTTAAAAAAGTAGTTTTATGTTTTAGCTTTTTTTAAACGAGTGTTAAGTTTTTTTCCCGTTGTTATTTAGGGATGGCACTGCCGACTTGTTTCCCCAAACCTCTTGTACAAATGACGAAAACGCTTTTGGATTACCAACATATTTTGGATTTGCCGGCCTATTTATTTTGGATTTGCTACATATTTCTCTTGCTAAGGATTTGGATGTTTTATAGCTATTTATCATTTCATTTAGTTAATTGTTAGACTTGTATTTTAGTAATCTCCTCATTTTTGAATAGTACACTCTTTGGTGTTTCAATGCTGGACATACTTCTACGTGGTACCATCTAGCTTCCCTTCTACCACTTTTTAATTTTCTAGGTGTGTTTTATATTGCAGTCCGTGTTACGCCGTAAAAGCACTTCACAAGCTCTCACTGTCTCTGTTTATGCTACGTTCCTTAAATGTACCATAAGATTGGTGTAACTAATGCCTTAATCCTTCGTAATCGGCCCGGTCAAACAAGTAAATTTTTCTTTTGGGTTTCTGATTTTTCTCAATCAGCAAGATAATTTTAACAAGCACTACACAGTTGTCACGTACTCCATGGTTGTATTGAGGACGACTTCGTATAAATTTTCGGCTACAGAATTAAGTACCAGGTGGAGCAGAATGGACTCCCTGATTTTACGGGGGAATTGTAAAAGAACAATCAATATAATTAAAAAAGATTTGTATTTCTGAAAACTACGTACAAAGTCATTTTTTTATTAGCATAAAAGAATTGTTTCATCTCGGTGATGACCATGGTGAGCGATGCGCATGTTGAATCGTTCAAAAATGTTTTTGAAAACTCTTCTCAGGATATCTTGCGTTATTCCAGTGATGACATTTGTAATAGTTTCCTTAAGAGCTTCAAAGGTCCTTAGTTGAACTTTGCAAACTTCAGCGATGAGATGTCCCTAATAAAAAAAATCACATGGGCTCAAATCCGGAGAGCATGGGGGAGTATGGAAAAAATCTCCTTGTAAGGAGATCAGGTGGCCGGGAAAACACTCTTGCAGGATTTAGCGTGTGCGACGAGCGGTATGAGCCGTGGCACCATTCTGTTGAAACCAAATGACTAATGTGCCATATTCTTCATCATGCTCTTCCATTTTGGACACTAAAAAGTTCCTTAGCATCTCACAAAAGCGCACGGAGTTCACAGTAACGGTTTGAACCTCGGGTTTCAAAAAAGTAAGGCCCAATAATGCAAATGGAGGGCACAGCACACAAAACTGTAACTTTGGGTCTATGAAGAGGTTTTTGGTGAAGTTCGCGAGGGTTATCAGTCGCCCAGTGACGAAAATCTTGCTTATTTACTCAGCCGAAGAAGAGAAAATTCGCTTCATCACATGACCACAGCACTCTTAGCGTCGCCACTACACTATTATTGTTTTTAAAGAACGTTGGTATGACAAAGCCTCAGTGCTCAGCAGACCCCTGCATAGTAATTTATTTATATGGCGTTGTTTCACCCAGCTAACGCCACCACGATTACTTAGTTAATATGCCTGCGCGCTCTACAGAGGTTTTAAAAAAGTAGGGAGTCCGAGAATACTCTTTTTCACCGAGGGCTTTTTGTGGAATACCAAATACTTTCTATGCTACGATTGGGGAAGGCTCACTTCTGCTTTCGTGAATATATTTAACAGCTGTGAACACTACTCCCAATCGTATATTTTTACTATTTGGTAAATTCTATGGACCCTAGGAAATATCTCATAGTCAACAATTACTTGAGATAAATAGCTCTGTTTCTTTATTATGTCGGCTGTGGTACTTCTAATCATACTAGCTAGTTATTCAATGGTATCAGGCTTAAACTTGCAAAATCGACTATTTAAGAATCAGAAGAAAACATTGTATATTTCACAAGATAAAAGTTTGTCGAAATCAACAAGGTTTTTACGATATCTTCCCTGGAAATATTTACGGGCAGCTATTTGATCAAGTCCGGGAGATTTATTTGGGATGTTTTTCACCAGGCGTTTAATCCTACTGCATGTACCTATATTGAGTTTCCGGTTGATGTAAATTGTCTGGCTGTGTCTTAAGAAAATACTTCAGTAATATTTAAATTCTGTTTGAAATAACGTTAACCAAATGATTTTTTGTTTACTGTTGTGCTTTTCATCTAAATTACTCTCCAATAAGAGTTCACTCATTGTTACGAATTCACTTGGAATATGTAGAAATACAATTATTTGTATTGGTCTTTTAAATGTTATTTTTTTAATATTCAATTTAATTTCTATTTAACCTTCAATACCGTAAACTATTTTTACAATTGCTGGAAGAATATAATAATCAAATTTTTAACCTAAAATATTCCACTCTAATAATGTGGTTTTCAGCTCAATTAAATTTATACCGCTAGAGAAGTGGCGGTCTCAGTCTCTTAATTGAATGAAAACAAAAATACGAAAGAATTTAATGAATTTGTTAAAAAAAGATTTGTAAATGAAGCAACAATATCCTTACAGGATTTGCGTATTCTCTATGTAATGAATTTCCCTCGGTAGTAAATCTGAAGCCTGAGGTCGATACTGGCGACAAGTTTGCAAATCACCAACGTCTTTTCGAAGCCCTCGACGCCACTTACAAGCGTCACTACGGAGTTTAATTCCCTCAGGGAAGCAAGAATCTCACAACTAAGCTTACGGCAAGTAAAATATTTGTGTAGGAAACAACTAACTGTCCAAGTAAACCAGGTGTTTAACCGTCTTTGGTGGCTGTCAAATCCTGTGTCATGTATAAATAATATATTATTTTGAAGTACATTTTCTTGCTGAGATCAGATTCCGAATCGCTTTTAAAACCGTTAAATAGAAAGCATGTCAATGAAACTATTTGAAAGAAATTTTACCGTCAAAAATTCAAAGAAAGAAATTCAATATGTTCAAGCAGGGATAACCATTATTTCTATCATTTAAGAGAAGGGTATTCACTATACCAACTTGAGGTATAATCAATATAATAAAACCAGGTGTCTAACAGTTGTGAAGATATTATTCACAATTTAAAGCATTCTTATTCTCATTCACCTATCATCAAAGCTATATGACACTTCTACATTTCTTTTAAATGAAAACAGATGCTTGTCAAAACTGTACACCATCTGCAAGATTTTTATGCATTACTGATGATTCATTACTTGAGACGACCGAGTAGGTAGGATGAAGTAAACAGAAAATAGGAAAGGAATGCTTTCATCATGAGAAATAAAGTCTGCGGTTAGTAGCAGCAGTTAAAACACATGAAATTAAGTACATGTGAAGCTTACTTTTCCTCGGCTACCTGATATGGACGAATGGAGGGAAAACAGATAAAGGTATCGCGGAAAAGAGAAGAGATTCTACCAAAAATATATTAGAAAAACATGGCTAAGAGGGGTTACAACTGAGATAGTACTTTAAAAATTTCGTGCAGAGAGACACAGTGCAGTAAGTCATTTACAAGAAGGAGGGAATATCAATCGATCTTATCTTGAGGCTCGATAAGTAACTTAAAACCAAAGATGGAACTTAAGAAAGAACCAGAGAAAGATCAAAGATGAATTATAAGTGCAAGTAATCTAAAATAGCAATGAGCGATGGAAAACGCATGTGATTAGTAAATCAAAGGATATTCAGAGAGCGTTACAAATTTATCTTCGAATTCCTTGCCTTCGTTAATGATTAGAGTCCTTTGCAACAAATAAGGGATTGTGTCTAAATTTGGATTCCCTTAACTGCAAGTAAATTTGTAAAGGCATTTAATCAAAATATGAGGACTTTAGGGCAATTATTGTGTATACTTGTACATGTGCTTGTGTATACCTGTGTATGTGTCTGTGTATACTGTAATATGTGCTATGATTTTTTTTGTTTTGCTAGTAACTACTAATAAAAAATAAATCTACCGTAGATCATAGTGCTTTTACTGCAAATTGATGGTTATGAAAATTATATATGTATGCATATGTATTTGTGTGTACGTACATATTAATATGTCTAATGAATTTTTACTTAATAAAACAAAGTCTGGTCTTCTTATTTAGATTGAATTTACATAATGTGGTCCGTTTTTATGTACTCGTATTATTCAAAAATTGATGGCCTCATTATGATCGTTATTCTTTTACTCATCAAGAATCTATTTGTAGCAGCAGCAGAGAGATAAATTTGAAAAGGTTCAATTGGCATAAAGCTTCACTTGATTCTTCTGAAAAAAAATATATTTTTGATACTTTCAAACTCCGCTACGAGAAGGAGTTTACTTTGATGTGGAGAAGGTTAAGAGGGTGTTGGGTTGTAATCGGTCACTCAAAATCTCTTGAAAGTAAAAAAAGGCTGGAGTCAAGTTCGATATAGGGTTTTAAAAAGGGGATAGAGAGATGGAGGGATTGGAAGGAGAGAGCATCTCAATGGAAAATGGGAGTACGTTAAGTGGCTCGCGAGACAACTGCTTCATTTACCGAGGTTTTCCTTTTGTGAAGGACCACCGGAGTGAAAAAGAAATGGCCCGAGGACGAAGCGAGGGCGCTAAGCATTTTTAAAATGAACGTAGCATGAAGCGACGCATGGATGAACGATGGCAAAGAAGCGGCTTTATCGCTAGAAGTGGGCGGGAAATTGGAGACTTCGGTAAAATGCTGGTTTGAATTGGATTTCTAGAAGCTGTGAATTTTTGAGTAGAGGTTTCACCAACAGATTAGAATTTTAATCAAAAAGGTGTATACAAAACAGACATTTCTTATAATTGTTTAAGTTTGAAAATATTGAATTTCAAAAATACTTTGGCTCTATATGGTAATGATAAAACTTTGTTTTATAAAATCCAAAGCTTTAAATTATGCCCAATTTTTCTGCTCCTACATTTTAAGCATGGGTGATATCCGACAACTATAAGACTACTCTTCCTATTCCAAAGTCCGATACCTATTTACTTGCAGCCTAAAACATGTATTGCAGTCGTATTATGTTGCCTAACAGTCCAGTTCACTTCTGTCTCCTGCAATGGGATACTGAACCGTCCTACCAAGAGTGCTGTTCATGCATTAAACCTCCTCAATAAAGTTCAAAGTTGGAGGAACACGCGAACATCCTCCCATATTATTTCTATATCTATTTGAAGATTTTTTTAAAATAAAACTTCAAGAATTTTGATACTTGATTTGAGCAACCAATTGAATAGACCGTCAGGCTGTCGACTGAAAGGCTCTTGATTCAAATGTTGTTCTATGCTCTTTGATAGCCTTACATAAAATCCATTATATGAAATTAGCTAATTACTTGCAATCATCTAGTTTCGTATAACTTTGCTGTAGGTTTTACAAAGGGATGAAATGTGCCCGATGCCATGAATGATAAAATCCATACGTATTAGGTTTTCGCGTACTATACAAGTAAAACCATTGATCATTGCGTATAAATACTAAAAACACTATTACTGTGTGACAAGCCTCTTCATTTATCGAGTCAAAAGGTTATTCCTTAGTTATTATAAATAACTTGGAACTTGTAATTTTTGTTGAATAAATACATGTATATACATGAATATATACATGAATATATACTTGTTTCCTATGTTTGATTCCTTTTATAAAGACGGTGAACATACACAAATAAATTTATATTGTGCGCTTAATTTTTATGCTGCGGATCAAAAAATCTACTTAAAAATATAGGCTTATATTTTCCATCATATTGCATTTTGGGTGACGTGGTATTCCAATGGGTAGAGAGTTGCACTACTGATATGAGGGCCCGGGTGCAGATCCTTAGTAATCCTCGGGGCACTCGCAGCTTGGGTCAAGCTGCGACTGCCCGTGGGAAACCATCGGCATCATATGGAAAGAAACCGGCCCCCCAAAAATGTTGTTTGAATGTCATACACCGTTGAGCTTTGTACTAGAAGATTTCTATCCTATACTATTAAGCCGACCTTCGGGTTGACAACATCGTTGACTTCGGGGGTTACGTTTTATCAACTATCCAGAGATAGAGGTAGGAAAGGGAGGCCCTTAGATTTGTAAAAGGCCAATCATCAAAGCCATCACTTTTCGCCAGATTATTATGTATTTAGAAGGTGAATAAATAAAACTAGATCATTTTTCAAACAAATAAAAGCCTCTGGAAATTCCTACCATGGACTTTTGTCAAAAAATTGAAGAGACATTTGGTATTTCTACCATTAAAAACGAAGCGTGCGAAATCTACTTTCAAATATTAAAAATAAGAATTACAAAAAAATATTTTGAAAAGAAGTGGAGGCATTCATTTCGGTGCCAAAATTAAATCCTATGTCGCTCTGCTTAAAGTGAACGGACTCCTTTTGCGACAAATAAACTCCCATCAGATGTTGTGGTGACCAATGTATCCACAAACATGCTGGGGACCTGCTTGTGACATAGGAAACCAAAATATATTGCGCAGTTTGCGACTATCTCCGTCAAATTCTCTCTCACTTAACATTCTTGATAAAATTCTGATATTAGTCGATTTCACAGATGACCGATCATTTCTCTTCAATTTTACATCATCAAAATAGAACATTTATTCAATAATTCATTACAACATTGAAGATAGCCTTAACGTGATAAAAAACTTCATATTTAATATTCCTTATTACATGAATGAATCACCAATATTTTTAATTCGAGCATTAATAATTCTCTTGTACTCTTTAGTAAAGCTATAAAATAATTTTATTAATAATTAACTAAAATTAATAATTATAATTAGCATCGTATAATCTACCACATGACATTCAAAAGGCTTGTTACATTATTATTGAATTTATGGCAGTGTTTTAGTTTTCCCCTAAAATGCTTCTGAAGATAATGTCATAATGTTTGATAGATAATTACGAAATTAGTATCCCGGTACTGGAAATCTTCTTATTTTTTCTCAATAGCCTTCAAGTGAATAAAATTCTTCTCTCCTAGATTTATTCCATCACACTCTGTTATTATTTATAAAATCCCAACCAAATGTCTACCAAAAGGGCGCGTCGGGATATTTTTTCAAAAACATGCTCGTTTACGATTTTTTAAAATTCATATTCAGAGATAATCAGTTAAAATCCAATGTAAACTAATTACAACGAAATACAATTATTTATCCTTAAAATTCGTCTTTGAATGGCACATTTCTCCCGTTGACCACACTTGATTGTGTTCCGCTTTACCGCTGATATATTTATCTTTCTTATCGTGTATTTCCTTTGGTGAAACCATTACTATTTTTCGGGTCATCTCAAATTTTCCTCTTTCATATGAGGAAATAGGGTAAAAAAAAGCGTTCATCGCCACCCGAAGTCAATGCTTTTTCAACCTAAGATCTCCGGTATTTTCTTCACATTAGCCATCTTTAATGCATGCATATATTCCTTTTTGAGCCCTTCCTGTTCCCGCTCTCCAGGTTTCTCTCTCTCCCCCACCTACCCCTGTTCCTTCTTCCCCGGTTTACCATCCAAACTCTCCCCACACTTACCCTTCCAGGACACATAAAGTCTCCCAAAAACCTTACCCCTACCCGCGTCTCCTCCCCCCTTCCTCTCTCCGCACCGCAATATCCTGTCACGTTGTCGTCTGCACCTCACGACCACATTTTGCTAATGAAATTTTAATGCGATCTGCCGCTACACGTCCAATCCTCCCGCCATCCCCTCTTTTTCTCCCATCTCCCGCTTCTCATTCAACTCCCTCCTTCCTCCATCACAATCCCTTCGGCTTTCTCCCTCACCCACCACCTTCCCTGCCCCCGTCTACTCGAACGCTCCCCACTCCTTTTCAACTCCGAGCGTTTCGAAACCCAAGCCTCCATCCCCACACATTTCTCCTCCCGTCCCAATCATGTAGACCACCGTGAACACCCTCCTACCCTCTCTCACACCACCTAGCGTGTCTAATACTATTCACCACCAACTGATACATTCTTATTACAAGTCTCCTATATCTTTATCTTGTTGGCGTTATAATGCAATACGATTGCCTCTCTCAAAGTCAATGGAGCAAGGTCGGATGAAGTGTTGGAGGAGGTTTTGTAGTGTCTGTACCAATTGAGTATGTTTTATTTGTATTAGATAAATTCACGTAATATTGTAAGTATGATGCTTTACATTTTCAGCTAGGCCTGGAATGAAAACAAAAATTTAGCACCGCTTTATTTCCAAGCCTCTGGTAAAAGAATACAATATGAAACCCTACACTAAATTATCCCTTTTTCCGTGGTACGCACCACATACTTGACTCGTCCAACGTGTATTATAATTATATCCCCCTCTCTCACATATCTTGCTATTCAGCAGTCTTAAAAATTCTGTTACGAATCAGCCTGCTATAAATTCACCATTCTGGCCATCAACGGAAACCTCCCAACAACCAAGTTCCCACAATTATCATGCCAAATTCGTATTAATTAGTTTTCCTTTCCTTCTATTTTACAGTTCACATTCCCAACCACTCCACAATGTGAGTAGCATATTCAATACAAGCAAATGGAAATTAATATGTTTTTTAAATATCCAGGTAAGGTTAGGACTTTATCGAAAATCATCAATAGCAATATCATTTTCTCATAATACGTGTATCAGGTATTATGAGAAACGGGCTTCACCTAATGGCCGCGTGTAAATTAAAAACTAAAATACATAAGTAACATTGTTGAAAAAAGAACTAGCTCAATAAAATATTCTAATTTTTTTGGCCCTCGTTGTGTTATTATGGTTCTTTGGAAGGCTTAGTTTTTATATTGGACGTATTAATCCTACCCGAATGACTGGGGAGACGTAGGGAGGCTGATGGTCCAAGATATATATTTTTTTATTATTACTTCGGTGCGTGTGGGTCGGAAGAAACTTAAAGAGGAAGGGTTATGGTTGAAGTGGGGACGTGTATGTGCGTGAGTGTTCGAGCTTTTTTGAGGAGTGAAAAATGATCCGCTCTCAGTATCCCATAGGAGGCCAAAGACGTTTACTCACAATGAATGACCCGGTAGAAGGCGAAGGCAGTTAAACTTCCTCCTTTTGCTTCCACTCCTTTCTCTCTTTCCGCAGGCCGCAACCACGTTCCTTCTCACCCCCATACTACTCCCCCCTCTCTTCTTTCAAAAAGTGTTTTGATAATTTTTTGCCGACGTCTATTGACGTTTGCGTGGGATGAAAAATTGCAAGACATCCGACACCATCTACCCGCAGGAAAAAAAGATTTTCACACTTGTTCTTAATTTTTTTTATTATTTTAACTTTTCCAATGGGGATGAGATTTCACTCTCCCTCTCTCTCTCTTTCTGTATATATATATATATATATATATATATATATATATATATATATATATATATATATATATATATATATATATAATGTATGACACTTAGCACTAGTGGACACAGACAAAGGCACAGAAACACACAGAGAAGACACTAACTATTTTTCGAATTTTCGGTGGTCGTGACCACCTTTATCAAGGAAGAGAGGGACTGAACTGTTTTTGTCTGTGTCCACTAGTGCTAAGTGTTACACATTATTATTCACGTCCGTGAGACTTTCAAAAAGTGTTATATATATATATATATATATATATATATATATATATATATATATATATATATATATATATATATATATATATATATATATATATATAATGGACTGACACAATATAACACTAATAGAATAGAATAGCAACATTTAAAAGGACACTCACACGGATAATTGTTCGAGCTTTCGGCCCTCTTAGAGGCCTTCTTCAAGAGAGTCTCTTTTGAAGAAGGCCTCTGAGAGGAACAAAAGCTCGAACAATTATCCGTGTGTGTCCTTTTAAATGTTGCTATTCTATTCTATTTGTGTTATATTGTGTCAGCCCATTATTGTGCCGCTCGCGTGAGTTTTTCCGTATAATATTATAGATAAAACAGTAGTATAGTAGGGACGTAAGGGGAAGGATTGCGCTCGGCAAAGAGTCTTTCATAAGGAGGAGGGAGTTGATGACGGGGACGTTAAGTAAGGATGTTAAGAAAAGACTCGTAAAAACTTTGATATGGAGCGTAGCTATATACGGCGTGGAAACGTGGTCATTGAAGCAGGAGGATAGACGTAGACTGGAGGCTTTGGAAATGTGGGTGTGGAGAAGAATGGAGAAGGTGAAATGGACAAAGAAGAAAACAAATGAGGAAGTACTTGATATGGTGGGTGAAGAGAGGGGTTTGTTGGTAGCAATCCCATGGAGGCTGGAAAAGTGGATGAAGGGGATATTGACCGGCAGTGGGATGTTGAAGACTCTAATTTAGGGGAGAATGTTAGGCAAACGAGGAAGGGGAAGTAATAGGATAGGGATGTTGGACGGGATGAATGGAGCAAGAAAGTACTCAGAGCTGAGGAGGGACCTAATGTAAAGTAGGAGGTTGTGTTTTGCTAGGGGTCACAAATTATTTAATTAGTGATTATGTCCATCCAAAAACCTACCTTAACCGGTAGATTACCTAATAATAATAATTATATATATATATATATAGCATCTTATACACGGTATATAGGTTTCGTTACGTGTATAAGATGCTTTGTTATCTTTACACATGCAAACACACCCACACGTGCTGAAATGAGCACGCGCACTGAAGGAAACGATGGTAAAATCGCTGGAGGTTTTTTTGATAAGCCTGTGATGCGGTTAAAATAATAATAAAGCATTGTGGAGGAAAATTGGGCGCTAATCTCCCCTCCGGATTATTTTTCCTTTTACACCCCGTCGATTTCATTGTTTTTTTATTCAATCTCTGGTGTCTCGTTCTCCTGTGAATTTTTCATTTTCGGAGGTGCCTCCTTCATTTTTTTTGTTTGATTCTCTTCACATTTTTTAGCTTCCCTCGATTATCCGTAGTTGTCCATTCTTTTCCCCTTTTCCCTACTTTTCTGAGACGGCATTAATGAAGTTCCCTTCGCGCCCCTCCTTTTAAGGTAGGATTTAATCACTGACGGTGCGGACTGGGACTCAAAGAGTTCACGGATAAGCTTCGTAGCCGAAATTCCGATTTTTCTTTCTTAATTTTTTCACACGGAAAATATTAGTTCCCAGTCAATGGAGAAAATTGTTCTTTTCTGAAGCTAGGGGCTGATTGAAGAATTAAGCATCAATTTTGGGTTGGTTCGTTGAGTCTCCTTTTTCATTGAATATATAGTAGATACGGTGAGACCCCGTAAGGTTAATGAAGTCCGGAAGTTTAATAAACTTCTCAGCATTCCAGGTGTTTTGTTTTGATTTTCCATCATATTTTCGCGCCTATATTAATATCGTGAAACTGCCATTTCCTTTAGTGTGCACATGATTCTTATTGATGAACGTTGCTATCCAAGAAACTTGTTATTGTCAATAACTTATTTTTCTTACACGCCCTCCGATGATGCAAGATAAAGTTTTGAATCTGCATGAACTCTTTAATGTACTCTTAGCATGAAATAGTTAAGCTTTTTACTAGCAGAATGTATGATTGAAAAGGCCTATGAAAACAATGATATACTGTAAGATAAAATGACTTGCGCAAATAAAGTTGTATGATATTTAATATTCATTAGTCCTGGAAGAGTTTTTAGTTGTAGCAATGCATGCTCCATTGATACTAAGCAACAACAAGGGCTCGTAAGTGCGCCAGTAGAAATCTTAAAATTTAACGAAATTTTAAACTCTGAAACAATTATGTATATGATATATTGGCTACTACTATCCCTTTCTGTAATCTTCTATTTTTTATGACAGACGATGATAGGAGAATAGTTTCCTGCAGCATAGGATATATCTTAATGTACGCATTTGAAACCCGAGTATGAAGAATTTGAAGAAGGAAGAGAGCTTAATAGATATAGATGAATGAGTGTATTTAGGTATGCAAAGGAAATTCAATATTCAGTGTTGTATGTCATACTTAGATTTAGGATGTATTAATTGAGGGCGCTAAAGGGGTAATGAAATGGAAACGTTAATTGAGATATTTTCTTTGGAGTAAAGTTACTGGAGGATTTAGAACAAGAAAAAGAATTTTTATCCTGATTTTGTTATCACCTTTACATATTTGCCCTCCTATGCACTAAAATATATAATAATACTCATAAGGTTTAATATTAAGCCCTAATGTATAATAATATATGCAGTGGGAGTACAGCCATCAAGTTCATTGAATCATGTAACTTGCCAGGAGGAACTGGAAGATATTGCAGCATCTGTTGATGATTGGCCCATTAGGTTCATTCGTCAATTAGCTACAGTAGTCAAGTAAATAAATTTAACCTCAAAGATAGAGGAACAAAACTGGAGGTCATAGACTTTTAAATCATTTTATCTCCGTAAATGTGATGGAAATGCATTAACATCTGTTTGATGGGAAACTTAATAGTTGGTAAACACGATGTTTAACATTTATTAATTTGCAGATCAATATACTCGCTCTTTATTTATAACTTATAAATTATAGCTGGCTGATGAAACCAGTCTGTAGTCTACAAAATGTACTTGTATGCTTAATAAATTTAATAGTAAGTTGGTATATTAGAACAGTTCTTGGGAGCATTGCAGAATAAATGAAGACATTAGAGGAATAAGATACCAACATAATAGAAACATATTCTTGCAGGAGTCAGCACAGAATCGGGTGACAATGAGAGCAGCATTAATTAGGCTAGTAAAACGTGACAGACATCATGTGATGAATCTAAAAAAATACTTTAGAGTCAAAAGCCGCGTGTTTTAAGATCAAATAGTGAAATATATACACGTTTATCTTTATTATTTATAAATTATGGTTATACGCAGTTAATATAACATGACTAGAGAGAAACTTCAGTGAAACAGAACGTTGAAAAGTTATGTGTGAAAGTGAAGGTCTTAAAAACTTTTTTGTTTTCTCTAGAGAAAGGCTAGAAAATTTTCCCCATGAAACAAATTTCCCAAATTTTAAGGCATAGAACTTTCATGGGGTAAGCTTTTTTCATAATATGGATTATATCAACATATTCGATAAAATCAAATCTCAAAAATTTCTAGGCTTGGAAAATGACACATTCTCACACTCACGTACAAACATATGCTTTGAAGAAGCACCATTAAATCTAAATGAGAATAGGATTATGGAAATAATATCAAAGCCATTTGGTAAAAGCTCATTTAGCTATTTTTCAATATGATTTAAACAAACGAGTTATCTGTTAAAATACTCACTATGCTAAAAATATATTGTTTTGAAAAATAAACAGCGGAGAAGGAGTAGGTTTTTGGTGAGCTCGTTTGCTTTTTGAGCAATTGGAACTCTAACTTTCATTAATCTTGCGTGAACTTCGGTGATTCGGACTTTGTGGCCCCTAATAAGCGGTCGTATGGAAATTACACATATAATACGAAAAAACTCTATGCCTCTCATTCATTGCTTTAACACGTAGTTAAAACTAAAATGATTTACCCTAGACTCACAATTGATCCAATGTAAAATATTAATTTCAATAGTAGACTATAGCTTATGCATTAAATTCAATCGGACCAAGGGGAAAAATATTTCATGGATTTTCAAAGCTAAAATTTTGCGCAGTCTTTACATTTTGTGAATTATTCCTTCAGTTTTATACAGAAATTATATCAAAAGAAGCCTACACATTCATGAAAGATTGATCACATTGATGCAAATGAACTAATAACCTTATCAAAAGAAGGAGATCAGTGTAATGAATTTATCCTCTGAATTTTTACTTAAAAACGCTTTGTTTTTGCAATTCCCCTTTTTCTGAAAGAAACTTCAGAATAGAGCACACCGGGGATTTGCGTAGAAATTTGTTTATTTAAAATGAAAGGAAACCTCTACCCCCATGGTGTTTACTTGTCTTCGTCTACCCAGGAGGATCTAAAATGTGCCCACTTCCCATTCCGCCTATGGATAAATAAGGCATCAGGATGCTGTAAAAAAAAGACCACGAATAAACGCTAACTAACGATCGTCCTGTAATTAAAGGGACCATTAGTGACGGTAATCGACAATTCTGGCTTTAAAAACCCCGTCTTGCTTTCCCTGACTGACAGATCACACCACACCGTACACCATCCAAATAGGAGAGATATATGGAGAAATAGAGTAATAGTCGGGATTTTTGGCGTCCCGCGTTCCGAGAGCATCGCTCTCCTAAATTACTTCCATTCCAAATGTAAAAGCCGAGGTTTTAAGAAGCGAACCAATAATAGCTGCATAAAACTTACAACATCCAGACCACTTTGCTCTCAACCCTCGAAACCCTATCCCATTCCTAAAAATAAAAACCAACAACACCGAAATAAAGAAGAGTTTTAAATGGCACTTTCAACGATTCCAGCCCCCACCACCACCACCTCCGAGACCTGCATCCCCCGCGCCCACAAACGTTTTATTTCACCCACCCCTTGACGCCCTCCTACTCAGCGGTTATAAAGCGAAACATGCTCGATGCATAAAAGCAAGGGGAGGAAGAAGAGAAGGACACTCCGCGGCATCCTACCTCCTGGCCCCGTGAAATCCACCCTCACCTCACCTCCTCCATTTAACGCGCCAGCAAACTCGTTCCAAATTCGGGCCCTTCCTTCCCCTCTTCCCTCGCAGCGCCGTCGACTCTGGGCCTTACCCCGGCTGCGGCTGTAAATCGGGGCGTTATGCCCTTGTGTGAGTCAACTGGCAAGGGAAGAAGGGTGAGTTGGGGCTCAGGGGGGTCGGCATGGGACGTTTATGCTTACGCGCGGCGAAGAAATGGGGCAGAGGGAGAATGTCATGTGGGGGCAGAGAGGGGGACGATTCAAGTGACAGTTTAAAAACGGAACGTGTCGAGTATCACCGTTCTTATGAGACTAGCACGCAAGTTGCGCGGCAAGGACATATCGTACACATAGTATGTGCAGAAGTAAATAAAATTGTACCTCTCTATTTTGCGGAGTCGAGGTTAAGGATCAATGGATAATTCGTGAAATGATATTGGGTTAGCGTTTTGTCGGTTTCATGCGAGATAAATAGATCAAAGAAATGAAAAAATGAATGCCATGAATGAAATGAAGTCAGAAAGGACATTGTTCAAGAAAGAATAAAACAAAAACGTGCATTTATTCACCAAAGAAGCATTCATGTATCCACGTATTTATATTTTTTGTCTTCGTATTTTTTACACCTGACCAATAATAATTTCTTTGGTTCAAAACGATTGCAAGATAAAGGTTTTAAGAAGCTCGCATTTCAAGTTAGGCATTTTTAATAGTTATTATATATTATATAAATATTCAAAGAGGTCTTCCTAGAGGCATGCGGAGTGAATGTAAATATAATTTGCACAACGTTATCTAAACATTTATAATACCTTAAGGGCATTAGCCCCTGGCAACAGGCTTTCATAGCTAATATTAGACGTATTTGGTGGAATCAGTCGCGATGACTATAGGATTCACTAATAAACTTATCCCATCAATCACTCTGGGTTACTATTGACTCCTTAAAAACACGTGTTCTACGTATTTTTAAAGTATTTCGTATCAATAGCATAAAATGATTTCAAGAGTTGAGTCTTACCTAATCAGTTCTAGGTTAAAACAAATCCTTCGCGTGACATTAATTTTGTTACTTAAAATAGCCCAATGGATCGTGTTTGCACTTCCGCCTTTAAGGGCGTATACTATATCATCGGTTTTCGTAATTTGTCATCAGGTCTAAATGTCACCAGATTCTATAAGGCTAATGTGATACATTTCCCAAAATTCTTTTCTAGTTAAGGAGGTGGTGGATTTCCTTCGCTGGATTTGGAATGCCGTTTTGAGAAAACGTGTGTTACAATCGCCCACCTGTTGTTACGTTAATCTGAGAATCTCCTGAAGCATTGTTTATGATGAGAATCATTCCATTTTGGAACTTAAAACTACAAATCCTTCATGCTATAATAGTCCACTGATATTTCATGGAATCTTCAGCTACCATTCGAATAACCCTAAGAAATTTTCGAAGCGGGAATTGTACCTTTGCTAAAAATTAAAATTTTTTTCAAAAGGGAAAGTTAATCTGAGCTCAAAATGTGGTTATATTTGGCATACTCACGGGGTTAGAAGATGTTAAAAAATTTTACTTGAGCATTTTGAAAATCACCTGGCGGGAATATAATGTGTTTGTTTTACTGGTCCTATCTCTGTCCATAACATGATTTAGGTTGAAAATAAAGGGGCTTAGTTGGTTACCTATTTTGTTATCCGTTTGGTATTTTAGTTGTTAGAGCAGTCTCTTCAATAGAAGCATAGAAGGGATTCCAGCTAGTATTAAACTTTGAACACGAGCTTGCAGTATTACAAGATTTTGGTTTTTTACTTTGAAATGCCGGTGAAAATACGCAAAAATGGCTTGCAGCGTGCCATAAATATTAGCAGGGAATTCAGTGCTTGACAATTGTAGGCGCTGCTGAGGCTCTCAATATTCCATAACGTTCCATACAACTCGTGATATTCAAAAAGCTTCAAACGATCGAAACTCTCGTGAACAAAGTAGGTCGTTTTAGATTGGTCCACCAGGAGACAAACATGACAACGTTAAATGGACGTTTGGCACCCGAGGTATAAGGGGTGTCGATCGAAAGCGTGGAGAATCAGTTGAATGAAGTCATTTTCAATAAATTGAATGACGCCCTTTGTGTATGTTAAGTAAAATTCAAGGAATCTGATATTGTTATGAACCATGGCAATTTTTCGGTATTGGTGTCGGGACTAATCGTGTTTGTAGATGTATGTACAGTCCTTTCTTAATTAGATGAGGTACTTAGAAAGAAATAAAAACTATTGGTTCCTCTGCAGCGGGTGTCCTAAGATTAGTTTTTGCAGCTTATGCAGAACGTATGATATGGAGATAATAGCAGAAATATGGCGTATTTTCGATGGAGTGGAATGCTGGAGAAAGAAAATTTTATCAATTGACCTGAGGGTGTATATATGCATGTATTAAAGGGATTCTTCTGAAAAAGCGAACTATTTTGATGGTCCATATGTGAAAAGCACTGATACTGGGTTTGCAAATGAAAAGAAGGAATATTTGTTTCTATTTTAGGTTTTAAGAATAAATGAATGCGTTTAGATATAAAATGTTAACTTAATTCTCGATATGATGAAAGAAAGTGTTTGTTATGTCCACGAGGAAAATTAGAGCCACTGTATTTGGAGCAGACCGCTCTTGAGACCCCTTGTTTGTTTCCAAAGTAAATATACTTAAAAAGTTGTCAGAAAGAGTAGGAAAATGATAAGAAGCCACTATTTTGAATTATTTAGTACATAACGGATATTTGAAATGGAAAATAGCTGATTTCTTTCATAACAGAAGAGACATTCACAGTATACAAATATGAATCGATAGTAAGTAGTTGTTTTCAACATGAGCCTCTTGAATAAGCAGCATATTATTATTAGATTACTTTTATTACTTTTCCATCTCTACGGATTTCATTAAGATGGGATATTTGGTATTCAGAAGGATGGCCCAGCATATGATTCCCATGCCTTTAAAATGCTTGAAAGCTTAGCGATAATCAAAATCACGATTCGCAGTAATTATTTGAACAGCTCATTTGCGCATCAGCTAAACCTAAATCACTTAAACCAGTCGAATACATTATCTGTAGCATATGTGAAAGAACTTGATTTGAATATGAGGAGAAAATGTCGGACGTCAATAGCGACATGGATATGAGGATTCCATCAAGTCAGTCCATTGAACAAATTTATAGCTTTCACCATCGATCGCAACATAAAAGTATACACTTTTCCGAAAGCGATTCCTCCACATCGCTGATACTGGGATTGGGTTTCATAAATGTGATTTACACAAGGAAGTGCGCCAGATACTGAACACGAGATAAGGCAAACATTCGAGAGCCAAATCCGACCATGCCCTCTCTCGAATGCCTTATAAAGCCCCTCTGCGCATATCGGCGCTCGTGCACCATAAAATAAACAAAGGAAGACGGAACGATGAGGAGAAAACACGGAACTGAGCTCGGGGGAAACGTTGCCTCACTCGATAAAGGGGATCAGATTCGGCAGTCAAGTCAGGATTGGATAGGAATGTGGGGGAGGAGTAAGCGTGAAGAGAGACAAAGAGAACGAAAGATTTTAGGCATAAAAAAGGAGAGAATGAACGAAGGAGTTATAGAAGGCAGGAAAGGGCAAGGACGATCAGACAGTCGGATCCTTTCAATGGATGCTGATGCAATATCACAGAGGTATTTTGCGATTCTCCTCTCGTTGTTTCTACTCAGTCCTAACGCCATTCTAAGAGCATCTAATGATATTCATGGTACCCGAAATTTCATGATATATCTGCGTGGATGAAGTGGGACGGAAAGAAGGAAACATAGTGAAAAGTGAGATTTTTTCCTAGATGCTATTAACCGTTGGGCACAGCTGAACCCTCGAAGCTAACTTGTCAATGGTCGTATTCTCCTTGTTCTCTTCGCCGATGTTTTGGATAGGCTTTTGAAAACGAATAGCCCCATAACCTTAAGCACTCAGTATCACTTTACTGGCCAGGATTGTAGTTTCAAGTAATGGGGTACTTATAAAAAGAACTCTGTATTTAGCTTCGAGAACAAAAGATATTTTTAAATCAAGGTTTAAATAGGCCGTTGGGAAATATCTCACTTCAAAGGCATTACATTTAAGAAATAAATTCACTTTTTTCTTTTGCTTATGTAAGACTCTTTTCTGTGTGGCTATCGTTACATGCTTTAGGAATAATGAATTTTACCATACATGTATATTTATACATGTATCTGTGTGTGTGGACTAAATTATAACTGGCCATAAGTAATACTAGCAATTTCCATTTAAGCAACGAAAATTATTTATTCAAATGCAAAAAAATATACGAGTGTAATGTTCAAATGCCGTGCTTGGAAAAACTCAAATTACTTAATTTTAATAGGACGTGTTCTTGTTAAGCATTGATATGTAATGCAATGATTCAACTAATTTTTGAAGGTTTCCCTGTGATCACATGATTATTAAAAACACTAACTCTTCCGTACTGTTCATTTAATAGTAATCATCTTGCAATTATTGCAGATATATTGAAAGAAATATTGATAACCAACTACTCTAGCCATAGGCTTAATACCATAATATGCCAAAAAATATCTTTATATCTCGTAATATACATAATAAAATAACCCGTTTTCAAGCTCTATGTACTTGCTACCTTTTTTGATTCCATTGAAAATTGCCGTTTTTCCTTAATATTTTCAAACAGAACTGATTTAAAGAGTTCTCCATCTACTTTCACTTCAACCCCTAGCCCTTACCACTGGTCACCATTTTCTTTGCATATATATTGAAAAGAATAGACGTTAATGGACGCCCCTGTCTTCCTGAAAAACCTAGCCTTGCCCATCCCGACCTTGGATTCGCTATCAACACCTGAGCACCCTGAGTCATGCACAGGTTTCGGCATTGCCGTCTATTTTTCGATTCTAACTTTATCTGGCGCAAAATGTTCATTATTTTGCCCAGTTGACGCCATTAAATGCCTTCTCGAAATCCAAAAACACTGAAATACATCGAGGTTTAAAATCTATGCTCTTTTCAACTAGTGACTTCATTGTTGCTATTCCGCTGCGTTTCACTAATATTTGGGATGGTATGGACTCTAAACTAGCAAAGTCTTCCTGCCGAATACCTTCCCTATTTATGCTTTGAATGAGCCCATAAAAGCTCTTTCATTCCGTTTACTAAATCTTGAGTAGTTTCGCAGGAATTTTATTTTTTTATGGTACCATCTTCGATTTCATTTCCTTAATACCTTAACTATCTCGCAGTCAATTATTCTGGTCCTATGCTTCCATTATTGGTAACAAGTTCCCTTTCTATATCCAAATCACCTGTCCTAATAATTTTATTGTATAGTTCCTCTATATAGTCTTTTACGCTTACTAGAACATTCTTTTTTCTTATAACTAAGACGCCCCCGCATGTCCAATAGTGTAAACAGAATTGTCTTCATTTCATATTGGCATTTCCTTCAATATTCTTTATAGTGCGCCCATTTTGGCCTGTCTCTGTTAACTCTCCAAAATTTTGCACTACTCTTTACAACAAGTACCCTTTGCTCATTAGTTACCTTCTTCCTATTTCTACGAGTATCTTCACACTTTATCATTTCTTTTCTTACCAGTCTTTTCAATTATGTCATCAACAATTCATGACTTCCTAAATATTTTCTACTTACTCTCTTGTTTCGTACGCCACTATACTATATTTATTCCTCATTTAAGATATTTCCATTTTTATCCATTATACCCATCCCCATTCTCACTCAGAAGCTCATAATTGAACCAGGTGGTCTTACCTTTTCATCCCTTTTCTGTGCCATTTGATCGGTTGAGAAAGGATTTCTTGTTATCATATTCACGAGGGTCTTGCGTTCTACGTTGTTGGCACGACACTCGGCCGTGATTGCCGGCTCTCGTAATTGTCAGGAGTCATGATCGGATCTATGTCCACATTAGTGTCATGAAGTATTTAATTGAGGTGGTTTTCAGTTGCCTTCTTCAATAGCTTTTAAATGTGACACAATCACTGAAAGGACCGCCCTTAAAGGGTCAAAAAACTTTGAAGCCTACTTGCTGAGGGACAGCTGTCAGGAAACCTCTTGTCTGTCTGCACCCCTTTGACTTTTCTGGCAAGATTTGTCTACCAAGAGGATATGTCATTTCTGCACAACTCCTGGGGTCAGAAGAAACACGCAACTCCTTCTACAACTAAGACGTAGTTCATAGGGAGTAGTAGAGTGTATAGAAAGATATCTAACCGAAAACATATATTTGAAATATAGTAGATATGAAAAAAGATCTAAGAACTATTTTAAGAAAATAGCATTCTAACGCAGTCAAAAGTAGATGTCTAAGAATATTTTTGTTAGTTACTTTGGAATGTTTCCTTTCATCATTCTTTTAGTTAAATTAAGTTTCCATGCATTTTCTGAAATATGATATGCTTCCTAGATTGCTTACTTAGACTGCCAGTTTTTTAGTTATTTCTTAATGAAAACTGAGTACTTCTTCCCCACACAATCGTTCACTGGTTGCGTAGCCAGAGCACCTTTATGCTAGGAATGTAATTTGAAACTGGCAGTCTTCTTAGGGCTCTACCTGGAGGAAAATACTTTGAATAATAAAGAAGGGGCTAACCGTTTACCGAAAATCTCATTCCAGAACGAGAGTCTTAACCTTGCCGAGCGCTATCTTATGAGTTGGGTAAATTTTGAAAACTTTTTTACGCTTGCTCCAGTCGACGATATGAGTATAATGATACTTTGTCCTAACCTCAATTTGATTTAGACTAGATTTATATAAAAGTCTGAATTCTCACATAAACAACATTTTCTACGTGACACTATTGACGACTTGTACTGTTCTAAATATTTAAACAATCTGGAGGAGACCAGATTAGTTCAGGAATATTAAAATTGGAAAAAATGGAAATAATTTTCTCGATTTTCTGATATGCACTACGTATAATTTTATTGATATTATAAGATTCACACGAAACTTAAATGGACAATATTAATGAGAAAATGCATACACTTTTTTTGGTATGTTAGTGTTTTATATGGTAGCAACTTTCTTGTGAATCCACATAAGCGAACGCACGAAGAGTATATTTTGCATATATTATTTATAACTCTGTTTCTCTACCACAACTAAACCATTCAAAATATGGGATTTCCTGCTAAGATTTTACATTAATATGAAGATTTTTTATTTCTTTTATTCCGTATAATTTCAAGTGGAAATCGAGTGTCGGTGGTATTTAGGGGAGGCGACCGCTGCTGAGGTTATTTGCTCCATTAGGGATGGGCAGGGAAGGATGAAGGGTGGAGAGAAACCCGGCGTCGGCATCAGCCTGCTCTTTACGAAAGGCGTCAAGGGGTCCTCAGCTTAACGTCCCAGCCGACGGACGGCGTACTCACTCAAAGTGCCCTCGACAAAGCACCTCAAGTAGGGATCGAGTTACCTCTGAAAAATATTCAACACCGCCGGGGTTTGAACCCGGGCCCTATGAGTGGGAAGCCAGTACGATATCCACCGCACCAATCCCGATCTTCGTGGAAATCGATGTGATTTTGTAACGGAGCAGTAATTATATATTGCGTAGACGCTTAATTGAGATTAAAGAAATAATTTTGCCAAATTTTGCTTGAACAAAAATGAACTATCTAGATATGCTTGGCTACATACATCTATACATTATTTCCTGGTTAATTAAAAACTTATCTTGAGGATATCGAGAATGCACTTATATTCGACACGTATTTATTCTATGACAATTTCGAGATGGCTACAGAAATATTTTTACAAGGCTATGAAAAAATATGTGATCATATTTTTATTCACATCATATTTTGTACATTTTTGACACTTAAATTCTATCTTGATTTGTAATTTCGATATGGTACAAGTAATTTTAACTATTTCCGCATTGCGTCAGCTACAGCTACTAAAATTTGAAACATACTCACCAAAACAGTTTTTGTTTGTGACTGTTTTCGTAGAAAAATTATGGAGGTAAGACGCGATTCAACTTTTAACTATTTATTTTAATCTAAAGAGTCACCAAAAGTAGATTTTAAAAAAATGTTTTTCGAGGTTTAAAAAGGGGATAAAATCAATATTAAAAGACGGTGGGTCTGGAGCTCCAATAAGGAAGTAAACAATTACATCGCTGCTTCCATTCTAAGTACTGATCGTCGAGAAACTAATATAATTGAAAAATATTGAAAAACTTATTTGGTTCCACTCACTAGTTAGTTACAGAAAAAGTGCGCATGAGGCGTGTTGCTCTCAGTGGGTTCAGATGCTATTCATCCCTAAACAACACAACGTTCTCGTGCAGGTTTTTCGCAGTTGAAATTGATATGACAAGAAGATCAGAGGTTTCTCTCGAAGGTCATCATTGTAGATGAAATTCCGTAACGTCATTTTGATCTTGAGAGCGAGCAGTCAAGCTCCCCGTGGAAATCATCGGCATCATCAGCGCCGAAAGAATTCGTAGTGCTTTGAAAATTACTGTCGAATCATTTTTCCATATTCAAAAAACTTTATATCAGCATGGCGTGTCAGGGCACAAGCGTGAGTTGAGTATACTATATGAATATTTTGTTCAATTTCCAAGCCCTCATAAATCTCAAAATACAACATTTTAAAGAAATAGACTCAATGCTGAACCAAGATAATTCACAGCCGCTCATCGTTAATTTTGTTGTAGAATATCTTGCGAAAATAAATATCTATTGTATTATTTATCCTTATTTAAGTCAAGGCCTGGACTAATATTACTAACAGTTATTTAACAATTATTACTAACATAAACAATGAGCAAATACTTTCTTCATAGAAAAACCCTTGCCATGGGGCCTATTTTTTATCTGAACCAATTGAAAACCTTTTGTGATACACTGCTCACCTTTTACCAAGTTTAGCGACTGTGATAATATTTATTCGTTTTCTTCGCTCACCAAATGTATTTTAAAATGTCATCTTTCTTACTAACTTCAAAGTACATATGTCTTCTCCGTTTTGTAGTTTTATTAGCTTTATTGAATATCCTGATACACGTATTCTACTCTTGCCTTGGCTGATCCAACTATATTCTTCCTCTTACATCGCTATTTTTCTTGAACAACCACCCTACTAGGGTCTCCATTTTAGAATCCACACTGAAAAGAAAAATTCACAAGAAAGCACATTTGTCCATTCTTTGTTTATATTCAAGTAAAAATTGAGTGTTCCGAGTGCGTTTTTATTTATTACTATGAAGTGTTTTATTTCAAAGCTTGAGTCAAGTTATTTGAATAAACCATTCAACTTTATGAAGTCCCGTAACATTTATGATACAAATTCCACAACCTGATTCGAATACCCTTTCTACTTGTTGTCCGTTAGCCCTGCAGCGGATGTTAGATATACTTGTCTAATGTTCATAATGTGAACTATTCACATTAATTTTTCCCCATTTTAATTACATTTTTGACCCTGTACAGCAAAATTTGGAAGTCTTCAAAAGTATTAAAGAAGAATTCCGTGTCATCAGCGAACCTTAATGCATAATATTTTCATAATTTCAATCCGTTTGGTTGATTTAAAAAATGTTTTAGTATAAACTACGTATAATTTGTATGTACACTGAATAATACTGGAGACCTCTCCCCTTGAAATCTAATCTTGGCGGGGTGGATTTGGTTTGTGCGTTCTGATTATCCACAGAGCTGTGCTGGCAGGAGCAAGGATAACGGATCTTGGATGGATAATGCAAGCTGGATAGGTCGAAGGGTTGGATCAGGACGAAAGGTAGTCTGCGCAGCGTCTTTTATTTATGAAAAGGCATCTGACCCTAGTGGAGTAATCATTGCAGTGATGATGACGTCACGTTAAAAACACTAATGGAGTAGGCAATGGGTAACCACCTCAGTTATATATCACGACTGCAATTTTAAATATATCTTTGCATGAGTCCTGGCAATTGCAGGATTCGACTGGAGGGGTGAACTCGTACCCGGTAGCGGAGGAGGTAAGACCTCCGCAAACTTGATCAATAGACACCCTTTTCCGACAGAGTAACTGGCAACAGAAAAGTGGAGAGAGAAGGGGAACGTAACCGTCTAATAGGACTTGGAATGTTAGGACAGTATTAAGATCAGATAAATATTAAAATATAAATCTGGAAATGAAGGGATGAAATGTAAATATTTAAGGCGTATTCTAAGTTAAATGGAAAGAAATCCGGGAAAGTGGAGCGATAGTTTTAGATTTATGTCCAGTTGAAGGGAATAGAGTCAGCGAGATGAGTCAATAATTTTTAGCAAATGTTTGGAAGAATTGTAGTTAGTAAAGATCTGGAGAGTATCAGGATATTATTAGATGAAATTAATGGATTACTAACAAACTTAGTAATTTTGCAGATCTACACGCCATCAAGTAATCCTAGTGAGGAAGAAGTCAACAGGGTATATGATCAATTAAAGCAAATAGTTGCGTGTGATTGTAAATTAAACACATTTGATGATTAAGAATTGGCGCCAAACGAGGAAAAAAACCCATGAGAGATGCAGACAATTTTTGGAAAACTGAATGGTAATGCCAGCAAGACAAAGAAATAGAAGATGACGAAGATGAAGATACCTTAGGTTCAGACTTACTCGATAGTGATATAGAAACTTCATTAAGGAAATTGATATAAAATAAGGCCGCAGGGGCAGATAGAATTCCCTCGGAACTGTTAAAGGTTCGGGGAAATGTGGGAGGAAGAGGTTTTGTAGACTAATTCGTAGTATTTATAACAGAGGGATTAGACCGGTATCTCATCCGGACCGGATCAGATCATTTTTATAAAGACAACCATATCTGAAGACTACAGAAAAATAAGTTTGATTTCGCACGCAGCCAAAGCGTTTTTTCAGAATCATCCCTTACATTATGGAGGGAACGGTAAATGAATGCTTAAGGTATAATCAATTTGGGTTCAGGAGTGGGAGAGACACGCGTGATGCCATAGCAGTAATGAGGTCACTAATAAGATCCATATTCAAATGTCCAATTTCCATGTTTTGTTTAAAGGCTTCCAAAATTACAGTTAGTAATTTCAAAGTAAGGTTTTGCCATGTTGAACCAGAAAGGTTCCTAGCACTCCAAGCCTATTTTGGGACTGCCCGTGACAATAAGCCGTTTCTCAAGGTTTATTGTCATGATAGTATCCTGGAGAAAACAGATTAATCGTTACGGTTTTCCGTTGCATTCACTGATATGGTTATTAGTCGCCACTATTATGAGAAACCAAGACTGTATGCAACTTTTTCTTTGAAAAAAGATTTTATATTGCTAGATTTGGCTCATTACGGATATTTCATTTCTCTGGTACCACCCATATCTGAGAGGCGTTTTCGAAACCTGGGTTGGTGACCGATAGACCCCCACGAGTATAAAGTAATTCCAAAGTTTTCAAGCACTGTCATTTGATATTAGCGATTATTAAAGTTTTTTAAACCTAACTGTTGACAGATAATTTCATGACCTGTATTTTAGTGAAATATATAAATATCTTCCTACGAGTTGGAAAGTAACGATTCTAAATTAATACTAGTAAAGTCCCATAACTTCTAAATTCTCGTTGTGAAGGACCCAATTTCGCCAAAGAAGAAATATGATTTGCCTCGTTTTGCTGTTTAAAGTTAAAGCAATCAGTCGATTATAAACTCCACAAAAACTACTGTAGGTTGAATTAAAAAGTATATATTAACTGTTTAACTTCTCTATAGTTTTAGAGCATACTATTTCGGCAATTGATCTTCATAAATAATGCATACTGCCATTCAAACTTTCATGGTAAGCGTCAGTCAAGGTTGACAATAGGTATGACATCATTTTGATTGGATTTCTAAATTATCATTCAGCAACATAAAAAATACTACTCATTTGTAGACTTGTAAGTATACTACCGTAACGGATAGGATAAAAATCAATTTCCCCTTGACATTCATTAAATCAATGAAAATGTCTTATAATATTCTATACTTTTACGCTGTCGAGCCCAAACCACAAAGTAGAGATTTATAACGAAATACCCATCACTCCTATATTCTACCGTATGTTCACGTATATTTTCTACTAATCATTATCAAATACCATCTTAATTCAGGGTTCCAGAAAAGAAATTTCCATATTATTTTATATTTGTTCCAATTTTTTCCCTACATTTTGATAAAATATAGTATGCCATTCCCTTCTTGTCCTATTTCAAAACGAACTTCAAATGAGCAATCTTTACTTGTGCTTTAATGTTTTGCAGATCAGTTTTAGTCATGGCTATGCTACCTGCGGAATTTAACCTAATATCCCACAGTCGTCACAGTTTCCATTGTTAGCATCTACTTGGGATAGTGTTCGAAACTAAAGGAAATCTTTTGCTAAAGTTCTTCCCCATTCCTCCAAAGAAGTTTCTAAATCTCTTTCTACTTATTGTTAAGCTAATGAGCGAAATATATCATCAATTTAAAATTACTTTTAAGTCGCAGAATGGAAAAACCCGACTTTTTCTTTAAATGCTCAATGATTACGTCCTAAAGTAATGTTTTTTGAAGTGATTAATTTCTTTTTCCAATCTGTATCCCCAGCCCCTCATCCACATCATTTTTTATATGTATATTTAAGTTTACTGATTTTACGCCAAAACTCTTGTGTGTCTTTTATTGGATTTATGATATATCATTTTCTATTTTTGTCTTCTTAATTCTAGATAGTTTTTATCCTTACATAAGGATCACTTTAATATTCCTCCAACAAATATTCTCTATGGTCATTTCAAATAATATCGGAACTTAATCGTACTTCCTCAAACAAGAGGTTATCTACCTTTATCTAGCTTATCTTCACAATTAATTAATTATTTCTCAAGGTCTGAAGTTTTACTCACTGATTTATTATATTACTATTATTTCCTACTCCTCAAAATTCCACTATTAATACTTGTCTCTTTTCCATGTTCTTCTTTATTTTTATTTATTATTCGCGATATATTATAACCTAAATCTAATCGGATTTTGATAAATTTTGTCAACTTTATTTTGATAACCATAGGAATTATACCTACTGGAAATATAGACATTATTTTATGTTGAGGATATTATGCATATAATTCACTTTTTTCCGTTGGGTCATCGGCGTATACCCCTGCATTAGCATTTAAATACCTTACTCTGTTCATATTTTAATTAATATTTATAAAATATTAGCGGTTTCTATATGAATATATTTCAATAGCTTCAATTATATATATATATACACACGAGGGTCATCCGGAAAGTAGTACCCGTTCGTGCCGCATGAAGTGCTGACGACGCGAGTAGCCGCTGGACGAGGTCAGATAGCTTCAGTGGCTTGTCTGCCTTCTCTGAGCCAAGTTGCGTGACGCTAGCATTGCCTGTGTTGTTTCTGTGATTGTTTACAATGTTTAAAAAAATTGAGAACGCCGCCAGTTGTGAAGTGAGGGCAGTGATTAAATTCCTCAATGCAAGAAACGTTCGCCCATGTGATATTCATCGCCAATTAAAGGAGGTGTATGGAGACAATGTAATGGACGAGTCGTCTGTTCGGCGGTGGTGTCGCAACTTCAACATGGGGAGGGGGAACACACACGACGATGAGCGTTCGGAGAGACCGTCTGTCATTACAGACCAACTGGTGAGCTCAGTTGACGAATTCGTGAGGAACGATCGGCGCGTCACAATTGATGACATCTGTGAGCATTTTCCCAATGTTTCTCAAACAATTGTTCATGAAATTGTTAAACACCATCTGCATTATGCAAAAATTTGTGCAAGATGGGTCCCTCGCGTATCTCAATGAGCTGGCGGCGAAGGACTATGCAGCAGGAATACAGAAACTTGTCACACGTTATGACAAATGCCTTAATTTGCTTGGAGATTATGTTGAGAAGTAGTTTAAAGTATCCTCTTTCAAATAAAATTTTTTATGTTTGTTAATATTTACTTTTGTCTTTTTATTTCACGAACGGGTACTACTTTCCGGATGACCCTCGTATATTGGTTACCGCGTAGGTTGACATGCTTTGATGCACATATTATTCTGTTTTTTCATTAACTTCCGTGCCATTAATCTGACAACTGATGGCTCTCCCATAGATTCTTAGTCATACGCTGCTGTTTCATCTTTGCATGGATTTCGCACGAAAGGCAATCACAGAAGCCGCAGATCTCCATTGCAAGGACTGGACATGGAGGTAAGTCCCGTATTTTCCTATTTCTACTTCAGTATTTGTATAAATAATCGCGGAAAAAATGTACGTGGCTTTCCTTTATTTTTCTCTTATTCCATGAAACCTAATTCGTCATGTCTGATTTCCATGAATAACGTCATCAAACTGTTAAATATAATTAATATGAGTTAAAATTAATTTTAATCGAGAGAGAAACCGCATACTTAGTAACCTTATTATATGCAAAATTTAGCAGTTAATTTGGTCCAACCTTCATAAATGTATACACACTCTAGGGTCTAGTTATATATTGATTTAAAACCCTTATTCATCTCTACAATTGGTCTTACAGCACTTGTAATTTAGATCAGTAATAGATGAAGAATTAAATTTTGTCTTCGATAATAATGCTGTTAGAAATTAATTAATGTAAAGGATAGAGTTTTTTATAAAGCTTAGCTTCTTTGATTCGATGGTATCACAGCATCCGGAAAACATTTAGAGCAAATATTCTTAAACTAATCCATTGGCATTGCGCTATATGAATTTTTGAGAGAGATAGACAGTACACTAAGGGGGTTTAATCGCAATTGTGAGGGAAAAATTTTGAGAAAAACTCAACTGATATATTTACTGACAAAATAAATTTTGTCACATTTACTTGGAGTATTCACAGTCGGGGATCCGTCTATTACATTTTAAGCTATGAGACAAGGACAATTGTCACAATCTCCCAGAACTGAATCTGGATAGCATAAAATATTACGTAATCTAAATGCACTTAAAATGTCCAAAATATGGTTATAAAAACATAGAGTTCTAATAATAAACAGAGACCTGCTGAAATCTCAGGCTGTTATGTCAGGAGAATTATCTTTAATTGTCGTACCCCGCTATTAATATTTTTTTCGTTATCTCGGCCTGGCTTCATACTGTTAAAGAAACCCTATACTATTCCTACCTCAACCCGGCTTAACAAAAGTTCTCCCGTCTACCACTGAATAAAATATACCACTATCCTTGAATAGTTTCTCCATCCACTTTTCTAACCTATTTTTTTTGCCCATCAGAAAATTCTTCACTTCATACACCCTGTTTAATACCTCAGCGTTTTTTCTTCCCTGCACAAGTTATTTTTTTCAATCTCCGCCACACCCGCATTTCAAAAGCCTTCAATCTGCGAATATCATTTTGCCTCAGAGACCTAGTCTCACAGTCATAAAGCAATATTCTCTATATTAAAGCTTTTACTAACCTCTCCTTCACTTCTTTGCCAACTGTGCCTATCTTCAAGTCTTTTTCGGTTACAATTGCATCTTTTTCTCGCGTGATTCTTCTTCAAATCTATGGATTATTAATATGCCCCCATTTCGCTAAAATGCTGACTAAATACATAAACCGCGCCACCTACTCCACTTTAATTTCTTCCTCATTAATGATAAAATTTAGCTACCCCACACTCCAAATATTAGATTCCTCTATTTTTTCAGCAACTTTATGGTAGTTCCGCAGAGATATAATATATTCCCATTGCCTTGTTTTACTGAATCTCCTTTTGCGTATTTTCTATCCGGCTACTTAATATTCCTTGAGCCAAGTTACCCTTTACTCATTCGCATTCACTTCCTAATCTATATCTACCAGCCTAATATCTTTGCCACAAATCTCTTTTATGAATCCTTTTTGTAATACCTTTATCTTTTCCGGCTCGTTTAAGAAATCTTATATATGGTATATTAGAGGGGTCACGATAGCCAGGGGTAGAGCGTTGGACTACTGACCGGAGGGTCCCGAGTTCGATTCCTGGGGAAGGCACTCTGGGCGCCTGCAGCTTCACCCAAGCGACGACGACGACGTGTGAATTTCACACGTCTTCGGGCTTAATACTGGGAGAACTATACCATCACCTACCAAACCGACTTCGGATTGATTACTGTGCCTATGTTTTTTTTAATTCTATAGTAGGTGGTATTTCCCTTTCTTCATCTTGACCTCTACTTTCTTATAAAGTGTTTCTAATTTGCCGTGACTCTGCAATTCCTCTATATCCTTGCATATCAATTTCTGTTTTGGGTCCCTTGTCCTTAATTAGGTAGGTGTTTTACATATGGTGAAACCTTCAATATTTTTCTTCAGTTACCGCCTTTTCCTGTATATTGCCTTTGAATTTTAAACTGTCCTTACTATCAACTGAATTTTTATCAAAGTCTATGCTATCTGCACCCGTGAAGCTGCGAGAAACAATTACTTTTTTTATAAATCTAGGTCGGAACATTGTGTAATGTAACTGATAGCTACTTGTTTTTCCCAATACTTACTTGCGTGCATTTGAACCAGGAGTATACTCACATCAAATACTGCTCCATTGAACGCGACCAAAGTCTCTCCTTCATCGTTATTAGTTCCTATTCCGTTCGTTTCTAACTCTCCCCTTGCCAACCATTGTGCTACACCCTTCCATTATTATTGCCTGCTGCCTTGCTGACATGTTTCCATGTGACCTCTTCTAATTAATTATAAAAACTGTGGAAAACTTTCTTTAGGTGATCACTTGTCAGATTTACCATTACTTGGTCTGGTAAGTTCTTTTTTACCAATATTTTTCTATCACTCACCTGCTCTGTATCGCTAGCCTAATCCCCAATTTTTTTACATTCTACGGCCACTTTACGTAGACTCTTCTCTCCTACACTATAACTAGCTCTGTAGACATAGTTTCGTTGGTCAATCCTTCTCTCTCGATTAAACCTCAACCAAATCTAACGTAACTATACCTTCTTTTTACATTTCTCCCAATATATATTCTAATCACTCTGTTCTAATCGTCTTTCTAACAACATGTGCATAATTTAACGGTTTTGGTTCTCTTCTGCGTCTTCTTTTGTCTCCTTAAAATGATTTATCAATGCGTAAAATAATTAAGGATTAGATGCAAATAATCAGTGACAAGTTTCGATACAGAGTTAGATAGACTTCGTTGGCTCGAATTTTCAGATAATTTTATTTTTCGTTAAAAATCATTGCTGTAAAAATCCCGAGGATGTGAGATAGATTCTGTTAGCGATGTGGTTATAATACTATTGACGGGTTAAAAAAATTAAACCTTGTTTTGAAAAGCAGAAAGAAAATCTTTATCCTTATTGAATGTTTATCCTGATTCTTCCACTGTTATAAGAATAACTGTTGACGGGCTACGAATTATTTTCAGCTTGGCGCATTTCTTTCAAACAAATATCTAAATAAAATGATTAATTTTTAAACAGTGATAATAGAGGTAAATGGATTTTCAAATACGTTGACACTCCCATGATAACGTTTGTAATGACACCCACACTCAAAATTTATGTGACAGAAGAAAATAAATACCTAGTTCAAGGTATTAAGACGGTTCAGACTTAAATTAAAACAAATTGAACACAAACATAATTTAGACACTTTGTGAAGGAGTCGGTTGGCGACGCAAGTGACGCGACCAGCGATCGAGAAGAGTAGTAACCGGAGAGCGGAAGTGATAAGGAAGGATGAAATTTTACAAAGGGGTTTGAATGGGTTACGGAGGCGGGAAGGAGAAGGAAAGAAGCCTGGACGCCGTAAGAGCAATCGGATCCCGATGCGGTGGAGCCTTGATAAAGCAAACGTCGCGAAAACAAGGGAGTTTGTGGATCCGGGGAGGAAGGAAGGGGCGGGAAACAATAGGTGGAAAAGGTCAAGGATGAGAAAAGGGGCAAAGTGGCGCCGCACGGAAGGGGTGGCTCCGAAGACAGAAAAGGGGACGGTCATTTGGGAGGAATTGGTGCAGGGTGGGGATGGGCATGGAGAGCGTGGAAGTGGCAGATCGGAGAAGAGGGGAATAAACGTGGCCTGGGATACACAAGAGTGCAGTGGCTGCTGGAACTAATTGCGTGGCTTCGAGAGGGGGCACTGGCGCACTTATTGACTGGCGGCGTCTGGGATGTGAGCACGTGGCCGAGGGTGGGTGATCCTGGCGGCTCATGTTTGCCACCGAATAGGAGAGGGTAAACTCAACTTCAAATTATTTTTGATTCCAATCGAGTGAGTTTACAATTTTTTGGGTTCTCACTCACCTCCAATAAAAAATACACATTGTCCATCACACATTGTTCATGTTGCATTAAAGTTTTCCTTGCCTAATTACTCGGAATTGATATAAATGATCTAATTTTGATTGGGAATAAATATGGAAAATTCTAATTAGTTGTATTTTTTAAACATACCCTAACATAAAACTTTATTTTTTCGAAGCTATTTTTGCATTCCACGCGATGTAGTGATATTGAAAATCTTTTTCTGAAACAATTGGCTTCGAAAAATTGTAATTTTTGTATCTTTGGAACAATTAACTTCGGAAAAAAATTCAGATTTCTGGGATTTTGTTAGAACGCACATGCTAGTTTTGACTTGTGGTGAACTACCAAATTAGGCCTGAGATATTTTTAATAGAAACCTTGTTGATTCAGTGAATGAGAAGAATGCCACCATTTGGAATTGATTCGGAAGCTAAGAACGACATATGCAAGAATACATCGCTTATAAAATGCCTGTAAGACGTTTCATGGAAGTAATTAATCGATACCTGAAAATCCTTCATTTTGTTTGAAATACTTTGAAAGTAGAAGAGAATTTTATAAAAAGATGATAATCAGGAATTTTTAGTGGCTAAATGTATTCCTCTATTTTAATCAGAAACACATTTTCTTAACTGTACGAGATTTGGCCCAACAAATATGATTTGCATTTACGTATCGTAAAATACTTCATAGTTTCTGTTTGAACTTCAAGTACTTCTGGTCGAAGTTCGATCAAGGAATAGTACTGCTCGCTGACTAATACATGCAAGCTATGCAACTATTTCATAGGGAGTACATTTACTTTGCTACAATGATTTATCATGTATTTCTTTAAATTTTTAGTAAAACAATGATTATTGAAAGTAATTTTGTGACATAATTATCAACAAGGAGCACTTTATAATTTATGTTCTGAAGTTGAACGTAAACCTAGCAAAACAAATACACTGATTATTTTTATTACGCCATTCAAATAATAAAGAAAATATTATTTCGATTATTTCAATTTCGTACCTACACAAGGTTAAGAAAGAAAATATTGTAAAGTTGGCTAAATAAATTTTCAATGATGATAGGAATATAAAGTTAATTCTCGCTTAGGATTCTAAATTGTGTATTACGAGTCAATAAACCGATATATTGCTGATACATGTTGATGTGATATATTGGAAAGTTTCATTCCTTTTAGTCGCTAAATGATTTTAATATCTATTCCATCTTTTCAGAAGTATCAAACACGTTGTTTAATGCTTCGAGATTTAATTGTAGCTAGTATAAAACTTGCCAGAGAAATCTTTCTCCAAAACGCTTTATGGTGAATCCCTGGGTTATTTGCAAAATAGATAGACCCTTTAGGTCATGCTAATGGGTCCCCGAGTTCCAGTGCACTTCAAGTGATTCCCCTAACAAGGGAATCGGCGGCGACCACTGACCTATCCAAAACGGTTAATAATTAAAGATCTTTGTCACCCTCTTTGCCCGTACCCTCCCTCCTCAATAGATGATCATGCTTAAGAGGTCCTTTAGGTCCTTTGCTTTTAAATAAAAGAAATAAATAAATAAAATTTAGATGCAATTACGCAATTAAAAGGAAAAGTTACGCTACTAATGCATTAATTCGATGACGAATTATTCGTTTCATTACAAATACAGAGAGTTTTTTTTTTGACGCCAACATATGGAATATATCTTAAACTAGGAAACAAATATTTGTTTTATTCCACAGATTTTTCACTTCCTCATTTCTTCCCCAAAACTCAATACTCCATGGTCCCCTCTTTGGTCCTTAACTTCATTTCCTAAAGGATCTACTTTGAGTGTATAGATACCTGTAGTATATTATAAAAGTAGCCATTTAAAAAAAAATGAATGCACTTCTCTACTTCTATGTTTAAAGAAACCGATGGTGGGCCGTGAGGCAATATCGCTTAAGGAGATAAGAATCTGAGTGGAAAGATTAAAGATAGATATTTTTTGGGAACGCAGAGAAACAATAATTTAAAAAAAACAAGGTAATGATTTTATTGGACGGATTTTAGATGAGAGCTTTTATCGGACGAGTAAGCGATTGCTAGGAGAGGGTCAGGTGGGGTTCCGAGGGGCGGGATCTGCGGGCGTTGGCGGTTTGACATCGGACTTCCCGTCTGGACTGCTTCCCGTTTATCCCAGACCCATTCTGCCCAGTCTGGCATTTTCTTCAACCCCCTGTTCTCCAAACAATCTCACTCCAGTGAACTTCGTCTAAGGTCCACTTCAACTGACCAAGGCAAATAAAATGGTGGGCCCCCTTTTCCTTCCTCAAAACACCCATCGTCCTCAATCCACCTCTCTCTCCAATTCAAAGTACAATCACTTATCGATCCCTCAATAAAATCGATCGTGGGGACTTCATGATCAGTTGAAATAGAAATATTAATTGGAGGATAGTGGAAATAATTTGGTTCGTTATGCGTAGGAAAACGTAAACCCGAAATCTTACACTGTGCGTGAATCATGTTTTACAGACAATGGGTTAGATCTATTCAACAGCAATAGACAGTTTTTTGCACTTAGTCATTTAGGTTTGTGCCAAAAGACATAGGAACGAAAGTGTTTTCTGTAATATCTCAAAAAGCGTTATCTTCTATTCATATAAGATGCAGTCCTTATCTCCGAGAAATGATGATGCACGCATATTTATGATTATTATGAAGTCTTCAGATTTAAGTTAGGTTTTGGATGGACTTCATAGTGAAAAGTGATACATTGTTTTGCTTTCTTTAGCATAACATGTTTTGAGTCCCAAAATTACAATAAGCTCTTCTTTAATTCTGAAAATTGTCTTCTCGATCTCAATGCCTAGCATTTTTCTCCTTTTTTTCTGCTTTTCTGTCCATGCTGGGACGGTAACGAGTAGAAGTCGCGACATTTCCGCCTAACATTCTCCAAAATGTCACATTTTTCAACATTGAACCGTCAGTCAATGCTCAATGCATATAAATTCATCTTTCCTGCCTCATTTTTAATACGACCAACAATTCTCTCTCCTCCCTCACCATAACTAGTACTTGGTTTATATGCAATTCGTCCAGTTCACCTTGTTCCAACACTCACATTACCAAAGCATCCCAAACTATCGAATCTACGTATTATGTTTCAATGACCATTAACTCATTTAAATATCAATCCAAAAACAGCACATTTTTGTCCATTGCATCGGGCTATTAACAATGATAATAATAATAATATTCACAATAACAAACACCCAAGCCCTAGGTGAGGGAAAACCCACTCTGGCGGGAATTGAACCTATGACCTTTCGTTTGGCAGATGAAGACGTTACCCCGCCCCCACCGTGGACAAGATTAACGTCTTTTCTTTGCATTTTTACACTCTGTCCCTGTTTTCAATAAACTCCTCCTGCTTAAAGATTATTTGCTGAAGAACATTTTCTCTCTTAATGTTTCTACTGCTCCGGCCATTTTGGTCCAAAGTACTTCCAAGGTAAACACTCCTACATGTTTTAATTTCCGAGATTGGTAAACATTTCCACCTTATCTACTTTAAGACATCCAATTTTTGCGTTGATTTGGCTTTTACTCTCTAACCTCTCTTCGGCCTTGTTTTATTAAAATGCATGGTTTTCTCATACGTATTACAATGATTCACTAATGTGCGTGGTAATCGTAACTCCTTGAATGTTTGGCTACATAAGCCTAGATTATCCGCGACCCTAGCCCATTTCATAAAATTACACGCCGACTATCATTCCTATTATTAGGTCTTCTCTAACCTTTTTAGCCAATTTCTCAATGTAGACGTTAGAAAGGATGGGTAATAGTAGAAACCCATCAATTAGACCTTCTTCCTAGCATAGCTAATCACGTCTTTTCATCCACCTCACGCACCTGAGAGGTTTGAGACACACACATGTTGAAGGTAAGTCGTCCACTCCTCCAATCTACTCCTCATTTTTACCATGAATTCATTATAACTCTCCAACTGGCTCTATCGAATGCATTTTCGAAATATAAGAAACACAACCAATACGTTTCGACTATATTCTATTTCAATTACTATTAATGACTTCATTACGGCCATGGTATCACGCGTGCCTCTCCCTTCTTAACTGCCTGTCCCTTATGAAACGGAAATTATCGTCCCATAAGTAAACATTTTCCTTCCTATCCATTCTTTTACGATAAGGATCTTAAGTGCCACTTTATATCCGTACGGAATCAATATTATAGCTTTATATTCTTCAGATACGGCTGCTATTTACTTTCCTGGTATGTTAACAGTGATCTGGCAATATATACCAACAAAATTCGTCGCTCATAAATGCCTGGCAATCGAGTGTTGTAAAATTATTCTTTAGAAATGCTTTTAAGTTCTTCGGATGTTTCGTTTCCACTCAGCCTTTGTACTCGTAGATTACAATTCCCTCAATGTCCTTTCTATCTCGTATTCAAGTAAGCTCGAACCTCTCCTGTTCCCATTTAAGCTACATTATTTTTCTTTCTGAGCCAGCTGGCCTAACGTCATAACAAATAGATCTCCATTTAATCGGTCCATAACACATATCCTCCCTGGTTCAATTACACAATTCGCAAGGTTATCTTTAGTAGACCAAGTAGATTTGTCTTTATCGATTCCTAACTGTTCTTGTACCTCCCGGTAGAGCCCACCAATTTCACTCTTGCTTTGATATATTTATAAATGCTAGTTCTTCATCTTCAAACACTGATTTTACTCTAATAGTTTCCCAAATTATTTTATTATATATCTTTATTCACCTACTACTGCATAATTCTGTGCATTTCGTGTATCACTTCCTTTATCGTCTCTCTTCCTAATCATCTCGTTTGCAATTTTTACTCTCCTTGACTTTTCCAATTTGCTGATCCTACAATTTTGACTGCGGCTTTCGATATCTCTTTTTTGACATTTTCCAATTTTTTTTTCACAGTAGCCGTCTCAATATCTTCACTCATAAATTGTTCCGCGGCTTCCTGATGCTCCATCTTTTTATGCAGGTTAATGCTTCTAAATCCTATTTCCTAATGCGTTTTCCCCGTTCTATCCCTTTGAGTTCAACGTTACACATCATTAGCGCTAAAATATAATCCTAATTACGTATATCAATCACCCTCGTGCTCTAAGTCATCGCTCTCACCTGATCTTCGTCTTCGTCTTAAAAACTAAATTCCAGGTCAGTATGCATTACACCCAGTTTTTCTTTCTTCTTTGAGTTTCTTCCAATTGCTCTATTTCCTCCCATACCACACCAATAATTTCTCTGCTGGTATTTCATTCCAACATTTTAGTTTTCCATAATTTTTAATACCTTTATTTCAATGTCTTTCAGCATGTGTTGCTATGCACTTGCCTTGGCGACCATGTCCCCCAAGACGTAAAAAATATGTTACATGTCATATTTACGTTTATCATTAAATTTATCTTTGTATCTTCACTCAAGAATCCCTTTAATCAACTCTCTACTCTATTAAAAAACCTGTTTCACTAGCGTTGTTAATCTTTTTTGCCTTTACGTCTTTTGTCAAATTCATCTAAAACACTTCCTAACTATCCATTGCATACGAGGGAACAAATTTCTTTGCTAGAGAAATGTATTTCTTGTTACAAAGCGTGTCACCATGGTAAGGTATACTCAGGTACCTAAGTCTCGTTAATACGCGTTGTACCATGTAATGAAATTCTGTGGAAAAGTACGTTGTTCCTAACTTTGTCATGGATGTATGAAACTTCCAGGAAGTAAAGCCTGAAACCATAAATTGTGCATCCTGGTGATGTGAACTGTTCTACTTCCTTGTTTTTCTACATTCAAAATTTAATATTAAGTGTTGGCCTAAACATTTTTAAGTCTCATTACCTAAGTTTCTTTATGGAGTATTCCTCCTGAATCCATATACATTACAATATTCCTGGAATAACTTCAATCCAAAGACTGACTGGCTAAGTTAACCTTGAATATCAGTAAGTCTGATAAAATGAGTTCTTACTTTTTTTCTCTTAAATCCATTCCATCCTATACACCCTTAATCATTTTATCACGTGAAAACATACATGTTACAATGAAAAGCACAGCTAATAACTGATATAGTTACCTAATCCCCCCTCTTTCCTCTGCTCGAGCAGATGTTTGTAATTACTTATATATTATTTGATCTATTGCCGTGATCGCATTGTATGTCAATAATAATAAATGGATTCCGGCCGTTAATAAATTTCCAACATGTTCATATGCTCCGTTTATCGCTTCTTACATGTGAAGTTGGCCGTATTTAAGCATAAACTCAATAATAAATTAAATAATAATGAAAATAATTACTCATTCCTTGGTGAATGAGGATTAGATGAATTAATGTAAGGACGATTGGCATTATCTGCGCTCATGGAAACTAAAATTTCGCAAAGAAAAACACGGCAAATGAGCCGGGGATAATGTTTTAGTGTTGGCTAGCTTGGTCTCGACTTAGGCCAAATGGGTAGCCTGACATCAGTCTCGGAGTTTTTCAACCACTATTTCTGCCAAGTAAACGCAATAAATAATAAATGAAGGCTAGAGATAGTAAAGATACCAATTTTGGCATAAATCTGGAAAATATAATTCCATCGGTTATTTTTTTATCAATTCATTCCCTTCATTTATTTAGTTTGACTTCCTTAGGATAAGTAATTTCCCAGATATCTGTCTTATTTAAAATCACTATCATTTTTAAAATTAATTTCCATGTTATGAAGAGCCATAGGAAATATTACAAGAAAAAATCTTGGCAATAACGACAGTACACACATCTCTAATTTCAAAGTCGTCTATGATGACTTTGAAATAGTAATATTAAAAAGCAGCTTCAATTTACTCCCAGTCAGTGAGTTGACATAAAGTATTAAATCATACAGAGTTCGTGACTAATTTTTTTTACCGAAACTTTTATTTGTACTCTGCTCACATCATAAAATGTGTTTGACGGTTAATATATTACCTCAGTGCATAGCAAGAAATGCTTCCCATGATACACAAAATATATATCTTGTAATCCCGTCGATATCGCACGCAACGAACTGGAATAAATCTCTGAAAACGATCTCCAATAGCGTATGAATCAGTATTTCTCCGTGATAACTTTCTCACCGCTTCATCACTTTTCAAAGCAATCGTACAACTGATAACAGCGGAAAAGATCTATTTGCACTCATAGGCTTGGGGAATGGAGAAACTCGTAGGAGAGATATGACTACTAAAAATTATTACAGAAGTACTTAGGTTGAAAGTAAAAGTTACTCCTTTAACAGCCATAAATTACAATAAGCATTCATTTCTAAAATCGTGGAAATAGTCATAAATTATTTCGCGTTTAAAAGATACAGGCAAATTATTCTTTTAAATAATGCCTTTAATATATACCTCGCCCAGCCTATGGACACTCTGTATTTATTAAAAATGGTAGATTAGCATTTGAAATAGAAATTTGCAAATACAAGACCTCAGCAATCGACACTCGAGCAATATATCATTCATAACCACGGTGTAATGGAAAACCACGATCATACCTATTTTCCTATAGCATTTACGGTATTAAATGCAACTGCATCACTGCATTCCAATATGAAACTTTCAGAGCGATAAATTCCTTCGCAATCAAAGTTATCCGCTCGTTCTATCTAGTCTCACAACTCCCTGGGACACTTTAATAAAAATCCGAAATGGAATAGGTATATTTGTTTTTTCTCCCCCCCCTCCTCCCTCTTCCAGGAAATCATGTTTGGGAGTTTCAATAAAGCGTGCACAGAGGGGAACCGCGACGAGACGAATCTATAATTGAATCGTAAATCTCGACAGTAGTCAATGGCAGAATGAGCGCCCGCAATCTAAGCGGCCTGGCTGGCTGGCTGCGGTCCTCGCTTTCAGAGCCCAACCAAGGCTCGACGCCCTCCCCAGCCACGACCGAATCCCCCTCCAGTCATACCCTTCCCCTTGTTCGTCCCCTCGCTCACCCAGAACTCCCCATTCCTCCGGGCTTAGTCTCAGCCAGGCCTATCTCTCCCACACACATACACACGCACACACACTCCTTTCTCTCTCTTTCGCCTATTTGAACCGTCGAGTTTAGCACTCCGCCGGCGCGAAAGTAAGAGAAATCCCATTATCCCCTTTATAACAGCACTAAAGCTCCCCCCCTCCATTCCCAACTTCGTCTCCTTTGCGTATCCCGTCCACCTTTTCCTTACCTTTCTCATTCTACCCCACGCCCCCCTGTCTCTCTCATCAGCCCAAAGTCCCATTCAATCCCCCACCATACAGAATACTCCTCTCCCAAACCAATGAGAATAAAAATCTTCGATTAAACCAACCATGCAGGAAAACCAGCCCGATGCCCCTTCCCAACTCGCGGAGACAGGGGATGGTCATATTTCACGATGGCCCGATAAGGTTGGGTATTCAATTTTTATGCGTACAGGGTGTACTGTTCACTCCCGCGCCACACCGTCGTCTCCCTCTCTTTCCCTCAATCCCTTAAACCGCTTTCGAACATTCCGAATCCTCAAACCGCTTCCCTTCGAAATAAAATGTCTCCTCTTCCCTCCCCCAAGTCTCACATCGCCCGAAAACTTAGGCCTACTCCCGCCCCCACTTTGCTCTCTCCCGCTCAACACTTGCATATTCGCACGCTGACTTGCTCTCTAGCTCAGTTTCCAACATTTTCGCCGCGGTTCCGTCTGTCGCTCTGCCGCGACGGAGCATTTACCTGCGAGGGCTATGGGGAATGTTGGGAGGTTACGGGGAGAGGGTGGAAACAGAGCAAGAGGTTCCTCTCGGCCAGACTGCTAAAGCCTTGGGAATGGTATGGATCCGAGGGCTGGGTTCGGAGAGGGGTACAGTTGGGGGGGGGGGGGGCAAAAGAGACAAAGAAAAGAAAGAACTGGAAAGAGACAGCGGGTAATGATTAAATGTTTTGCGGGCGTCTTCTTCTCGGAAAGTAACATTGGGGGAAAATTACGTGGAAGAGTTGGTTGCAAGGAGAATGGCACTACTAGGAATTCGCTCCTCGAGTGGCTCCCTACTTAATGAGATGCGTTCTTCTGCAGTGTACAGTGCACGTTACTGGTAATTATTGCAACTCCTCTCTTAATCTTTTTAAGGCTTTCAAATTTTATTACGTTGAATCCAATCCGAAGGTCAGCAGCGTAGGTTCTAATGGTTTTTTTGTGCCGTTCCGGGATAAATGAGAAGAGTAACCGACATAATGCATAGGAATGCGTCCAATTACCAACGGCGTTAAGGCCTGAGGGTGTCGCAAAATTACTCAGTTACCCACTGTTGGAAAACCTGAAACTAAAAGATAAAATGCAAGACTGAACTTCGGTATTACAAATTACCACGTAACCAGCAAATTACTGAGAACTTACGGGAAATGAATAGGCCCAAGGTAATTTCATGTATGGAGACGAGAATTATAGGCAGGCGAGGTAGTGGGAGGACAAGACTAAGCCTTTTGGACGGCGTGCAAGAAGGTTGGAAATATATGGAGATAGTATAAAAATAGTTTCTTGTAATAATGCCAACCATGGACAAGTTGTGTAAAATACTGATTCCAATATTTGAGAGAAAATTTTCCATTTTAATTAATGATTAAATGTGTTGAAGTCAAACTGCTGTAATTTTAAATTGAGTGTTTTTTCAACACGCTTAAATACGGTTGTATTAAGGGAAATACGCACGTGCGGTTTTCGTATTTCACCTTTTGCAATATCCCATAGATTTTTAATGGTTATTTAATCACAGATAAATAATTACCATTTAGGTAACATTCATTTCTTATAGTTCAATTAATGGGCCCAGTAATGACTTCTGCAAAACTGTATTTTACTCATTTAATGATACTCATTTAATGCTAGTGTATTTTTATCTATTTGCGATTTAACATTAAACAATTAATTTATTTATTAATTTAAACACCAATTATAATATTCTTAATGTTCGTAATAATAAAACCAAATGGTGAATGGTTAAGTTCTATTGAAATATTGACTGCAATTAAATAATATATTCACAAGAAATCACGCGAACCATTAAATAAGATGTCAGATGTAAGATGTCAACGCCAGTGGTTAGCTCTGGTAGAATCTTCATCTATGAGAAGAGGTAATTTTTCAAAGAAACTCCAACTTTGGTGGGATATATATTATGAAATATTGAATAGTTTAGTACTGAGTTAAATGATGAAGTTTTCCACAAATTTAACATATCAATAAATTTTAATATCCGTTGGATTAATAAAATTAAGGAAACTTTAGACAATAAAGTGCACTAGCAAAAATGATAGTTTCATTATTATTCCGATTCATTTGAACTGTAAGCTATAATTTTTATTGGTTTCTAAATTAAACCATCACTTATATTATAATCGATCGGTATCTTCTCTAAATCTAGAACACAAAAAATATTGCAGTAACCAAGTGAATATAAATTTAGTAAAAATATTTTTTTCCTATATTTCCTCCTTTTCAGATGTGGGTATCGCGAAAATAAGAGAATATGAAATTGACAAAGTTTTTAATTGGGTGGTTGAAGGGAGGAATTTGCAATAGGGAAATCAGAAAAGGGAAGAAGTAGGTGGAAAAAATGCTGAAAGGTTGTTGTGTTTTTCAGGCAGCAGGGAGATCGCTGGGTATGCTGCATAGAGAAAGAAGAGGGTAGGATTTCTAGGCAGCCTCAAAACTGGCATATATTACAAATAAATGAGGCATTAAATAATTTCGGGTTAATAAGAACAAGTTCTCATGATATATGTATGTAAAAGACCCGTAGAGACCTTTTCTAACGGTCCGTATAATATCTACCTTCAATTGGTAGCATACCTTGAATGGAAGGTTAGGTTACCCGACTCAAATTAAACCTCTTATAAGATACATATGGAGCCTGGATGCGAATTCATACTGGTATTGAACTTAATATTAACAACACTCATGGCCGAGTATTTCATTCATTAGCTTATAGGGGCGAGATAGAACTGACACTTCTAATTTTCATAATACTAGAGTATACTCCTTGCTCGCATGGTCACGGTAACTAAGATCTTAAAGCGTTAGGAAACTGATTAACCGTATTCGGGCTCCAGATACTATAAAAGTATGTTCTCAATTTATTATTTTGGATGTTTCTCCCTGAAAAGCCTCGGACAGCACGGTGAAAGTACTGTCCCTCTACCTGGACTGTGCATTTGCACAGTAAAACGAGCAGTGCACAAGTTTTGATCCCAAACAGCCTGTCACCTTAGACAGCATCTCAGATTGTTGTAAGAAATAGTGGTTAATGCATAATAAAGACATATGTGCAGTTTTAAAATTTTGGGAATATGCCGCGAGTATTTGGGATCCTTGGGAGAAAATTTCGCCAAGAAATTAGATAAAGGCCAGAGAAAATCCGCTGGATTGGTTAAAAATTGTTATGATAAGAACACAAGAGTGACAGGTGTCTTAGGGGAGTTACGCTGGGAGCCACTTGAGATAGGAAGAGAAAAAGCAAGACTTAAGTCTTTTAGAAAGGTTCAGAGCAAACGAGTTTAACGATGACACTAAAGGAATTATAATGGCCCCACACTACCCAGGTAGATCAGACCACAAAGATAAAATAAGGGAGATAGATTCTAATACAGACAGATAAGATACTCATTCTTTCCCCAAACAATCAGAAATCATAATTGTAAGAAAACGAAGCCACTTTAGAAATATTAAAAACATGCACAAGTCGAAACAAAATTAAACATTGCAAAGATATTAGGTATATTTGTAGGTGCATGTGTACGGTAGTTGGTAGCTTGTGTGCTTGCATTTGTGTGGGCTGTAAGTGTTCTTGCATGAATGTACTATACTATATACCATGTTTTCTTTGTGGATGGTATAAATTTGTGACTTTTGCATACGGTATTTTTTCTTTCTTAATTGTCGTCCGGGTGGCGAGGGGTGTCCTAACACCCCCCGCCACACATTCTTATGGCGGCTTGCGGGGTATTAAGTAGATGTAGATGAAAAAACCTGGAGCATTGGTTCCGTTGCGTCGATGGCATTCTATATCTGTGGAAAGGAACAAACCACCAGTTAGACTCCTTCCTCAATTACCATAAATACACTCCATCCGGAAATTTACTTTTCCATGGAAAAAAACGTCAACGGCACAATCAACTTCCTCGACTTGCCAATTACCATAAGGGAAAAAAGACACGAGTTTGCAATTAAATGAAATCCACTTATACCGAGCACATAATTCCTAAGGATTCCGTCCACCATTTTTCTTACAAACATGCGGCCCTCCACTCGATGATCCACCGCCTCCTACACATCCCCCTTTCCCCCAAAAACTTCAACATCGAACTCAGGACAATCACGAATATAGCTACAAACAATGGGAAAAACCCCAAGCTACTGGATTTATTACTTTGAAAAAATGCAAAATCAATGGAAATAAATAGTATATTCTCTGCACAGTCCGCAGTATCTAAATCTTTTAGGTGGAGCTGGATCCCAATCTGGAAGATATATCATATAGGATTTCTTAATGCCTACCCACCTCACTCAAAGCAGCATTTTTACCCACCCCTAACCCTCTCCAAAACTTCTAGCCAATGGCAAAGACACGAAAGATAGCCTTCTTAAATCGGGTATTTATAAACTGAAATGCGATAATTTCCACAACTTTTATGTTGGACTAACAGGGAGAAATGTCACGTTACAAGCCAAGGAATACGTGGGGTGTCACGAAAATAAGAATACCAAACCTCTTTTGGCTTAGTACTTACCAGAATTCGGCCTCAGTAGTGATATTTTCCCAGAAATATTACATACTCTCCCAAAAGGATTAAAAATGGACGCTCTCCAGCAAATGGAGATAAGGAGGCACTTAGCCAACCCCAACACGACCCTTTGTAACGAGCAATTGTAACCGTCCCCCTCCCCACTTCTTCCGAGAAACTAGACTGGAAATAGAATAACCAATCCTTCAATGCTCCTAATCGCATCATCCCTCTCAGGCCCATCCACCCTTCCACTCCTCCCCACCCCCACTCAGTCCTAAGCGTATCTATTCTTGCACTGTTTGTGAAAAAAATTTGTACCTGATGATGCCGCAAGTCGGTGAAACGCGTCGTACCTTTTTATAAATATCTGTGGAAAAGTACAGAATCTTTTAGGATGGTTAATAAATTCTTCCACGAAATGAAGCCTGAAACAGTAGAATATATAAACCATGGATTTTTACTCAACTAATAACTACTTGAATATCTACAAAAGGATGATTAATTTTAATTATACAATGTTAAGACACATGAGAGTCACGTATGTTTTCTGCATTTTTTTTTGTTCGGGTCTTCAAATTTGAAGTTGGGTGCGCCGTTAACTTTAGACGTAGAAAACTATTGGATAGTTTAAAAGAAAAAAAAATTATTTGAGTTTTATTGAAATATTTGCAGTCAAGATTAAGGCAGTACAGTAGCATAATGGGTATTCTGAGATGAAAATGGTGACCACATCCCTTAAATCCAGAATCAAGTACTGCCGAACAAGCTCGGATTATATTTATGGAGGAATTAGGAACAGGAATTTGCTGAAGCCTTAATATGCTTTAGCCTAAAGTTTCATATTCATTTAGAATAAAAATATCTTTTTATTTGAAACAAAACAATCTATCATTTCGAAATTATTTTTGTTAAAGTTTAGGGGTTTATTTCGAAAAAAGCCATTTTCTGAAATGAATTTCTTTTTTCAGTTTCCACTGATATATTTTTAATATTCAAAGGCAGTATGAGGGACTAAGCCTGTTTTCCAAACGTCGTGCGCCATTCCTAGGGAAATAATTAACTGAAGCAAAACGAAGCCTGAATATGCAAAGTTAAAATTTTGAAATATTTTTAATGTTCAAATAATGTCAAGGTCGGCTGAAAAAATGAAAAAAATTATTTGCATTATTTTTTTTAATGCGTACCAATGTATATGCTATTCAATAATATGGATGATATTTGGCTAAGTTGGCTAGTATTATCTTAATCAAATAAAATATTAATTTTCCATTTTTTTTAATTTAAAAAATATTCTTTAATTCTTATAAAGCTCTTTGTTTTCCAAAAAAATGTTTATTTATAAAATAAGTATTTGCTCACTAAAATTAGGTTGATATACACTACGATCACTGATTGTTATGAATGTACTTTTGTACTAACAAAGGTTTAAATATGGATTGCTTGAAGTGTTATGCTAATAGAATAGCTATCTTATTTAATTGGCCGTGTGCTAATAGCATTCTGCAAAACAGTAAATATACCCTGGAAATCAAATTTTGGAAGAACCCTGGTGTTGAATATTTTCATGAAAGTGGGTTTTTAGCTTAATTATGAAACCCGATTTTGACCTTTTTCTACGGAATTCGTATTCTAGAAGAATTTTTATGATCGGTTGATTGCGGACATTGATTTTCCACTGCACTGCACTGCACTGCATTTTGCACTGGTCTAATAGAATCGCTTGAAGACTATCAGCAGTCTAAACCAAAGTGCTCCCATTAATACGTATTCATCATTATTAATTTGAGAGAAGCTGAAATGCACACAATGATTCTACCGAGTATATCCCTTGGTAAGCGTTGCTCGCCACTCGGCCAATTGTCCAAGAAAGGAAAAAAAACTATCACGCCATCCTGTTTACATCTAGGATATTACTCGATGTCGTGTTAATTGTAAAATCTAATATATATTGAGAGTGATACCAATTAAATAAAATCAATCTACAATTTTTATTTGTCCAAAAATCTTAGAATAACTTCAACATGATTGTAATTAAGATTCAAAAGATAAAACATTGGCATTAAAGCGTTTTAAAATAAACCTTATTTAATACACGTGTCAGTAGCAATACGATATAATTGAATGCCTACATTTTCTCATTAATGACTTTACTTGATCTACTTATAAGTAATTTCTCTTCTTTCTCCTATCGCCTCTCTCCCTCTCCTTATCCTCGAGCTTGAGTAATACGTGATTGGAATCTATCAGCGTCTATATTTTAAATCTCTTTAAGAGCACTGACTTTGGCGCTCATAATTCAACTGTAAATCTCTCTCTAGCACTCTGAATTCTCAGGTTATTAAAAATAATGAATCCCTTGGCCTCCATACAAATTTTTTGCCAAGTAATTTTTTTTCGAGCACTTAGGAAACGCACACTTCAACCAAACATCCCTAGGGATTGAAAGAGAGAGAGAAAGAGAGAGAGAGTGAATGAGACCAGTGGGTAGCGCAAAAAGAAAACTGACTAACTCAACGCGTCGGCGCCGTTGTTTATAAATTTTAATCCCTCCAGGAGTTTTATCGCTCTCCCCACAACACTGCGCGAAACAAATAAGTCTATCGTCGTTCCAGCCGTCCCAGATTCGCTCGCGCGCGGTTGAAGGAACACGGAAGCGTAGTGTCGAAGCGGTGTAGAGGAGGTCACCCCGCGGGAAGGGTTGACGACGCCTCCGTCACAAGGCGCGAGGGAACAACCAGCCGCGCTTCCCCTCCACAACACTGCAAGCGGAAGTGATGCCGTGGTCTCCAAGGAGCACCATGCCTGTGATTGCTCTATTCGTGACACGTCTGGCTGCGCATGTATTTGAGCCTGCCGGCTGGAGTGATTTTTATGTTCCCAAGGACGTGTATAAAATGTGCAATTTTTCACTTGCATGCGAGATAGCTACAAAACAATCTGACTACAGAGATGGAAGTAGATCTGGTTGCAACATTTTTGCCAGGGGATAAATGGCCCCAATATGAACCATCAATCATTCCTTGGAAAAAGATAGTGTGACTGCTGGTAGGTAATTCACGGATTCTTATCAACTGGTATTCTTCTTGAAAAACCTTAAGTAATATCAGAGAGTGGATTTACCTGGATTCACGGAGAAAAAATGTTCTATTTACGGGTAGGTGGAAAGGGAAAAACAATTTTTAGCTTAGCATTTTCCGCTGAAAATCCCCATATCTCTCTCTCTGAACTCTGACCCGCGCAATCGTGTGGGTTATGAATAAATGTACGTATTTTCGTCCATGCGCAATATCTCTGGCTCCCAGCGGCTGAAGGCAATAGTACGGGCTGCGTTCCATGGCATGAAAATGATAGTAGTTCGTTTCCTCCACTGCAGGTTGCACTAGTAAACTCCCTCAGAGTTACTGCACGTGATTCATTCTTGATGAAAAGTAAGGCGTAAAATTTTAATTTTGAAAAGTTACATTTATTATTTTATATTTCTCTATGAATGTGATTTGCAATATTAAAGTTGCCAAAGTGGTTCATATTTTTATTGAAAATACGACCATATTAAATTGTTATTTAGCAATGAAAGTGTACCAGTCCTGCTTTGTATTTAACTTTCATTAAACGTTAAGATATTAACGTCACCAAGGAAAACTGAAACGGAAGTTATCTAGTGCCAAATTCCTATGAGGGATTAACTACGGCAGGAGTAGCCCTTTGTATTTAACCATGAGCTTTGAATTTGTGGGAACGAGAAATAATTACCGAGCCAAATATGCTTTGTAAGTTTTCTCATGAGACACTGCATAACTTCAAGTGAAGCGTTTGACCAGTTAAGGTGATTAGGTGCATGCTATGAGCTATAATGATGCTTTGAAAGGAAAGTACTTCTACGAACACTAAGTAATGTAATGCCTCATATTACATAGTATAAATTATATAGTTGTTCTACCCAGTAGTCCTGTCAGTAAATATTGTGGAAAATGGTTAATTAGGTACATTTAATTCTATTTTAAAAGTTGTGCAGATATTTTTAGCACAATTTTTTGGAAGGATTTTGTTGGGGTTCATTTCTCTCAAATGGTCTTGAATCATCATTACTTAAATCTATTCGCTACTATATTTGAACGCCGTGTACTTTCCACTAAGTTTCAATACTTCTCTTCACACCTACGTCTCAGAATCTTCAACATCAGGTCTCAATACCAAGTTCAGAAAGCGCTGCGTTCTATTTAGTTCCTTTGCAAGATTTGCTGAACTAAATGCAAAATATTGCATGGCTGGATCCTTTTTCGACCAACCTCGTGTACATTTTTGTAGCTATTACATATAGTGAGTAAATACGAGTAATTTTATACCTTGTTTCGTTATAAAAAATAAGAAGTTAGAAAATAATTAAGAGTGAGTACCCTTCTAATAAAAAATAGACAAAGAATAGGTAAATAAATTCGGATTTATTGCGTAAAAATGTTTCATGTTATTTAATATTGGAGACGGACAAGGTTATTTCCTGATTTTCCGCATGGAAACCAAATGAGTATTGTGCAAAGAAAATGCTCAATGTACATTAATTACATCTTTTATAATTTTATTGAGTTTGAAATTAAATTTTATTTTTAGTGAGTTTTTTCGTACCATACCTACTTGTAACTGTTTTAACGACTATCAAATCTTTAAACTGCCTTTAATGGCTTTAAAATACACGTATTTTCTCATTTATCCATTGGCAGCCTTGCATGTAAATTTCTACTCACATTGGAAAAGAAAACTGCGGGCAGATAAAAGGTGACCCTTCTCGTTAACAAAGCAAAGCAAGAGGGGATTGTGCGTTTAAGTGGGGACCTTTTAAATTATTAAATTAAACAGACGCACGATCTGAATAGGATTAATTGGAACAGCGACCGTCCAAGGTCTGGAAAACCCAATTTAACTATGCTTTTAGATTCAAGTTGATTAGGGGTGAATTTATTGTATTAAGCGGCTATTGTTCTAATAGTACAAAGTGTTCCTGCATTACTCATCAACAAGAAGTATGTGTTAACTGTGTTTAAGACCTGAGAGACTCAGACATGGCCATTTATAGGCGAGAAATGGGTGGAATTTGGTGTGAGACCTAACTAAAAGAAATGTGATGCAGCAATTATTTCTGAAGGCCTGTAGAACCGCTTTCATTGAAAGCATCTGTTAAAAATAATGTACCATTTTAGCTGAACATGGTCCCTATCTACCTCCAATTCATGTCATTGTGAATGATCACTAAGAGAACTCCTGTAACTTTTAACGCCGGTTAATTATTTTCGCAATTCACCTTACCAAATTTCCCCTTATCTATAAGCTCAGTGCCATAATTAAATCAGTTAAATGATTGCATTTCTCATTATGTCGGGTTATGAGGATAACTTGTCGATTTGAAGGGGAAATCCTAATCCAAACAAGCAAATTATGCTGCTGCATCATGTAGTAATAGGATGCTTCATTTCCTTCCAGTTTTATCTTCACTTTTGTACATCTCTCGGATGCCTAGTGTAATAATGATACCGTATAAATATTTACAAGTCAAATTACAATCGGAACAAAATTAATTTGAAATTACGTACTTGATGTACTACTTATGCGCAAGCATAAAATGTAGCCTCTGATTAGTGAAATATCTTCTGTCCTACGGCGTTAAAAAAATTATGTTTGATTTATTTTTATATACACTCGAACATTCCCAAAAACCATTATCTCATGTTTTTCATACAATAAGGCTTAGCGTTTTTCGACTTGATTTGTGTCAACGCCACTCGTTGCTTATTTAATTAGTCAGTTTAATGCGTATCATTTAAATGTGTGTCGTGGTGAATTGAAATATCATTGAAATCATAGGTATTGTAGCTGACACCAAATGATTTCATTCGAAAGGAAATGAGACATTCACATTAGCGTACCTCTGGAGAGCCGGAGATTTAGAAAGTACTGGAACGGCGTTTTTGCAATCCCATGTTGGTAAAATGCAGGAGGTTCTCCGGGCGTTCGCCCGTGTCCAGTTCCATTCATTCACCCGCCAGCCACTTCATCGATGTCGCGCGCGTCCCCATATCACGAGGCCGAGTTCACGATTCGAGTGTTTAATTCGCGCGAGGGGAAAAAAAGAGACCGAATGGTTGACGGGGATCAGTGGAAAAGCTTTCAGCAAAGACCCAAGTTTGAATGGGGATCGTGGAATTGGAAGGATCCCTCCATCGTTGGACCAGTTGCGTCGTTTGCACGCCCAAAGGCTCACACGTACTTGTACAGTCGGACCTACTACCTTTGCAATGCGAGGGTCTCACACAAATGGAAAGAGTAGATCGACGGTTATTCACAACTCGTAGGTTTATTATATAGTGCACAAAAAAAGTGGTTGATACAGAGGTGGCGTACTCTAGGCATGGAGCTTATAGCTCTTCCTTCCCGAGGCGCATTTAACGTATTTGTTTGATGTATGTTTCAAGTTACTCGCTGATTCGCGGGAAGACGGATATGTCCACTTCCGTTCCTCAATAAAACATCAAAAACCCTAGTCCCAGAAAGGGACATGAGACTCGAATCCCAGCGTGGTTTCTATGCAACTGCCTTTCATCGTTGTACGGTGACATATTCATTTGAAGCCCTGAACACAAATAAATTGACAATAACAAAGCCTTCCCAGAAACTGTCAGACTTATTTATATTTACATTTGGAACATAGCGAGTCAAAGTTAATTCTGACCAATCCTTCAGGAGTGCGATAGTTATGGCGCATTAACCATCATAAATAGATTGCAGAGTTACCGGGATTGTCGACATGTGTGTTGACAATCCGGTAACTCTGCAATAAACTGTTTGACAGCCGTAGAAATTTTAAAGTTATTGGATGGATTACGAACAGATTATCTTTGGAATCATAATACATCTTAAATAAATTCAAACAATCCCATAAGATAATCCAAATGATCTCGTCGGCGATTAAATTGCCAAGAAAAAGGGTACTATTTATTTCAACATTAGTTTATGAAATAGGAAATGAACGAATATAGTGAAACATATGAAAATATAAGTATATGGTGCCATGTAACAAACTGAAAAATAATCTTTCCCTCTTTTGTAAACTATATTTAGCAAATTCAGCCTTTCTGAAAGTAACCACAGGCAATACTCGTAAAAAGGAAAATTAAATTCATAATTCGAGTCACATTTTATAATTTCCCTAGTAATGTAAATCACACTAATACCGTTTTATTCAAGCTCTATGGAGTATTTAAAAACAAATCTTGAAAGTTGACAGACCATTATAAGTATTTTCAGGACCTGTTGTATTACCATTTATTGGAAAAGTTCGTTTCAAAACTGGTAAAAATAATCCAACTACCGAAACGCATTTACAAATCAAATGCTGCTTCCCGCTTCGATTGTAGGCTGATTTCCTCAGACACCTTTTTAATGTTACCTCTTTGTGACACTCACCCAAAATCACGAATTTCATGTTGATTTAATTTTCAAAAACAATTACACACTCGCCACATCGGAATGAGTTATTTTTCACCCGATAAAACAAGTAGGTCTCCTCTCATTGTCTTGGAATAGTCGTTTTACGATAATTTGGGAACTATTAGCAAAATAATATTGAGATTATAAGCTCCACCCGTTGAGCATACCCGTGTCTTTGCTCGGGCATTTTCTTTTAGCCAGAAATAAAGCGCGTAATTATAATAGCGTCCACCGTAAGTCCCATAATTATCACGAATAGTCGTGCCATAATATACATTTGCAAAATTACGTATGTATGTTGTTGCCTCTTCATTTGTAAGTTGCTTTTGAAGTAAATCATATAATATTAGACGCACCCTGGTGATCAAAGAAAAGTGTAGTAAGTATCATAATGTTCTGGGACATATTAATGGCATGATCATTTTTTCTTCTTTTAGAAATTAAAAATAGGGGAAGGCTTTCATTTAGTCTCTCCAGCTCATTTTCTGCTTATTTATTTCATGTTTCAGGCCTGAAAACTATTTCTTGGTGAGAATTTTTTTATGAGATAAATTGCAAATTTTGAAGATTGATGAGAGTAGAAAATCTATGGAGAAATTATGGAAAAATTGTTTTTCGTTTAACTCATCTGAATAAGGAGCTGAGTTATTCAATGAGAACATTTAGAATGACAGCATATTTTTGGATTTACTCTATAAATATGTATCTTATTCGCTGCAAAGCCGTCACGATATGCAATACACATTGGACCGTAACACTTCTCAAGTTTTAAATGAGACAAAGTATTAAAGAAAGGTGATGAACCACAGTGATATGCAATAACTGCACGTGCATGATGACGACAGAAACCATTAGTTTTACGAGGCTCTGTAAGTTTACGTTTTTCATTAAGCAAGAAAAAACATGAGACATGTTTGTAAAACTAGCAATTCATAACCCTATTAGCCTCAATGTTGATAATACTAATGGAGTAACGTAGATACATAAGTTATTAATGTAAGATCATTGTAAAAATATCTCTAATGAATCCACGAGACTCCACACCCTTCTCTTTAATAAGTTTTTTCATCATAACATATTAGGAAATAGTGCGTGAAATAATATCAATTGAACTATTTGTTGTCGGCTATTCACGCAAACGTTTTGTGGTGCTAGCGAGGACAATCCCTTAGTTAGCATTTGTTCCTTTTTATTCGATGCTTTGTTGAATTAAAATATTGTTATTTGTTTACACTTTTTAGGGTATTATTGAGAGTTTTATGATAATATACGATGTAATTTAAAGGGTTTTAGACGTAAAAAATCCCCCAAAACTCACTTCTCTCGCTTCGCCACGCTCATTCCTATGCACTTTCTCAAGTGATCCTCTGATTCTCTGTCTTGATAATAGCTGAAAATGTAAAGCCTCGGTCGTTAAATAAAAAAATTTGCATGAAATGGGCCAGATCTTTTAATATTTCCGGATCATGAAAGACCAATAATTTACGCTTGAGAACATTTAGATGCAACGGAAATCGCGCTGCAGGGGATCAACGTCTATAACTTATGCAACTTATCCATTTTTATGCCTTGGGATTTAAAAAAATGATAGTTCGACAGTTTTGGCAATATCATACTAACACTCTCATTTTATTTCTTGTAATCACTACCTTACCGCCGCCATCCATCTCCAGTAAATTGAGATATTTCGACCAATGCCAATCGCATTTCATGGCTATTTTTAGCGCAGTCTCCAGACCGCAAAAAATGAACACTGGGGATCGTTCTTTTTTGGGTTTTCTTTTCCTACCAGGCCGACGTTTTTCTCAGGCAAGACAGCAGCGGAATCATAACCTTTTTGGTTCATATTCTCCGGTTTGGGCCCGCGCCAAAATGCCGTAGCCACCGCAGCCGCACTAATGCTTTATTTACCCTCCGTTCCACTTACCCTCCCATTCCAACTCCCTCCCTTTGCATTTACTCCCAAGTTGCGCGAGATCTAATATTTTCCCGAGGAACAACTTTCCTGCCCCCACACTCCTCCCCTGACTGAAACTGGGAGCTCAATGCCGCCGCCGGGACTCTCCGCAGCGCCCAGCCTTTTCCTCTCTTCTTCTCTCCCTTTTCAAACCCTTGAACTCTGCGTCTCGAAGCACAATTCAGTTTCTCCTTTCGCAAGAGAATGGCAGGGAGTATGGGGGGGGAGATAGGGGCGGGCGGGACGGGAACGAGAGGGAAAAGAGACAAGAGGTGTAGAAACGGAACGAAACAGTTTGGTTTCGACGCCTGGTGAAACGAAACTAGGAAGTCCGCGCTTCGTTTCCGCTCGGAAAGGGGAGAAATGTACAATGGGATAGTTTAGTTTCGACTTGAATCACGGGGTCAAAGTTTTGTGGACTTATTTCCATCTAGTTGAACCCCAGTCTCGGAGGCGTGGAGACTGTAGAAAAGAAGTGATAGTGTCGACTCAAAAATGACTAAGTTGAGGTGGGATATTCTTTATTTGTAGACTCGCCAGAATTTATTTTTTTTAGGCTGAAATGTATGATTTATCATCACAGTTTATAATATATAACTGCCTTCAACTAAAAGTTTGCCATCATATTTTCATACTTCATGAATCTTCCTTATCTGTGATGAATGGAGAAAAGATATGCCTAGAAAGAAATACTTAGAAATACATAAAATAATTCAGAATAGGTGCCTCAATAACAAAGATGGAGAGAACAAGTGTGCTGCTCTTGTTTTGTTAATTTGCAAGAATGGTAGACATTGTTATCACAAAACATTCAGGGCATATCAGTGGTTTGAATGGAAGAAATAGACTGAGGAAGCAAGGGGGGGAATGGTTTAAGTTCCATATCGTGAGTAAAACCAGAAGTAATCGGATAGAAGGGCAGGTGTATACAAATATAATGGTGGGAAAAACTATTATTCAAGGACAACGGGGTTTGGGAGAAACGGATTACTCTTTTTATGCCAGAGGACATCTATGGACTCAGAATTCTCGGTATGAGATATTGAGTAAAAATATTAGAAACTATTATACTTGACTGAGCCGTATGCCATTTAGTACACAACCACCGGTTTGTGGGTAGTGCAATGACCTCGAGATATAGAGATTGGCTGGAAATACACTTGACGAATAAGTAGTCGAGGTCTGTAAGCAGCGATACATCTGTAACAAAGAAAATCATCCATGATATTACGGCCTAAAATGCAAACTATATCAGAATAAGGAGCTGTGATTTGAAGAAAGCTCCCCGTCAATGAAAGGGCCGTCAAAAACTTGGAAGATCGGAAATCATTTCTCCTTTATAAGAGAAAAGTGGAGAATACTTGATCAATGCAGCAACTCTTACCTCATCACTGACAGTGTTATAATTACTGTAAGAAATGCTGAAATTTGATGTGATTGGTCATCCTCGTTCCCATTATTTTTTGTGCCTTTGGTAACAAATATAACCATTTTTGGAACGAATATGCGTTTATTGTCAGAACGGAAGTGACTACATTCAGAAGAAATTCGGTCGAATGGCGCTGAGGTGGGGGGCGTAGAGAAAGATTATGTCGGAGAGAGGATAAGCTTTCTGCATGGGGTATAGAGGGAAGTAACGTCAATGATGGCCATGAGTACGCCGGAGATGGAGGGAATGGAGACAGGGTTGAAACAGAGAAGAAAGTGATATGTCTTGCGTGAAGGAGGGTAAGGAGAGTACAAGAGGTTATACCTGTAGGTGCTGTTGAAGGAATGCGGAGAATTTTTCGGTGGGAGAGTTGAAACTGGAAACTATAGAGCAACAGGGGAGGTTTGGGTGTGTGTGTTTCTTAGAGCAGATAACACTGGGGTGTTCTGGGGTTTAAGGGTGAGAGTAGGGATACCTCTTGGGAGGTGAGGCCTTCTTCTGGTCCAAATTGGAGCAGTTAAGACCGAACTTATATTTTGAAAGTTAGTGCCGGGTTTTTCGTAAGAGTTTTATCGCTAGATGTATCATTAAGATTACCGGAGGTTTTGGAATTAAAATCATTGTTGTTTAAAATGACAACTGAGGAGCCTTTTTCGGCGCTGGTGACAACAATTTTGAGACTGGACTCTCGGATTTATAGGGCATAACGTTCGTTCGTGGAGAGGTTTTTTCAGGTTTGAGAGATCCTATTAAGGATTTATTTGAAACTTTGTGGAGAAGAAGACGTATGAAAATTTCAAGAGGATGATTACCTGGAAGGGCTATCGCTCATCGGTGAAGCAGGGCGGAATTGGTCGAGTACGGGATTGGCGTTTATGGGGCCTAAAGGGTTACTTTGCGATTGCCCGAAGGTGCACCATCAATAATTTCGGCAGAAATTACGAGTATTGATGAGTATGTTGATGATGGTGGTATCCTTCTCTCGGTACATATATGTATATATATGTAAATATGTGTGTGTGTGTGTATATATATATATATATATATATATATATATATATATATATATATATATATATATATATATATATATATATATATATATATATATATATATATATATATATATATAATAAGGCCGTGGGGATGGATAACATTCCCGCGGAACTATTGAAATGTTTAGGAAAATATGGGAGGAAGAGGCTATATGGGCTGATTCGTAGCATCTATGAGGAAGGAATCTGGCCGGAAGACTTAGGGAGATTAGTTTTAGTTCCTATTCCGAAAAAGGTAAAGGCTACATCATGTGAGAACTACAGAACAATAATTTTGATATCCCACGCAGCTAAAGCTGTTCTCAGGACCATAAACAAAAGGATAGAGAGTAGGGCAAATGATTACTTAGGGGATCATCAGTTTGCCTTTAGGAAGGGGAGAGGTACGCGTGACGCCATTGCAGTAATGAGATTATTAATCGAGAGGAATATAGAATACTACGAGGAGGTATTTGCCTGTTTCGTAGATTTCGAAAAAATCGTTTGACAGAGTGAATTGGGAAAAACTAATGAGTATATTGCAGAAAATAGGAATAGATTGGAGAGAAAGGAGGCTAATCCGCAACCTGAACATGTCTCAGACTGCTCGAGTGTGAGTCGGAAACGGGGAGTCGGGATGGGCAGTGTTAGGAAGAGGTGTAAGGCAGGGTTGTCTATTATCAACGTTGCTGTTCAACCTGTATGCAGAGGAAACGATCAAAGAGGCATGGGAAGAACTGGAGGTAGGAACGAAGGTGGGTGGGGAATTCGTAAAATCAGTTAGGTTCACCGATGACCAAGCTTTCGTATGTCAGTCAGCCAAGGGGTTTCAAGAATGGCTGAGTGAATTGGAAATTCAATGCAACAGGTATGGGATGAGAATCAATATTAATAAAACAAAGGTTATGCGATTTTCTAGAAAGAAAAAGGCTAAGCTTAACATTAAAAAAGGAGGGTAAAATCTAGAGCAGGTAAAACCGTTTACGTATCTCGGTAGTGTTTTGGACCAACACGGTCAAAGTAGTAGGGACGTAAGGAGAAGAATTGCGCTAGGCAAAGAGGCTTTCACAAAGAGAAGGGAGTTGATGACAGGGACATTGAGTAAGGATATTAAAAAAAGACTCGTAAAAACTTTGATTTAGAGTGTAACTATGTACTGTGCGGAAACGTGGTCATTGAAGCAGGAGGATAGACGTAGACTGGAGGCTTTGGAAATGTGGGTGTGGAGAAGAATGGAGAAGGTGAAATGGACAGAGAAGAAAACAAACGAGGAAGTACTTGGTATGGTGGGCGAGGACAGGGGTTTGTTGGGAGAAATCCTATGGAGGCAGGAAAAGTGGATGAAGGGTGTATTGACCGGCAGTGGGATGTTGAAGACTGTGATTGAGGGGAGAATGTTAGGCAAACGAGGAAAGGGAAGGAACAGGATAGGGATGTTGGACGGGATGAAGGGAGGAAGAAGGCACTCAGAGATGTAGAGGAACCTGATGTAGAGTAGGAAAAATATTTATTTAGGAACTGTGTCCATGCAAACAAAACCAACCTTAACCGGTAGATTACCTAATAATATATATTATTATTATTATTAAAAATACACATGTGCTGATAGACTCTGTAAGGTGTCATACAAGTCCCAAATAATTGCAAAAGATAATAGCTAAAATCGGACTTCAAAAAACAAATCTCTTTAACAAAACAAGCGAATCCCCATCCCATTTACAACCATTAATCAGCAAGAAAAGAAGATAAATAAAAAAATTTAAGCTATTACAAATAATACAATACACCACACGTTAATCAAATTATTACATATATACCTTACATCTATTCTTAAAAGTATACACTCTGTTAGGAAAGGGCTCGAATATTTTTTCAGGTAAGGTGTTCCAATCAACAATTGTTCTATTTAGAAAAGAAAATGGTTTTTTATTTGTTCTCTGTGCCCGGCATTTTACCTTAAATTTGTGATCATTTCTGCCTATAAAATTTGGGTTCCCCGCCTCTTTCCTAAGATCTGCCCAAGCTTTCTCCCCCTTCAGAATGCGGAACATTCCACAAAGTCTGCTTACTTTCCTTCTAGTTTCTAGAGGTTCCCAGCCCAGCGTTTCTAGCATGTCAGACACACTCTCCGTCCTCTTATGCTTCCCCAGTACCTATCGGGCAGCCTTTCTTTGCACCTTTTCCAATTTTAAATATGACCTTCTTCATGAGGGTCCCATACAAGAGAAGCGTACGCTAAAATTGGTCATACTAGGGTCTGATAAGCCTTCTCCTTGGTTGCTATAACGCTCCCTTTGAGGTTTCTCATTACCCAATGAAGAGTTTTGAAAGCTTTCTTATAGATGTACTCCACATTTAGCCCCCACCCTAAATCCTTCGTTAAATATACACCTAAGTATTTTAAATAATCACTTCTAGGAATCTGATATATATATAAAGATATAGCTAAAAACTAATGCAAACATGCTTTTAGACCAAATAAATATGTCGTTCAGAAGCTCTTGTGGTGGCACGTGGAAGTAAAATTCCCCCTCAATACGCATGCATGCACAGGTTTCGGGTCGTTTCATTCATCCAGTGTACTTTGAGAAGCGGAGTTATGGAGACGAGTTTTAGAGCTGTGTCAACGCGGAAATTAAACAGCACGCTGTTGTCGAATTTTAAACTGCTGACAAAGTGACTCCTACTGAGACTCATCGTAGTTTAAAGGCTTTTTATGGTGACGATGCTGTTGATAGTTCTACTGGTTATTGACGAGTAGCAAAATTTCGTGGTTGCGAGCGAGAAAAAGTTCTAAAGACAACCATCCGCAATAAAACTTCTTTTGACTGTGCTTTGGGATGCTCACCGAGTTTATTTGACCGATTTTCTGGATGGAGAAGCAACGGTAAATTTTTCTCAGCATATACAAACTCTAAAGCACCTCCTACGCCGAAATTTTCGTGTTAAAGGCAGCCCAGCGCCAATAATATTGCAAAATAACGATGCTCGTCCAAGCACCTCATGAGCAACTAGAGGGGCTCTGCGAACCCTGAAATTCGAACCGATTCCACACCCTCCTTTTTCCCCGATATCCCGACCTTGCGAATGCTGCTTTTTTCCTCAACTCATGAGATACCTCAAGGGTAATCATTACACCTCTGATGATTAGGTGAAAGCAGCTGTCTAGTCAGGGACTCAAGAAAAATCGGAGGAGTTCTTCAGTGACGGAATGAAAAAACTTGTTACACGTTGGGAAAAATGTGTTAGCCTTAACGGTGACCGAGTTGAAAACGAAATATATGATTTTGTAACTTAAAAGTTTTACTTTAATACACTTTTCACCCGATTTTGTTCTTTATTTTTGTTCGCGCTCCATAAGTATGTCCCACTAGTATGAATATGTATATATATATATATATATATATATATATATATATATATATATATATATATATATATATATATATATATATATATATATATATACACACACATACATAGATGAGCACACTCGCACATCCTTCACGCAGTTCCATTTTGCCTTGGCCAGTCACAAGGAAAATCAAGCATCATGTTATGATAGGAAACATACCTTCTTTAATTACCTTCCAATGAAAGGTGTCAATTGTCCCTATGGGATGCGCCAATCCTTGAAAGTGTTTATGATACGCTTGCCTTTAAGTTTGATTCATGTAAAAGATATTATAGGATAAATCTTGTACGTATTATTATAGAGTAACTTTCAGGTATTCTTTATGTTGGTATGAGAGTTATTCATATTTAATTCAAATGATTGATTTCTTCAACCTCGTTGGTACTCATTAATTTTCCGTTAATTACTTCGTAATTATTACCGCGCACGAATTCCACATGATACTATATCCTCTTATCACTACGATGATTTTATTTAAAAAAGTTGCCTTCGATTCATTAATGTACTTAATTAATTATGCCGATGAATCAATTACGTTTTATGAGATGACTGCTGTTTAGAAGAGCGTAAAAGGAAATCTTTTACTTTTAATTTTGTCTATTAATATGTAAATATTTTAATTAATTAACTTCGTATCAAATATCCCTCGTTTCTTTAATTATAGCGTTTGTATTTGCCAAGCCTAATTTTGATAACCAAGTCTCTAACGTAGTCAATGTTTATTTTTCTTCAAGTTATGTATGATGATCATTGGCGCGTGTTTACTTTGTTTTAACTTCTGATATTATACCCAAATATCAATTGCATAAGAAATTCAAAAAAGGATATGACTCTTGAGTTTATTTTAAAGGCCACACTGCTTATAATTTCCTATGTATTTTAAGTAACCATAGGCTAAAATTGTTGACATCATTTATCCTCTGCTATTCAATATTTGGTTCCAAAACTAAGTTACTCTTTAGGCACTTAATTAGAATTCTAATCTACATATTCATAAGTAAAACTGGTGGTTGAACTCTACTTCTAATATGTTTAAACTCAGGCTTATATTTAACTATAATCGTAAATAACTTAGGAGAAATAATACCTTTGCTTTATACAAAATAAACTTTATTCGTCGACTAGTTTCGTTACACTGTAACATCATCAGGACTAGATGTTACAGTGTAACGAAACTAGTTGACGAATAAAGTTTATTTTGTAGAAAGCAAAGATATTATTTTTCCTAAGTTAAAAATGGAATTCTACAAAGTTAAGGCCTCAACCATTCAGCGCATACACTCGTAAATATTTTAAACATGCCAAAAAGGGACTCCCTGACACATGTGTTGGATACATTTTCAAAACAATAATTTTAAAATAAGACGTAATTGGCTGAAATAGGAAAAGATTTATCAAAATGAAATTATTCGGAAATGATGTTATTCCGTTATGCATTTAGCTGGCTGGTGGATTGAATCAAATCTAAAATTTAGGTAAATGTTTGGCTCTCCGAACGCTACTGATGACTCGTGCGCCTCATTAGGATCATGACAATCCATTTATTTATAATCAAGTTTCCCAAGGGCTGGAACACCAGATTTTATAAAACACCAATTAGCCCAAAGCGTTACTCGAACTTACGCATAATGAGCCATTAGGCGAGCGCGTTCCTTATTTGAAGAACCAGGGTGTCTAATAATTCAACTAGTTTTAAAATTGTCAAACAAAATGTCACTTGGAGCCAATAATACTTAATATATGAGCTTGATAAGTTGAAAAGAAAAAAATAAAGAAGAATAATTCTTGAAAAATAATTTTTTGGATTGCCGTTTCCAATACTTACGAAGAGGAAACACAAGAGTCTAATATTTAAGTCCGAGCGACGCTATAAGCCACAATTGAGCAATCGCGAGGAGCGGAACTTATGAAATCGTACAAATATTTCCAGCCAGGCAACGGAGGAAGGGAAAAAACCCAGAAAGCACAAAGGAGACGAGGGAAGAATGAAAATATAACGGAATGGAGGCTTAGCAGCCCAGAATGCAACGAGTCTGCGAGAGGTGGCAATAGAGGATTCGTATTCTCCAGGCGGTATCCGTGTGTAGGGGGTATGCTTAAGCGCAGCTCAAGGGGAGAAGGGGTGAAGGGGAGAAGTGGAAGCAGGAACGGCGAAAAGGAAGCGATGAATCGCTGGAGGAGGAGCAGTAGGATGCGGGCCACTTACAGAATACGCCCTTACCAGCCGCATCTTAACCCCATACTTCGCCAGGCTTACCCCCCCTCGCCAATTTTGTGTCTTTTGTGTGCGATTCGCGGGGGATTTTGGGGTCGGGGGAATCGTAGGGTTTTCTTTGGGGGGATGGGAGAGGATCCTTTCTCTCTTAGAGACGGGATGAGAAAGATAAGGGGGTCGATTGGGACGCGAAAGGACGTGAATGGGGCGGGTGGAGGATCTCGGTGGTGAGTTTTCGGATGGGGAAAGTTGAAAAGACGATAATATTTTGCGGCACAATACGTAGGAGAATGGACGAGGGAGCTAAAGGAGGAGATATATGCTGAAGAGCCCGCTGCTTCCTCTTCTTGAACTCCTTGCCCCTTTCCTCTCCCTCTCTTTCTTTCTCTCCACTTTCTCTACCATTTTTCCGATAAGCATAGTTGCTATGCAGTTAAGATGGAGCTTAAAAGTGATGAATATTAATGAAACATTAAATGTAATTATTTGAACAGTAAAACTGTAATTATTCTCAAGGCTACCTGAAAGGTATGACCAGGTTTTCCTTTTGAGATAATCGCGAGTTTGGCTTAAGGTTGTACTTATTTTTATATCATTTCCATTGGTTTCAACAGTTTTTGATAATTTTGCCCGCCATTCAAGAATCGTAGATTCAGTGCGAATACGTGATTAAGATCATAATATCACTTCTTATTAAGGAGTTTCAGTTCTGGGTTGTACAGATACAGCACAAAGTAAAAGCAAGTTGCCATAGTTCACTGTCTAAAAAACCTGTTTTTGCGAGCCATTAATTAAAATTGAAAATGGATGTCCTGGCAAATTGTTTTCAGTATTTAAAACTAATATTAAATTTTGGGAATATTTATCACTCTTAAAATTATGACAATGCAAATTTATGAATATATTTTTGGGTGCCAAATTTAAATAATCAATCATTGATAAACTTACTACATTCTTTTCGTAAAATTTGTTTTTTTTCCCATTTATTCTTCTTCGTCCTTTACGCGATGTCTCTGATACTGGTTGGACGTAATTCTCAATTTAACCCATCTATCTAATCAAACCTAACCAATCTCCCAATGCATTTTATTGCATATATTTTACGGAGCAACATTTGACACTGACTTTCACTTATAGAGTAATACCCAATTAGATGATTTTTACTTTCATGATCTTGGAAAAATTGGTTTTAAACACGGAATCTACTATATATTGTTTTGCATGTTACCGTAAGTTTTGAGTCATAACCCCATCTGTGAACGCTACGGGGCCCGTGTCGCTCCGAAAACGTACACCAGGGACCGAGAGAGGTGCGTTTAAAGAGGGCAGAGGTTTTCGAACAAATTGGAACATAGGATATATAAAACGAGTCCTCAAGAGAGAGTTTAGAGTACGAGAGAGTGTTTTACAGTCCATCGCTCTGCCCCAAAGTCATCACGTGGTGGAATCGCCTCGCCCGACGCTGCTGCTTGTCCACGCCACCACTGAGGTCTCTTCTCCCTTGCTACTCACCTTGACGAAATCCCAATTTATTACGCCTCTCATTGTTTTACTATTAAAGCACCAAAAATAACAATTACCATTCTTATTAGCAAATCATAATTGTGATATCTCACCGACCGCCAAATTTATTGTTTAAATCTATGATGGCCCCGGAATTATTGATTTAATTATTTTTTAACGTCGGCCTAATATTTCTGTTAACGTGGGCAAATTTTTAAAGACTTATGTACGAAGTTTGCTCTTATATTCGTATTTCAATAGTAGCAAAATGGCTATTTTACAAATTTAGTGTACTATTACTTAGTATGCTATGTCTATCTAGAAATGATTTAGCCCTGCATTATTTTGAGGCAAAACATATCTAGAAATGATCTAGCCTTGCCATATTTTGAGAAAAACATCCTGCCTAGAACAATGAGGCCTTAATACCCTTCAGAGTTTTCCCTTTGGGATCTTACATACTTATCTCAGCGTCACTTTAACTCATCAAATCAATCGGCAAACTTCTTTTTCGGAATGGTCATCAGGGGCCTCGTTGCATTTTCTTTTATCTCGTTAACGCCAAGAATTTTGTGATGCATTTATGAGGACTTGCTCCAAGACGCAAACGATGGCCCAGGTTTTCTAAACAAATGTCATAACTGAAGATTAGTCATGGGTCTACTGCTTTGACGCTGAAACAAAAACCCAGTCTCCCCAATAGTCGGTTGACGATGACGACGAAAGTAATTTCGTGAAAAACCTTAACGTATAATTTGACCCTTTAAAAAAATTTGTTGTATCAGGTGTAACGTTATGGAATTTGCGTTAGGTATTGAAATGAAATAATTTAATTTTTAATTCCACACACTTTACTTAAAAAAACACGACCCAGGTTTCGACGTTGAACGTCATCATCTACATCTACTTAATACCCCGCAAACCGCTGCAAGGGCGTGTGGCGGGGGTTGTTGGGACGCCACCCGTAATTTAGAAAAGAAAAAAAATACTGCATTCAAAAGCCACAAATGTATACCATACACTAAGAAAACATGGCATACATTCATGCAAGAACACTTACAGCCCACACAAATGCAAACACACAAACTACCAACTAACATACACATGCACCTACAAATATACCTAACATATTTGCAATGTTTAATTTTGTTCCGACTTGTAAATTCAATGTTTTTTAATATTTCTAAAGTGACTTCGGTTTCTTACTATAATGATTTCTGATTGTTTGGGGAAAGAATGAGTATTTGTATCTATCTGTACTGGAATCTATCTCCCTTATTTTATTTTTGTGGTCTGATTTACCTAAGTAGTGTGGGGCCATTATAATTCCTTCAGTGTCATAGTTAAACTTGTGTGTTCTGAACCTTTCTAAAAGTCTTATCCTCGCTTGTTCTCTCCGCACTTCAAGTGGTTCCTAGTCGAAATCCCCTAAGAGACCTGTCACATTTGTGTTCTGACCATAACAATTTTTAACGAATCTAGCGGATTTTCTCTAGACTTAATCTAATTCTTTTTGCCAAATTTTTTCTAAAGGATCCCAAATACTTGCGGCATATTCCAAATGAGGTCTAGATAGAGTAAAATAAAACCACTCTTTAACTGTTTCATTACATTTTCCAACCACCCGTTTTATGAAGCCAAGTTTCTTTAAAGCTGATCCGCATATTGCCCTGATATGTGCTCTCCATGAAAGGCGTGGTGTTAGAACAACCCCCCAATATTTAACTTGATAAGCAGTAGTCAGTACTGAACCCTCTATTTCGTAGTTTATATCCTGCTCGTCACTTCCTTTGTTCCAAAATTTCAAAACTGCGCATTTATCTACATTAAGTGTTAATCCCCATTTATTGCACCATTCCGAGATATTGTATAAGTCTCAAGAGAGTAGCTCGCGATCTAGTGTCATCAGGATGATGGTGTTCAGTTACAGTCATCAATCACGATGATGACGTTCAACGTCAAAACCTGGGTGGTGTTTTTGTAAAGAAATTGTGTGGAATCACAGAGTAAATTATTTAATTTCATTTCAATTGACCCTTTTAATTGATGTGCCCACTAGTTCAGAGTAATAAAGACAAGTGATATCCTATGTGGGGCCTATGTTACCTTCAAATTCAATTAGAGAATGTATATTACTTTCTGGACGATCCTCATAAATGCTTTTTTTTCAAATAAAACGAATGGCGTGAATTTACATGCTTGAAATAGTCACCATGGTAAGAAATATGATTGAAATTTTCGCTCAGACCTTTAATGATAGAGTATTCTTCCATCTACCGGTACCGATAGAGCCATCTACCGGTTTCATACTTCTCACGCAAGGGTTCGAAAACTTAAAAAAAACCTAATTATGCTTTCTTCCTTCGAACACCCTTTTGCCGTAAGCGAATTAGTTTTGTTGATTCTCCACTTCCTTGGTTTTGCTGGAAATAAACGTGCTGTGCTCCAATAGCGATAAAATGATTGTCACGAGAAAACACTGAATCCCAAATTACTCCCCTGATAAATTTGGTTCCAAGGGAGTCTCCCTTTTCATTGTCAAATATAAACGTCACGCAAACCTTCAAGTGTTTACACGCGAACAAAGAATGTCCCCTCTGCAGAGAAACGTTGGGAAACAATGTTATTAGCGAGCGTGAGGCAGATTAAGGGTAACCGTCAAAGTAAAGAAGCGTGAAACAAAAGTGAAGCCATGAACTCAGAAATATTCCATCACGAAGTAGCATTCATTTGGTCCCCCCTTTGGGGTATGTTATTTATAAGATTCATTTTTTATCTATTGACGAAAAAATATACATATATCCCCCTGCAAATCAAGAGTACCTGTCTTAAAATAGCTTAAACCGTACATAAAATGCTCAAATGCGTCGAACTTTGATTTTTAACATCAATATTAGATTCACTGAGGAACTTTACGGAGGTGACGAGCAAAAAGTGTACCTTAGAATGCAAGAACTCCGTGGCATAAAACTTTCGCCGGAAGCAAATAGGTACCCGCCATTAAGATGAACGAATGAAACCGTAGGCTAAATGAATGAAATACGATATTTACATTTCCTTAAACGATTAAAAACTACTTCCAATCTCCGAACCACAACAACTATCAACGAAGGAATGAATACTTGCGGCAGGAATAGGAACTGGGTATTAGCCGATACTGAAATAGCTTATAGTATTATGCTGAACTTTTTGCTTTTTTAATTTTACAATATTTTAGGGAAACTAGATTTTTATCTATGATAGCTATCAAAAAAATTGCAGTTTTATTCAACTCTGGCATCATAATATTCAAATGTGCTCAACTCAACTGGTATTTTTCCTTTAGGTTGCTTCAAACTATATCGTCGTTGCCATTTTCGTCATTAGAGAAATGGAATTTGGAAGATTATTGCGCACCATTTGAGGAAAAAGAGCTTATGTGTTCGTTTTAAACGAGAGATGATATTTGTATTTCACTTCTTTCTGATGTTAGCAATTTGGGTCCATCATACGCCTTTTATTTGCCCGTGGAATATGGTGCTTACCTCTGGAGATTCTCCCAAACTTTTTGTTTACGTTAACGTATTCACCGAAAAAACTTGGTCTTCTTTTCCATAAAACATGAAATTTGGTTGGTGCAAAAAAAATAATCACATCCCTGAGCGCGTGGCTTTATTCTATTCTGTTGCCTTACGCGTCACCGCACTCAACTCTCAAGTGAGGCAAAAAGATACCTGATGCGAGCATAGGGAATGCTTAAACGAGTCAAGTAACGAACGGCAGTCATCACGGTCCATTGTCGAAGTTCTGTCAGACATTACGCCACTGTTCCCAAAAGTACGGACCATTTCCTTCTCACATCCTAAATCAGGCTATTATTGGAATTCGTTATCGGAATTATCCAGCTCCCTTTCTTCCTCTATCCTTGAAGCGTTCAATCTTTCGAAATGGAACCTCAAGAAAGTACGCAACAAACTTCTAATTCTATTATGACCGTCGTGATCCCACATCCGAAAAACAATCGAGAGAACACTTTGTTCCCGGAGAATGCTGCTTCCAATTGGTGCCAATAAAAAACCGAAGGGACGTTCCGTTTCTGTGTTTTCCGTTCATAATGGCCATGCTACTTCCTTCTTTTGAGTAAATAGCCCTATTCTGGACCTATTTCAATGCCCTTCTTGGCGCGTGGGTATTACAGAGTACATACTATATTCTCTCGTCGAAGTTCTCCCTATTACTACATCTTGTAAATGACTCCACCAGCTGGTACCCATCGCAATATAATTTAAATTTTCAATCAAACCAACAAAAACCTGTAGAAATGTCTATGAAAGATTCTTACCCAGCTTTTTAATGCTCTCGATATGCGAATCCTATTTTTGATACTTTAATAATTGACAATTTCAAGGGCAAATGGATTTCATATTTCGTCTAAGGGAATGTTCGTCGTTCATCGTAATGCGTTGACAGAACTACCATTTCGAAGTTATAGAGCTAAACATTACGCAATTAAACATCCAATGGAGGAAATATAAAACTGAGGACACTAGCGTTAAAAGTACTCGTTTTATAAGTTATGTAAGTTTTAATTTGATGAATAGTATATGATAAAATCCAACTCTTACTGCTATTTATATACTCTCCAAATTACGTCCGAAGTGTGGTTGAGTAAATATCATTGCAAAAATAAAGATCTCCAGCCAACTTACAAATAATGATTACTGTAAACAAGTGAAAGTTAATATTGAAACAGGAATCAACAAAATATGATTTCTCGATGGGAAACTATCGTCTAAACTTACAACGAAAGAATATGTCTTACGATCTTGAAATAAATTTTGAGGTTAGGAATTCTTTATTATCTGTTGCATTAAATTATGAAACGTTCAATATAATATTTTTATTAGGCTTGAAGACATTAGATATTCTCTTTAAAGACAGCGGACAATTGATACACTAAAGGCCCTTGAAATACGGGGCAACATATGACTGTGAAATGAAATTAGGACTACCAGCTGTGCCATCACTTTTATAGAAGCAAAGGAATGTTAGAAATGAGCGGAGATCAGAAAATTAGTAAGACAAGGATGTCCCTTTTTGACATTTTTATTTAACTCATGTATTGAAGAGGCTATAGAGGCAATGAAGGAAAATGCAAATTGAAGGAAAATATTCATGGAAGAAAGATGCACTCATTAGGTTTGTGGATGATATTGTGGCCCCGGCAGAATCAGCCAAGGGTATGACTAGAATGTTCAAGCCCCTAACCACAGCTTCGAAAAAGACGGAAACAAACTTTAATATGAAGAAAACCAAAGCTCTAATAGTTGCTAGAAACGGGACAGAATCCCCTATAAATTTAACGATAGGGGACTAAAAGGATAAGCCAAGTAGAAGAGTTCTGCTAGTCTGGGAGTGTAATTACATAAGAAAACAAATGGATGTACCTCTGCAATGAAAAGAAGGATAGCTATGGCGAACAAGGCATATGAGGAATAACAACAATCTTTTTGGAAGCGAACGCATGAAGTTGGAAATTAGAAATTTTTTTGCAAAATCGTTTATTTGGAATACATTATTAAATGGATGTTAACTTTGGACATCGGGAAAGAGCGAAAAGACCCGGTTGTAAGCAATGGAAATGTGGATTTGGGGAAGGATAACAATAACAAGATAGACGGACCAGAAAGCAACATAGAAATATTGAGAAAAGGAATCTAATAAAAGGGATAGAAAAAAGAAAAATTAAATATTTTGGACATGTTCTGAGACATTGCAAGTTCCTGGAAAATACAATGGAGGAAAAAATAATAGAAAAAAAAGAAGTTTAAGAAATGGATTTATAAATGATATAGAAAGTATTGTGACAGTAAGAACATGCAAGGAAGAGAAAAGAACAGTAACGGAGGGAGACCAGTGGTTCGTTGCAACGAAGAGGTTCCACCTTTAGAAGATTTTGGTGATGAGCTGTACCATTATTAAGACTATTGGAAAGATAATTATTATTTTGCTATTTGATTTCGATGATGGTAACAATATCATGCTTAACGGTTGTACAGGGTTTAAGAAATCATAAAGATTAATCAATTAATGAAAAAATAAATGGGTGTGGAGTTTCAAATTAACATACTAGCATGTATTTTGTCGGTGAACTTAATTTTTATCTGCGCATAAACCACCTCTTGGGTCTAACAGTTTTAGTTTTTAATATTCTTTGGGCGCGATTTAAGTTTGACTTATTCAGAGCATCAACATTTTTCCTTCTCCTTGTAATAACCACTCGAATATGCCTTTTAAAAATGAGATTATCAGTATCCTTTAATTCAATAACATGTATTGCGAATATGGGTTTTCCTAATTTTAATCAAACTTTTCAAGCGTAGAAAAATTAAGAAGTTTAATTACTAATTATATCACTAGAAAATTTATTGCTTGCTGATTCTCTTCAATTTGAACTAATAAAGCCCTTTATAATGAGAAAATTACGCGAATGCCATTTTGTCAAAATTGTCAGTTCTTCTTTTATGTTACTGCTGCAATTTTCACATTATTGTATTTAGTATTTATTATTATTTTCTAAATTATGTAAATATCTTCTTAGTACGTAACAGTTACAAAAATTTAATTTAACACCTCCTCTATCTGTCTCCTCAAGTCATCAAACCCAAACGAAGAGAGGGTCTTATACCTTAACTTACCCGCTTCGGCCATTTTTGTCGTTCATTTTGTTTAAATAAGTGAGGCGTTGCCGCTGAATGGAAAGCATTCTTCAACCCCGTGGTCCCTTGCTGGCACGTATTCCTTCAAGGAAAACCAGCACACTCCTTTAGTCCTCTCCGCCCTAATAACTCCTTCCAGGTTTATCTCACAACCGTAAGGATTACATTATTCTTGCTTTTTCATACGTCTACCCCTTGACACTAGCTATATAGACCCTTTCATCTGCATGAAAGTATTGAAATTCTGAATGAAGAAGAGCAAGGATATATAAGAGAATAAGAGAGATATAAAAACCGCAGGTGAGTGAATGGGTTTAAGCACGAGAAAGAGAGCGGGAGACCTGAGTCTGAGCGAAGGAGAGGATAAGTCTAGGGGATTTTGGACTCGCAAAGGTTTTTTGAGTTCAAGGAAGTCTGTAATTGGCCTGCTCGCAGCAAAATGTGTGTTTCGCGTGCATGCTCGTGTATGTTCGTCTGCTGAATTCCTAGAAAACCTTCCACATTCTCCGCCTCCTCATATTTCTCACACATTTTCAGTGAGCAAAAGGATTATTGAGAGGCAGAAATCATTGAAAATCTACGCTTCAACTCATCCAGCAACTGGTTCCGCTGTTTCATTTTCGGTGATTTTTTTCAAAGGAACTGCCTCCTCATACCAGAATATGACACCAGGGAAAAATAATATAATGGAAGCCTATCGGAGAAATAGGAAGATATTCTACCCCAGCAAGGTGAAATACTCCAGCAAAAAAGTAAGGTGGGAGGCTTATAGCGCACGAGTTCCCTTTTATTACCGGAATAAATATATTTATCCGCACACTGTTTGGCAGATGAAACCACCCAGAAATAATAAGATAATTGAAACCCCGCACTTTTTGATCTAAATGATTGCACTACCTTCAGAGAATTGTATTACAAAATAATACTAGCAGATGCACGTATTTATTTTCATTTCGCATCCATTCCAAGAACCTTTTTTTGATTTCCTGTGCCACTAGTGCCAGAAAGTACCAGAAAGTGTCCATGCTCAGTTCTCGTTGTTATTGTTATGCTGTTATTGTCTTTTGTCCTCTTTCACGTTTGTTATATATTTTGCACTGTTAATTGGCGCTACTGCTGTATGTGAATAATTTTTTATAATAAAATAAATAAAATAAAATAACACTTACGTGTTCACTTCCGAAGGATACTCAAAGTATAAAACACATGTAATAATATAAGTCAGTGTTTTTCCCATTCTCAGAACCGTTGGGTTTTCAGAACATTTAAAAAGAATTACACAGCAGTAGATGAGGAGGAACCATTTACACTTATTATTATTTCTTGATTCAGTGGGGAACTTCTCTGTGATCGAAAGCCGATGTAATTTTTGCGCACTTAAATTGCTTAAAAAGTCCTTCGGGTATTAGCACAAAATATATCTGTTGCTGAATCACTAGCTTGAGTTCAGCCCATCTTTTCCTTCAGATAATCCAGGTGAACGCCCACATTCAACTGAGTCGGTGAGGCCAACACAAACTCGGAGTATAACTTTCGTACGATAGTTAATATTTCCTCTCACAGAATGTGTTTAAATATGTGGATGTGATAATTACTGAATTTAATTATTGACATTATAATAACATGAAAAGTGTTACAAAACAATTGACTGGAAATATAAACAATCGTTGGATTTATTTTATCATGTCCTTCAAAGCAGCAGGTGATTATGTTGCGTTCCATTTGGAATACTTGGACTTTGGGATGAATAATTGTTTGTGAGTGCTATCAGCACATTTTTGATGTATTGTGCATTATAGGATCCTCTGCTTTAGCTGAATTGTTCTTAATTCAATTAATTGTAATTTTGACATTGAAACGATGTAACTCAACTTACAAGGTTCGTAAGGGACTAAAATAAATGCAAAAAATCCATTTCTTTTAAAGACATATTTTTACATGTATCTACAGCTTTATTCTTGCTAATTAGTTTCGTGTTGATATTAGATGCATTTTATTATTTTAATCATAACGCATTGCATACGGGTCTACAAAACCTCAGCTATAATGACTTGTAAGCCAATCGTTCCAATTTACCTTGCGTCAGACCGATGTAATGAGTAACAAGAAAACGCACGAATGTTGTGTGAAAATGAGCGTCTTGGAGGAATAGAGGATTGATGGCGATATGAAAGTGAGAGACGATATCTAAAAATAATTATAAAACGATGACAGAGGGGAAAGTGTGATGAAGTATTGAAAGTAGTTGAAAGAAAGCAAGCAAAACGGTGAAGGGGATGGAGAGGTATCACTAGAGTTAGCAGACGGGCGAGCATTTCTTGGAAGAAGCTTTTGGTTGGAAAGTGGCGTGGGAGGGAGTGTTTTCCTTTTTCAGTGCCGTCTCAAGGGGGAAACCGGGACGCCTGGAGATTGCAGGAAAGAGGGTGCGAGACAACCCTCCCAGCAAGAAAACTTAGGAGAAGGGTGTGATACAAATGGTCAGGCAGTTACCTCCCCGACGTAATCCTCCGCGTTCCAGCCGCGTGAAGAAATCTAAGGAGGAAAAGGAGGGAAAACCGCTTCTCTTTTCTTCTCCCACTTTCCGTCTTCATCTGCCCCCCCCCCTTCTCATTCCTCCTTCTCCCTCCCCAACCCCTCATCTCATTCCTCTTTCTTCCTCCCCACGCACCCTTTCCGAACCCCTTACCGTCCTCAAAGCCTCCGAAAACCTCTTCATCCACTGCGCTGCCGTGTTATTGTTTTTCCCGCTTTTTGCCTCAGGTTTCCTCCCCTTGAAACCCCTTCATCGAATCTCTGCTCTCGCAACTGCGTTCCTCCACACCCCGTTCCCCCAACCACCCGCCCCACCCTCCACACTCCCAATCCGCCCTTATTGATGAGGCCGTTCAGACGTGCGGGCGCCTACATCCAAGATTGGGCTCTGAATAATTGATCCACATACTCCGCACCAGTCCGGCAAAATCACCGTCCATCCCAACCCCTCCTCTGCACCTCCCCACTCCCGCTCCCCGGAACACTCATCCTCTCCTCTCGCGGCCCATCCCCCTCTGCCCATTCCTTTTCCTAACTCCACACTTCCCACCCTCAACCTCCGGCGCTTCACCCAAAATTCCTCCCTCTTTCCCCTCCATCCCTCCCCATCCTCTCTCTGCATCTCTCACCCTCCCCGACAAACAACCTCTCACTCCCTGGCGAGGACGACCTCTGCTTCCCTCGCACAATACAAGTCCGCCAAACTTGCTCCGGTTCGTTCCCCAGTTCCAATTTGAAAAAGAAATCCTTTTTCCACCTCCAAGAATCGGACATATTCCAGCATGGCATGAGGTGGATTCCTTGGAATCAAGTTTGCAAACTTGATTTTGGATCGAGGCAAAAAGAACTACTTTGTTTTTTGGGGAAGTCGTGGCACTGTCGATCACTAGATCACTAAGGAAAGAAGAAAAAGTCTTGCGAAGTAGTAACAAAGGCAATTTCCGAGTAGAGATATTTTGCTAGGTCTTAAAGGCATTTGTATATCATGATGCACTTGAGTAATTATTATCCTTATTATTGCACCAAAGCTCCTTCCTTATTTCCTTACTTATATATTCTTTTCTTCACACTTTTCATTCCCATAATAACCACAAAAAATGTATATTCCATTCACATTTAGAATATACTCTCTTCCCTAAATTTAGTAACCCATTACTCGTGATATTAATTTTCCATTATTTCTCTTTAAATTGAATATTTTCTTCATGATTTCTCCAAAATCTATTTTATAACTTTCGTTTTCCTTCTACAGTTATTTGAATTACATTACTCCAGTAGTTTCCCATATCTCAATAATTGGTGATACGATCCGTAGTTTGTGAATTCAGTCGATGATAAATACTATAAAGACTAAAGCAAATTTAGATTTTTAATCATAATCTATTTGTACCTTATTACTCTATACATTTCCTGGTAGCCGCCTAGAGCGCTTCTGTCGGGAGTTGCTAGGGCATCAAATATTCATATTTTAATATGCATGTACGGATCCATAGTAATAGGAGTGTTTAAGTGAGACTTAAAATTAACATTTTGGAAAAAATGTAGCATCTGTGTCATCCTAGGTTTTTGCATCTGAATTTTCATTATCATGCAATTTTTAAGCAAATAAGAAGCAGATGAATCGGAACTAACTAAGCAAAAGTAATACCAACCTCTTTGATCTCATCTTAATGATTCGATGCAAGCCACCAGCATTTTTAATGGCACGGGTGGATACATACCAGGTTAGAAGAATACGTAAGGAGGTGCGGTTATTTGCCTTCTATGAAAGGTTGGCCTTTGGAAGGAATTTGTTTATTCATGACATGAAATAATATTTGTTAAATTTGTATAAATATGTAGATGTGTGATTTAAAGATGGGATTGCCTGGTAATAGCATCATCTTTCAAATGCCAAATATAGCCAGAAGAAATCAAGTTCTTGTAGTATAAAATAAATAAAATGTGATGGAATTAAAATATTTATCGGCGAATACAATCAAATATTTTGACAAGTTATGCTATAGCCTTCTCATTCGTAAAAAGAGTTAGACGGTAGACTTTATCCCATTGAACTCTCCTAACCACGTACTTCCGGCATTTTCAAGATAGCCTTCTTGTCTCCGATACGTCGGCAGGGAAATACCTGACATTGAGAACACCGAAAATACTTCCAGTACAACATACACAAGTCTTATATATTTCGTCTTGAAAATACCAAAACCAACATAGTAATGGAAGGAATAATAATAATGAAACAAATGGGATAAGGGATCCATCTGCCAGTTTTTAAATTTAAATTGCGGACGATAAATTTACCGAAGTTTATCAGAGCTGATGGCATTGAAATATAATATTGTGTATGGAACATTTGTCATTAATAAGCCAACTTTACGGTTATGACCCCTTTTCAGTGATTAAATATTATTGGTTATTTTTATTGGTTATCTCTTCTTCAACGGGGACCGTCCTTTCTACTCGACCAAGCCAAGAATAAAGACGAAAGTTGGGGTGCAACGTCCGGATATTTTAAGCATGTAAAATACATTAATGAATTTTACCGGTAAAAATTAATACCTTTTTTTGCACTCCCGTAGTGTTCTCTCCTTCGTCCCTCTCCGCGGGGGGAAATTCCTGCTACCTGCAACGTTGGGTCGCATTGCCTACAATTTACAGACTCTTTGGGGGTAGAGTTAATGTGGTAGTGATGTTTCACATTCTTGCTTGTTGTGTCCTGGCTTCCGTGTTGTAGGATGGCTTTCGTGCTGCATCATGGGGTGCAGTTTTTTAGTTGTTTTGCGGTATATGTGTTTACATGAGTATTGGATGAAGGGATTTTTGCATGAGTGTGTGCGCTGCTGTGGGTGTAATTTTCCGTGTTGTTTTTTTTGCATGTGGTATTTTTCCTTTTTACGGTTGGTGACCTAACACCCCCCGCCACACACCCTTGCGGCGGCTTGTGGGGTATGATGTAGATGTAGATGTAGTGTTCATAAGAGGAAAAAGGGTAAATTAAAGAGGGATCTGTGTTTAGAAGAATACGCCATAACTACTCATGCACTACGATTCACCAATCCAAATTAAAGATGAAGTTACTTCTTGAGTCCTTAATTGAAACGCCCCAGTGTTTGAATCACGCCCAGTCGTCATGCTTCACATTTTAATCTATACCTTCCATTCATATCCTAATGAATCATTAAATTACTAAATTTCAATTTTTTTTCGTTAATAGCATGAATGTGATCACCAATTAAGCAGCAAAGGCAACATTTTTATGTAAAATTTGTCTCATCCAACCACACCAGTTTCTCAAACTAAGATCGTCAGCTTATTTTATAAACATAAATATTTTCCATCAATTGATTTGCGGATATATTTCGCAATATGAAGATCTATTTTGCTTTTACTGTTCGTTCTAAAATTAAATCTTACTTGAATTAGGTATCCACCCAAAGGCGTAATTCTGACGGTCATAAATTTTTCGCTATATCTTTATGTCTTTCCTTGATTGAACATATATCCAAGGATAACGTAGGGAAAAATTGACAGAAAAGTGTTCCGATCATACGCGATTGAATCAACTACAAATATTGCCTGAAGGATATATGCTTTTAAAAATTAATTGGACCTGTTAACCATAACATTTTCATTGGACCTAAAGATTAACTTTTAATTCCATTATTAACCATTTTACGCGCAGATTCAGTTTAAATGGACTGTTATTTAAATCGGAATAGGTATTTTGAAAAAAATATTTGCTTGCCATGCTGTTTTCATTATGTAATGAAACTCCTGGGATTCATAATAACTCCATCCTGTGAAATGTCATCGGAAAGGCATCTGGAGACCACTTAAATGAATGTTAGTGAAAATAAGTAGAAAGCGAACAATGGACGCCACGCTGTTTACCCATACAACTCAGCTTTCTTCGAATTCTCTTTAAAATTATCGCGTCTCATAAAGTTTATAAATGTTATAAAAAATTATGACATATTACTTCTTCAAGTGTTTTCTGGGTAAATATTTGCAATGATTCCTCATTATTAGCACTCAGAAACATTTAATTTTCGTACATTATTTTCCGTGGATGTAAAAGGCATCCCTAAAGACAACGTCAATTGCAGCATATTGCTCCACTAAGTTGTTCGATATTAGACAGCTGTACTGAACACGATTATAGCGTGACGTTAAATAAGATTCAGGCCCGTACAATCCGCGGACGTTTCCGAGAAATAATATTGATTTACGATAGTAATGATATTTTCTCCAGGCATGTGAGTTTAATACGTCGTAAGGAGAAACTGTTGACCTTTGAGGCAATGAAAACAATATAATTTTGGCATAGTGGAGACATTGATTACCGAGGTTCCGTGGCGTCAAACACTTTAAAGAAGAGGCATTTCAGGTCGTTCCAGCCGTTCCGATACGAGGTTAAAATTTCAATGGCATCCTTGAAAGCCGGTCGTGATCGTGATTGGTAAAAGGTCATAGGTTCGACTTGTTCTTTACGCGAAGTATGTATATGTGTATATATATATATATATATATATATATATATATATATATATATATATATATATATATATATGTGTGTGTGTGTGTGTGTGTGTGTGTGTGTGTGTGTGTGTGTGCTAAATAGATGTGTGTTCACCTTTTTACCTCCGTTTTTCATTTTTCCTCCTCTCTGCACGTCGTTACTCTCAAAAACCCTTAGCCACCCTGTCCCCCAAACCCTACGCCCACCCATCGGACACCCTCTCTCCTTCTAAACCAAGCTCGTCTTCCCATCATTCTCCATTCCCCACGGGCGACCGTCCACTCGCGCGCCCACGCAGGCTGACCTTAGAAGCACTTCAGCACCGCAGGAGGGGATGACCTAAGTGTTCGCTTGCAGCAGTGGCTAGAAGGGTCGTGCAGATAGGGCCGTGGGAAAAGGGAAGGGGAAGGACTCAGATTGATGTCCACTCCATGCCGACCAATGCAGGACATGGGTTTATCTTCTGCGTGGTCGGGGAAGGACGAGTTAGAGAAAAAAATAATCTTGCCTCTCTCCCCATTTTCTCAATTTTTCAACTATCTCAAGGGATACCCTCCACTCAGTCTTGCGCTACTCTCGTTTCATGTTATCTTTCTTAACTTAAGACCTTTGCAAGGGTACTCTTTTCCACTAACTTCGATTGATACTTGCACACACGCTCGTTTTTCGTGTTACTCTGGAAAAAAACCGTGAGTAGCCTGAGACTTAGGCTGGGAATGGGAAGCCTTAAGAGAACCCCGAGTTATTAGCCATTGGCTTTCCTAATAGTTTCTTCTATTAAATAATTCAATCATACACTTACCTTTTCCCATGGTGTAGAAGTATATATATTTAAGATCAGGCCAAGCGTTTATGTTTTGAGGTAACTTTTTCCTTTCTCTCAAATAGTAAATCATTCTAAATAATTGTGTTTGACGCGCTGGACTGCTGTAAACTGTTCTTAATATTGAAAAAACAATGATTATAATGGTGTGTTTTTTCAAAAATCTGATGGAGCTGAATGTGCTTTATAACCTAGGATATAATTAAATAATGATATTTTATTTCTCCATTTCCTTTTGTTTCAGGGCATATATCATTTTATTTGTGCTAAGTATTCTGTATTTTTTTGTGTATATAATATCCAGATATGTATAGCTAAATTATGTTTTTATGCAAGAGAACTTTAGCTCACCTAGAGCCTATATTCACATCGAACTACTTACATTTTGCTTGTTCCTTCAAACAATTATCAGTATTTCCCGGAAAATTATCTCACTGGAATAGGTGTATAACCACCTACTTCAAATAAAAAAACGGAACCTGGGAAAAATCTAGGAATTTGCTGCTGTTAGTTTACTTTGCAGAAATTTTACTTAATCAACCCTGCGAAACGGTGATAACATGATGAATATCAACGGGTGAATTTAATCTTATTAACTAGTATCTGGAAGGTAGTCAGCAATGAAGGCTTGCGAATAGCTAGAAGTGTGTATCGGATTTCACCTGTAGAAGTCATAGCAAATTATTTTCTTTCATCCCTTAGAATCAGCTTAAACATCAAAGAATTAAAGCAGAATATTCGATTACGTGGTCGTAATTTATGAAATATGTTCACTCATGATTTAGGAGTCCCGCCAGAATGGAGCTTTATACTTAGAGTAACCTTTCAACGACAAATAATTCATATCATAATGTCCATGGCATGAGCGAATGCGTTTTGATTTATTATATTGCGCTGCAGAAACACCATGGAAAGATTTTTATTATAATTAATGGAGATCATCTCTAAATTTAATATTCCAAAGATAACGATGCAAGAAAAGTGTTTCGTTTCAGTATTTTAACCAAGGATTTGAAAGTGCATAATTATTTATGCGACATATTCTAAACTATTATGATGTCCATCATATAATTAGTCACATATATCATAGATATTTATGCAGTGTGCTTTGTAGCCTAAATTGACGTAAAAGAATTTTCTATCCTTAATGCCTTTAGCACAGAGGTTAATCATCCGGAATTTTTTAAATTAACATTATAATTAAAAGAAATCCGAGGAAAACAATTCATCAGTATTATGGCAATGATTATTGTAAAAATACTAAAGGGATCGTGATAGTTTGGTGGCTACCCAACGGGCTAACCACCCAGAAGATCCGGGTTCGAATCCCGGCGGCGGAGATATTTTTCAGTATTATGCCGATCCTTTCTTGAGGTGCTTTGCGGAGGACACTTTTGAGTGAGTGCGCCGTCGATCGGATGGGACGTTAAGGTGCGGACCCCCTACGCGTCTTTCGTTCAGAGTAAGCTAGTTCCGACGCCGTCTCGGGACTGCACCCTAAATCTTTCCTAGTGGTAGCAGTAGTTTTGAGGGTAGGCGACCGACAGCTAAGGTCATTTGCGCCATAGGGGATGGACAGGAAAGGATGAAGGGTGGAGAGAAACCCGGCGTCGGCATTAGCCTACTCTTTACGAAAGGCGCCAAGGGATCCGCAGTTTAACGTGCCATCCGACGGACGGCGCACTCACTCAAAGTGCCCTCCACAAAGCACCTCAAGTAGGGATCGAGATACCTCTGAAAAATATTCAACACCGCCGGGACTTGAACCCGGAAGCCTGTGCGTTAGCCCCCGCACCATCTCGATCCCCTAAATCTTTCCTGTCCATCCCTATCCCTAAACGCTTCAGCTTCTCAAATTACCTCCCCTAAAATAACTACTAAAAATACTAGACAGTATAATGGCCATGTACTCATAATTATCTTAACGAGCTACTTAAGATTTTCTTGTTCAATGGAGTGATTTAGTAAATTTTAATTTAAAACAAATTTAAAATGTATCACATTTTAGTGTATGGTTAAATATTGTGTATTTCATATTTTTTTCCTCAAAGTGGGCTAACTTACTTTTATAATATGCCTCTGGCATGTTAAAGTATAATCCCTCAGAATTCCATATTTGTGAATTTATATTTTTTTCTCTAAATCTCTCTTGATAAATATACTTGAGAGAGCGATCCGAAAAGAAAGGCAATTTGGTTTTAACGGGTTGGGAATGAGGTAAAATAGAACATGAACTCTTACGTGGATGAGTGAACTAAAATCATAGCTAAGAAGAAAATCATTATTTACTGATAATAAGAGAATGTTTTACTAATTGGAACATTTAAAATTTGGTATGATCTAATGAACACAGATTGGTTTTAATAAAGTTACAATAAGCAATGTTCTTGATAACGGTTGATGCTCAAATACAATTTATAGTCTGAAGCTTAACTTAGTCCTGATTTTTTACCTCTCGCGTCAATAGGGGAGCGTAATTTGCAAATCCCTATAACATAGTGCCACCTAGATGTACATTTGTAATAACCATGTCAAAAAATGGTGTGCATTGAGTTTATTTGCATAGTATTTGCAGTATATCCCTCATTAGGCTCCATTAGATCTTAGACAAAAATATTTTGATTCCGGGGGGCCCTGGTGGCAGGGTCCTTGCCTGCCAATCTAAATGACGCGGGTCCGATTCCCGCCCAAGTGAATTGTTCTCCATCTAGAGGGGGATCGGGACTGGTGCGGTAGCTATCGTACTGGCTTTCCACCCAGAAGACCCGGGTTGAAAATCCTGGTGGTGTTGAATATTTTTCAGTGGTATTTCGATCCCTACTTGAGGTGCTTCGTGGAGGGCACTTTGAGTGAGTACGCCGTCCGTCGGAGAGGACGTTATGCTGCGAACCCCTTGGTGCCTTTTGTAAAGAGTAGGCTAATGCCGATGCCAGGTTTCTCTCCACCCTTCATCCTTTCCTGTCCATCCCCTATGGCGCAAATGATCTCAGCAGTCGCTCGCCTCCCCTAAATACTACTACTACTCCATCTAGAGCTTGGGTGTTTGTATTTATTTCTACTGTTATATCGTTGTGAAAAGTCTAATGTAAAAGTCAATGTGCTGTTTTTTTTGGATTAATGTGGAATAAAGTCATGTTTCTCTTAGATATTTATTATGATTAGTTGTTTTTAATCAACTACAATAGAAGCCGTACCGTTGAATATTTCTTTCAAAGGCAAGCTTTGGAATTAAAAAAAAACTAGAATTTATGTAACCACGTTTTTAATTTTAAAGCTGCCTCTATGTAGACCGCATAATTAGTTGATAATGAAAGAATTAAAACACCCTTTTTTTAGTTTTATTTGCTGTTATATGATAAATATGCTTAAATATTTTTTTACCTAGATTAAAGTCACTTTATTGCAACATATGAAAGTTTCGATGCTGTTATAAAGAAACTTATACCAAAATAGGTGACTAATAGGCCTCGAGATGCAATTCAAAGTAAAATACAGGGTTTTAAACGTATGCATAAATTTGCTCAGACTGGCAAATATCTTGTGGTTTATTAATCAACACTGGACATTCTTTTAAATAGCAACTAACAATAAATAAAAGGAAATCATATCGCCTCCATTTTGAAGTAAGAAAACGCAAAGCATCAATTTGCACAACTCCTTAATAACTACCAACCATTCAATTCCTCAATGCCCCGGCCTCTGTCAGATTCTCCCCGTCACTCTTTTCCAAGCCCTGTCTTTCAATTTTTCTTTTTACTTTCCCAAGAGCATCTAGCGCACTGCCATCGCGTTTCCCGTCTAGGAAAGATATCTTGAAAATCACGTGTCGTTTGGGGGAAATGTGAGAGTCGATGCATAAAAAAATGGCGATTTGGCAGGTTTCCATAGAAATGAAGTAATAATTCCACGACCAAGTAAAGCAGCAAAATACCAACTGCTTGAAAGTCTTGACAGTGCGATCGATCTACTAAAACTACGAAGCTGTGTTGGGTAAGTACCTACTGAAAGAGTTCATGCGTCTCTGCAGTGAATTCTCCGTCATGCGGTTGAAATATAACGCTTAGGGAAGTAAATATTTCATTCGTGAAGTGAATGTGAAATTCGCAGCCCTATTCATTTAGTCGTCTGAAACGATTTTTCCTGCGAATCGGTATCGAGCTGCGGCTAACTTTGGCATGAATAATACGTTGATAACATCCTAAGAAATATTGTACATTTTAGTGAAAAATGTGTTCTCCTTTAATGACATTGCTATAAATCAATATGCCGTTGGCAAAATTATTTACAGAAATCTTCTGCAAATCATCTCGATCACAAAACATAATTTTTACTACATTCTTTGGAAGATATGAGCGAGCTCGATATTTTCTTCTCTCGATCGATTTCAGAAATGAATCACTATTTTTACTCTTCCAATTTCATAAGGATAAATATTTGTTGATTTAAAAAAAATCCATCAATATATATTTACGTAGTCTGGAAGTTATTTTGCTATATTTTGGGGTATTGTAGTTATGGAATACTTATTCATAGAAGTCATGCTTAAAAATATAGGCAGGGATATGTTTAAATTTCCATAAGCCTGAACTATATTAAAAGTTGTAAGCATACATTTGATGTTTTTAGTGACATAAATGATACTACTGAAGTTGGGCATTGAAGTATGATTATTTTAATTTATCTAATCACTAATTTTAAATTTTTATTTAGCATAGGGATTTTTTTATTGCATTACATTTTTCCAAAAGCCGTTTTAAATTTTTGGTGAGTTTACAATTTTAACTCTAGGTGGTTTAATAAAAGTTGAAGGTAAAAGAAAATATAATATCCTTTAGTAGTACTAAGGACAAAATGTTTTAACTATTAAAGCACGGATAGTTTTAGCAAAAAATCCAAATCGCAACCGCACTCTCACTTTTTTTAGCACAGCAAAAAATGACACAAGAAAGATTTACCCGACACCGTTTCCTGACAAGGCATTTTGCCACATTTTTTGTGCGATGTATATTTTGCATTAATTTTTCCGTCCCGGTGGAGAATATCAGCAAATATTTATTTCTTGTTTCACAGCATTTTAAACTTGAGCATAAGGCTTAAAATATTCACGCCATACCTCTATTTTGAAGTTCTCTTAATCTAACTGTTCCTTGATTCTCTTCCTCTAAAACTACCTTTTTTAAGTAAAGTTATATGGTGTCGTTTTTTTATTTATAGAATCAAAGGTTACTGGGCCATTAAAAATAAACAGTTAAATTCAATTCGTATTTTTAACTAAAACATTATCTAAACAGAATTATTCGAAAGAGCACCCGACTAGTTAAAAGAAATCAAGATAAGAAAAAAAATAACTAAGGATGCGCATTGTTTTTTTCCTAATCATGGAATATTCATCATTTTAAGGTTTTTTATAATAGCTGATGAGTGGATATTGGGCAGTCAATGAAGCATACAATTACATTGTGCGATAGGGTGCGGCAGATAAGGGTAAAATAGTTTGGCATTAGTATGAGTTTATTTGGCATAGGTATACTTACAGTTTTACTGATAGATTTATGCACTAATAATGGTGTGTGAAGGTGGTAGATATACGTATTTTCGACTGCATTCATATATATTATTTATTCTCTTCGTATTCTAAGAGTAGAATTAGTAATAATCCCTGAGCACTGAAGCGAATGATCTAAAAATATCTCGACTAGGTAGCGTGTGCTCCTCAAATCGGCACGTAGGCAAGAGCAGATTTTAGGGAGTGGTTGAATGGAGAGAAAAGGTAAGGCGGAAAGGTTTTTAGACAAAAAGGGGTGGGGTTTTTCCTTATTTATCCTCCCAATTTCATACACCGCTTCCCCTCCCCTCCATCCTGCCGCACAACACTTCTACCTTCTCGCAGCTCCTCCCCCCTCCCTCCCTCCAACCCCGCAGAGTTACCGCAATACATTCAAAGGGAAGACGATATCTTTTCTGGCCGTGTTATGCTTTTTTGCTCCATTCCTCCGACCTCCTCCTCCCGTTCAAACCCCATACCACCCTTCCTCTCTTTTCTCTCTCCCCCTTTTCTCTCTCCCCCTTTTCTCTCTTTGTATCTTTCTCTCTCGACCTATGAAAAAAATATTGTTGGTCTCCGGGACTTAGCCTCCGGGGTTTCCGAGGATGGTGCAGGAGCCCGAGAGGGAGGATGGGGAGGGTGGAGAATGAAACTCCTGGAGGTGGGTCAGCCCGGGAGTCGAGCGTGGGAGGGTTTCGGGAGTGCGAGGGGGGGGGGGAAGGGAGGTTTTGTGGTGTACTCGGATAGAGCGGGAGGCAGGTTCACTACCCCGAAGGGTTGAGTGGGGAGTTGGGAGCATTGGAGAGGAAGAAAGTGGAGGTGGGGGAGACTAGTAAAGGGGGGGAATAGAGAGAGAAAGAAGTAGTACGTGTGGAAGGGATGTTTTTTTGGGGAGGTGACGGCAGGGGCAGGGTAGGGTAAGGACATCAAGGTTTGGTTGTTAAGGGGAGGGTGGTCGTAGTAGGACGGGAATGGTCGTGAAGCATTGGAGCGAGAGAGAAAGATGGAATTTGAAGCCTGGCAGCGCTGGGTGGACGAACTGGTGTGGGAGAGCGAGTGGAGGGCCAGTTCTGGTGGGTGGTGTCAGTCCACTTACCAGTCCAGTTACCCTCCACCCACCAGCAGCTCTCCGCATCCGTCCCTGTACCCTGTGAGCACCCTTCCTGCGAACCCCCCACTCAGGGAGCGGCCACACCCAAATCGTCCTCAAAACCCCTCCGCCCCTCTTCCTCCTCTGCCCCCATTATTATCGCTCGTTCTCCTTCGGTCTAACTTATTCCCCACACCACAGAAAGACCTTTCGCAGGCCTTTCACTCCTTCATCACGGTACGGGTCTCCAGGAGAACTTTTCCTCGATTGGACGTTTCCGATGGTCGAGGGAAAGGCAGCAAAGATGAGTGAACCGGCTGAGGAATTGAGTACTACGTGGTGGAATGCTAGATAGGGAAACTTTACATTATTTATTTTTTGTTGAGGTTCTTTTTGTTGCTTGCCTACGCGGAAAGGTTCAATGGACGATTCAGGGCAAAGATTTTTACGAATCTCGACTCGTGTAAGGGAGGCGGGAATTTTGGTTGCTCCGACAGTGCATGGTGTAGCGGGTGCGGAAAGCGATTGTCTGTCTGTCAACGGTAATATATACGTGCGTACGAGCGACTGGACCTACTTTATTTTATATGTGTGCGAGGCTTTGGAAGGCATTTTACTGTATTCGCGTGGCGATATATTATTACGAGACGAAAATGATGGAGTGTGCCAGCTTTGTTTCGTTATTCTTTTTCCCTTTTCACTCTCTTATTTTTTTGGTTGCGTGTCGTCGGGTTCCACCCCGAAAAACTCTCCGTCGAATCGCTCTCGATCAAATTCAAGACCCTCGTCTCCGTTACTCCTAATAGAAAGAGTTGAGATAGGCGAGCTGAATCGAAAAAAAAGAGAGCAACCTTTACGCATAAATTACACTCCCAAACCCTATTAATATGAAAGATACGCCTCAGGATAATTTTGTGTACTCCACGTTATTTATCATTACAATCAAAAGAAGGAATTGTTTTTTCGTGTGGACTTTAATCGTCGAATTTTGGAGTTTTTGTGGGTTTTTCCAATCTCGATATTTATTCGACTTCTAATCGCGACCAACACGTAATAATATTTCATGTGCGTGGAAAATTGCGTGATTCGGAAATATTACATTATATGCAAATTGAAAATATTTAGATATATGAATCCAATGCAAGTACATTGATATTTCTCATTTGAATTTTATAATAACTCCTCAATTTTTATCCAGATATGTCCCATTTTCAGTCTGGTAATTTACACGAATAAATAATCTTTATATGATCTCTTTGAGAATGTTTTTTTCCATTTGGGGTTGCAGAATTGAAATAAACTTTTGAAATTCTTCTGAATTGAAAAAAACTTCTAAAAAGGACAAATTGTGATATTTATTAGGGAGAGAGAGAGAGAGAGATCAACTTGTCAGAGAACCCAGTACCGATACCAGTTGTTCCACAAGAAAATTTTAAGAACAATGAAGCCTGACTCATAAACAACAATGTTTATGAGTCAGATTTCAGCATAAAATATCCCATTTCACTTATTATTTGTTTTTGTCATAAATAACGAAATTATACTGGGTCCAATAATTTCGGCCATAGCTGTTTAATGATTGAAAATCAGGATTATTGCTAATGTCTTACTACAATTTTATTTTTCTAAATGCAATTTACTCAAAATGATCATTATGAAAAACATCAAGCGGCTAGTGCGTTTGTGACTATCCTACTACTCTCCAACGTGAATGACAGAATATGAGCCTAAGGTACTTATGATGATGACACCAGCTTATTCTCATAATAATCCTGTGGAACCTCATTTTATACAAATATAAAATTATCTTTTTGAGGCGTCGTAAAAAGAAATAGGAGCATGGATTTTTTTGTTTTATGAGTGTGAGTTTTTTGGCTCTGTATTTTTGTGAACGTGAGTTATGTTTGACAAAATAGTTAATAAAACTTGGTGCGGAATATATTTTTTTGACTGAAAATGGGTTCCAAAATTGCTCAAACCATCTATAATTTTTTCATACGCCTAGGCTTTGCACTGTACTCCTTTGAACGTGAAGAGCTCATCATTTCCTGACAAATTTTTCGTGTTGATACGAACCCATAAGAATATTGCATTATTCTTAAGATAAACTTTCTCCGAATAAATTATATTACCTGCCTGCATTTTCTAAGTGTAGGATGATCATCTAACTTTTTTACAGCATTTCTCTTAATATTAGCTGAGAAGATAAGTCTTCTCTGTGTTACCAATGAAAAGCGTATCCTATCGATTCATGTACTTTCTCACTCAATTCCATCACATTTTTATTTCCGATTAATCTTGGTTTGAATAAACAGGTTTAAGTAATGAAACATGATGATCTGAATGCTTACCAATAAAATACTTCTCTTTTAATTCCTTACCTAATAGAATATTGAAATTGTTAAAATTCCTGTTTTGCACTCATAGTTTCGGTTTTTAATGCTTCCGTGGCATAACCACCTCTCTTAACGGAAAGAGGAAAACAGATGTATTTGCTGAAGTATGTCGTCAAAGCATGTGGTCAATTACTCATCTAATTGCTCCTACAGGGTGCGGCATCATAACTTCCTTTCAGGAAGGCGTTTTGCATTTGAAAGGAGGAAGTTATATTACCACACCCTGTATTTAGGATTAAAAATAAAGATAACCACATATTTAATCATGAAAAAAATTACTTTTAATTTAGCAAAGCTGATGACAGTTCTCTTGATGGAGAAGATGGAATATTACCTCTATCGCTACGGGATCTACCCTGTTTCAATCTAAGGAAATTGCTCTCTTTTTTTATTTGCTATTAGAGTATATCGCCCCGTCAGGTCTATCAATTTTAAATCCTTCAGAGCCCATCCAGTATTTTTCCTGCTATTACTTTGGCAGCCCCTTTTCTTTGCCTTTGAATTTTGTCAACATTTAACGATAAGTACTTCTCAGTAAGTTTCAACCGTGGACCAAGAATTGATAGCGAAGGGAAACCCAGTGTGCTGAAAGGAATATCACCCATCCTTTCCCTTCCCTGCAATAAGTTTTCCCATTCCCTTCTATCTTGCCGCCTTCCACCCTAACCCTTTCCTTTCTCCCTTCACCTTACGCTGCACACTGACGTGACATTGATCTGTCACTTTCGTTTTTACGGAGTCAATAGTTTACTTTCTTTTGTCAACTCCGTGACGCTATATATTTGCGTTTTCCCATCAGAACTACGACTTTTTCAAAGACCTTCGTTGATACAATACTTACTTTGTTGGTCCCTGCGTCCACTAGCTGCTTTACTTAAGCCTTTCTCCTTTTCGTTAACTCAAGACAGCACACAACCCTTTTCCTTAAGGAATAAAAGGATTACACCAAGACTAGGTTTTGTGGCATTTTTATATATGAATAATGGAAAAATCTCTTACCTAACTCAATTTAACTCAAGAGACACGTTTCAATGTGTAGATACGTGGTGACTATGTCGTTTATAACTTTTGTATTATATTAATTCCATGACATGTAAGTATGAGCTACAATTATTTATATCAAATTTGTAAAAATAATGAACATAAAGACATTGAATTTATCGTATTTTTTAATCAATTGAAATTCTTGAAATCCGTTCTTATAACCCTACTTGCCCTAACATGCAGTTTTAAAAACGGGTTTTTTGCTAATACTTTATCAATCTGCCCGGTATTTTTTCTACTCGCGCAAGTGATTATTATTTATCTCATGATTTTTTAGCTACATAAAGCATAAAATCCATTTCGGACGTGGAAAATAATCATCTGACATGTTGGTTGTCAGTGGCGTGCGTAATTGGTCCCACTGGTGCGGCTGGAAGATAATAAATTTCTGATTGATGGCGAGATTAAAAAAAGTACCAAATGATGATACACTAATTTTTTGGAAAGTTATTCCTGAAATGATATTTTTCACGTTTTTTCTTACTTCCGTAATGCCTTTCTTAAACTAAATTCGAAATGAGGCTAAAATTACCTTATATTTCTCATAAAGGAAGTCTCATTGCTCATATAATGGCCATTGGATTCAAATTTATGGCGAAAATAACACTATATTAGGTCACACTATTTCTTTGAATGGTTACTTTAACCCAAATATTAATTGTTTACCCTACTCTCATATTTTGAAGGGTTTAGACGAACTCGTACCGAAGCACTGCAATAAGTAAATCATAACAGCTGAATAATATATTGCTGACATAATTAATCATCCCAAGAACTATTTACGAGTAGTGTATCAAAATGTTAAGTAGCAATGCTAAACGTGTCATTAGTTGTTTTAATGACCTCTATAAACTTGCATTTTTGAATTTTGAAGAGAGAACCCTGTAGTTTGGTAGCGTAAACTAGTAAAGAGTTTATATCCCACAGTTTGAATGTGTTAATGTATGAGGTTGTTAAGGCTGTGGTACTTGATAAAAAGCAAAACTTTCACCGTCGATATCGCTAGAGGAGAACGAGCAGTTACTGCACCGATGAAAAATGAAAAAAAGGGGGTAAAATATTAAATGAATGCTGTTTTCATAACTATATCGGTAAGGAAAATTAAAACGTTTCATCATTTCATTAGTTTCGCGTACTTGAGTTATGAATTTATCGTTCATTTAATATGTAATCCACCTATTTTTCATTTTTTATCGGTGAAGTTACGGCACATTTTCCTCTAGCGATGTCGATGGTGTAAGTTTTGCTTTTTATCCCGTACTACAGTCTTAGAACGATATATTCATAACTTAAGTACGCGACAATTATAAAATTAAGAAAATATTTTAATTTTCCTCACTCTATAGCCTATTAGTAAGCTTACCACCTGATCAAAAAAAAAGGCCACTGTTTAGAAACTATGAATAAATAGTCAAAAAATATATCTTTACAAAGATATTCAATGTTAAATAGTATGTTTCCAAAGATTTTCATTTGTTTGCATCAAAAAGCAAATTATACTTCCACTTAAAAAGCACAAAATACAGAAAACTCGGGCATTACTTTTAATGAGCCGACTTCCTTAATTTATAAAAGTTTCGGTGAAATTATTGGTTTTGGTGTAACCTTATCAACAGGTTCATAAATATTTTCATTCGTTGAAGTTCGGAATCACGGCTCATAGATGTATCTGCCTGTAGGATGGTAATTATGACCGTAAAATATTGGAGGCACTCGAGAGGGATTTCTCTCTGGTCCTTGACCATAATGTAGCTACGAAAACCTTTCATTTTTTATTTCCTTAATTGTAACTCTTCTTTTCTTTCATCGTCTGGGCACTGCCACCTTGTATTGTAAAGGCATTTCGTAACATCTAGTTTTTATGACCATTAAGAAATTTCGAGAAGGGTATTTTTAGCAGTAGTGCAGTCAAAAGCGTTATATGAAAATTAAGAATTCAATACTGGCACACTGTACTTTATACCAAGCCAGAGAACAAAGATAGATTCTCTTGTTTTCCTTCTTCCGAATCTTAGAAGGCCTTCATTCATAATCTCGTCAAATTTACCTCTATCATTGAATAGATTTTTCTTAGTCTAAAAAATCTGCTTGAGATGACGCAACAGTAACTTTTAATGGAGCCATCCGCTAAATGTGCATTATAATGTAACAATTTCAAAGTGTAAAAAACCTTGTAGTGTGCTCTCTACCGGATATCGAGGGTTAAAGGTTCGAATCCTGGTAAAGACAAATGATTTTAACGCTTCATTTTACTGCATCATAGATGGTTGGCATTAAAAGTATCGGTAAGAATTTTTTCCTCGCGTGTGCGTGAAGTAATGAATCAGACCGTCGATTAAGTGTGCACATGGTCGAAGCTCGCATTGGCATTGATAAGATAACAGTGCACACCATTATCACTGAAATTTTGTCGATGCAAAAGACCTACGCTAAACACTTCCCGAAGGTCTTCACGGACGACCAAGGGCAGCGTCGTGTGTGTTTGCAAAAACCTTCTGCAAATGTATCGCGATGATTCCCCAGCCCCCCTACACTCCCAACTACGCACCATCAGACTATTTCCTATTCTCAAAAGTAAAATTCCTCCTCAAATCAAATCCTCAAAGGACACTCCTAAGTGCCGTCAAAGGATCTGGCACGCTTGTGCCCTTAAGGACTTACTGGAATTCGCCTACTGGGGAGCCTTTGAGTCGTGGAAAAGCCGCTGGCACAAGTGTGTCGACGCTCAAGGGTTGTACTTCGGAAATATTGAGGGATTGTAGTAATATCTGAAATAAATCTATTTCCCAAAAATATTGAAATAAACTATGCAGAATTTTCTTTTGTTTGAATTATTCAGTAAATGTTTTTTTTGAGCTTAACATTAATTGCTCCTAAGTTCATTTGTCATCCCTTGTCGTTTTTATGAATTTAATATATTCCTACAAAGCTCATTCGTTATTTATACTCTTTTTCCTCTTAAAAAAATTGTCAAAATTTTATAATACCTTTATTTAATTAATGCATATGTTTATAAATTAACGAGGTCTGATCAGCATGCGAAAATGATATGAACTCTTTGCAATGCAAGATGGATTACAGCTAAATTAGTAATTCTCCAAATTTCTAAAATCCTTGCATATGCTTTGCTATGCATTCAATGTTTACTTAATACTGTCTTGGAAATTTTAAAGTAATTAAATGGGGTCTAACTTGAGCCTCTATAATTTCGTCTTTTTTTCTTTTTATATTTTCCCAGCTTCTGTAAACTTCTAAAACATTTTATTGCTTACAATTCCTCTTAATTTGCCTAATTAATTATACTTCACTAAAGTATTATTATCATTGATTAAACAGAATCACATGTAACTGATTGGAAAGCAAAAGGGTTTCTGAATTAGAAATAGCGACTATTTGCAGAGATAAGAAATTAGAGTCAGTCCAATTAAAGAACAGGGTAAGAGCTATTGATTTTTCATTCATTATTCTTTAAAAAAAATTAACAGTTACTTTTTTCACATGAAAACAAACACATAATATTGTCAGATTTGGGGTACATCCTAGAAACTTCAAAAGGAAAATGTATCACTACAGAAATATTATTGAGCTATTACAGCACAAAAAATGTGGGGGTTACTTAAGAAATTTCAATGGAATAAATTTTAAATTATTGAAAAATTCTATGGTAAGTATGGAGGCACTACGACGTTGATATTTATTGATTAAAATTGCTCGTATTTAACGTGGAGATAATATTTTAACTAGAAAAAGTTTCACAAGAATCGTACCAATTATCACAGTTTTTTTGCATCTGATGTAATGCGTATGAAAATGAGTATAAAGCTGCGATATATGATATTTAGCTTGATGGGATGAAAAAGAGAAGGCTGTGAAAAGTGGAGCATACAGGGTTCGTCCGGAAAATAAGTGTACTGACTCCTGGGCTGGGCGCGCCGCTCCAGGCGCGCCCAGCACCGCTCTGACGGACTACGATTGGAGGGGGGTATGTTGGCAAGCGACGCTGAAAAAGGCAGTCGGCTCTGAGCTGTGGTGTATTGAGGAACTCTGTTAACGTGAACCTCCACGCTCGACCCACGTCACGAAGTTTTTGGAGCAGCGTTATTCCATCAAATTGGCGGTAAAGCTTGGGAAATCGCCTACCGAAACTGTCGGTATGATTAACCAGGCTTACGGGGAGTCAGCCATGTCCAGAAACATGATCTTTCGGTGACACAAGATGTTCGTGGAGGGCAGAGAAGAGGTCGACGACGAGTCTTCGAGAGGTTCCCGATGATGCCTTCGCGGGAGCGTTCCAGGAATGGGAACGCCGCTGGAACAAGTGTATCGACTCACAAGGGTCCTATTTTGAGGAATATTAGCTTAAGATATGTAAAAGTGTAATAAATTTTTTTTCCTGAGCTCAGTACACTTATTTTCCGGACGAACCCTGTATACAATAGCATGAAGTTGCATGAAAGGGAGATTTGCTCAGGAATAAATAGATAATATTCTAGTGGATCTAAGAAGCTAGAATCGGTGGATAGGAAAATTAGGGTTCTTATAAATCAGATAAGTAAAAGAAAATATTTTAATATTTTTAAAGAAACATAAGTCATAAGATATTTTTCCAAGTTAACACAAAGACTTTCGAAAAAATGTAAAACAAAGAGATTTTCTGGACCCATTCATAACATTATTGAAGCTGTAATTTATTCAAAAGACTTTCACGTCAATAATAGTTCTTATTTTGAAGAAAAGATTGAGCAATATGCGGGAACTGATAGTCCATTAGTTTTTTTTGTGTTACACCAAGATTATAAAAATCATTGTCAGAAAAAAGTCAAAGAACCTACATAATTGGGATCATTTTGGGTGTAGAAAGGAAAACGGAGCCCGTGATGCCCTACCTGAAAAACATTGAAAGAAAGAACTAAAAAAGTTCATTATTTTTAAAACTTTAAATGCCCAAGGACAAAGCACGTATATAAGCTAATACGATGGGCAATGAGCAAGTTTGAAGATTTAGGCATGGCTGGGGAAAGTAATTAAATAACGCTGCGAGCTAGTATTTCGGATAATAAGCTTCATATAATTAGCTTCATTTAATCAGGCATCCAATTGATTGTGGCCTTTCTCCAATAAATTTTATATTCCTTATAAAGTTTAACAATCATTGAAAAATAATGAAAGTACTGATTACTTTATTAAATAGAATAACTAGTAAAAATGACGTAAGAGGGAATAAAGGAAGTAAGGAGAGTTATCGTGATATTATTTCATGGATTTCAATGAACGCGGTTATATTAATAAAAACTTTCGAAGCGTAATCGAGAATTTTACCAGTAGAAGAGCGCTGAAAAAGACGGTTCAAATAAAAAGTGGAATAAAAGAAAAATATAGCCTTTAATGTGAAACTTAGCGATGTGCCAGTCCGTCATTCAATCTTTGTAGAAGAATGACGTTCGTCGATCGAAGGAAGATTTGAGAGACGAGAACAGAAAACTATGGAAATTTAAATGAAAAAGGGAATGATGAAGCATAAGGCATGGCAATCGGAGAGAGGAAGTTGACGAGGGATATTTTTAGACGACAGGAAGGAATCTACTGTGTATTAAGTGCATGCATCTCTATGTATCTTGTCAGTAGCATAGAGATGGAAAAGATTTCTAATTTAGAAGACTAGAGATAATTTAGAATATCTTTTACAATTAACAGTGGCAAACCAGAAGATATATGAATTTCTTTGTGCTGCTTTTTACAGATGATCGGAACCACGACGATGTGTAATAAGAGTTTTAAAGTTCACCGATATCTACCTTCCGTCAATACAATATTGAGGCTGCCTTTTATAATTAATTAACTATTAATATGCATGGATTTCAATTAGAATTGTTCTTAAAAATGTATTTTAAGAATTGAAATTTTTAGTAGGATTGCAATAACTTGGGTAAACTAACTCTTCCGTCCTTGTGACTAAATAGGCTAAATATAAGTCCTAGCGGTGGTAGTAGTGGCGTAGTCCCTTCCAAAGATATACCAGCGTATTTATCATTACGGAAGCAGCCCAAGGGATATTGCCGGGCCTAAGTTTTGATTTAGGCATTCTGGCGAATTTGTCCCACAACTTGAAAATGGGGTGCCGTAAGTGTTCTCAAGGATTACTAAATGTGATATAGGCGCTATTTTGGTGGATAATCTTTAATGTCCTGCCCTTTTTGACTCATAAATGCAAAGTAAAATCCTCAAATGATCAAAGCTGGGCTAGCTTGGGCATCGTGCGTCGTATAGTATTGGCCAATGGGAATATGTCTAGCACTCTTAAATGTGGAAGATGTATTTTCACACCATGAAAGGTTTATGTTGAGTGAGGCTGGGGTGTTAAAAATCCAGTGTTCGAGGATAGAGAGAGAGAATTGGGAATCGAGCGTTTGGTGCTAAGGGTTGACAGCTGATAAGTTTTGACAAATGTATTTCAGAAATGTTTCGAACAATGGATGCATCGTCTGGAGAGGTGCATTGTGGTCAATGGGGAATATTTTGATACGTATTGCTGCTAGTCTAGAGGGTTTGATATGCACTAAGGTTGTAAATTTGTTGTTGTGAGGTAAGATGAGTCTCAAGAAAGGTGAAGGTAGAGTCTTAAATGAAAAAAGTGAATTTAACAGCAAAAGAAGAAAGAAGTCCGTTAAGAAACTGTTGAGGGACTCAGGATCGTGAGTTGGAAGAATAAAACTGTCGCTTATGTGGCCAGAACCAGAAGATATTTGAGGAATTGTGGTGAAAGATAAGTCTCTTCAAGATGGCCCCTGAAGAGATTAGTGTGTGATTGCTGAAAATACGAGGGGGACACAATAATAACAGGAATGTTGTTATAGATTCTTTAGTTCTCAATTTATTTAAATTAAATTTTGTTCACCTTCAAAATACTATATTCCCCTATTCGGGTACCAGGTCCTCCTGGTACCCGAAAAATCATTTCAGCTTGGGTGGAGCTGCAGGTGCCCAGAGTGCCTTGCCCAGGTATTAAACCCGGGACCCTCCAGTCAGCAGTCCAATGCTCTACCCACTGGACTACCGCGACCCACATATATATATATATATATATATATATATATATATATATATATATATATATATATATATATATATATATATATAAATTTTGTTCAAAAATATCACTACTTTTGGGTTTTTTTCAAAAAGTATTTATTTATCCATGAGTATCTATCTTGCTCTCTTCAAAGTAATCCCCATTAGACATTATGCACGAGTGCCGACATTCTTTCCATTCCTCGAAGCACTTCAAAAAATCATGTTTAGTGATCTTGCTCAGCTCCTCCCTTCGTACAGGTTTTTTCTCGTCAATCGTAGCGTAGCGTCATCATTTCATGGCCCTCTTCAGTTTCGGGAACAAGAAAAAGTTACTGGGAGTCAGATCTGGGGAATACAGTTGCTGCTGTATCATTAGTGGGTTGTTTTTGCCGAAAAATTCGCGCACAAGTAACGATGTGTGAGCAGAGGCGTTGTCATGGTGCAAAAGCCAATGTTTGTTCTTCCACAAATCTGGGTGTTTATAGCGGATTGCTTCACGCAAATTACGCATAAATTGTAGGTAATATTCCTTATTCACCGTTTAACCCTGTGGCCAGAACTAATGATACACCATACCCCTGCAATTCAATAAAATTGTGAGCAAAACGTTCAAATCCGACCGAACTTGGCGCGCTTCTTTTTTCGGTCTTTGCTCGTGCTGCAGCTTCCATTTGGATGATTGAGCTTTAGTTTCCACGTCATAACCATAAAACCATGGTTCGCCACCAGTTATCACCCTCTGGGGAAAATTTGGGTCGTCGTGGATAGAGTCAAACACCTAACAAGGAATGTAAATGGGGTTATATTTATATACATAAATAATTATTTATATACACATGTTTACCAATTTATATACGTACGTAAGTATTAATATATATAAACAAATACATAAATAAAAATATGCAAATATGCATATATATATATATATATATATATATATATATATATATATATATATATATATATATATATATATATATATATATATACTATATATATATATCCCCGGACTACAACCTTGACGTGGTGGAAGGGCTTGTGCGTTCCGATGACCCCTAGAGCTGTGCTGGCGGGAGTAATAAAAATTGCTCCTGGTAGGGTCGCCCGTGCCAGATAGGTCGAAGGTTAGGAGCCAGACGAAAGGTAGTCCACGCAGCGTCTGTTCCTCAGTAAGGCGGCTGAAATGGCGTCTGACCCCAGTGGGGCGGCCAGTAAGTGATGGTGTCACGTTAAAAACACTATTGAGGAAGGCAACGGGAAACCACCTCAATTATCATTCCCTAGAAAAATATGATGGACAATAGAGATATTTTGAGTCCTGGCAACCACGGGGCTCGGCCCATTCGGCCGTGTGTCGTGCCCGGCAGCGGGGGAGGCAAGGCTTCCGCGGTCGTCACCCCACGAAACCCTTGCAAGGGAAAACCAGCAGCAGCAGTACAGAAGACGCCGGAGAAGAAAAACAAATTAGTTAGAATAGGAACATGGAATGTTAGGACAATGATGAGGACAGGGAAATTGGAGAATGTTAAGCGAGAGATGGAAAGGGGAAATATAGATATTTTAGGTCTATGCGAGGTGAGATGGAAAGACAGCGGGGATTACTGGAGTGATAAGTATAGAATAATATACAGCGGCGGGGACGAGAGCCAACGAGGGGTTGCCATTGTATTAAATGAAGAGGTAGGAAGAAGAGTAGTCAACATAGAGCAGGTAACGGATAGAATACTACTAGTGGAGATAAAAGCAGAACCGACGAACTTAGTTATTATTCAGGTATACATGCCACCGAGCAACCATAAGGAAGAAGAGGTCGATAGGATATACGATCAGTTAGAGGACATGATCGCGTGTGTTCCTGCAGGGAAACATTTGATAGTGATGGGGGATTGAAATGCGACGGTAGGCGAAGGAAGAGATGGTGATGAGGTGGGCGACTACGGTTTAGGCACGAGGAATGACCGCGGGGAGAAAGCAGTTGAGTTCTGCAGGAGACAGGGGTTAGTCATCACCAACACTTGGTTTAGACACCACAAAAGACGCAGGTGTACATGAAAAATGCCAGGTGACTCAGGAAGATATCAGCTAGATTATATCCTGGTTAGACACAGGTTTAGGAACAGTGTGATAAATTCCCACAGCTTCCCGGGGGCGGATGCGGACTCTGACCACAATTTAGTTGTTATGAAATGTAGCGTACGTTTCAAAAAGAAAAGGCAGGGGCGGCGAGTTAGAAAATGGAATGTAGGTGCATTAAATGTGTTGAAAAGGAAGGAATACAAACAGGCGGTAGAGAAAATCATGGAGGATGGTAAAGGGCTTATAACTATCGAAGAAAAATGGGAAATGATCAAAAAAGGTTTGTCTAAAGCCGCAAAAGACACTATTGGAACCGTTAACGCTAAAAGGACTAGGAAACCATGGATCACGGATGAGATGATTACAAAGATGGATGAGCGGCGAAAGTGGAAAAATATAAATACAGAATTAGGCAAAATGAAGTACAAAGAATTGAATAATAAATTGAGGCGGGCAACAAATAAGGCAAAAGACGCATGGTGGAAGACGCAGTGCGAGGATATGGAAAGTCTGCAGAGGTAGGGTGAAATCGGTGCGCTGTACAGCAAAGTTAAATCGTTATCGGGAAGTAAGAAAGGAAGAGCTATGCTAACAGTAATAGATAAGGCGGGTAAGGTAATAGTTGACGCAGGAAAGATCCAAGAGAGATGGATGGAGTATATAGAAGAACTGTATGGTAAAGAACTCAGACCAACAAAGTTAGACATTGAAAAAGAAAATGACGTAGAGGAAGACAGCTTAGGTCCAGGCGTACTAGACAATGAGATAGAAAGGGCATTAAGGGAGATGAAACTAAATAAGGCCGTGGGGGTAGATAACATTCCCGTGGAACTTTTAAAATGCTTAGGAAAATGTGGGAGGAAGAGGCTATATGGGCTGATCCGTAGTATTTATGAGGAGGGAATCTGGCCGGAAGACTTTGTGAGAGCAGTTTTAGTTCTGATTCCGAAAAAGGTAAAGGCCACGTCATGTGAGGACTATAGGACAATTAGTTTGATATCCCACGCAGCTAAAGTTGTTCTCAGGATCATAAACAAAAGGATAGAGAGTAGGGCAAATGATTACTTAGGGGATGATCAGTTTGGGTTTAGGAAGGGGAGAGGTACGCGTGATGCCATTGCAGTAATGAGATTATTAATCGAGAGGAATATAGAACACAACCAGGAGGTATTTGCCTGTTTCGTAGATTTCGAAAAAGCGTTTGATGGAGTGAATTGGGAAAAACTAATGAGTATATTGCAGAAAATAGGAATAGATTGGAGGGAAAGGAGGCTAATCCGCAACCTGTACATGTCTCAGACTGCTCAGGTGCGGGTGGGAAACGGGGAGTCAGGATGGGCAGTGTTAGGAAGGGGTGTAAGGCAGGGTTGCCCATTATCACCGTTGCTGTTCAACCTGTATGCAGAGGAAATGATCAAAGAGGCATGGGAAGAACTGGAGGTAGGAATGAAGGTGGGCGGGGAATTCGTAAAATCAGTTAGGTTTGCTGATGACCAAGCTTTAGTTTGCCAGTCAGCCAAGGGGCTGCAAGCATTGCTGAGTGAATTGGAAATTCAGTGCGACAGGTATGGGATGAGAATCAATATTAAGAAAACAAAGGTTATGCGATTTTCTAGAAAGAAAAAGGCCAAGCTTAACATTAAAATAGGAGGGCAAAAACTAGAGCAGGTAGAGCAGTTTACGTATCTCGGTAGTGTTTTCGACCAACAAGGTCAAAGTAGTAGGGACGTAAGGAGAAGAATTGCGCTAGGCAAAGAGGCTTTCACAAGGAGGAGGGAGTTGATGACGGGGACTTTGAGTAAGGATGTTAAGAAAAGACTCGTAAAAACTTTGATATAGAGCGTAGCTATGTACGGCGCGGAAACGTGGTCATTGAAGCAGGAGGATAGACGTAGACTGGAGGCTTTTGAAATGTGGGTGTGGAGAAGAATGGAGAAGGTGAAATGGACAGAGAAGAAAACAAATGAGGGAGTACTTGGTATGGTGGGCGAAGAGAGGGGTTTGTTGGGAGCAATCCTATGGAGGCAGGAAAAGTGGATGAAGGGGGTATTGACCGGCAGTGGGATGTTGAAGACTGTGATAGAGGGTAGAATGTTGGGCAAAAGAGCAAAGGGAAGGAACAGGATAGGGATGTTGGACGGGATGAAGGGAGGAAGAAAGTACTCGGAGATGAAGAGGGACCTGATATAGAGTAGGATGATGGATTTTGTGTTTTGTAGGAGTAATAAAATATTTGTTTGATAGTTGTGTCCATCCAAAAACCTACCTTAACCTGTAGATTACCTTAAAAAAAAAAAAATATATATATATATATATATATATATATATATATATATATATATATATATATAATAAAATAATTAGATTAATAAAATAAAAAATAAAATAATTAAAATAATAAAGCTGGCCCCGGTGGCGGCGGGGTAACGTCCTCGTCTGCCATTCCAAGGGTCGCGGGTTCGATTCCCGCCTGGGTGAGTTTCCCTTGGGTGTTTGTAAATGTGACATTGTTATCGTTGTTAATAGTTCGATGTAAAGGCCTAAATGTGCTGTTTTCGGACTTATACTGAATAAATAAATAAATTAATAAATAAATAATGAAACAATTGCAAAATTGAAATATATGAAATGGCATTCAATCATTTCATTAAACTTGTATAATTTTGATAAATTTTTATCAGCAGGCCCCACCGCACCAAAATGTATTAAGTATCCAGGAAATCCAATAAGGTATAGCAGCTACTCTCTGGTATCATTAATTAATTAATATTTTATGATTTTGCCAGCATGGCATGGACTGTCGTTCTGCCCGATCGCCATATTACATGAGTTGACCAATGCTTCTAAATGATATTAAATCACCAATGATAGGGCAATTAAATTATGAGACTTCGCATGAGAAGCAATATTAAATAAATTGGAAATCAAAAAAGATCTCTGGAAAGACGGCAGGTATCAATTTCATGTATTTGACCTTTTTTCAGAATTTCTGCCTTTTTAGGGATTCAATTTCTAAAAGAGTAAACGAAAATGGTGAGAATTGATTAACCTTCCTGCTCGACCTGAGGAACCCGATGGCGAGAAATGGTGCTTTCAATTAAATTACCTCTTAGCCCTCGGAAAGCCAAGATCGGGTGAAAATGACCTATAGAGTTGGAACTTTTAATGTTATTCATTAAAAGTTAAGTTTTAACATGCGATTCAGATAACTCTTTTCAGTTCTTCAATTAGGTGTCCAGAGGTCGTTTAAAAATAATTGAACGTAATGCATACATGCATTATTTTATAATGTGGTAATAATCGAGCTTGGGACAATATGATCAAATCATGACGTTTTAGTTTTATTATTTAAAAGCTAATTGTATGTTTAAATAGCGAATTTATACTCAAATTATGACTTTATTCTCCTCAAATTGCCTGTCTGTTAATGCTTTCTGAATAACGTAGCAAAGTGACATTGCAAGGCCAAGTAGCCCCTGTGACTCCGTCAATTTAGTCACGTCGCAGTGTTTATTGTACTCATAACGTTTCAGTCCAATGTGGTGGTGAACATTTGCGTATGTACATCTACACAAAACCCCGTAAGTCACCACTAGAGCGTGTGGTGGGGGTTCTAATGTCACCAACCATGTCAGCACTACACAAATATTAGTTTTATCAAGCAATTGAAAAAGAATAAGCATACGATAGAAGTTACCACTCGTGCAACAATATTGAATAACAGGATAAGTATAATCAAATCATACCGTAGAACTCTTAAAAAGATAGGTCTATTGAATAAAAATATATCATGCAGGATATGGGCAAAATATATACACAGCTAATTCTAATTATCTCCTACGCAGGTGCTGTCACCTAATTTAATCTCTAATGGTACGAAAAAACGACATTTTACATTTATCCGTTCTATTATCTCCCTGATTTTACTTACATAATCTGATCTACCGTAGCAAGTCCAGGCCTGGAATATTTCTTTAATATCCTCTGATTAGTAACCTGCCTCAATTTAACGTAGTGAATTTAACCTGTATTTAAACTCAGGGTTAACTATTGGCTACCATCATTATTCTTCCAACAGTGTCGCGACACTCTTACCTTATTCATAATAACTTTTCCCAAACCTTGCTGCTCTGCGTTGCACTTGATCGGTTCCAAAATTAATTCTACCTCGTGAGGATCATATACACATGCAGTATACTGTTAGGTGGGACCTAACTTACATGAAATAACGAAGGTCTTTGACTCTCTCATTACAATAATCAAGAATCCCTTTTATGAATCCTTATCTTATACTTGTAATGCCGCAAATTTAACGAGTGTGCTCTCCCCGGACAAATCCTTAGTTATAATTACACTCAAGTATTTTACCGTTTCTACGTTTGTTAAGTCGGTTCCCTGATTAGTGGGTATTAAAGTGGAATGTATCGAAACTTTTTAATTCAAATTTAAATCTATCTCCCATGTCTCCCACCACTTTTAGATTGCATTTAGGTCGTTTGTCAATGATACTCTATCGTCATGACTAGATATTTCCGTAGATATCACTCGCATCGTCAGCATGTAAACGAGGTTTACTGTAAACCTGAGACCCGATATCATTTATGTAAATGAATAAATAAATAATATATATAAACATGTATATAAGAAACAATGGCATGCCGATAACACTTCGTTGTGGTGTTACATTGTCAGATAATACTCCGTCTATTACGACTCATTGCTAGCGGCGTATTATGAATTGATTCATCCACTCTATTTCAAATTTATCAATTCCGTTGCATCTATAATTTGGACCAAATTGCTACGAGGGACTTTGTCGAATGTCAATTTAAAATCTATATCAAAAATATATATTGGTCAGGGCTGGGCGATTTGTTTGGACTGATATTTTTTAGTTGGCGTCAGATTCCAGAAAAAGATATTTCAATTTCAGGCATGAGGTCATGGTAATGATCTGGTAGGGACTCATATTGTGTCATTGAACGATTATTAAAACCTCTATGAAAATAATGGTTTAATGTACAAGCATTTTCTGAATTGTTGGTAAGTTTTTGTCAGTTGCTTTCTATAGATGGTACAGGCGAATTGTTTCCATGAACCAAACGTACATATTCCCAAACGCTTTCGGGCTTTTGTTCAAATATTCATCAAATATTTTATTTTTAATTCTTTAACATGGCTGGATACAAATTACAGTCAGCGATCGCCATTGAGGGCATTTAAAGCATTCTCTATGAAGATCCTTACGCATATTTTATTGATGATGAAAGTTGTATTGCTTGCAGTAACGTGGAACCAGAAATTATGACGGAATCAAGTGATAAAATTTGTGGGAACGAAAGCTACATAAAGCTAACATGCATATGTGTCGTGTTTTGGATTTGGACGTAGCTAGAAGACACTACAAATATGTTCATCATTCTTCCAAGTTACGGTATCCTGAAAGAAAGGACTCACAGATTTCAGTAACGGCGTACCCATAAGGGAACATGGTTTTTCTTGGTTCATAAGTTATGAAGGTTTGGACGTTATTGTGACACATACAAGTACTCGTACTATTCAAAATGGTTGCAGCTTTGCAACCAATCGAAATAAGCAAATCCTTTTGGCGCACGCAGAGCTTGAGTCAACAGAGATATAATCTATATAAAAACATTTCTTCGACTGCTTGTTCTTATGGACAGGTTGGAGAAACATGTGAGTACAAGGAAAGTATGAAGAAGGAGAATGATAACACATCTGGTCCCATATACTCTGCTCCTATTGGTTGCAATGCATTTCTTTTTTGTTAAGAGCTATCATACAGAGTCGCACCCAAAAGTGGTAGGACTGATTTTTTTATAAGAATTTTATTGACGATATACTTACATCGACTTAATTATCTTCAAAGTATGCTCCTTGAGCTGCTACACACTAAGTATAACGTTGCTCCCATTCCCCGTACGCCCGCTGAAAATTTTCTTTGGGGATGCCGTTGATGACCCTCGTCGAAGCCTCTTGAACGGCCTTTATTGAGTGAAAACGTCATCCTTTGAGCTGTCTTTTCATCAGGGCGAAGAAGAAGGAGTCCGGTGGTGCCAAATCGGGAGAATAGGGCGGGTGCGGCAACGTGGGAACGCCGTATTTGGCCAAGAACTGTCGGTCGACCCTTACACCTTGCGCATGGCCAAATCCTGTAAAATAATGTGTTGGACGTTGGATGCAGACAGACCCAACTGGTCTGCAATTTCTTCACTGGTTAAGCGTCGGTCTGTGTTCAGTAGTGTCTTCACTCTGTCCACATTCGTGTCGGTTCTTGCCGTCGACGGCCGTCCGGAGCGATGGTCGTCTTCAACGAGCTCCCTACCCTCTTTAAACAACTTGTGCCACTGAAATACTGTGGACCGGCTTAAGGCAGTGTCCCCATAAGCCTGCTAGATCATATCGAGAGTCTCAGTTTCCGTCTTCCCGAGTTTCGCACAAAACTTCACGGAATAACGTTGCTCTAAATTCAGATTCATTTTGTTTTTCGACGCGGACAAAAAACTTGCTTCACTAAAAACGGTGTCCTCACTCAACGACAGCCCACAGGCGACTGAGGTTGGGGTCGGTCTGCTGCTAAGAGCCCCCTCCACCTTACCCTGCCAGGCAGACCCCCCTCCACCGCTCCGTTCGCGCCAGAGAAAATCAGTCCTACCACTTTTAGGTGCGTCCCTAGGATACCAGAGAAATCCAAAAGCCATCTAATAAATTAGCAACTATTCGTGAGGCCAATGGCAGTTGAAACTACTGACAAACAGTTAGTTATTACCCGAGGAATATGCTCATAGTGCTAATGGACTAATAAGTTTAGAAAGTACGGGTGGTTTGTGGCACTCAGCATGACTACAGACTACTTCTTTAAGTATATCTCTTAAGCGAAAGAAGAACTAAAAAAGAAACTAGCAGTTATTGGTCCAATCCGAAAAATTATGTAAGAGTTCTCCAAAGAAATCGGTGTTCAATAGAGACACGGAAACTCATTCCCCTAAGTAATTATTATCAGATAACAACGATTTGATATTCCATCCGCTGAAAAAAATTATTCTTGCATATTTTTTAAGAATCAATCCTGAACCCGAAATTAATTAATTCAAAACCTAATATGTTTGTTTAAAAAATATTTGCAAAAATTTGTTTCCTAACGTCACAGTTGGCGCTTGCACCATGCAGGCTCATGGGAGGGGAGAAGGGTCTTACCTTCAGTACGTGTCAATCGTGTGCCAGGGCTCGTTTAGGTTAGATCGCGTGTACAGTAGACCCCTGTCGTGTGACTCAGTGCAAGCACAAAATAGCAGTGCACCATTAACTTTAGTATTTGGCTGAGAATATCAGGTACTGAGACATTGGACATGATTTTTCAAGTGTTCAAGGATGAAATCATGTCAAAAACTGCAGTGTTTTGGAAGCACAAGTTCTTCAAAGACGGCTGGGAGAGTGTGAAAGACGATTCTCGGGAAGGACTACCGTCGAAGACAAGAACCAATGACAAGTACAAGGTGTGTGTGAAGTGCGGAATTCAGATACCGTCGGTTAATTGTTCGCATGATCACAAATCTTATTGGCATTGAAAAGTTGACAGTGCTAACCATTATCGCTTAAAATTTGGTGATGCGAGAGAACTGTGCTAAACTCATCCCGAAGCTCTTGACGGACGACTTTAAGCACAGTTGAGTGTCTGCTAGCGAATACCTTTTGCAATGATACGTGCTGATTCCCCAACCCGCTAACCGTCTAAAAATTGGCATCAGCAGACTATTTTCTATTCCTAAAATTGAAATCACCCCTTAAAGGACTCCAACATGAGACCCTAAATGCCGTCAAAGAAGCTTGCACGCGTACCCTTGAGAACCTTCCGGAATCTGCCAACCAGGGTGCCTTCGAGTTTTAGAAAATCCGCTGCCAAAAATGTGTTGACGATCAAAGGATGCACTTTAAAGAAATTAGCAATATATGAAATAAATATTTTTTTCTAAAATCCTTCCCCAATCTATTTATATAAATATTGTAGAACATTTTGGGTTAAAATCTTTCCCAAATCTATTTATATAAACATTGCAAATCATTTTGGGTTACCACAAAGCCATAAGCAGCGTGGATATCTTGAACAAACTCTTTCGGCAGTACATATCTCAAAAGTGCAGAATATAATCTATGTGTTTATTCCTAAATGGTTCACATGTGACAACAAACAGTGCTTTCATCGTATAGAAGATTGAACGATTGGGTTCACGTGTCAGTCGGTCGTATCAAGACACAGCGAAAAGGATTAATGGAAGATCATTGAATGTGTCTGGTGCAATCCCAAGTAGCCCACCGGTAAGACAACATTGAGTGAAATCCAAGAGAAAAACTAAAAAGAAATAGGTAATAGCCCAAGGCAAGAAGTCTTAAAACATACACGATGTTATTTTTGAGGTTGTGATGAAGACACAGAAGATTGTTAAACAGTGTCAACAATGTATTCATTTCATTTGCCATAATCATTGGGAACTAATTCAATGTGCTGTATACCTGTATATTGAAATAAGTACCCAGATTTCTGATGGTTTGGACAAGAGCTTTCTTTTTTATTCTCTGCTCTCAAGAGCATGGTTCGCTGGCATATTTCATGTGTAACCGGTAGTGATGGTGAGGGAGAAGTGGGGATTTGTTGGAAGAAATCCAAATGAGGCAGGGAAGATGATGCAGAGGATTATTATTGATAGGGGAGAGAATGTTGGGCTAGCGAGGAAGGGGCAGGAATAGGATAAGGATGTTGGCTGGCATGTAGGGAAGAAAGGAGTACACGGATTTGAAGTAAGGCTTATTGCAAAATAGGATGGTGGGTTGGTTTATTAGGAGAGGCTAAGCAATTATCGCAGTACGTTTTGGTAACTTGTGTCCACAAAAACCTACCTTGAATGGTAGATTACCTATAATAATAATATATATAAAATAAGTATATATATACTTATTATATTTATACATTTATTTTATTATTACATATATGCTTATAAATATAAGTAATTTACCATCCAAGGTAGGTTTTTGTGGACACAAGTTACCAAAAACTATATATATATACTTATACCTTACCCGGGAATCGAACCCGGGGCCCTCCGGTCGGAAATCCAACGCTCTACCCACTGGACTACCGTGACCCACACACATATATATATATATATATATATATATATATATATATATATATATATATATATATATATATATATATATATATATATATATATATATACGCACACACACATATGGAGAGTGATTGTTGTTCCTATCTTTACAGTCGGCGGGTTAAATGGTTCTTCAAAAACTAGTTCCAATTGAGCACCAATAATGTTTTAAGCCAATGATGACATATATCGCAAAAAAGTAAATAAAAACCAAATGCCCACTGTAGAACATCAACCTTAATTAAATAAGGCGAAAGGAAAGCGTGTAAGCCCCTGTATCTCACCCGCAACAGTCAAACAAAGGGAGACACTTGATGACGCAAGCCATAAGCAGACCATTGTAAATCTGACAGGTACGTACCTCGGCCGGCTGCGCGCTGACCCCCCTCGACGGTCTCTGAAGGAGAAGTAATCACTGCCATCGGATTTTGGAGTGGTCCCCGCTGACATTGGTTGTGGACATAAGCGCCCGCCCTAGAGGCACATGCCGTGCTCCAGAGTGAGGGCGGGACCAGAGGGCTAGAGGACCTAGGTGTTGTCAGGAAAATGTCGGAATCATATGAATCCAGCGGTGAGAGGAACTTTAGGAAATAACCCAATGACCAGTAGCCTCCGAATAAAATTTTCGATCCAAAAAGTAATTGATATTATTTACAATACTTTGAAAAACCGCAGTAAAATTAAGTTATTAAGAAATTCTGGAGACGTTAAGCTTTAAAAGTGTTTGTTTTGGTGACGCTGCTCGTTTCATTTAAAATGACTTGAATCGTAGTACATGAAATGAAACGTAAAATTTTCTCTGAACTGTTTTTCTTTATGATGATATAATTAGTTATCAATTTATTTAAACTTAAAAGGATAATTATTTACATAAATAGAATTGGTGATTCTACTAAACGAATCCCATGTCTTTCTGATTTATTGGCTGTGAAGGTCTATCTCTGCTTTAAATTTGCACTACCACAACCGCAGTAAGAGGTAGTAGACACTACAGCACTTCATCAGTTTAAAGGGAGATATTATTTAATACTACATTGAAGAGTATAATATTTAAAGTTATGTAAAGATGGAAGTGGAAAAAAATACAATTTTTATTTTCAATGTATATCTCTCGTAAGGCAGGCGTTATACGCGTATTCACAAACTCATTTTAACTAACGATAATGATCAGCATCCATCTAAACATATTTCTCTACGATACAACAAAAGAAAAGTTATCTCACCTCATTAAAAATTAGGATTGCGCCAGTGCATTTCTGGTATGACTCGGTACCATTTGTTATTTAAATGAGGAATATTTTAGCTGCAACTCGCATATATGTTTTGAATATACGGCTGTATAGCCTATGGAGAATTGGATATTACGTTGCTATCCCTTTGGCGCAACTACATGTCATTCGACCAGCGCATTTCTGAACCCCCAATATGGTATTTAATACTAGAGCAATCATCTTGATATGTATCATGTGTCCTTTGGAGAAGCTGCTGCCTCTTCCTAGGGGTAAAGTTGAGGATTGCATCTCTATCTTTCAGAAAAAAAACAGTAAAATATTTAATTGAAGCTGAAAATTTCCTAATATATCCATAACTAAATAAGGAATAATCAGCTTAATCCACTCTTGTAGTGTCTGGCATTCCCTGAGATGGCTCAGTTCAGCACATTCACTTCAGTTTTGGTTATATTTTCTGTTACCATCATTTAACGTACTATAATTGTAGGTTTAGTTAATTTAAGACGTTTTGGAAGAAAACACTAATAACTGTAAACAAGTGATTATAGTTTTTACATCTACATGGATTGTATAAAATGTATCGGGAAGAGTTCCAAAAAAAATATTTATTACAGACACTGCTACAATGCCATAAATTCTTCAAAGTACCACACTTTTTCCAGCAGCTTTTCAACGAATCTAAGGACCCCTGGTAGGCAAATTCTGGAAGTTCCTTAAGAGTACGTGTGCAAGCTTTGTTGACGACGCTTAAGGTCCCATGGTAGGGTCCTTTGAGGATTTGATATGAGGCGTATTTCAGTTTTGGGAATAGGAAATGGTCTAATGGCGCCAAACCAAGACTGTGGGGTTTAAAGAATCGTCGTATCGCGTTGCAAAAATTATTCGCAAGTAGGCCCTCGACTGTGCTTACAGCCGTTCGTCAAGAGCTTCAGGTCAAGGTTAGCGCAGATCTTTCAAATCACCAAATTTTCAGTGATAATAATGTGCACTGTCATCTTACCAATGTCAATACAATTTGCGGCCATACACACACTTAACTGAAGATATGAATTCAGCATTTAATGCATATTTTAGGGAAAATTATTACCGGTATTTTTTATGCACACCTTTAATGTGGTTTAATAGCAGCACTAATTACTCTGCTAGACATAGGCTTATCAATATAAAGGTAATTTTAAATACATACAAGAAAAGTCATTCTATTGTATTTACCGATATTGAAATGAAAGCGTCTCAGTTCGAGGTTGACAGATTTAAAAAAGTACTTCCGTTAAACGACAAATTCAATGATGCGTACCTACGTATTTAAAAAAAACCCACTAACGAGAAATTTTGGCTAATTTTATTTTTCGGTGCAACAGGTTTGATATGTTCCGTTTTATTAAACGCCACTAACCTAATTATGATTCATAACAGTGGAATAATGCACAATAACCTTTGAGGAACCATTTCCATTCCGCAATAGGCTGGGATATTCAGCTTCCATTCGATATCTCGCGTGGTAATCGCCACTCATGACAGGGTTAGCTGGAGTTTAATGCCACGTGTAAAAAATTAAACTGCATCGGGGAAAACTACGGCGCGATAAACGGAAGAAATCGTCCTCATAAAGGGTCGCATTTAACCTCGCTCCCCATGGTCCTCAGACTCAAACAAGGTTTTAACGCCTTTGCACAGCAGTATCCTTCCCCCTTCAATCATGCCCGAAAACTTTACCGTCCAGATGTTGCCCCACCGGGAACGCAGTCCCACAGAACACAGACATTGAGCGGTATCCGGGAGTCGTTCACGCAAAAGATTCATGGAAATGTCAAAACCCGCTTTCAATTACAGCCACCACGGTAATACACCGCTTAAGTGGCGGGCATTCAAAGTTAAACCTCCTTCCATCCGCCCTGAGTTGTCGCCGTGCAGTTCCCATATTGCGCGGAAATAAAAGGACCACAGCCGAGATTTACACCAGAGCTGCGTTTGAGTGGATCGGGTGGGGTGTGAGTCCCGTGAGGGAGTGGGATTGCAGGGTGGAAGAGAATTTGAGAGGGGAGGCAGTCTGAGGGAAAGGAGGAGGGTTGTGTGAAAAGGGACTGAAGGAAGCGAAAGAATGGATGAGGAAGGGAAACGAGGAGAAATATGGAGGACGGGGGAGATCACCAGCATAAAATTCCTCGGGAGGCAGCTAAATAACCCTTTGAAATAAAAAACGACCACTCGACGGGAGGAGGAACAAGACCCTTTTCCATAAGCAAAAGACGGAAAAAATGTGGTACGGAGGGAGATAGCTTCCTTTCTCTGTCTAGGAGTTGGGAAGAAAGAGGGAGTGGCCGGGCGCTTTGACTGCGCTAGAGTATACACGTAATGGAGTTGGGATGGAGAAGGTAGGGTGAGGAGGGCCTAGGAGTTGGTCTGTCCTGGCGCGAGATTTCCCCATTCCAAGAACCATTCACGATCCCCCTCACCGCCCGTCTTCTTCGACGCGTCTTAACAACTGTATTCCTTCCCGAACTCTTACACGCATAACTCCTTCACGGTCCAATTCCAAAATGCTTCATGGCCACGACGCTTTCTATCTTTTCAAACTTCCGCCACCATTATTCTTGGGCCCTTGATCTTATGTTGCCAAACGGAAACGCTACATTTTTTTGTGTAAAAGACTTCAATAGGTCGAATTTGATTTTACGTAAAATCTGAATTTATCAAATGTTGCTAAAAATAACAAAGAGGTCCGTACGGCATACTTGTGTGTAAGATACCTGATATCCAGGAGTACTGAGGTCAGTGCATGATAAAACACAGAACAAATATATTAAAATGAAGTGAATTATAGCGAAATATATAATTTTTTTACCTATAATTTGAATGTAATATTTCAAAAATTGACATATTTCAAAACAATTTTATTCCACACCTTCAACCTCCTCGCTTATTTCTGTGTTCGATCGGTGCCTGTTACCCTTTTTACGGACGGCTAATTTTAATATCTCCTTCAAAAGTGTATTAAAAATTCTCCCTCTCTTTACAAATAACCCTTATCCTCCATTTCTGTGTTCCTGCTTGTCAGAGTTTTCATAAATAAGTTCCGGTTCCGAATATAAACCTACTTGTTTAGCTATCTATATTTTAATCCCTCTGTTTTACTGAAAAAACTACTAATAAATAGTATTTTTCCATGTACAGAGAATTTACGGTAGTATGCATGTATATGTGTGTGTGTATATATATATGTATATATATATATGTATATATATATGTATATATATATATATATATATATATATATATATGTATATATATACATACATACATACATATCACCCTTGCGTTAACTAAAACGCTTCCCTAAGTGTTGAGGTAAATTTTTGAGCGCCATTTTTCTCCAACAAATGCAAATACTCTCTTTAAAAATAGTTATGAAGTAGGCATTTATCGGAAGTTAAAATGTTTCGATACGTTATCGATATACTATGTTGTAAAACTGAGGGCATACAACATGGTAAAACTATTTCCTTGATGAATTAATTTTTTGTACTTCAATTGCAGTAGTCAAACATTCACTTAACCTAAACAAGGTATCTTGCCATGAATAACGTTGTGGCTTCAGTCCCAATGGAATTCTAGAGATTTCCGAGGAAGAAATATGTTCGTGATACTCTTGTTAAGTACCTAGGCTTCATCTATCAGAAGAAATACATTATTCCGTTACAAACCCTTGTCTGATCTACCTTTTATGTTCAATTCCCACACTGTTTCACCTGCGTGAGATTAGAAGGGCAAATGACTTGTCGTGAATGGCTAATAAAAGTGCCCTGTTTGCTGCCGGTGACCAATTTGACCCTCAGGACGATCTCGTGTAAGGGTTCAGCCAAGATCTAGATTGCAAGGATTAGAGAAATGACTGCGTGGTTGTAAGCACAGTACTCTCGTTGAAGTGTTTAAATCCATCTGTTAAAGATCTTGAGGCTAAAGCGCTCTCCAAGGATTTGTGAGATACGGGTTCAAGTGCTGGTCAAGGAGGGTGTTTTTTTTTAAGCCCATCTTCTACACCAGTGCTATTATCAGATCGTTACTCGTATAACGATGTTGGAATTCCCTTAGGCTATAGATCTTCTTTTTTTACCAGAATTTATACTCTTCAATGAGTCAATTTGCCCATTGCGAGCGCTCTCTCATGGAAGGCAGTTCCTACAAGCATAAATATACCAATTTTAACTGTCACCAAACGATAATGGCGTTATGTTTTTACAATTAGTAACTTTTGAGGTCAAAAATTACATTATTCTAATTATTCATCATCGTAGTTAATACAAAATACTCATGCACAGACGTCTAGGAATGTGTTTATAATTGAAATGTAGGTATTTAATTACATTTCAGCACATAAAAGAAGCACAAGCGGAGTTAAGTCAAGTAATTTAAAGGAAAGCAAATGAACAATTTTGGACTGCTCTAGATAACTTTATGCCGTTTCTAATGTTGCATGATAATTGCAATCAGATAAACTACGAGAGTATAAAATATATATTAATAGAAAGGTAGTTACAGTTTCTGAAATAATATAAAATGAAAGGGAATACGTAATTTATATCTGGCACAAGAATTTTTCGTACATGATCTCGGGAAAATACCACATCTATAAAGTATACGGGTTGCTCAAAGAATGATTATAGGTTGAGTTCAGAGAGATAATATTTAATTTCATTAATGTATTTAATTAAATTAATTTAATAAGAACAAGCAAAAACAATTAATTTCGATCAAGACTAATTAATAATATATTCTACTCTCCAGTATATTTTTCAGACCAGCGGCAGATATTATTCCAACTTTGGCATGCTCTGTGTACTGTTTCTTTGTCATAATTTTTGGCTAATTTATTAGCTTAGCGAAAGACTATTAGTCGATGAAATTATCCCTTTCCAAGTTTAAATGCATTTGAATAGGCTAACTAAATGTTGATAATGCGAGGACTACACGTAATATCTCCTCTGTTGAAAGATATTGAGTAATAAACTCATCTCTAAACTCGTCTCTCCATCATAAAACCAGATTCGCTATTATTTTTCGCTATTAAGTTGTGCGCGGTATTAGGTACTTGTTAAGGGAGACAAAGGACGCTAACGCATACGTCATTTGATTATTTTGAGACAGATGGATAATAAATAAAATAAATAGCATTACGGTGAGAGAAACGGGTGGGAAAAACCTGGCGTCGGTTAATATCCTCTCAAAGAAACACCAAATATAAAATAGGAATCAGTTCAAGTCTGGATTCTAACCAGGGCGTCGGAATCCAGTGCGTTACCAGTCCGATTCACAGTTCCCTTCGTTTTGGAATGAAAAATACGCGACTACCAAATATCCAATTCTCACTTCTGGCAACCCTCTCAACTCACATTTTACCCTCCTCACGGTCGTTTCCGTTGCTCACGATATCACTCCCCAAAGCCCTCTCTTGACTTCCTCCAGTATCCACCGTTTGCATATCTTACACCTCTCCCCACTCCTGACTTTCCCTCCGCTCTCTCTCCCTCCCTCCCTCTCTCTCTCACACACATACACGCCATCCTTTTCATCGGCGGCATACCCCACGCAGACATTCTCCACCTCACTCCCTTTTACACCTCTCCCGTGCCCTTCATCCGTCTCCTTAAGACAGAGAACGCTCGTAAATCATTTACGAGCGCTAACCAACCCCACCTCTCTCCATTCCACTCGCTATGCACCCCGCCCAACTACTCCCTTCCCGAAACATCTTGCACTCGGCGACTAAAGTTACACCCCATGGTACCTCATGCAAGGGTCTCTAGCGTGTTCCTCATGCCCTCGTCTTGCCTTTCCTACCCCCATTTCCTTCCACATCTCTTCCTCCTCCCCTCGCGAGCCTTTCCCACATTCAATTCCCGTGTGGTATGTTGGGGAAGATGAATGATGCGGGAAAGAGAATCGGAAGAGAAATAAAAGGAGAGCATTTATGTTTTATAACACCATGCAGGATGGGTAAAACATTTCAATATGTTTCTCAACCGTTAATTTAAGCATTCGAAGGAACTCCATGGTGGTAGACGGTCCTGGGGATCTTATGGACCGTGAAATAACCTGAAATTGGAAAACCCTTGAGAAAAGACTGGAAAAAATATAGACTCCTTAAAAATCTATTAACATAAGGGTAGAAATAGGAATTACGGTTAATAAGTAAATTTTACTCCTGAAATGAAAGTGGAAAGCTATTAGAAAGGTAATTTCGTATTAAAGCCTTGCATAAATCATGTCACACTAGGTTGGGTGAAGGGATTTTACATAGATTTCAGGAGGTTCCCTTCCTGGAGTGAAAGCAATGGATTTGAATATTCGTAAAAACAAGCTATTTAAAATGGCTCTAAATAAGTTACTGCTGCTCTCCGTTCTATTACATACTCATGATATTCAGGATCTTACCGTAAAGTAAATTGAAAAAGACCTCAACATTTCAGTGAAAGGTTACTGTTTTATTCCACATCCTTTGCCATTAATTATTCTCTTTCGAGTTTTTGCTTTCATTTTATATCTTTTGGGAGGAAGTGACACACAGATATCTTACGAAGACCATGATTCCCAAAAGAAAGAATTGCAAGTGCTTCGAATACCAGCAACCAAGGATATTTTGTCTCATTTTTAATGAGGAGAAAAACGTGAACTTTACTAGTACACATTTTAGGCATTAATTCCCTTAATGTGATGCAGTTGATAGAGACTATAAGAGCAGCGAGGCTTGTTTGCTTTGGATGTTACTGAATTAATCCTTTCAGCATCAAGATAAAATTCATGAAAGAAAGTCCATGCGTGAAACGTAAATAAATCTGTATGTATCCAAATGGCATGTTATTGAAAATATTATATTTTTGAGAGCTATTCAAAGCTATCGGAATGTTGATTACCATTGTATTGCAGAAGGAAGAATCAGATAACTATTGTTTCCACAGAATATTCATTCTGGAATATATTTTTTTAAGGTAATTTACCGGTTAAGGTAGGTTTTTGGATGGACACAACTACGAAACAAACATTTTATTACTCCTAACAAAACACAAAATCCATCATCCTACTCTATATAAGGTCCCCCTTCATCTCTGAGTACTTTCTTCCTCCCTTCATCCCGTCCAACATCCCTATCCTGTTCCTTCCCTTTCCTCGTTTGCCCAACATTCTCCCCTCTATCACAGTCTTCAACATCCCAATGCCGGTCAACACCCTCTTCATCCACTTTTCCTGTCTCCATAGGTTTGCTCCCAAAAAACCCCTCTCTTCGCCCACCATACCAAGTACTTCCTCATTTGTTTTCTTCTCTGTCCATTTCACATTCTCCATTCTTCTCCACACCCACATTTCAAAAGCCTCCAATCTACGTCTATCCTCCTGCTTCAATGACCACGTATATATATGCTCTGGAAATAAAAAAAAATGTTTGACTCTTAAATCCGCATCATATTTTTTTTGGTAAAACGATTTGAATATAATTTTGAACTTTTAGTAACTTTGTAGCCCCGTAAATCTCCAAATTTTTCTCTTAAACTTCTGGAAAAATTTACAGCAGCATATTTTCTTTGAAATACATTTCCAGTTTTTCAATATTTATTTGGGCAAAGAAATAAAAATTTCCGCTGGAAAAAGTGGGGTATATTTTGAAAGCTCAGAAATCCATAAATGTGTCAAGCCTTTGTATCCATTTAAAGAGTGAGGGGAGTAAGAAGGGAAGAAAATAATGCAATAAGTGCCATATCCTAAAATAGGAGTGGATGTTGTGTTTGTGTGTACACCTGAACTAATTCCGACGCATTCTTTGAAATCCGAAATGTGTCGAAAATCTTATTCCGCCTTGAGGACTCCTGCAGCGTAAAATTCGGATGGAGTCATCAAAATGGGGTGCATTACTTTTCAAATGCCTTCCTTGCGAAAATTCGTCTTTCCCAATCTACCATGTCGCTGATGAATTCGGAGTAGCAGAGTGCAAAGGCAACTAGGAATTTAATGTTTGGAGTAAGGTATTAATCCAGTAGGTGGCAGAAGCTGAAAGTCATAAAAGGAGCTATAGTGGAGAGGAGCTACGGAAAACCTGATTGGTCGGAAACGGGCTAAAGAAATTTTGTTCGGCGTCAATTTAAGTGAACCTAGCGCATGGTTAATTTCGAAAATTCTAATTGATTTAAAGTTTTATGAAAGCAAAATCTTGAGCGATAGATCGGTTGATTCAGATAAATATATCAAACCAAAAATAAGTGGAACGTTGATGCTGTGGAGTGGTGTGAACCTATTTATAAAAATTAATAATTATTGCACCCAAATGCTAAAAAAGTACACACATCAATTTATAAATTAACATTAATTTGCCATTTCTACCCTATTAATTTCCAGGGCGTAGGAATTGGGATCAATTTAATACTGGAAAACACAAGAATGTACGCCATTAATTCATATTGAAAGATTTTGGAATGAATTTTTATTCCAGGAATAATATTTTGCATGATGTGTTGGACGTAGAAAGACAATTGTAACCGACGACGCCGAATTGTTCAGAAAAATTATCATCCATTAGGAATCATGTTATTCCTGTGGATAGGTCGCTGAGTAATTGACTAAAGAGCCCGGGTTTGAGTCTGGGTACTCATCTGTTTTACTCGTAGCTCTAACCATGCTTATGATTTTTTGGATACCAGGGCTATGGATACCAACCATATAGAGCACATAAAAAAAAGGACTCTCGATACTCGGATGCGTCAATACCAGGCACCTTACTGGAGCTAAGTAAAAATTACTTCTAGCCTCATCTATCAAATCAATATTCGGATTGATTATTTTGGCGGTCATTTATGTGTATATACCGGTTATTTAGCACACACACCGACATTTGCCATCCAAATTTAGCGCCAATATTGGACTAAGTAATTTAACCCACTGAGATATTTCAAAGAGACAGTGATGTGTTAAATAATAATTTTGAAAAGGTCGTCATTCTAAGAGGTAAAGGGTTTTCTTTTCTCATTCCATACTTAGGCAAGGGCATTACGCAGGCAGATACTTTAAAACACTTCTTCCTTTTTTTAAATAACCTCTTCACTTAACTTTCACATTAGCTTCCTCCAGCGGTCTCTTGCTCACTCAGCTTCAAGCACCCCACCTATATGTTCTCAATGCAAGTAGGTTGCCTAGCTCCACCCTCAAATATTCCATTTTAATTGGCTGAGAATGCAAAATTTTAGAAAATATGCAAATTCCTTGTTAGACCAGCTATGTGCGATAGCGTCTCTTTCATTCTGAGGCATATTTGGATATTTTTGGTCATCTCAGCTTATTCCTCTTCTATTAACCCCCTACTCTTTCAGTCGAAATTTCCATTCGACTTCCACCCATAATTAGTCTTTACCTTAGCTCTGTTGCACAATTTCTCAAAACGATTATCGTCAATTGAAATAGAAATGATGAAATTGTTCCATAGATTCTTGTAAAGACAATATTAGATAATAGCAGAGATAATTTGGCTTTGAGAGTTTGATAAAGAGGTAAAACCTTTTTATTTTGCTCAAAATCGTATTTTCACACAGGTTATTAAGGTGTCAGTAAAATTGTTTTCATTTATACGAACCTAGAACGCGGACGTTAATGAAAAAAGAAACAAGGAGAAAACTTAGAAAGAGCCTCCTAAGCACAAATTTGAAGGTCAAACGAGCACACTAAATAAATGAGAATAAATATTTATGAATGTGAAAAAGGTTGTTTTAAGCGGGAATAAAAATTATAATTTTTTTCAAGGTAAGAGTGGCGAAACATGGAAAATCTGTTGATGAAGTCTTAATGACAAAGCAGGCACATAGGCAAATATCTTGGATGGAGTTGTGACAAAACTCGCAGAGGAATTCAAATGAAATATGTTAATAAATGTTTACATAATTCAATAATTCGGTTATGGATATTAAATAAGGAAAGTAGTTATTGATGGATCTTGTAGAGAAGTTAATTTCAAAAGGATTTTGGAAACTAAGGCATTCATTTTATTAATTGTATTATTCTATTTTCTTACCTAATTTGCAAGATGTTTTTACACAAAACTATTCAAAATGGAAATTTATTACTCATGATTTTTAAGAGACTATTGATTTCATTCCAGCAGGTAGCTATTACTTTTAATATATATTATTAAAACGTTGAGTTCGGTTCTAGCGTATAGATCAATTTTCTCCACAGGGATCATATGCCTGAGAGTTTTTCTCTCATAACCGAAAAAGTTCTGTGTTATCTAAGCTTAAGAAAATGTGATTTTAGATATTGATTCTTTAATGTGCACAAAGTTACCTGTAAACTTAACTCTAAAGATCCGTACAGATTTGGCAAAAGGCTTTGAGTAGTTGAGAAACAAAAGTAATACACCTATGGCTCAACTCCAAATCATAAATTCTTATAATTTCCCCTAATGGAGATAAAAAATTTTGATACATAGTATTTCAGATTATATTTGCGTCTTAAATACGTCTTGAGAGTCAAAGCCCCTGGACACATTTTGAATCTCTGGGCTATTGACTTTCGGATCATCTTGTATCTTTTTGCTCCATACGTCAGACATAGATATTACTGATCTTTTACCGAAAGCCACGGCATATTTTTTTTAACAAAAGATTATGCGCATCTGCAATGGAACCAGTTAACATGATAAAAAAGGAAATTGAATTATTTGAAATAACTTTAAATAACCCATGTGAGGGAAAAATGAATTTTCATTCATAAACTTTTCCCTGGACGCAGTTGTCTTTTAGAACGGGTTTGAGAAATATTAATATGTTGTGATGTACCCCAAAAAATATGTTTAGTTGAAGCAATTTTCATTTGACCTTTTCCTATTTTTACCCTTTCCCATCGAAAGGATTCGAATGTTCGTTAGGAACGGAAAGATAACGCCTCATGTGACCCAAAGTGCTAAGCTAACCCTTTCCGATCTGTCTGCTTGACCTTTTCCCAGTTTCCCAACTTACTCCACTCAAGTTTCCTCTCTCGTTTTCCCATCCATTTCGAACGACCGCCGCTCGCGACTCTCTTCAATGCCCCCTTTCTCATTTTACCACCCCTCTCCACTCACTACTTCCTACGTGTGTGTGTGTCTAATCCTTCATTCCTTCCACCTTTTTCCTAATCCTCCAACTCTCCTCCCGACTCCCCTTTTTCTTTGTGTTCTTTCCTCTTCTTGCCCTATGATTACTTCTCCACCTCACTCCTCAATTACCTCCCTCAACTAAGCTCACCTCACTCAAGAACCTCAATTTTTTCCCCCCAACTTCCTCTAAGGGGCGGTAGATGTGTCGGAGAGCGGAGGAAACGCGAGTGGTAGGGGAGCCTTCTATTTTTGCATGCGTTCTCCGTTTTCATCTCTTCTTAGCAATTCTCAGCAACTTTTGATAACGCATGTGGAAAAAAATCACATCATGATTTAAATTGTAGCTCAGTGCTGGTAAAATGTACAGTGAATGAGAACAAGTTTTTAAATATATTAACTGTTCTTTTCTGTGAACAGCTTTCAATTTTAAAAATGTGAAAATATATCAATTATAACGGATTAGATTAGTGCTATGGCCAGTGTACAGATTTCCCACACCAATAGCCTGGGATCAAATCTAGGCGGTTGCAGGATTTTTTAGTGTTATTTTGAACCCTATTTATGGTGCAAAGTTGAGAGAACTTTCAGTTAATACGCCGTTTGTGGAATTACACGTTAAATAAGGACCCTTAGGCGCCTTGATTTAAGAGTAGGCTAAAAGTCACCGCTTTTCTCTTCACCCTTCCCCATTCCCTAAAAATCCTAAATCTGCTAAAATACCCATTCACTCCTAAAAGTACAAATGACCTTAGCTGCCGGTCACCTCTCCTCATAAATTCTACAACATATATTAACTAAAATCCAAGCATACATCTAGGTCACTGGCCTTTGTAATATTAAATCTTTAAAAAAATTTTATAAATGTAAAATATGAAAATACATCAATCGTATGAAATATTATTATCAACTGAGTAAATCGCCATTATTTACGTAGTTTTTACTTTAACCATTCATCTATCGTAGCACGTATCTTAATCCTAATAAAAAAGTGTAGCTAGTTTAATGCCTTCCGCCTACATTCGCCACAGAAAATACCGTTTCCTGATTAGTAAATAATAATTAGTATTGATTTTGCTTTAAAAACTAATGAAATTTTAAAATATTTGATAAATTCAGTTAATTATCAATAAATTCTTTTTTATCAAATGGAAGATTATTTTCAGATATTCTCATTATTTTCTGCCAAAATATTCCATAAACTATTTAAAATAATTTAAAGCAAAAACGTAAATTTCTTATACTTTCTCATCTTCTGTGGATTGAGATTTACCCAATTGCTCTTGTTTATTAAGATAAAAATAACTGCTCCATATTTTCTACTCATTCAAACTCATGGCTGATTTATTATTTTAACCAAAATAAGGCTGCATGTGTAAGAAAAACTATGTCTCTTTATACTAATTTTCATATATTTTGCGTGGTTCCTCAAAATTAATCCGGTATTTAGAATGAAAGGTGACAACTGAGACCTTGAATTAGAACTGAATGATCTTATATATTTTGAAACTGTCTCCCTCGTTTACAGGTGAAATGGGTGGTGGGTTATTTCGGTACGAGTCCCTCGTTTACAATGACTCGATGGAGACGTGCATCAGATGCCGATGTAATGTCGATGCAAGAAGGAGTATTCATTATTGCATCCACATTTACACAATCGATCTACTTCTCGAATACGGAGTCAGAACAGGAAATATTTGTTATGAAGCTATAACAAGTTAAATGGATCTGTTTGCATTATTTCTCTGATTAAAACCCGAGACAATTGTTTGACCGGAGATTATCAGTCTCTATATTGAACGACTCCTGAAATACTGAATTTTACACCCTTTGGTTAGAGAATTGGTTATTGAAAATGTTTGCGGCTAATTGAAAGGCACTGAATTTCGACTAATTAAACCCGAAGGTGCCTGCTCTCACTACCTGTGGAGGTTAAAAATGTAGATGGAATGTCTTTAATATATGTCATTGTGTAGTTGTGCGTCGTTGTCAAATATAGTTGTACGTCGTTGTAGTAACTACAATGTGATCACATTTTATGTAGATCCAGAGTCAGAAGCTTATATTTTTGACATAGTAGCAATTTATTCAGTGGTATTTTCGTATTGCTGGTCCGTAAAAATGCTTCATAAGAAGAGCGTTTTTGGAAATGAAATGAAAACTTCAAAAGACTAATTGGTCGTAAATGAATCAAGATAACAAGTAATAAGAAACATTCAATAAACATTAATTGGCCAATTTGAATGATATATATTATTTTACCTCGAAAATTCATATTGAGAAATGAGAAATGCATTTAAATTTAATACTGAGAACAGTATCAAAAATGTCTCCATCTGTGTTTCTTAGAATCATTGGATTTGCGAATTAGTGGACTTAAAATTTCAATCAAATGAGCATTAACGCCTTCTCATTAGTAAAACTGTAATCATGTGAAAATTGTACGCTTAGTCACCGTTTCCCAAGTAAATATCAACGCATCGTCACCAATGAATTCTTGATTCTTAATTTCTTTACTCATGATTAATTTATTAATTCATTTCGTTCCATCATTGCAAACGAATGAGGAACGAAAATAATTCCTGGAGGACCATATGTAAGTTATTAGCGTCAGTGATTACCAATCATTACCATCGTTACCATTCAATGCCAAGTTAGTATCGTTTGATTACCAATCATTGGATGAGGATAAGATTGATTTATTTCATATGAATGTTAGTACGCGAAAAATAATTTATAAACTTAAATTCCATTATTCCTTGAAATATTAAATCATAATGATTAGATTCAGCTCTTAAATCAAATCATCAAGTGAAACATATTTTTGTGTTCTTTGGAGATAGAAAAAGTGAGCGTAACCGTTCGCATTAAAAAGTTGAATATTCAGCACATTAAGCCAGATTTTTTGACCCATAAGAGCTTTTTTATGCATTGAAACACTATCTTTACTGAGTGATGTTGACGTATTGAGATTACTACCAAGTTATGTATGTGTGGAGTTTTTTGCACATCCACGATATTCAACAACCAATTACTTCGCTCCGACAAATTCATATTTCAGTTCAAGAGAAACTTTGATCCCCGAATAGCTTAACAGGGAGAAAAATTCTGAATTCAATAGAGCATCAATATATTGAATGAAAACTCTGCAATGAGCCTTAGAGATGAATTCAGTTTACACTAACTGCTCTATATGGTTCGAGAAGCATGTATTTTTGGGTTATGAATTGAAAATGAATAATTATAAACATTCTGTTCTTCGTTGATTGCACGTCCCCCTCGTATGTTAGCGTGTGCAGTGTGCTGTTTAGATTCTGCAACATAACCAATCCCATAACACACAGCTCCGTTCACCATGAAATTCAATCTCAAACGCAATTCCTTTCTAGGTATTAGACCCAGCAATCACTTTATCCTCATTTTCCCAGTACTTCGAATATTCTCTTATACGCCACTCAAACTATTTTTAGCTCTCTCCTATTGCTCCTTCCTCCACCAAACTGTTTTTTTTTCATTTCCACCTCTCATAACAATTCTTCCATTTCGTCCAAGCCTGGAAAAGTCACCATCATTTCCCCGCTGCCGGGCCCTCCTCCCCAATGCCATTCAGTCCTCTCCTATCTTCTCTCTCACCAGTTCCCGTGGCCGGACGATCTAGCCCTGCGTTCCCAGCCAACGTCCCTCGCCTTGCCACCGCACCTGCGACTCTGTTGGAATTAGTGGACGGCGACAAAAGGTGATAAAAAAGAATTGGGCTTCCCTCCCCCTCTCGTTCTGCTCCTCTCCGAGCGCAGAAATGAAATACTGGGGAAGGGAAGAGATGAGACGGAGGGGCAACCACTCTCCCTTTCTTTCTTCATTTCCTATTTGTACGGTTTTACGGGGGCCTTTATCGTACCTTCGTTTTTCAATGAGTGCTTTCCTTTTTTGGCTTCGGCAGGTTAAGCGAGCCAATCACACTATAGTTTTCTCTTACACATATTCCTTCTGCCTCATAAGCTTTAACAGGTTAAGAATCTATCACTTGATTGGTAATAATTAAATAATTATATATAATACATATTATATTTCCATAATATAAAAAATGTATGCATTTATTATTTAATATTTATTTATATTTATATGTATTTAAGTAAATACTACTATCTTTTGTTGCGACGGCTTATTATTTGTGGCGTTATATATACATATATATATATATATATATATATATATATATATATATATATATATATATATATATATATATATATATATATATATATATATATATATATATATATATATATATATATATATATACACACATATACATATACACATATCTTTCCATTCACTTTCGTCGCCTCCGTCACTCCTGTCCATTTTTTGTGTGCACTCCCCGCTGTATTTTTTATCGCAAGGGTCAGCGGTGCTGGAGGCGGGGGAGGTGAGGGGAAGAAGAGGTAAAGCGCGTTGGAGAAAACAGACGGGATGGGAAGAGTTCATTTTTTTCCTACCGCTACCCCCTCAGACCCCTCCCGTCATGCCTCTCTCCCTGCGAAAAGGGGAAGAAAAATAATAAAGGCGCTCCCGGAGATGGAGCGGAGACGAGAATATGTGAAAAAATGAGTGAGAGGAAAGGAAAACGGAAGAATGTTAGGTGGGGATGGGAATTGCGGGACGACGAAGGTGGACAGGTCGTGGGACCGTGACTAAAGTTAGGGAGAGAGGAAGAAAGGGACAGAGATGAAAATGAGTGCGAGTGGAGAAGAAGAACGTGGAAGGAGGGTTGACGCAAAACAGGATGGCGGGCTGTGACGCGAAAGCGGGAAGGGATGAAGCAAAAAAAAATATCCTGCGGAAAACTATAACCTGAGGGAGGGAATCGTTTTTTTTTCCGGATCGGTTGGCGCGTGGAGTCTGACCCCGGCTATTTCGTTATTCACAATGGAATTATCGAGACAACAAAAGCTTTCCCTTTTTTGGCTTATTTTTTTCTGACCCATCCCTTCCCTTCATCTTCATGATATTCCACCCTTTGATGCACACGGTGATTGCATACCTGTCTCTCCTTCCCCCTTCTTTTCTTTCCCCGTTCACCAGAACGTTTCTGCACCCTGAAACATCAGCCGTCAGATATTCCCTCAACATCCAGTCCACCGAACAAAAAAATGAAATAAAATAAATTAGCGGGTTGCGCTCTCAGAAGCCTCCCCGTTTGAAGGGAATCGTACACATACCGCCTGCCAACCGTCGTCGGTACCCGAGCGGGGTGAGCGATAAGCGCAAGCAGCTTGCGAACGGCTTAAAGTATGAGGTCGCGAGTGCGCTTCAAGGCTATCGCCGGGATATTGGAGAGGCTCGCAGTGCGCCCGACGGATTAGGAAAGCCATGATCCCACGATTACTTCGTCGTTGTCTCCCCGTGCGGAGTCTGACGCGAGCGCTAGGCTTCACCTCTCCCCTCTCCCTTCCCGAAATTGACTCTCCTCCCCGCCCTCGCAGACACCACACCGTTTCAATGGAACCACTCCTCAACACGATAACGCAATAACCGAATGTGGCTTATTTTTTTACAGTCTCACCCGTTCGAGAGCGAGTATCAGCGGGAGTATCGTTGATGTTACGTTGCCGAAGAGCAGAGAATGACCGCTGAAATTGATAGTGTGCGTGGCCTAGCGGCGAAAAGCATTAAACCATGACCTAGAGGGAACAACAATCGACAATTGCGAAGTGATTAAATTTTGGAGAAAGAGATTCGGGAGCAAGATAAGTAACACACATTTTGTAGGATGGGCAATGAGTAAGGTTTAGACCGAAGTTAAACGCATAGGAATCACGCTCACGGTTTGTCCATTTCGTAAGAAATAGATGGGATAATTTTATGAGTCGTAAATTTCATTGAAGGATTGGTCAGTTTCATTGAAGGATTGGTAAATGAATAAAAATTGGAGAAAATATGGTTCAACTATGTTTAATGTGTAAAAATTAACGTAAGAATGCAATTTATAAATAGGGAAAAACCATGCTGTAATTGACTAGTAATAAATTATAAAAGAGAATTTAATAAACTGAAATGAAACCTTTACACGGGTCTCCGCGAAAAGACCTCGCATTTTCTTTTAAAAATTACAGGTCTCTGGAGTTTATTTCTCAATTCTTCCGAGGAAATGATTTAAACGCAAAACTGCCTATGTCTGTGATTTCACCACTATTCAAAGTAACATTCTCCTCATCCAAATACTCAAAATCATGTGTACAGCAACTGACTTAAGAACTTAAACATTTGGCATGATATTGTTTTCTTAAAATACTATCGCATCGGATTGTATTATCAAATTAATGGGTCACTTAAATATCATTAAAATTTTGCTGATCGGGGGTCTAATTTTTTGCTTAGAAGAGTTAAAAATGTGTTTGTAGGTCGCGTGATTATGTCATTTTGAAATTTCGGCAGCGGATAAAAAAAGTTTGAGGAATAGGTTCTGATAATTTTTAATAACAATTAGATATAGTTAAAAACTATCACATCTACGCAAGATTTTCCCGATAAAGACTTCGAGAGCGATATGATAATTGGCCAGAGAGCTTCGTGATTTACCTGTTTGATTTAACTGATATTGATCAATGAAAGAATGCTAATGTTTGAAATATAATTATAAAATTGGATCATGAAATGGCAATAAACATTGTATATTTCTTTTAACAGAGTTAAATTTTGCAAAATCAACTGCTAATTTTAGTAAATAAAATAATATAAGAGTGGTAGGTGTTTTATTATTCTAGAATAATTAGGGTTGAAAGTCAACTATTTCTTAAACAATTATCAAGATCAGACAAGGGTCGATACAACTTCTCTGATCTCTTTATTAGCTTATTGACCATAGTTATGCGTTTGCGACTAGGTTTAATGTTAAACCTGGATGATTGGGCAGAAAAAAGAGGAGCTATTTCATAGGTAAAACTTTATTTCTATTTTTTAATTAAAAATAACTGATTCTTGTCAATGTTCACTTAGAAAGCTAGCATAGATTTTAATTATTACCAAAATGGCTTACTGCTTTGAAATGAAGTTATTTCTAATTGCCTGAAAATGTTCCAGTACAAAAATTAAATTAAAATAGTCTTTCAATGAAAATAATTAGTAATTGTCAATTTTTAAATCACTTAATCTCTGACGGAATGACGAGTTACTGCAATAGGTTTCGACTATTAAGTTTAACCATTTTCATTTGCCAAAAATTGAAAAGGGTATTATGTATGCAATTAGATGATCTAATTGAAAGTTTGTGTCTCCTCGGTTCGCCCCAAACTCTGGACGAACACATTTACTTTCTTTTTGTTGAAAATTTGAAATGATAGACCGGTACCATAGGAACGGCCACTGATAGAAGTGCTGACTCATTTAGAGTATGGACGTGGTAGGCGAGATAGTGGAATGAGGACATCTCTGGAGAGGTGTGGATAAATTAGGACACATAATGTACTTCTCGTAATGTTCAATATCGCAGAATTTATTTCAGAATTCGTCGTAAGCGGCTTTTACTGCGGTTCCTTATTTCATATAAATTTGAGCATTCATTTTTTTTAGGTTTTTACTAGCAATTCGTCTTAATCAGCAGTGTAAAACATTTTTCCATTTTGTGAAGCAGATTGTATGAGTGAACCATAAGTACGGAAACACTGAGGATTTTCTAAAAGCATTATTAACTGAATAATACTTCAATTTACTTTACTGAAATTACGTAACTGAGCCACTTAAAAACCATTAATTACTTCATATACTGAGTCATTTAGCACATCTGCCTAATGGATGATTCCATGAAGACAGTCTAAAGATGTTAGATTAACGTAAAAACTTAGTGAAATGAAAAATAAATAAATAGAAAATCCTGCATTTAGACACCTTAATTAATAGGTTTTTCATTCCTAGTATTATAAACGATAAAGTTATTTAAAAGTAAAAATACCCACTTACTTATTCAATTATTATTTATATGAGAAAATTTTATAAAGATCATTCAAAATAACTCCTCCCATCTGATTGCGGATAGACTCCTTAAAATTCAGAAATTTCATGGTATCTCTCAAAATAACAATGAAGGGAGAGCCCAATTTTTTATCGTATCTTCCAAAGAAATTTCAGTGTAGTAATCAACTAATGTCAAACTATTCACATTTTCCCTTCACCTTTTGGGATTTTGTCGAAATTTCATTATTCCGAGCTAAGAAAAAATATATGAACGGCATGTATGCTTACGATAACAACGAACCTGCGTACACTTTGTACCACTTCAGTGACTAGAGGTGCCCCATCCATCCCAAACCTCTTTCGTCTCTATCTCGCTTCTCATAGGGCTAGTGGTCCGGAGGATCACTCAGATAAATCTCTCCCCACTCCCCTTTCTATCTCCCCGCGCCATACTATGAGAGAGATTAAAAGGCCCGGCCAAAACCTAGACAGATTACGCTGTGGTCGGAAAGCCACTTCGGGCTTTTGGGGCTCGGGGCTGGATGGCCAGCCAGTCCCGGCGAGTTAGTACAGCAGCAACTATCAGCTTGGGTGGTGGAAAGGGAATGTAGTGGAGGAGGGGGAGCGAATGTGGACGTAGGGTGATGGGGTAAGGGAGTAGGTGGGGAGGAGGGTCCTGGTTCCGGTTTGCGGTGAGGGTGCGGATGGAAAGGGGTGCGGGCTGGGGAGGATGGATGTGCAGGGGGAGAAACCCTTAGGATGGGTGGGGAGCGTAGAGCACGGGAGGATGAGTCTCGGAAGTGGGTTTGGGAGGGAGCGGTATGAGAAACTCAACAGTCACATCAAGGGGAGTGAACGACCTTGAAGCAATACTAAGCGGTATGATAAAATAATTTCATTTTATTTTTATTTTTTTAACCCTCGGGCATTATACTTGTCCTGTAGTGACCTCATCATTGTGGTATACCTCTTCCTCCCCAACCGAGGGATTTTTGTATCAAAGCACAGCGGCAGGTCGTGCCGTTTTCCCATTTATTTAGTCGAGGGTGCTGAAAGGATAACGCTAGTTACCACAATGCTTCTCCAAATGTTCACTAACAAAGAAAATAATCCGATAAACAGGAAGACTCTCACGATGGTTGGTAAAAAATACATTTGTTGACTGGTACCTTTAAATGTTAGCGTCGAAGAAGCTCCATGTCGTAAGTTCCCAGGGCAAGCAAACGCTTCCTGAGTTCAAGTCCCCCCGCTGCTCAATTGGGCGCAGGGCACAGAAGAGAGCCACTTGTAGAAAACCTATATACGGCCTTAAAGATTTCTTACGATGCAACACCTGCTGCTCTTTTGTTTGAAATGGTCTAACGTCGAATTATGTCTCCCTACGAGGAAATTTCGAAAATAGTTGGGAAATAACAAAGAAATGCAGCATATGAAGGTATAACTGAAGAAGGATAAAGTCACTAGATTCTATTTAAGTTACATTTTTAAAGTCTCACCTAGTGAAAAGAACCTTATTAAGGATGTCAAGGAAAGATTACTGAAAGCTATAATAAGGAACATCGTTTTTTGTGGCACAGATACTTGGTGGTTGAGACAAGAATACACGGTTTGTAAAAAAAGTATCTGGAATTGTTGCGAAAAATGTTTGTTTCAGATATTGCCAAAATTCCTCAAAGTGAATTTTAAGTGCGTCTCTTGAGCGCTGACATACTTTAGCCAGCGTTTTTTCTACGAGCTAAATGCTCCTTGGTAGGCGGATTCCGGAATGCCCTTAGGGATACGCGTGCAAGAGTTTTTTTACGGCACTTAGGGTTCCATGGTGGCGTCCTTTGAGGGAGAATTTCACTTTTGGGAATAGGATATAGTCTGCATGCGCAAAGTCAAAACTGTATGGGTGTTGGGGAATCGTCGCAACACGTTGCAGAAGGTCTTCGCACGCACACTCCCGACGCTGCTCTTGGTCGACCGTCAAGACCTTTGAGACGAGTTTAGCGCAGGTCATTCGCACCGCAAAATTATCAGTAAAAATGGTATGCTTTTCCATGTTCTCAATGCAAATACGATTTGTAATCATACGCACACTTAACCGACGGCCTAAATTTAGCACTTCAGGAGCAAGTTAGGAAGAAATTGTTACCGATATATTTTTATACAAACCATATAAGCGAAGATTGGAGGCTTTTGAAATGTGTGGAGAAGAACGAATAAAATATAATTGGAAGAAAGGGAAATAAATGAAGTATTGTCGATGGTGTGACAAAACGAGGTGTGTTGAGAGAAATTCGAAGAGGGGAAGAAAATTAAAGGCAGAAGATTTTCAATTTTGATGGACTATTTGTCTGTTATGAGGAGGGCGAATGTTGTACAATCTAGATGGATGAGGAAAATGACAGGTTTGTTTGAAGGAACGGAGACATGGTCATGCAGAGTTGAAAAAAAAATTTCTTCTAGCCACATTTCGCCTTGTAAGTTGACCCTTAGATATGTGGCGGTGAATTTGACTAAAATAAAGTTAAATAAATGCCGAGATTCATTAAGAAAGCCATGGTATTAAGTCGTCTACTTGAATGTAACTTGGAGCTCATTTAAATGCATGAATGGGCCTTGTTTAGGGTTTGATAATGTGAGATATATTGGCTACAGTTAATTTTGCATACATCCTTAGGCCCTTTGTCGGTAACTTTTCTCTTAGATGAAAAATGTATATATATATACACACATATATATATATATATATATATATATATATATATATATATATATACGAAAAATTAATAATTTATTTTTAATATATATATATATATATATATATATATATATATATATATATATATATATATATATATATATATATATATATATATATAATTTATATATATATTAAAAATAAATTATATATATATTAAATATAAATTATTAATTTTTCACTACTAAGGTTATGATGTAAACGATGCGTTTCGTCCCACAGAGTCATCATTGATTTGCAATAGTTTTTTTTTCCAAAAAAGAAAATCAAGTGCATCTAATAAAAGCGCTGAAGAGATGATACACAGGCTAGTAGCGACAAGTAAAGAAAATAACTAAACCCCTCATTCTGCGTACAAAAGGTTTTAATTCTGAGGTTGTTTTTCATATGCGTCATGATAGTGCTTCGGAGGGTGCCAACTAAAAAAGTATTTCCTCTGTACTTATATGCTAATTCTGTTGCAGCCATTCGAGTTCTTTGGACGGGGTATTTTCAGTACAAACACTGTGGGAATGTAGATATTTCGGTGATACGTGATTTCAAGGAGGCATCTGAGTGGGTACGTGTAGGCGATACGGGACAATATATAATTTGTAAAGTGTATGCATATGATTAAATCACTTGTCCCATCCGTCCATGTGGAATCAAAGCCGTTGTTGCCCTCGCCGGAGAAGGGACGGAGGATAAATCGAAAGCTCTCCCGCGAGCGGAGGACTGAAAGGGGAGGGCGAGAGGAGAATAGAGAAGGCGAGGAATTGTGGGTCCCGAAACGAGAAGCGGGCGGGAGGGAGAGAAGGTATGGGTAGGGGAAGAAGAGCGGAGCGATGTTTCGCGTATATTCACGTCACTCATAAAGAAATTTCAGCCGGCTCAAGGAGGGAGGCCCTTTTAATGGAATCAGGAGAGGGAGGAGCACTCAGGCCGTTGCGCGCGAGAGAGTGAATTGGGCCTGCTCCGCGATGCGATGGAGGTGCCAAGGCAGGGGGCGCGACGGAAGTGAGGCCAGGGGTTATGGGGGAGAGGGCTGGGAGTATCTCTAGAAGGGACGCACCAGAAACGGAGGTGAGTATTTGTTGTTTTGGGGAATAAATCTCACCTTGAGCGTTTTAAAGATAAATACACGCCGCACCATATTATTTTCCGAGGATCATATTCATGACGTTTTGGTACTAGTAAGCGGCATATTTTACCGACCATGCTTAAAATCACAGCTATGGTGATAGAATCCATTGCAGAACATTACAGAATTTCCTAATCGAATATATTTTTAAATGTAATACGATGGCCATTCATATAACTCATTCTTTTGCAAGCATGTAAATAATCGTGTAGATTTCCTTCAATTTGTTCAAATCACGGTGCGTTACTGAAATTGTAATGTTAAATGTATGAAGTGAACGAAAATAAAGAACTGCGCGGTCGGCAAATTTCGTTTAGCAAGATAAATGTGAATGACGTCGCGTATTCTATTGCTAAAACAGATGCTTCTCTTGTAAGATTAAAAGTCTCCTAATGTATACACTGTAAATGGAGAATAATTTTAAGTTTTTATTAATTTGATTGCCATGTTAATATGATTTATTACCACAATCTATAAATCGGATGTGGTAAAAATTTCATTCAATAGTTTCATTCGCCATTCGTGAAAGAGAGTAATGAGATATTTTTAAAATAACAATGAAAAATTTAACGATAGAAATTAATCAAGTGGCAAGGTAGACTTATGCCAGCCCAAACGTATCTTTTAAACCTCCTTTTTGAGTAAGTCGCGAATTAAAACAGTTTATTACGATTTTTTTTGGAAAAATTCAGCGAAAATGCACAAATTCTGGAAACGCTTTAATTAATGTATCATGAGTTTTCTATTTAATCGATTTTGGAGAAAAATTTACCGAAATTCCTTTTTACCCCCGATTTTAACAAAGTTTCTTGAATTATCACTTTAATGTGTACTCTTTACATTTTACAAATCATTTTAATTATTACGGTAGTTTATGAATATTAACTATTAAAACAAAAAATAAATAAATATATCAAATTACGCGTTTTAACCGTCTGGTATACTTTTACCTCAATTTTTCACGGCAGAAACTTGCCTCCTAGTATTTCAGAACATGGGTAAATGGTAACTTCCTCTCGGGTTTCCAGCGTCAGTGATCAAGGGAGAACACTATCGGTGGGCTTTGTGTGAAGGATTCAGTTCCCAATATACTGAAGTGATCACTTTGCTCTGCCCTATCAAGTATTTTTCCGTCGCACGTGGAATCTCTTACCTTTGATAGAGGATCTCATCGGCATCGTTAATCTCCTCGCCAGGTTTTATGCGTGCGCAGGCGACTCCTGGTGAGTTCTCCCTGGATCTCACAGGGAAGGAGTAATTCTTTTGCGTGTCGCATCTGCAGAAACCTTCAAGAGAATCGTTTTTCAGTAACACCTCCGGTTGAGGTGGAGCCGTTTTAGGTTGCAGAAATTGAAGAGGGGAAGGATGAGAGGACGGGGTGTGGGAGGGTTCGAGAGTTAGGGGGAAGAGATGGGCTCCGCTTGGGAGGATCCCGCGGTACTAGTCACCCAACCCGCAAGGCACGCGCACGCCGTGATTTACGTTCCCAAGTGTTTTGGCCTCCCGACTGGGGAGCCCCTCCTTGCTCCACCCTGCGACCAAAAACCTCATCCGACCCATCCCGAAAGCTTATACGGCCCTCTTTCCCGTGTCTCGGGGAAGGAAGGTACCCATAAAGCCCCCTACGCTTTATTTCCAGCCTCGTTCGTTTCCCTCCGCCCTTCGCTGGCACGACCCAAAATCCTACTCCCCTCCCCGCCCCCATTTCCTCCACGCCACCGTCACCGTCCCTAGATTTTACCCTCCTCATCCCCCGTTCTCCGAAACTGTTTTAAACAACCTTCTCTCTCACTCTCTCCCTCCTCTACAATCGCCTTTCTCCAATCCCCCTTTGCATCTTACCACCCTTGTCCTTCTACCAACGTGTTCACTTTTCCCAAACCTGATACCATCATTTGGAACGAAGTCCCTTTAGGTTGAATGGTTTGGTTTTGGCAGATCAGGTTGAATAGTTTAGCTTGACACTCGGGTTTTCACCTCGGCGAATACCGATCGAACTGTACGAACTACCATACTAAAGGGCATAGATGAAAGCGTACTTGTACGACTTGCACTCCATATGAAGCGATTCGATTCATGCGGCGTGCTGGAATAATAAATATCGCTATTAATTTATTCAAAATCACCAACTCCTACACTTCTGAAGTCCAAATTTTGTTGCTTTGAAACACCTGTCCAAGAAGAGGCTCCTTAGGGTTCATCAAAAATTATAATTAGAAAAATAAATCTCATGCATGGGAAACGTGAAAAGTTGTCATAATGTCAAGATTAGGATGCTCCCTTAGCAGTCTTGAAGTACTAATACCGTCTATTAGGAATTTACCATAGAATAGCAACTACCCTATATTATATTTCTATTACCCACCATTGGTGGTCGTTATATTGGCATGATATTTACATCAGCGAAGTCAACTTTCATATAATTTCCCTCGAGGTTGATGAAAGTCAGTGATGTATTCCATCAACCCTTTCTTTCACTTCCTCGACCTTGGTGTACATGTAAAGAAGAATAATAGTTTCTCAATATATTTATAACTCTAACCGAATCACTAATCTTAATATTCTTGAATCTTTCCAAATACTACGCACATCTAAATAAAGATTCAATACTCTATGTACTCAGTCAGCGTCATCCTCAGGATAGTAGTATTCATCTAGCAGTACAATATTGGTATATATAAAATATAAAGGAACTATTTAACAGTGTTCCAAATAATTAGCTTTTACTGATAAAAAAGGGTAAAAGATAAGGCTTTAATTGAAAAATGAGGGATCGCCATGTCAATAATGAAACCCAAATAATTAAATCAAATTGGATTTCTTACTCTTAGAATTCTTTTTCACATAGATAAACGACGTATCCTCTATTCTAGATTACCAGTTTTGTATCGTGCGATGTGACTGACGAAGACAATGATTAAGTTGCAAGAAACCAAGTATGTTCAATTAGCGGGCATCAGACGCAGGTCATGGAAGTTATTATTTATATCTGGATGTATTCGTGTGGCTGAAAACTTAGTTACTCCTGGGGTTGTAATAACCTTTTACTTTTCATGTTTTCTTGGATGGTAATTATTTGAAAAAGTGCTTTTTATAAAGTGCTGAAGTGCTTTAAAGTGCACATCAAAAACCTTGTGATGTGATGTGACGCTAATTAAAGTGCATTTAAAATTATTAGCCTCTATCTATTTGACCATGAAATAAAAAAATGCGGTCTACGTGTCTTAAATGTGTCCCTTGTTATTTTGAACCTCCCATGTTAAAAACAAAAGGTGACTTATCTAGGGATGCTAACGAAAGTGACATGGTCCACGCTATGGACTGTTTCTCAGTTGCGTAGTTACGATGTCATCTTCAAAGGACACTGCCCATAGAGCTTCTCCCTGTCCAATGGGAGGTGACTCGGAATTATATACGACAACCACTCTGAGTAGTTCATGATGATTGGTGTCTGAGGTGGATACGTGTACTCTCGAGATAAACAGTTGGTGTCACGCCCGAGTTTCGATTCCATGTGCTCGCAAGTTCCATGAATCCAGGTCGTGCTAAAACCATTGCGTTGGCGTTTACCTCACCTATGATGCTAGCGCATGGCATAAATGCCTTTTTCAAATTACTACGATTTAACACGGTGCGGAGGCTATCTAGAGATGGTTAGCCTCAGTCGGCTTCTGGTGATAGTAGGAGATTAAAAAAGAGAGAAACATTGAATAGAATCCTCCAACAGATCTGACCGGTTATAAAATAGTGATAATATTCGAAAAACTGGAAAATATTCAATTAAAATTTAGTATCCAAATTAATCCGAGAGAAATTAGCCTCAATTAAAATATTCATTAAGGAATTTTGGCGTTTTTAGGTTTAAATATTATGATCGAATGCATGGAAAATGATGGGTTGGAAAATTACTTAAAAATGATGATGAATTTTGTAAATCGTTATTCTTATTCAAACTGTAACCTTAAATGATAGTACGATATGTCCCTCCCGAAAAAAATTTGGAGGAGCTCATACACTTATCGTTAAATTTGGGCTGTAAAACTGGATTTTTTTTAAAGAATTTCTTCCGGGGAACCTTTTACTTTCAACTGATATGCATTGAAAGGAAATGGATGTATACACCAGCGGATAATATAATAATTATATCCCTTCAACTATACTTTACTTCTGCCACACAATTGATAAAATGATAACCAATACGGTCGTAGAACCCTTCCATCTTTTCCATTAGAGAATGTACAATGAAGCCTTGTGTTACCAATATTTGAAGAAAACCTTATCGACTCCCTGTCGCAGCACCTTCGGGCTTCATTTGACGCACCCTCACACACACCCCTAGCCATCCCCCCTCAACCACCCCACGTTTTTTATACTTGGTCCACTTCATCCTCTCTTAAGGACTAGTCCCCTCCCTTCTGTTTTTATGCACGGGGGAGACTTGAAGAGTTCCATCCCTTACCCCGTGAATGACTTTGAGGACTCGTCTTTGTGTGGTAGTGGAGAGGGAAAGATGGGACGGATCGGAGGAAGGGCACACGGAAGGAAGCATAGCGAAGGGAGCATTCTTCCCTCCCACCCTCCAGACCCCTCTCTCCACCCACACTCGGAAGTAAAACGGGAAGAAAACCTTACCCTAGGAGATTTTTCCCCAAGGGTGATTTTTCTTCTGCCGAAACTTTTAACTTTAAAGGATTCGGAGAGAGAAGAAGGGGGACTATCGGGGGTGATGAGGGTTTCAGAAGGGGAAAGGGACCCTCGGAGTTTCTGTGAGGGACATTTTTCTCAGCTCTACTCCAAAATTCCACTCTCTTTCTCTCTTCTTCACTCCCCCTCGCAGTCTCCAATCCAACACCGGCTTCCGGGGTGTCTTAAAAATAGTTTCGTGCGATACGTTGGGAGGGGTGAGATATTTTAAATGATTTCCCACTCGCTTTCCCAACCTTACCGTCATCTACCTCACCCTTCGTGGGGGTGTACGGGTGAGAGGAGAAGCTTCTATATGTTGTCGCCATCAATTAAGACGGTCTGAAAGGTAATACGCCGAAGCCCTTCCAAAAGTCTGGTGCAATTCGTGTAGCAGAGAGTTAGGGTTTATGTTTTGGAGAGTTCTGTGTAGATTTTAAGGTTTAAAGTCTGATAACAACGAACCAATGGCATCTGTATTTGGAAGTGTTTGAATCCTATCGGTTCCCTGAAAAATTCGTAAAATAGTATTCTCCTGGATCCAAAATATTTTCCTGAATGCTCAAATGGTAAAAGTTACATTTTTAAATGGAATGAGAAAGAGCTAAACATGAAAATAAATCTACGATATTATATTTTCTACAGGTAATCATATTCAATATATCAGGGCTCATCAATTTGAAACATTTTTAGGAATGTTGAGACACGTCATGATATACAATGCATAGGATAACATACTCCGAAGAGGAGCGTGAAATTAAGTAGAAAAGAGTTTTCTGAAAACTTTTTTATGCAAACTCTGCTCATAGTATAAACGCGAAGTTTTGATTTGAAAGATGATTGAGGAAATGTGCAATGAACCCTGGAGCGGAATTTGCACATTTGGATTCTTTCGATGCATAACCTGTGGTGTCCCCCATTGTTCTTTTAACCAGAAGATGACATGAATTGGAGGACAACGGTTATTTTTAGTTATTACCTAGAAAATGAACCCAGGAATCTCGGGTCTTAAGATGACCTTCACTCGATGTACTATCCTGATAGACATCATCCTCCTCGCCAGCAGAGAAATGCCAACTGACCTCGAATATAAATACGAAACAATATAAATTAGTCAATTTTACATATTTGTAATGTAATTAATTAATGATACAAATTTTTTTTTCATAAATATTAATATGATATATTTTCAGTGTTCCGAAAGAAAATTAAAGACCTATGACTTGACCATTTTCTTAATTTTCATGATTTAAGTTTTCATTTCCCTAACGATAATGCCATAGTACCGTAATGCTTATTCTCTTGCCATGAAAAAATTTGTACATATTATTATTAAAATAAAATAGTGAGATATCAAGAAATCATTCAAATTTCATGATTAATAATTCGTAATTAGTTTCAATAATTTCAAGTACTCCTCCCCGGACTACAACCTTGACGTGGTGGAAGGGCTTGTGCGTTCCGATGACCCCTAGAGCTGTGCTGGCGGGAGTAATAAAAATTGCTCCTGGTAGGGTCACCCATGTCAGATAGGTCCAAGGTTAGAAGCCAGACGAAAGGTAGTCCACGCAGCGTCTGTTCCTCAGTGAGGCGGCTGCAATGGCGTCTGACCCCAGTGGGGCGGCCAGTAAGTGATGGTGTCACGTTAAAAACACTATTGAGGAAGGCAACGGGAAACCACCTCAATTATCATTCCCAAGAAAAATATGATGGACAATAGAGATATTTTGAGTCCTGGCAACCACGGGGCTCGGCCCATTCGGCCGTGTGTCGTGCCCGGCAGCGGGGGAGGCAAGGCTTCCGCGGTCGTCATTCCACGAAACCCTTGCAAGGGAAAACCAGCAGCAGCAGGACAGAAAACGCAGGAGAAGAAGACAAAATTAGTTAGAATAGGAACGTGGAATGTTAGGACAATGATGAGGACAGGGAAATTGGAGAATGTTAAGCGAGAGATGGAAAGGGGAAATATAGATATTTTAGGTCTATGCGAGGTGAGATGGAAAGATAGCGGGGATTACTGGAGTGATAAGTATAGAATAATATGCAGCGGTGGGGACGAGAGCCAACGAGGGGTTGCCATAGTATTAAATGAAGAGGTAGGAAGAAGCGCAGTCAACATAGAGCAGGTAACGGATAGAATACTACTAGTGGAGATAAAAGCAGAACCAACGAACTTAGTTATTATTCAGGTATACATGCCACCGAGCAACCATAAGGAAAAAGAGGTAGATAGGATATACGATCAGTTAGAGGACATGATCGCGTGTGTTCCTGCAGGGAAACATTTGATAGTGATGGGGGATTGGAATGCGACGGTAGGCGAAGGAAGAGATGGTGACGAGGTCGGGGACTACGGATTAGGCATGAGGAATGACCGCAGGGAGAAAGCAGTTGCGTTTTGCAGGAGAGAGGGCTTAACCATCACCAACACTTGGTTTAGACACCACAAAAGACGCAGGTATACATGGGCAATGCCACGTGACTCAGGAAGATATCAGCTAGATTATATCCTGGTTAGACACAGGTTTAGGAACAGTGTGATAAATTCCCACAGCTTCCCGGGAGCGGATGCGGACTCAGACCACAATTTAGTTGTTATGAAATGTAGCTTACGTTTCAAAAAGAAAAGGCAGGGGCGGCGAGTTAGAAAATGGAATGTAGGTGCATTAAATGTGTTGAAAAGGAAGGAATACAAACAGGCGGTAGAGAAAATCATGGAGGATGGTAAAGGGCTTAGTACTATCGAAGAAAAATGGGAAATGATCAAGAAAGGGTTGTCTAAAGCTGCAAAAGACACTATTGGAACCGTAACGCTAAAAGGACTAGGAAACCATGGATCACGGATGATATGATTTCAAAGATGGATGAGCGGCGAAAATGAAAGAATATAAATACAGAATTAAGCAAAATGAAGTACAAAGAATTGAACAATAAATTTAGGCGGTCAACAAATAAAGCAAAGGAAGCATGGTGGAAGACGCAGTGCGAGGATATGGGAAGTCTGCAGAGGACGGAGTATATAGGAGAACTGTATAGTAAAGAACTCAGACCAACAAAGTTAGACATTGAAAAAGAAAATGACGTAGAGGAAGGCAGCTTAAGTCCAGGCGTACTAGAAAATGAGATAGAAAGAGCATTAAGGGAGATGAAACTAAATAAGGCCGTGGGGGTAGAAAACATTCTCTTGGAACTTTTAAAATGCTTAGGAAAATGTGGGAGGAAGAGGCTATATGGGCTGATCCGTAGTATTTATGAGGAGGGAATCTGGCCGGAAGACTTTGTGATATCAGTTTTAGTTCCTATTCCGAAAAAGGTAAAGGCCACGTCATGTGAGGACTATAGGACAATTAGTTTGATATCCCACGCAGCTAAAGTTGTTCTCAGGATCATAAACAAAAGGATAGAGAGAAGGGCAAATGATTACTTAGGAGATGATCAGTTTGGGTTTAGGAAGGGGAGAGGTACGCGTGATGCCATTGCAGTAATGAGATTATTAATCGAGAGGAATATAGAATACAACCAGGAGGTATTTTCCATTTTCGTAGATTTTGAAGAAGCGTTTGATAGAGTGAATTGGGAAAAACTTATGAGTATATTGCAGAAAATAGGAATAGATTGGAGGGAAAGGAGGCTAATCCGCAGTCTGTACATGTCTCAGACTGCTCAGGTGCGGGTGGAAAACGGGGAGTCAGGATGGGCAGTGTTAGGAAGGGGTGTAAGGCAGGGTTGCCCATTATCACCGTTGCTGTTCAACCTGAATGCAGAGGAAATGATCAAAGAGGCATGGGAAGAACTCGAGGTAGGAATGAAAGTGGGCGGGGAAGTCGTAAAATCAGTTAGGTTTGCTGATGTCCAAGCTTTAGTTTGCCAGTCAGCCAAGGGGCTGCAAGCATTGCTGAGTGAATTGGAAATTCAGTGCGACAGGTATGGGATGAGAATCAATATTAAGAAAACAAAGGTCATGCGATTTACTAGAAAGAAAAAGGCCAAGCTTAACATTAAAATAGGAAGGCAAAAACTAGAGCAGGTAGAACAGTTTACGTATCTCGGTAGTGTTTTGGACCAACACGGTCAAAGTAGTAGGGACGTAAGGAGAAGAATTGCGCTAGGCAAAGTGGCTTTTACAAGGAGGAGGGAGTTGATGACAGGGACTTTAAGTAAGGATGTTAAGAAAAGACTCGTAATAGACGTAGATCGGAGGCTTTTGAAATGTGGGTGTGGAGAAGAATGGAGAAGGTGAAATGGACAGAGAAGAAAACAAATGAGGAAGTACTTGGTATGGTGGGCGAAGAGAGGGGTTTGTTGGGAGCAATCCTATGGAGGCAGGAAAAGTTGATGAAGGGGGTGTTGACCGGCAGTGGGATGTTGAAGACTGTGATAGAGGGTAGAATGTTGGGCAAAAGAGGAAAGGGAAGGAACAGGATAGGGATGTTGGACGAGATGAAGGGAGGAAGAAAGTACTCAGAGATGAAGAGGGACCTGATATAGATTAGGATGATGGATTTTGTGTTTTGTTAGGAATAATAAAATATTTGTTTGGTAGTTGTGTCCTTCCCTACCTTAACCGGTAGATTACCTAAAAAAAATCGTGGAAAAGTGCCCTAAGTCTACAGGGTTCGTCCGGAAAATAAGTGTACTGAGCTCAGGAAAAAAAATTAGTACACTGTTACATATCTTAAGCTAATATTCCTCAAAATAGGACCCTTGTGAGTCGATACACTTGTTCCAGCGGCGTTCCCATTCCTGGAATGCTCCCGCGAAGGCATCATCGGGAACCTCTCGAAGACACGTCGTCACGGCCTCTTTGACGGCGTCCAAAGTCCCGTATCGCGTTCCTTTCAAACTCCTCTTTATCTTCGGGAACAGATAGAAGTCCGGTGGTGCCAAGTCCGGGCTGTAGGGCGGGTGCGGCAGCGTTGCCACGCCGTGCTTGGCCAAGAATTCCGACACGACAAGCGCGGTGTGAGACGGCGCATTGTCGTGATGCCACCGCTAGATGTTTTTGATCGCTTGCCGGACGCGGGCGACTCCTTTTCGGGTATTGTATTGTATTAAATTTTAAATACAAATTAATAAAGTCTTAAGGAAAATGGTCAGTTTATTCGAGTTTTTGAGCCAAATTAATGTAATATGTGTATTTTTCATTTTAAATAAAAAAAATAATTTCTTAAGAAAACTATAATAGCTTAATGTTACTATATTTCAAATTCTATGAATGCAGTGGTAAAATAGTGTGCTTTCTCAATCTAAAAAAATATTATCGTCAACGTAAATGGTTTTTTTTAGTTCAATACTATTATGCCAAGTGTATGAGAGAAAAAAATACAAAACATACATTCTCAGTACCTTGTATCGTTGACTTCCGTGGAGGTATATATTACGGCACTTCAGACCGGGATATGATGATCATATTTACTTCAAGCTGCTTACTATAGCTGCTTACTATAACCACAGTATAACTGTCGCCTAGCTAGATGAAACAACGCACGGGTAACCCAAAAATCCTGGTGTCATTTTGAGCAACTCTTAAATGCTTCTTGTTTTTTCAACCTCCAGAATAACATACAAGTCTAATGGATAAGTTCCCATCCTTTCGGGCTTCCTTGGATTAATTGGCAATCGACACAATTTTGGAATAGAATTCGAAATTTAGATCATTCGGGGGCTTCATACTCATCAGTGATCTCTGATGGAATTGAGTTTTACAGTTATTTCCGTAATTCTCACTTAGTTTCCGTTATTTCTTGATGGAAAATGTGAATGAATTTATACAATTTTAGACAAATTAACTAAAAGCACACTGGTAGTTATTATTTATGGTTTTCCTGTTACTTATACTCTCACACACTTCTTATAACTAAGATTGGCAATTTTTGACAGTTATTTAAATAAAAACATTAATTAGGAAGGAACTTACCATTTTTAATCGTAACAGAAATTTATATTTGTTGTTTTCAAAACATGCAAAATCGGAAACATAATAGTTTGTTGATAAATTACAATCAATTATGAATGGAAACGGGTAAAATGATGGGATACATTTTTTGATACGTAGTCTTGTCTCTATAAGAACTCATTCTGAAAACAATTCTCTCGGAGTTTATAAACCTCTGAAGGACGAGCTGATTTACATGAAGAAGTTCCGCGAGCGATTTTCCCTTGGCTTCCCAAGAGTACGAGAATCGAACGATGCGGATACATGCCCTGAATAATGGATATAAGGCCACCGTCGTCGGTCTTAGACCCTTAGGACCGCTCACCCACTTCCGGAAATCGGTCGAGGCAAATAAAGTCGGGCTGAACAACAATCCGGATTTAACAACTTAATTGCTCAATGGATTATAAAGAGAGTTTATTAATAATTTTCCCAAGAATGAACCACATCCTCTTACCCAGTGTGCGGGAAACTGTAGTATGTTAATCGACAATGAAGTGAATCTCATCCCCAGGTAGTTTGAAATTTGTGAGCTCCCTTGAGATTTGTGGATTCCCACTAGGGTACTCATAATTCCTAATCCTAGCCTTTACCTAATATTTGAGAGGCGAGAGATATATTTTACTAATAACGTTGAGATATTTTATCACTTTAATTCTATAAGGTTTGAAGTTTCTAGATAATGATTTTCATCTCCGAAAAAATGGGCCTAGGTTGAATCCAGGAGAAAATAATATGAAGTCATAGGTTTATTTGTGTTTTTTATATTTATATAAGTACAATCTGAAAACTTCAATTCGTTAAAAATATACATGAAAGAAACAATTTCCTTAAAATGTCCAATTGTCAACGTCTTCACTGATTTTTTCATCAATTGGTTTTTTTAATGCGGTCTATTTTATGTTTTTGGATTTTCTCGCTCTTACCGAGAATTTATTTGTAAGGCATTCTCCAATATTACGCATTATAAATAACTGCAAATTAAACTTCTAAAAAGGTAAGAAAAACCTTTCTACTCTTCTTCCTTTCTTCCTATTCGAACAGATAATAGGACAAGGAATAGGGCATTAATTAAAAAATTGAATAGGAAAAAGATAATAGAACGTTAATTTGAACAGGAAAAGGAAACCATGGATCAAGGATGAGAAGATATGAAAGATAGAAGAAAGACGAAAATAGAAGAATATAAATACAGAGTTATGTAGTAGGAAGTACAAGTAGTTAATAATTAAATTTAAATAATTAAACATTAGAGCAAAAGAAATTTGGTGGCAGACGCAGTGCTAGGATATGAAAAGTTTATAGAGAGAGGTTGAAATTGGTGTGCTGCAGAAGAAGGTTGTAACAGTATCGGGAAGGAAGAAGGGTAGATCTATGCTAACAGACAGAGATACGAGTAAGTCGGATTAGATAATAGCTGAGACAGAAAGTATACAAGAGAAATGGAGGGAATATATAAGAGAATTGTATGGGAAAAAACTTAGACCAGCAAAGTTAGACATAGAAAGAGAATATAACGTAGATCCAACTCAACCTTTCCGAATGACTTCATTAGCGTTCGGCTCATCTGTTTTTAAGTCTCCCCTTCAATCCCTCGTCCCTCTCCGCGTGGTACCCGCCCGCTACCTGCAGCGTTGGGTTGCATTCCCTTTCTTTCACAATCTCCTTGGGGAGGAGAGCGTTTTATGTTGCATGTTCATGTGGTGGTGGAGTTTCGCATTCTTGCTTGTTATGTTGTGGCTTGCGCATTGTTGGATGACTTTCGTACTGCATCCTGAGGTGCAGTTGGTTGTTGGTTTATTATTTATGTTTTCATGAGTGTTGGATGAAGGGAGTTTTGCATGGGTGGGTACGCCGCTGTGGGAGTAGGTTTTTGTTTTTGATTTTGCAAGTGGTATTGTTCCTATTTACGGGTTCTGACCTAACACCCCCCGCCAACCGCCCTTGTGGTGGCTTGTGGGGAGTTATGTAGATGTAGATGTAGAGTTGAAGATAGCTCAGTTCCAGGCATACTCGATGATGAGAAATAGAGGGCATTAAGGGAGATTAAACCAAAGGAGACTGTGGGGGTACACAACATTCCTGCGAAACTACTTCAAGGTTTAGGAAAATGTGGGAGTAAGAACCTATATGGACTAATTCGTAGCATTTATGTGAAAAAAGTATGGCTGGAAGAATTTGCGACACCAGTGTTAGTTCTTTTCCAAAAGAATATAAGTACTACATCATTTGAGAACTGCCGAACAAAAAATTTCATTCCCCGCGCAGCTAGAGTGGTTCTAACGGTCATGAACAAAATGAAAGAGAGCAGGGCAAAATTACTTAGGAGATGATCACTTTAAGTCCTGGAAGTGGAGAGGCACGGGTGATGCCGTAACTGCAATGTGGTCACTAATAGAGGGGAATATGGAATACAGATTCCTCAGGTACGAATTGGAAACGCATAGCCCGTTGAAGAAGTATTGGGAAGAGCAGTAAACCAGGGCTGGCTATTGTCACCTGTGCTCTTCCACGTGCATGTGGAGGAAACGATTGAGGCATGCGATGATTTGGCGATTGGAATGAAAGTCAGAAACGGGAGTTTTAAAATAGGTATGCTGATGACCAAGTTCTGTTTGTCAGTCAGCCAAGGGGTTGTAAACATTGCTGAGTGGATTGGAAATTTAGTCTAATAGACGAGGAATGAGAATCAATTAAGGAAAACAAAGGTTATGCGGTTTTCCAGAAAGACAAAGGCTAAGCTAAACATTTAAATAAGAGGGCGAAAACAGGAGCAGGAGGAAAAGTATACGTATCGCGGAAGTGTTTCAGGCCAAAATGGTAAAAGTTGTAGGGACTTGAGGAGAAGAATCGCGTTAGGCAAAGATACTTTCACAAGAAGGAGGGAATTGATTAAAGGGGCGTTGAATAAGAATTTATATAAAAGGCTTGCTATAATTCTGATACATGGTCATTGAAGCAAGGTGATAGGCAAAGATTGGAGGCTTTATAAATGTGGGTGTGGAGATGGATGGCATGGTAAAGTGGGCGGAAAGGCAAACAAATCTACATCTACATAATACCCCGCAAGCCCTTCATCCAACACTCCTGCACACAGATATGCCATTCACCGACTAACAACTGCAACCCAGGATGCAGCACGAAAGCCATCGAACAATGAGCAAGCTAGAACATCACAAGCAAGAAGGTGAAACAAATGAGGTGCTGGACATGGTAGGGGAGGAAAGAGGATTGCTATTATAAATCATAAGGAGGCCGGAAAAATGAATGAAAAGCATATTGATCGGCAGTGCGTTGTTAAAGACTGTAATAGGAGGGAAAATGTTAGAAAAGAGAGAAAGGGGCGGGAATAGGATAGGGATGTTGGACGGAATGAATGAAGGAAGGAAGTAAGTTGCGGAGATGAAGAAGGGGTTGTTGTGGAGTAGTATGTCGGGTTGTTTTGCTAGGAGAGATAAGATATTTGGTTGCTGTGTCCATCGAAAGCCTACCTGAACCGGTAGGCTATCTTATAACTAGGATTGTGGTAGTTAATGATAGAGCAATGGGCTACTGATCGGAGGGCCTCTGGGTATCCTCAGTCGGAAAAACATCGTTTGCTCAGGGAAAGGAAATAACCACCCTACACGCTGTCTGACGTACTGGGTGAACTCTACCATTGCCTGCCAAACGGGCCTTTGGTTTGATTACTATATTAAAGGCATTTTTATATAGAATTTTATCGTTATCAATGAGTGAAATGGATAGAATTATGCCATAAAGGTTTACTCTAGTAGAGTAGTTAGTCGTGAACCGATTTTCGTAAAGGTCTATATGAAACTTTGATAAAACGTTCCAAAGGTAGAGTTTTTATTAAAAACTTATTTTAATCTTCAGGATGATGTGATTCCATTTCATATTTCTATTAACGATTCCATAAGCTTGTTTTGCCTTTAATTCTACGCTTCTAAAATAATATTTAAGAGGCAATTAAATATGCATTGATTTCACTAATGGGAATGAGTATACGTTAAATTTACACTTATTTAAAAATCAAATCGAGGGGCTTTTATCTCCTTTTTCGTTTATTTTAATGTAATTTTTCTATTATACTCCTCTGGCACCAAGAGCAAAATCGTTTTTTTAACGTTCAGCTTACATTTTTTGCGGCTATCTCACCTCTCAGAGAGATAATGAGGAATTTTCCTAAATCAATTACGTGCCTGAGTTCGATTAAAAATTTGATGTATATTTCCCAATTGTCTCTTGTTTCCATGATGTGTTCACCAATTAAATTAGCCAATCGCATACAGATTAGTTTTAGTCAAATATCTGCTGAGAGGAGAATGAGAATACTATTTTTTAATGAAAATGGATGTTGGTAAAAGAGATTTAGCGTGGCGCATTTGAGCACATCAAAACCTCCCTTCCCATGCTAATGCTGCTAGAACGGCGGAAAAAGCACAAAAATTGAATTCTCTGAGGAAGATAAAAAATCAATTCACGATTAATAAATGAGGAAGCCTTTTTTGTAAAATGTGTCTTTAGTTTCATATTTTAATTAATAACTCATTTTTATTGTTTTTTTTAAATGGTGCTCTTTTTTCTCCATTTTATTACCTCAGAATGTTATTCGCTTCCGTTGTCTGCATATTTTCTTTTGTGGAATCAAACAAATCACAAGAGCGCTTTTGCCGTAATTAATAAATGATTTACGGCCATTTCGGCTTGAGTGCCATCCCGTAATAACCCACTAATGCTTAAGATTTATGCCAAAATTTAAAGCCACTAGCTTTTCTTGCGGTGTAAGGAAAAGTACATTCTTGACTTGGCGGTTTTAACGGAAAAAAATGATTACACCATTGTGATTTCACCATTAAACTGGCGCATTATAATTGTCACCGCAAGTTCTGAGAATATATGCATTCTGTGTTTCCTAATTAATCTTATTCATATTCAGTCCAAGTTACTGCTTTCTTTTGGTGAATAGATAACAAAATAACTTACAGAAGACAATCATTAGACGCGTTTCCGTATTCTTTTTCAGACTTTGCTGATAAAAACAGCATAATATAACGCCTATTATCAACGCAGGTGATAACGGAGAGTTTGCTACAAATTGCATTAGCCGATGTAAACTATTTTCTTATGAATACCAAAACATCAGCACAATAGTGAAGAATTGACGTATGAATCGTACCGTCGGGATATTAATGTCAAGTCAAGAAATGAGCCAATCAGCTATTCTCATTACTGCACCGAGTTGGAAAATTGTTGTCTCCACCGTTTCCCTTCATTCTAAATATGCAGTAATCATTCATTCTCCCACTCCCTGTGGAAATTAGTTCCACGAGAAACCCGTGCATTGCACTCATAAATTTGCTAAATTGTCTTCCGAGTCTGAAAGGAAATAAAATTAAATGTGTTTGCGGCTGCCTTATCTGCGTTTATCACCAGTAAATGGAAATTTAAATTAAAAAAAGGCCCCGTAAACTTGCAAGGGTAGTCGTTTTTTTAATGAATTCCAATTGCTGAGTTAGATTTAGAATGAGATCCATTATAAAGGCACGACGCCCGGTAGGTTCTAAAATTATTATTAACTAGGAAGGAGGTATTCGCCGATGGTGGGGAGTATTTTATGCATTTCGGGTTTCCTTAAAATATTTAAAATAACCCATCGACGCACAATACAATTTATCAAACCAATTTGAATATCGTTCTCATGCTTTATGCAGGTTCCGGTCCTATTCCCTCGGAGGCTAAATAACCATGGGCGCTCACTCAATTTTATTTATCAAGGCCCTAGATCATCCCTGACGTACATTATGTTTGCCTTTTTTCCCAGGAAAAAATACCAATACTTTTTGGATGAATTAAAATTGAATATTGTTTAAAATATATTTTAGGAGTCAAGGTTACAAGTACTTCTATACTGCGGTAATTTCCTTGTTAATGACCACTTGTCTTGTCATAAAAATTGATCGACAACCAACCTATTTATTTTCCCATGATGAACTATGAGCTATTTAATTACATCTAATCCCATTATTAATTGGAATGAAAAGTAAAACTTGCATTTGAGCAAGAAACCAACTCTTTCGACGGGTTGGTGAACGATTATAACAGAAATTTAATTTAATTTTGTCCTCATAGTCGAATTTTGCTGAAGAAACGTGATATTTTCTATTGCTCTCCTTCAACTCATCACTCTGAAATTACTTCATTCCCTCATCATCTCTTTCAACACAGAAAGATTAGATTTTATGATCACTTCGGGCATGAAGGGTAAAACTCTTTTCGGAAAGTAGTGCATTCACACGCTGGCGGCATTTATTTTCGGATTTTAGGCTTGAGGACAGTGGGACTCCGTATAGACATCACGGGGCTCTCTTAAAATAAAAAGTATAAACTTTGACGGAGTGAATGATAGAAGAAAATATTTTGGTAGACCTTTTCCTCCCTATCTCTCCCCTTCCTATGTTCCGCCCGGAATACCCGGATGATAAACCAATACGCCAGTTGTTCAACGTTGTTCTGTTTGCCGATGGGGCGCCTAAGCTCAAAATTGAGACCCTTCCCCCCTCCCTAACCTTCTTTTCACTCTGTTCCCCGTCCCTGGCCCCCTCAGCCCTCTGTATTCCTTCCTCTGCCGCAGTTCCTTGACAGTCGCGTAGCCTCTCGTCGTGACAAACCCCACCGTCGCCCTTATCGGGGATCTGAAGGTTCTGTGACCCCCGCGACCATCCCTTCACCGCCCCTTTCTAGAAAAACCCCTTTGACCTCGCCGCGTCCCTGGCACCACACCCTTCTCCACGCAAAAGACTTACTACGCTTGTATTTTTTCAACCTCAACCCCAGGAAGGTAGGATTAGGAGTCAATTTCCGCCAACCCAAATACGAGAAAACCCTGACTTACTCATCCTCCCTTCAGCCGTGCTGTTCCCACTTCTTTCCCCATCCCCCGCTCCCTTCCTCTCTTTCATGCTTTACTCTCCCGTACTCTCTCCCTTAAGCCGTTATGGCGTCCGCTATCTTTAAACGGGTAAACCCCCCAAAAATGTCCAATGAGTCTTCATTTCCTCTTTCTTGAAGCCCCGCAGTGTCTGACGGACTTCTCTTTTCTCCATTCCCCCGTCTCAACATCCTTATTTCCATTAACCTCCCGAACACTTTTCACCCCAATCCACCCCCTCGTCTTCCACCATCATCCTTTTCCTCAATATTCGCGTCTTCTCCGGTGACCCTTTCCATGTCCCCCACCACTCCTTTTTTTTAAAAAAAGTGTTCGTGTTCCTTTTCTACTAGCCTTTCTCCTTTAATGCAACCCCCTCCGCTTTCCTTGTGCTCCGTACTTAGCGCTCATGGCTCATGCCCTTGGGCGCCCAAACCCTCCCGGCCCCAAGCCTCCACACCCACTTCGTCGGCTACAACAATCCCTCTTCCTCTCTTCCTCTACTTTCGCCTTTGTTAATCTCTTTTCTGTGTGGGACCGAGAGATTCCCCCCGCACTCCACCTTCGGCCCTCCCTCCCCGCCCGCAAATCCCTTTACTCAGCCCGGTCGGCCCAATCTCCCTCTCAGTCCGAACCCTCCTCCCCTTGTCGCCCCCTTCGGCCAACAACACCCTCTTGCTCGCCGTCTCCGTGAGAGGGAGGGAGATAGACCACCGAGGGCGAGGGGCTGCTTTGTTTTACTTCAATCTGTTCCCGTTTTCCCATCCCCGGCCGCTCTCTCGCCCTCGGCCAACTCTAGTGCTTCGTTACATCACCCCTGAAGAAGGTAGATGGAAAACATCCTGCCCTCTCAAATCCTCGCCGCCTTTTCTCTCCAAACCCCATCGGATATTTTTCTCTCGTCCTTAATTGCACAACGTTTTATTCTTCCAAAAGTGCCGAGTCTCTCATTTGATCACTTATTTCTCTAATTCTACGCATAAGTAAAGTCCGCCGGGTCCGTATGTCTTTGGCTATCTCGTTTATGAAATAGTTCGCTAAGTTCGCTAATGATAGTGTACTATTCATAACCATTGTTATTCTCCTGAAAAAAGAGTTGGTTAATGGTGTCAACGGGTTATATATATACTTTCCTTCCTAGAGAAATACGATTTTTTAAACTTATATTTTGAAACACTTCCAAACTTTTCATGAGTTGTTTTATTTAAATTAATTGGAACATTTTCATGGGATAACCGTCCAGTAGCTACTCCTATTAACAGTTTGTGTGCAGCACGAGTAAGTAGATCTCTTTTTATTTATATTATTTAATATTTATTATTAAAGAATGGCGTTGCAATTAGGCGATTTCCCTGATGGCAACGGTCAAGTTACGGAATTTCCGATCATCAGAGATAGAGAGCTTTATATAAGTAGCTATCAAATTTTATGAAATGAAGTCCTTTACTCACGGATAAGATACATTAAAGATTTAATTAAAGAGCATTGGTTTCATTTCGCACCAGGCTATCATTTCCTTCTATCATTGTTTGGATCGTCATTCTAATAGTTCATCGTTTGGCTCTCCCTCTTGTTTTGCTAGGTCAATTAAATAAAGTTAAAGTAGAGGCTTAATATTTCAATTTTGTTGCATAGAAATGATAAACTTCTAGAGCAACAAATATGAAATGTTTGTTTACTCTTGTGCCCTGAATTTTTGATCTAAACTTTTACTTTTAACAGTTTTATGACTTGGCAAAATTCACAGTTTTATTTTGGCGATACAAGATGTTATACCACTTTACTTTTAAATTAACAAGAAGCAATTCGGTTTTACCAAAGCATTCTTTTCTTGTGAAGTTGAAACTTTCTCCTGATGTTTGCTCACTTCTGGAGCATTAACTTACGTCTACGGGATCTAAGCTTTTGGCAAGTATTTAATTCAAGACCAGGGTTCACTATTGGAAGTAGTATTGGTTTACTTCCGATGATATCATTTGATATTTGCTACTCTTGAGTTAACATTGATCATCGGAGTCAATTGAAGAACACAAATTCTTAAAACCTATTTGGAGATCAACAAAAAATCGTGACCTCGACTCCACTTGCTAACGCGAGAATAACTTCAGCCTCTCTTTAATTCCTTCCATTCTGCTCACTTCCCTCGTCATATGGCCAAGTAATTCAACCAGGCTACAAATTGCTTGACTTATAGCACTACGATAGCATCACGAATTGATGCTCACCGATCACTTATACATGCAGTAATTGATGAAATTGTTAAATATTCATCTCACACCATTTTTATTTTGATCCTTGGGTTCGATGTTGTCATGATTACGTATCCTTGAGTAAATTACGGATACTCGAATACATCGGTGACATGAGGATGCAACTCTCTCCTATTGCCTCTACGGTCGAATCTATGAAAATAATTTCATGAAACATCAATTTCCTCGGTGGTGAAATCAGATTAAGATGTCCATCACCTTTCCAGAAGACTTCCTTGTTTGCTCTTTCTGAGGTTTAATGCGTATTCAAATGTGGTCACACTAAAATGGAGTTACTCGCACCTTTTCATCGTATTTTCTTTAAAACCGTATGGTGAAAACTATTTTCTGCAAGGTGACACCTATTCTTCTGTTTATCGTAATTGTAGGTCTAAAAATCATATTTTTTAGGATTGGCATGAAAGTGAGGGACATTGAGGCACAAAAAGTTTACTTTTCAGCAAATGTTATGATAAACTGAACTGAAAGCCTGCTTCAGGCTTTTTTCAGCGGAATAATATTGTGGCAACCATTGTGGAAACGGCAACCTCGTCAGACTCAGCCTTCTCGCTTCTGTGACTCCCGTCTTCGTAAAGAGAACCATGTAAGTTGGACTGTAAATAATGTCGTAAGCCTTCATATTTAAGAGTTCAAAGAATTTCTGGCTTCAATGTCTCTACAAAATAACTACGAACTTACCTAAGACCGTGAAAGGGTTCTATTTTCAAGTCGCCTGACGCTGAGGGCACCCTGCCGTCATTTTGATTTGTTTCTATTGTTGAATTCGGTAAACCCTTATCTTACCGGTAGCCTATTTTCCTTATCCAAGGCTAATTTTGTGCCTCAAAGGTTTTGCTTCTAACATCACCGTTATTTATGGCATATTCCTTTTTTTTAAATAGCGTGAAAATTCTCTTGTATGTACTAAATTATAAAATAATTAAATCAAATTTGAACTATTATGAGCTTTATAGAATTTGGATTGCACTCTGAACCTATTGTTTTGCATCTATTCAAGAATGGTTTCCAATACTCTTTGGTGGTTTATCCTTCAAATTATAACTGACTAAGAAAATAATTCTCATACCGCGTCAGCCATGAGAATTTTAATGTAGCTCATGTTTGTTTAAGTTTTGACTTTGTCTGAACAAGAATATTAAAAACCCTTATATATATTATACCGTATAGACCAATTAATGTTGCAGGCTTGGCAGTAATCTGACTCTAGGTTTTCCTTAATGAAAGCTATTGGTCTCTTTACCTCCTCATCTCTCCTTTCCAATCCCCTCTACAGCCTGCCACCGTCGAACCACCAGAGAAACCCCTTTCACCCTTCATTCTCATCCGTAATCCTCTTTTCCCTTCTGCTTGTTCCTCTTTCTGTCTTTTTACTCTTCCCCTCCTCTCTTGTTTCTCTCCCTTCCTGCCTTTATCTGGCCTCGCGCACGTATCTTATCCAACGCTGTGATCGAAATCTTTTTATTTTTGTTTGCGGTCTTATAAAGTCCGATTTCCACTACCCGCGGCTTCCTTTTACTCAAGCCGATAAGGTTTTGTTTTTTTTGTTAGTATATTTGTTTCCTTTCTATTCGCTCTCCCTCCAACTCCGGTTTCCTTATTGAAGCCCGGGGAACACTACACTGATGGACGAGAAAGAAAGAGGCTTTTTTCGGGTAAAATTAAGGGCTAAAGGCTCTCCTTGTGAATTTAGTCCATGGTGAGGATACATAAAATTCATCCTATGTAGAGTAAGCAAGATATCTCTACGACATTAACATATAAGAAATGATCCAGATGGTATTTGATGCTTTCTTGGTTTAATTGATAAAGCAAGGTTGGTCAGTCACACGTGGAGTTATTTAAAACACACTACTTTAAAGTTATAAAGAGAATTTAAACTAAAATTTATCAATACCTCTATTTTTCAATTTCCCTGCACTGGTCACGTATGGAAATTTTATGAATTTAGGAACACATAGACGCATTGTATTTAGTACTACAAAACGCAAAACTGATAATATTGATTTTCGATAAAATTTTAGTTTCAACAATGTTGAAATTAAAATTTTAAAAGAAGCCCTTCTCTTTACCTCCTAGGATTTAATATCATTGCCACAGAAACCTATTTATCTTTAATTGTGTAAAAGCAATTGTGTACCTACACAAGCGCGTTCCAGGAAACTAGCTCTCAGCTATATTCATCGGCCATAGTTTTATTGCTGTTCAATAGGATCAAATACCATTCGAGGAAATTAGGAATTCCTAAATACATTGGTATTACGACTTCCTCTGTTTTTTTACCGATTGTTGAAATCTACAAATATAATGAGTGAAATTTCTGATGATTTTTATTTCTTCGATATCATAAGTAAAATCGAGTACTCTTTTTAAAGGATTTAGTATCGTCTTTTCCCGCGCGCAAGGGAGGAACTTTCATCCTACATCCTCTAAGAGCTGCGTTACGCTTGATTTCTTATCGCAACATCGTTTATCTGCATGTACAGACCCTTCTTAGCACCTTTTCTATCCACTCAATCAAATCCCACTCCTACGGGCCCCTCAAATACAAGTACTTGCCGCGTATTTTAAGTGTGCCCTCTCAGGTACAAATCAACACCTATATTTTACTTTCTCAATATAATTTCCTGAAATTCGTCGGATGACTCCAAGTTTATCTAAGGCGGCTCCACAGCTCTTACTAAGGTGCTCGCTATATGATAACTTTTCTAAGGAAACACTCAAGTACCTTGCTTGTTTTGAATATTGTATTTTTACCTCAATATATGATTTTGTACTAACCAGCTTACTTTAAAAATTCGATTTAGCAATATAGGATCAGTTTTGTGTGATCGAAATCGTAACCGCGTTCATTTTATTCCTTTCCATAGCTATTGGAAATTTTTTTGTCATGTAAATCATTAAAGTGGCAATAATTTCTAATTGGTGGAGAGTTGCACAAATTTCCAAGCCACTGGAACTATTTGTACAGTAGAATAAAAAAACATTGTAATGCAAAATTGAAAGATCTTGGGGATGATTAGTATTGAAATTTCGAAACTGGAATCGGCTCATTATCTGCTTGGAAAACTTACGCTGCGTGGTTAAATATTTTTTTCTATTTGTAGCAATGCTATGAGCAGCAGTATAGATTTATAACATAATTTTTATTCCGGTGGAATAGCCAATCAAACCAGAAAATGCATCCCACCTACACTATGGTAGATTCACAGCGCTTAAGGGAGCTAAGCTGTTTCATCTCCAGCAAAAAGAATCCATTTTAGTTTTACAAAATGATGCTATCGTGCTTTTCTGCCAGCAAGGAAAGAACAAGATGATATTAGTCCACCGAAAAATAAAGGAACAAGGTATTAGTTATATCCACCCCAAAGGCCACTCATGCGGCTAACCCGGGGTCGTAATGCTTTCAATGTACCAAACCTAGCGTCCAATTCTAATTTTAAACAGCTTTTATAGTTAATTTAAAATAAAACATTCGATAGAAATATTGAGACGATTAACAAATATGCTCGATGCACACACACACACACGCACACGCACAAAATTCATCCAAAAGGAAACGGTATTACAAACGCGATTCTTTCTCCACAGTCTATGAAAACCTTTTATTAACTTCCAGAATCAAAGTGATGCTGAATTAAGAGTCGACGCATATCTTATTAATCTACGATTTTTGGATGTGGATGTGGGGGATAGATGATATTGTCAAATGGGCTGAAAATAAATGATGAATTTTTAGGCTTTGGTATTGGGAGAGTGGCTAATGTTGGAAAAATGCTAAAAGACAGGAAAAAAGAGAAGGAAGAAACACTTGGAGACAATGGGGAAGCTCTAGACCTGAATAGAGGGTAGAATATTGGGGAAAAGAGGCACAGGAATCCAAAGAATAACCATTTTGGATGCAATTAAAGGATACTATATAGTGAATATGGAAAACTAAATAAGGAGTTACTGTCATATGCAGTGTGGGCTTTTAAGGATAGTGTGTGTCATGTAAGCTACGGCTAACGAATAAGGTAGTCTGTAGCCCCGAATTTCAGCGAAAATCTACCCTAGGTTGGTATACTACTACTAATTTTTATATGTTCAGGTAAAATGTTGTTGACATTTTTCCGGAATATGAGTTTGAATAAAATGTTAAGTAAAAAAGCCTACCTTAGCTGGTAGAATAACGCTAGTAAAATTAAAAGTGCACAATAAAATACCTTCTGGTTTTCTTATAAGTACGTTTTCCTGCTCTGAAACCTCAGCTTGTATGAAATCACATTTGGGAGAATGGTTTAACCATTTATTTTCAGTGCCAGTAGAACTGGCTCTGTAATAGGTGAATTTATCACCTAGAAAATATAATTTGCGGAAAAGCTAATGCTACTATTTGAAACTCAACTGATTGCTCATATTTTTAATCAGTCTCTCCACTGCAAACGAAACAAATTGAAAATTTAGGTTTCGACGCTAAATAATGAAAACCGCATATCCTTTATGAAGCCATTATTATGCTAATTGCGGTCATTTGCAGTGGCATTAAAAATCAGTTTCACTTGATTTCAACATATATTTATTTTTAATTATAAAATATTTTATAAATTTTGGGATTATGTCACCGTTTATAGCACATTATGTGGTCATTATTTTTGAAAACTCTTGTTAAATTATTATTAAAATTCCTGTTCAACTGCGGTTCTGATAAAAAAACAAATGGCAGATTGAATATGAAAGTTTATAGTTCTTTTGATGAAAATATCCACCAATAATATCTAAAAATCTTGATAATTCTCTGATTTCAAACTCGTTCACTCGGGAAATCATTGGTTAGAAAAACAAAGCCATTCGATTATTAATGTATATTCAAACATAGAGTATATTTTGATGACTCACTGATAGATTGAGGGAAGATACAAGCAATCAAGTAGCAATTGAGAAGTAACTGGTTAGTATGAGATACGTAAAAACATTTGTCCCTGGTGTTGTGATAGTGTAGTCGATAGGATTAGCGACTAATGATCACTTGACCCGGACTCAAATCCCAGTGAATTTGGGCACTCTCAGCTTTGCGCTCCTTGTGTGATTAGAGGAGGCAATCTTCCTGGGAAAATACAGGCAACACAGAGGAAGAAATTGACCTCCTTATTCTAATGAGATAATTTAACACACCCTATGGCTAAGTGCGAGGTGAGCACAGCTCGCACATGGAGGTATATCAAGTATACTTTCAGGTTGATTACTGTCGTAGTAATCCATGGTGGTGTTGAATCAACGGCGAGACAACAGGAAGGCTCTGTGGAGATTATGGTTTCACGTTACATCATATATGACTCCCAAGATTCACTTACTGATGATAACTCTATTTTTAATTTAATATTTCTGAGTATTAATCCTAATCCGATCTTACTGTAACTTATTCATCTGCTTTAAATATACACCTAATTACGGTTTCCCATTCAATCATATTCAGGTAGCTCAAAGTTTCGTTTCTTCTATATCTCTCTCACACATTAGATCTTTAGGAACTTAACGCTCCATTGCTTCTACGTCTACCGCCATTGATACATTTTGGGAGGTGTGATAACCTAGTGGTAATTCGACGTACGCCTGTAGTCAAGCTAGTAAGTCAAGTGATCGTTCCATTGCAAACTTGGCAACACTCGTATTTGATCCTTAACGATTATTCGGAAAAAACTATAGGACAAAGCTGCTCGATATCAAGGAATAAATATATGTGAAGAAAATGTTGGCATTTTTTGACGATATTTAGCACCACAAAGCTATTTTTTGTGGATATGAATATTTTGACTCCAAGAAAGACCAAAGACGTAAATATACAGTGGGTCTTATAAGAGTTCAGAACACAGATGAAAAAATGTAATCGGAGGGCCATCCAGAAGGTAACCTCCGTTAGGCTATATAAAAATACTGGAATATACACAAAAATGTATTATTTACATTTCAAAACTGCGTATCTCTACTATTTTTTCCACTTGCTCGCTAAACAGATCTAAGCATTTGCCATATCATATCATAGGGTATTCCTTAATGGCGCTAGTTCCGACAGCGTTCGAGTCACGTCAGGGGTACCTCAGGGAAGTGTGATCGGGCCGTTGCTTTTCTTGATTTTTGTTAACGATTTGAACCGCGAAGTGAAAAGTAAAATTAGGATGTTCGCGGATGACACGGTGATCTATCGGGAGATATCTGGGGATGAGGATCGTTTTATTCTAGAGCAGGATTTAGATTGCATTACTAAATGGTGTTCTAACTGGGGATTGACTCTAAATTATAATAAATGTTCAGTGGTAAATTTCTTTAAAAGATCAACGGGATTTGCTTACAAATTAGCTGGAGGTGACCTAGCAGTAGTTGATACGGTAAAATACCTAGGTGTCACATTCACAAAAGACTTAACTTGGGGGACTCACATACGTAAAGTCTGCGGTCAAGCATATAAAAAATTGGGATTCATTCGACGCGTTGTCGGAAAAAGTGACTCGAAGGTCAAGGAACGTTGTTACCACGCTCTTGTAAGGCCTCATTTAGAATACGCATGCAGCGTGTGGGATCCGAGTGAAAAAGGTCTCATTCGGGAAATTGAGAAGGTTCAACGCCGGGCAGCCCGTTTTGTAAAAAATTCCTACGATAAAACGCAAAGCGTCACCGAAATGCTCATGGATTTGGGGTGGGAATCATTGGCTGAAAGACGATTCAATGCAAGATTGAAATTATTAAATAAATTTAGATCCGCATGTTTCAGCACCGAGGTCTCGCAAATTATTCGTACTCCTACATACATTAGTCGCTTGGATCATGCATATAAAATTCGGGAAATAGATGCCAGAACTAGCCGACTCAAGGTCTCCTTCTTCCCACAGATAATACAGGATAGCAACTGCAGGGTTATAGATAGCAAAAATTCCACTTGCCACCCTCAGCGTTTAAAAAATAATTAGTTGTATTTAAATGCATGCTCTTCCACTAACCTTATGTGTTTTGTTATAATAACCCATTCTTTCCGAATGACCTCATTCGTGTTCCGTTCATCTGTTTTTAAGTCTCTTTCCTTTCAATCCCTCGTCCCTCTCCGCGGGGGGAAATTCCTGCTACCTGCAACGTTGGGTCGCATTCCATTCCCTTTACAGACTCTTTGGGGGTAGAGTGTTTTGTGGTGCATTTTCATGTAGTAGTGATGTTTCAATTTCTTGCTTGTTGTGTCCTGGCTTCCGTGTTGTAGGATGGCTTTCGTGCTGCATCATGGGGTGCAGTTTTTTAGTTGTTTTGAGGTATATGTGTTTGCATGAGTATTGGATGAAGGCATGAGTGTGTGCGCTGCTGTGGGTGTGATTTTCCGTGTTGTTTTTTTCCATGTGGTATTTTTCCTTTTTACGGTTGGTGACCTAACACCCCCCGCCACACGCCCTTGCGGCGGCTTGCGGGGTATTATGTAGATGTAGATGTAGATCCCTGAACTAGTCTACAAATTTCCACAGCATTCTTCTCAAATTCTGCCGCATGAGATAGCAGTCAACCGATCACGGTTCGTATGAACGGGTTCCTCATCGATACGAGCACAAAACTTAAGGTAGCCTAAATTTTTAGTCAGGAATCCAATAAAGCTATAGAAAAATTTATCAAGAATTCAGATACTGTAAAACGCCGGTTTTCACAAAATTTTCAACTTTGTGGAGCAGTTCATTATTCACCACAGACGGAGAGCCAGTTCTTGGACTTTATGAACATTTGTCCATTTACCCTTATACGAACGACAAAACTTACCAACAACACTGCCACTCATCACTAAAATGTCCTGATAAAAGTCAGCAGCATTGAAATGTATTGGATGTAAAATCCTTATCGCTGAACGGATTTTACATTTGGTGGGATTACAATCGTATTGTTCGTTTTGACTCGCTACTGCAAACAAACAACAAGTGGCGCAGCCCACCAAACACTACAACTCGAGGCATACTGCCCTGATGAGTGTGCCAAAGCAGTACACATTCGGCTCCCCCCCACTACTTCGCTGGCTGCACGCAATCGGAGCTTAATTTCTGGACAGATATCTTATGGTAAAAATATTAAAGGGCTACTTAAAAGTAGCACTTTTCCCTAGTTATGTTACGAGGCAAAATATTTCATACTGGCATTGATATTATTAAAAGAAAAGTTGATGGCAAAACGGAAACATTAGAACGACACAGTAAAATATAAAAATATGCTTTAAGTAGCCAAAAATGCTGTCATAATAGTTAAAAGTAAAAGAAATGTTTGTTTGAGAAACTCAAAATATGAACAAGTGATTACGTTACCGTTTAGGGTACACAAATGTGATATTTCAGGTAAAACATATTTAGGACAGAACTCAAATTCGTTCTACCTTGATGATAGGAGAAGAAATAGGTCAATTGGAGAGCAAAAAGCATTGAAATACATTTTGAAGCTAAAACAATTTAAAAATATAAAGGGTGATAGCATATAGAAGTATTGCTACCTATATCCAAGATCTCTCTCAAGCATTTGAATATTTTGATCGACAAAGCAATTTCATTCAAAGTTGCAGCAAAGACGCCTCAAAGGTACATGTAAATAAACACATATACCTTATAAATATGATATATATATATATATATATATATATATATATATATATATATATATATATATATATATATATATATATATATATATATATATACATCCATTTACATATACATGTTTCATTAATATTGATTTTCACCCCATATCTGTCGTACTCGTTTGCATGTGTGTGGGGTGTAAGTGTTCATGCATGAATGTATGCCATGTTTTTTTTATATATGATTTTGTCGTTATTGCATGCGGTTTTTTTTTCTTTTTCTTTTCTAAATTACGGGTGGTGTCCTAGCACCCCCCGCCACACGCCCTTGCGGCGGCTTGCGGGGTATTAAGTAGATGTAGATGTACTGAATTTCCAATTCACTCAGCAATGTTTGCAACCCCTTGGCTGTTAGGCAGGCTAAAGCTTGGTGTTCAGCAAACCTTACTGATTTTAAGAATTCCCCGCCGACTTTCATTCCTATCTCCAGTTCCTCCCATGTCTCTTTAATCATTTCCTCCACACATACGTTGAACAGCACCGGTGATAATGGGCAAATCTACTTTACACCTCTTCTTAACACTGACCATCCGAACTCCCCGTTCCTCACTAGCACCTGAGCAGTCTGAGACCTACACTGGTTGCGAATTAACCTCTTTTCCCTGCAATTTATACCTATTCCCTTCAATATGCTCATTATTTTTTCCCAATTCACTGTATCAAACGCTTTTTTGAGATCTACAAAACAGGCAAATACATTCCGACTGTATTGTTTATTCCACTCGATTAGTGGTCTCATTCCTGCAATGGACTCAAGCGTACCTCTGTACTTTCTAAACCCAAACTGATTATCCCCTTAGTAATCATTTGCCCTACTCTTTATCCTTTTGTCAATGATCCTAAATACAACTCTAGCTGCGTGGGATATCAAACTTATCCCCATGTCCATTAGTCCTCAAATGATTTAGCCTTTACCTTTTTCGGAATAGGAAATAAAACTGATATCATGAAGTCTTCCGGCCAGATTCCTTCCTCATAGATACTACGAATCATCCCATATAGCCTCCTCCTTCCACATTTTCCTAAACATTTCAATAGTTCCGCAGGAATGTTATCCACCCCCACAGCCTTATTTAGTTTCATCTCCCTCAATGCCCTTTGTATCTCCTCATCGAGTATGCCTGGTCCTAAGCTATCTTCCTCTACGTCATGCTCCTTTTCTATGTCTAACTTTGTTGGTCTAAGCTCTTTACTATACAGTTCCTCTATATATTCCTCCCATCTCTCTTGGATCTTTCCTGTGTCAACTATTATCTTACCCGCCTTATCTCTAACTGTTAGCATAGATCTTCTTTTCTTACTTCCCGATTAAGATTTAACCTTGCTGTAGAGCGCACCAAATTTCACCCTTCCTCCGCAAACTTTCCGGATCCTCGCACAGCGTCTTCCAACATGCTTCTCTTGCTTTTATTTTTTACCCGTTTCAAATTATTATTTAACTCTTTGTACCTCATTTTGCAAATCTCTGAGTTTACATTCTTCCATGTTCTTCTCTCGTCCATCATTGCAATTATCTCATCCGTGATCCACGGTTTACTTGCCCTTGTCCGTTTAACGTTTCCTATATTGTCTTTTGCGGCTTTCGATTACCTTTCTTGATAGAATCCCATGTTTTAATAAGTAAGCTACCGGTTAAGGTAGGTTTTGGAAAGACACAAACTACCAAATGAATATCTTGTCTCCCCAAAAAAACACAACCAAAAATCCTATTCCATAACAGCCACCTCTTTACCTTTGAATTAATCCTTTCTCCCTTCATTCCATCCAATATCCCTATCCTATTTCCTACTCCTTCTTCGTTTGCCTAACATTCATCTTTGTAACAAGTCTTCAACAGCCCACTACCGATAAATATGCTTTTCATCTATTTTACCTGTCTCCTTAAGATTTTTCCCAACAAACCTCTCTCCTCCCCCAACATACCCAGCACTTACTCATTTGCTTCCCTTTCTATCCACTTCACTTCCTCCATACTTCTCCACGCCCAAATTTCACCATTTTTGACCATTTTGGTCCAAAACACTTTCGAGATACGCAAACTGTTTCACCTGATCTATTTTTTACCCTCCTAATTTAATGATTATGCTAGTCCTTCTCTTTAGAGAACACTAAAATACCTTTGATTTATTTATAATGATTCTCATCGCGTACCGCTAGCACCAAATTTCAAATTCACTCAGCAATGCTTGCAACCCCTTGGCTGACTGGCAAACTAAAGCTTGGTCATCAGCAAACCTAACTGATTTTATGAATTCCCCGCCCACTTTCATTCCTAAATCCAAGTCTTCCCAACCCTCTTTAACAACACAAGTAATTATGTAAAACCCTTCCTTAATCATATTCCTAGCACTTCCAAAGAAACTGCGGGAGATGCCGCAACAGTAACTGTATACGGAGTCATCCGCTAATATGCATTTCAATGCAACAATTTCAGAGTGTAAAAATCATTCGTCTTGACTGGGATCCCAGTCAAGGCGAATGATTTTTACACTCTGATATTGTTGCACTCCTAGCACTACCCATCCGGACTCTCCGTTTCCCACTCGTACCTGAATATTTTGAGACACGTTTAAAATGCGGGTTATCTGTTATCCCTCCAATATATTCCAATCTGTTCCTATTTCGATTAGTGATCTCAAAACTGCAATGGTATCGCGCGTGCTTCTCTTCTTCCTGAATGAAAACAGATCATAATTTGCCCTGCTCTCCATCCTTTATTATGATGTTCCTCAGAACCACTTTAGCTGCATTCGAAATCAAACTTATAGTTGAGTACTCCTCATTTTTACCTTTTCCAGGATAGGAACTAACATGATCTCACAAAAATTCCGACCATATTCTTTTCCAATAAATGCAACGAATTAGTTGGTAAAGATCGTACCTCCTACATTTTGCGAAACTTTTAAGCGGTTCTGCAGGAATGTTGTATGCCCCCACGGTCTTACTTGATTTCATCTTCCTTGATGACTTTTCTATCTCGTCGTGGAGTATTCCTAAGCTATCTTCTTTTACTTATTTTCTTTAAATGGCTAAGCTTGCTGTTCAAATTCTTTACCATTCAGTTTCTTTGTACCTATATATACCTTCCATATCTTGCATGTTGCATGTTTCCTCTTTCAAAGATTATTTTAGTCAACTTATCTCTAACTATTACAGCAGATTTTCCCCTCTTACATCCCAAAAGTGTTTTAATCTCCTTGTATAGGGCACCAATTTCACCCTTCCTCTGCAAACTTTTCCTATCCTCTCGTTACATCTTCCACTTCTGCTACTTTTTGCTTTATTTGCTACCCGTCTCAATTTATTATTTAACTCTCTGCACTTCCCTCAGCCTTACTCTGCTGTGTTTACATTCTTCCATTTTTTTCCTCAAATATCTCTCTAGTCATCTCATCCGTGATCCATGGTTTTCTAGCCTTTTTTCTTGTAAAAACTCATATAGTTTCTCTTGCGGCTTTCCCTTTTTTGATATGCTCCCATTGTTTCTCGATAGTACTCATCTCCATTCCTTCACTTATGAATTTCTCAACAGCCTTTTGATATTTCTTACTCGTCATCCCAGTTAATGCTTCTGCATTTCAATTCCTAAACCACTGACACTCCATTATCTTTTTAAACCGTACGCTGCACTTTGTGACTACTAAATTGTGATCAGAGTCTTTGTCCGCTCCCAAGGAACTGTTTGCATTGATCACGCTTGTCCTCTTGCTCTAGTTTATTATTTTCTAATTCAACGTTCAACATAGCCTTCTAATTCCTCGGTAATCTACTTTTCTTAATTTTAATTCTCATTGCATACCTATAGTCAAAAACATTTCTCTAATTCACTCAAGAATGATTTAAATTCCTCTGTTGATTGAAATTGAAATAAAACCAGTTGGCTTTTCCACATAGAGAACATTTTTCTATTGATTTAATTTTTTTGTATCTCTCCATTTTGTTTTTTTTATCCCCCTGTTAATTAAATATTTTTTTTATAATCTTTACAACTTACCTAATTAATCTAATAACTAATTAATTGTATTCAAAGTTAAAAGTTCCCCATTCCTGATCTTTTATTTCCTTTTTGAACGAGTTATAAGTATCGGCGAAATCAGACAAGTCTCTCCTAACCATAGTAATCAATGCAAAGCTTAGTTTGATAGGTTTCGGTAGAGCTCTCCTAATTCCGAGACATTGCAAGTATTATGAGATTGGCATGGGGTAGTGTGCCAGGGCATTTTGCTGCGGCGCATGTGATTACCACGGAGGTATTAACAACAAAAATGTCCATTCATTTTATAGCATTAGATTATTCTTCAATTACTTTTGTAACATGTAGGTATATCGCTTAGCCTCTGATGGCGAAAAGCATACTTTTAGAAAGTATTTATGGGTAAAATATTGCGTAGAAATGAAAATTACACCTTAATTAATGTATAATTATAAACTCTCATGATAAATACTCAATAAATCAAGAAGGTTTGCCCATAATATATGAAATTAAAATTATGAACCAGAAACTGGAAGCAAGTGCAATATTTTAGAGTTTAATTGTCAATCAATCCATTCATAAGTTATCATGTTAGGGTTACTAAATTATAAACATGAGCGAGCGAATCATAAAATACTTTATCGTCACGCTGGTCGACGAAAAAAATATACTGATAGGCTGAGTCGTTAATGCTCAATGGTTAAGCAATGGTTATATCATTGGCCAAATGTTTTCTTTGCATCGAAAAAAGAGTAAATCACACAGTGAAACCTTTAAGTAACATTCAATATAGTCTAGAACAAATGCTAACGTATGTATGTTTTAGATTAAAATATATATGGGTTTTTTAATTGGTACAATTAGATGAGGGCCAGTTCAATAATAACGTGATCCAGCAAAACAAAAGCTATTGGTTGGTTAAAATTAGAGGATATGTCACCGACGAAATTATTGAAACCGTTTGCCAAAACCGTAAAATAGATTCAAAACCTGATAAGGGTGCGCATTGAAATACAAGTTCTCCCTGCGCATTGGTTTTTCCACCGAGAAACCGATTTAAGGCAAATAACTCCGTTTACATCCTCTTATGTTAATTTTCCTACCCTCCATTCACATAGAGAATCTTAATTAAGCCCTGCCCTCCTGGTTTTACTTTGCTAAGCCCTAAGTTGTGGCTCATGAGGTATGATGTCAGGGTAGTCTGAAAACAGCACTTTTTGGCCATATACATCGGGCTATTGAAAGTGGTGACAATGGACACGATTACGAACACCCAAGCCCTAGGTGGAGAAAAACCCACCCAGGCGGGTATCTACATATACATCAATACCCTGCAAGCCACCAAAAAGGTGTGTGGCAGGGGGTGCAGCCCCAGAAGGAAAGGGTAAGGGATGAGGGGGTTAGGGTGTTCAAATGGATGAGGAAAGGTAAGGGGAACCTGCAAAAAAATATATAAATATGATCGTATAACCTTGCGCAGTCGCTACCTTGTAGGTTAATACTTATTATGTCGAGCCGACTCCTGGGGGATTTTGATTACAAGCATTCTGGTCTCTTATTGTTCTTGGAAAAAATGACCATTTAAACATGTCTGTCTTGCAGTCAATCTCTCTAATCTTATATTCGTGATCCCTCCGCCAGTAATACGTTGGGGTTCGTATTATGTTCTTGATGTCATCGGAAAAGGACCCAACTTTAAATGTTTTTCATAAGTTTAATCTATATTGTAAACGCCGCTGTGTAAGGGAATCCCAGCCTAAATTTTCTAGCAAAGTAGTCACGCTACTGCGTTGGTCATAACAATTTTTGACAAATCTAGCCCCCCTCCGCTGAACTCGATCCAATTCCGAAATTAAATTTATCTCTTGAGGATCCCATATACTGGTAGCGTACTGTAGGTGGGGCCTGGCTAGGACACGGAAGCATCGTTCCTTCACTTTTTCGTCACATTTACCCAGCACTATTTTTACAAATCCCAATCTTTTATTAGCTCGACCGCATATTTCCCGTTTGTCCTTTCCCCAGGACAGATCGTGAGTAATTGTTACACCCAAGTTTTAAAGGAATCTACCCTCGCGATTTCTGTTTGTTTCACTTTGTAACTAAATGGGGGGTGTTACTCTTTTCCCAAAAATATATTACTACGCATTTTTTCAAATTTAATTCAAATTGCTATGTATCGCACAAAGTCTGGATTGCATTTAGGCCGTTAGCTAACGTGACTCTGTCATCGCGACTTCGAATGTCCCCATAAATCACCGCATCGTCAGCAAAAAGACGGAGACTGCTATTAACCACGGCGCTGAGGTCATTTATGTAAATAAGAAACAAGAGGGGGCCTATGACACTTCCCTGTGGTACCTTCGACGTGACCTTAACAGTATCGGATGATACACCATCCAGGACGACTGTTTGAACACGATTTTTTTAAAATTGCCTAATCCAGCATATAACACTCCCGTGTATTCCGTAAGTTTCCAACTTCGCGAGTAACTTGTAATGAGGGACGTAATCAAAAGCTTTTTTAAAATCTAGAAATATTGCATCAACTGGAATATTACTTTCACCGGAATGCATTATATCATGAACAAAGAGTGCGAGTTGAGTTTCGCAGGATCTACCTTTACGGAACCCGTGTTGGTTATTAATCAATAAATCTTGGCTATCGAGGTACCTCATAATTGAACTAACAATGATGTGCTCAAAAATCTAACAGGAGATGGAGGTGAGCGATATAATTACTGGGGTCCTCCCGGTCTCCATTTTTAAATATGGGTGCCACAGAAGCTATCTTCCAGCCGCTTGGCACGCTTTCTTCAGCTAATGATTTCTTAAATATTACATTAAGATAAGAAGCAATTTCAGACGACAGTTCTTTATACACGCGAGCCGGTATCTCATCAGGCCCCGGAGATTTGTTGGGGTCGATGTTTTTAAGGAGTAACTCTATTCCGCGGGTGGAAAAGTCGATTGCATGCATTGGCTGTAGAAATGTTTTTGGAAGGTTCTCCGGTATATTCTGGGAGCATTTGTTGAAAACACTGTGGAAGAATGAGTTTAATATGTTGGCTTTATCTAAATTACTTGTTACTTTATCCCCTTTTCCGTTGTTCAATGAGTTTACGGTGGACTTTTTTCCCTGCACTTCCCTGACTTAGGACCAAAACATCTTTGGGTTATGGTTTAAATGTATCAACCCCGCGACCCTTGGGTTGGCAGACGAGGCGTTACCCTGCGTCACCGGGGCGGGCTTGCTAGTTAATTAATTGTGAATTAATTACCAGGATGAACATACCTGTGATCACGTACTACCGTTAAATACTCCTTCTTTTTTTAGCCATTTTTTATCAACTTCATCATCTTAAACGAATTGATTTTATAATAAAAATATTCAGATGAAGGACCCTTAACTCCGAATAGAGGTCAGAACGGTTCAAGTAACTACTAAATAAATTGCTGGAGAATAGAATGGCTTGAGGCGTCACTTTTGGAAGCGATTCATATCAGAGAAGAAAATACTTAGTTCTTCCACACATATTTTACTATATACGATCTAAGTTTTGATTTACAGCTCATCTGATTATGACTTTGTAAGTCAAAACCCAGGTCGTGTATAATAAAATATATGTGGAAAAACTAAGTATTTTCTTTTCTGATCCCAAACTTCTGTAGCATTAGCCCCCAGGTGCCTAATGATTAAATCGTTTTAAGTAAACCTGTAATAAATTGGTTGATGCATAATTTCACCCTATTCATGGAACAAAGAAAACTACCGACTAATGTGCATGGTCATATGTTGGAAACACTATAATGAAATAAACTAAGAGGCAGTAATAATGATAGATTGGCGCCACGGCCGGTCGCGATAAAATGATAGGTTAATGAAAACAACTAGTTCCTTACTAATCAAAAAAATATTGGTTTATATTTTTGATTACAGAAGTTTCTTGGGGCGGCCAACCACGTTCCAAAGTCATAACGGTCCCAACTCCTCTTCATAGGGGATTACCAAGGGGCAAGGGAAAACTCCGTGGAAGCACGCCAGCCAACCACGGTTCCAACCGGTGCACAAGGATTCATTTTTCTCACGCCCAATTCACGAATAAAGTATTTATAACGTACTAGCTTCTATATCACTACTACTTCTCTTTCCTCTCTATTAGGTTGCCCTATGTGGTAATACTCCCTGTCCTGACGCTAACTCCCAACAGTTAAGAGGTAATTGTTTCATTCAATTACATGCAATTCGCAAGCACAACAGTGCCATTACAAAGACCTCAGCCAAAACTTTTATTAGAGCTATGTGTATACGCTTTATCCCTTAAATTTGACTCCTTTATTATTTAAATACTCTCAATTTATGAAACGCCCATAATTACAAAATTCTTACACTAAATTACGCATAAGTGTGCTTAAGGCAGTTCAGGGAGTTCTGTGTCTCATACAGGATATATTTAACCAAATTATTTAGGATCCTTTCCATTACATTAATTATAAAGTTGAAATATGTTAAGGCATTATTGAATTCCGTCGCATCTCTGGAATCGTGCCATGTGGATTAACCTACGCTCCGTTTGCGTACGCGGGAGAGCTGCGATGCAAAACCCACCGACCTGGTTGTTGGACACGAAATGTCCAATTATTTGCTTAACAGGCGCACACCACCCCCAACGCCCGACGCCCAAGTCACCGCCAGAGCGACGTGGTGTCCAAACTGCCAAAAACTTTTCTCCCTCTCCCGACCTCATTTCTCCTTTTATTTTAGATGTTACTTTCCCTTCGTTTCCAACGGATGTACGAGACACCATTCCAAGAGAACTTAGAATTAAGGGTTGGGTTTGGGCAAAGGAGTGGTGTCAATAGACATTAACAAAGCGAAGCCCTCGTTATCCTCCCTTTCCTGCCTCCCACTGCCAGCCCTTCCGTCGCTTTAAGCCCGCCACGCTGAGTTCTCGTGTGCCCTCCGCCCGCCGACCCACCCTGCCATCCCACGCACTCAACCCTTCTCCTCCGAACTGCCCACCCTCGCCTGCCAACGCGGCAGACATTAAAAAATAAAGGAAACGGTCCCTCTCCACCTAAACTATTTTCATCCCTTTTTAACTATCGTCCCCTTTGTAAGGGCCGTGTTAACCCGTTTAACCCTGGGTCACCCACGTCTCACTCTTTCTGATTGCATAAATGTTCACCCCTTCACCCCCTCCCTCTGAAAGTGATAAATGCTGAGGCTATTAGTGTTCGTTGCAAATCGAATAAACAACTGGCTGTTGTACGTAAACACCAGATTTTCTTGAAGCAACCCAATTGGAAAATAACAAAACATAATTTCATTGTGTTCAGACTATTTACTCCTTGAAAATAGGAGGGAATTAAAGGTAAGAAACGTACGATCTCTCTGAGTGATAACGAAGTAGAGAAATTTCTTAAACCAAAGCATTTTAACATAATCAATTTCCCCGCACCCTTATAGTGGTTAATAGTTCCTTTGTTAATACCATTATGATTACAATTGCTTGAATTATCATATCAACCATATTTTCAGTTGATAATGAAGGAGTTACAATTACTATTTTAAGTATTATCAAATAATAAATTTAAAATAATTTTTAAAAATTACAAAAACATTTTAGGTGTTTATAACGCTGGGACACACTTCAATTAGAATTTCATTTGACGTATTTAACAGGGAGTATCAATCAATTATATGAAATAAATCAACCTTACGACAAACATTGCTGGAAACATTTCATTTTCAATCGAAGGAATTTAACCCAATACATGTATCTTTGAATGGGACCTAAATTGTGTGACCAAAAGGGGAATTAGGTAAATTTGGTGATTACCCATCGGCGTTTCCAAGACTATAAACAACCATTAACAATGCCCCTAAGCTTATTATAATGTAACGGTAATTAATAGTAATGGAAAACGTAATTATTATTGTACTATAATCTTGTTACACTGGGACACTGTTAAGGTCATTCATATTTTTTATGCATACGATCTTACTAGGCGCTTAGTTTCATGGCTTCTGAGGCCTCAGAGAGAGGTGCCTAAAAATTGTCCACATTAATTCCCCTTTCTTATAGTGAACAAACATTAATCCAGCAAACCAATCACCTTACCCACTCTCGCCCAATAAACCTGAGGGAATTGCATGATGGCGACGCACAGTTGGATTCTGCTCGACGGGTCACGCTCCTGCTACTCCATTTTCTTCACCCCTTGCCTACAGAGACCTCCTCGGCCCATCCCCTATCACTTACCAGCTGAAAATTCCCCCAATCCACCCAGGTAGACCGTGGAATGAAGTACGGGAGCAAGCGAACCTTCTTCTCCGCCCCCTCACTCATGCCCCCCTCGCAACCCCCATCGCCAGGGAGTTGCGGACGGAGAGTAAGGGGAAAGAGGCGCTTTCCCCGTCCAACCCCCCGAAACTCCCTGCCCTGCCCCCGGGGTCCCCCCTCGGGCCGATGCCGCTTCCCTGAAACTGCGGGGACTGGTACCCGCAGCACCGGAGCGCACGCACATCCACGGACAGGGGCACACACGCACCCACACCACCCGCAGCTGCACCTGCCCGTAATAACTTATGGATAAGCCTCTTTTACCCTTCGGTGTAGACGGAAAATTGGAGTAGGTTTCCCTCCCTCCTTCACTCCACTGACTCAACCTCTCCTTCACCTCTTTCTGTCTATATCACTCTCTGTATCTTCTTCTGCTTCCTCCTCCCTCAACTCTCGCCAACCTTGTGCTCCTCCCATCTTTCTCACCCCCTCTATCTCGGCCGCCTCTGTTCTCTTTTAGTTCTAACGCGAGCTCCAAAAAGGTTTTCTGTTATTACGTCCTCCTCCTTTGTTTTATTCTCTTCCTTTTATTCACCGCCCACTCTCTCCTCTTCATTCGCTTTTCTTCCCTCTCTCCGCCCCTCTCCCTGCCTCTCGCGAACTAATTCATCAATCCTTTTATTATCTCGCCTATTCCTTTCCAATTCCACACTAACCCCCATCTCTCCCTCCCTTTGTCTTCCCACACCTTTGTTTTTTTATTTTCTTTTTCCCTATACTCTCCCTCTCTCTTGCCCTTCCTCTCTATCCATTTCCCCTTGGAGTCTCTCTCCCATTCCCCTATTCCCTGCCCATGTCCCATAAACATCCCACATACCCGCACCCACACACACACACACATACACTTTCGTCATCCTCCCTGGCGCCACCCCTTATATTTCCCTTTCGCATTAACCAATTCGATAATGAGGACGAGGCTGTTAATATAACGAGCCGGCCGGGAGGAAGAAAAACAGAGTGAAAGAAATTCGTAAAAGGGACACACACACACATGCGCGCGAGAGCTTTTTGAGTGGTATGGGGAGAGAAAGGAAGTACGGTAGTGGAAGCGGAGGTTGGGAGGAACAGGAGGAGGGGGATGAGAACGGAGTGGATTTACGGAAAGGAGCGAGAGGATGAGAAGTTTCGGGAGGTGGAGGCAGTCGTGAGGGGGATAGGGGTGCGCTTGCGTGAGGCAGTGGGAAAGTCGTGGGGTGGCTGGGGAAGGAAAGGTATTAATTCCGTTTTTGGAGTTGGAAAGACAAACGCCAAGGGGAAGAGAGAGAGAGGGAGGGAGACAGAAATAGAGTATGAAAGGAAGAAGAAAGCGGTTAGAAAGAAAACTTCCTTTTCCTCATTCCTTCTCTGCCCCCCTCCATCGCTCCACTGAACCGCTCCATTCTTCCTTCCTCCTATCCTTTTGTGCGTGTTGTGAAGAACGGTTCCCCTGCAAAAGTGTAAATACATATTTAAATTAGGCCGCGAGTAAGAAAGAGGGATGGGGGAGGGAGGACCACTCCGATGGCTGGGGGGTTATTTTTTCGTCTCGCCTGAGCTACGGGGAGAGGGAGAGCGTGTGAGAATGGGGGAAAGAGAGGGAGAGAGAAAGAGTTAAAGGAAGGGGAGAGATTTGATAACGGCTCCGTGTTAATGCAAAATGATAATTAAGGTGGGGATGGATGGATTTGCGCCTCCAAATTAAGATTTGGATAATAATTCCATTCCATTTGAGGTTCTCCAATGCGGAGGGAAAATATTTTTCCACCGGATCTGATTGCAAAAGTGGATTGCAATCCCGCTTACCCCATACCATCGCCAACTTCGCACTCCTGCCTTCCCCTCCTCCCTCACACTGGCTGTCCAACTCATCCCCGGTCACCTCCACCCTCTTTTCCGCCACCTCTCCTTCCGCCGCCTTTCCGCGCGTTCGCGGTGCTCGCTGCAGACGTTTGCACGCTGCGGTAAGCATGGAAGTCAACCTCTCTGCGGAAATGGATGAAAGCTGAATTAAAGGGAAAATTGAACGTTCTTTTAATACCTGAGAAGTTTTACCGCGTTTCTGTGTCATCGGATCGAGCGATTATGTCCCTCCTTCCCTGAGAAAAGGATATTTGAATGTCTGGATTCGTCGACAGTCGAGAAGTTCCCTGAATTCTTAATTTGAAGTTGAAGAAACTGCATCCTTCTCGTTGCCATCAATACGCGGAATATGACTTTTTAACGGGATATATGGTAAAAGTATGTATTTTATAAATGCGATATTAAGTTTTTCTTGTGAATTTGTCGTGAGTACAATGAGAGCATAAAACGTCGCGACCAGTGGTTATTGGGATTGAAATTCCTGTAAATAATCCTGTAATATTTCATAAACGCCACGGGGAAATGTTTAAGAATTAACCCATTACCACGAAAATAAAATATAATATGATTCCAGAAGACGTTAATGGCCTTCTGTTAAAATATTGCCTTACCTATCTGAGGTCAATAAAGAGGCAGTTAAGATGATTAAAATTTGAGCTTTGGGGACTCTCGATTTGATAATGGTTTCATCTGGGATAATGAAAATTTCACATGGTATGGAATGCGTTTTCAAATCCACGTGAATATTTCATGATATACAGGTATGCTAACCCACGAAAAGCGAGTACTTTTCGATGTCATTGAGTAATTTTAATGAGTGTTGGTAAACGAGATGAAGCTGAGTAGTGAGGTGTAAACATTACATAGATAGTATTACCTTCTGTTAAGACATAATCATCTTTCTATTGTAACCGTAGTCCAAACCGTGGGATAATACGAATGGAAAATAATGTAAAAAGATCATCTCTTAAGTGTTATTACTTGCATACAGTCTTATGGACAATAACTTACAAATGATTTGAAAGGTGGCTATTACGCTAAATTATAAATTTAAACGATCGCTGAAATTTCTAGGCAAATTTGAATGAATTAGGTGATTATGTAAATGGCCCGCGAAAGTAGGTTTCGAATCAAACCGAGGTAAATGGTAAAATGGCGGAAAAGGCTTTCATCTGCAAGGATATATAATACCAAAACCATTTCAGGGCATAAACATAATGCTCAACAAATTAATACTGGTTTGCTTATGTTTGTTGGGACCTCAATGCACTATGGCGTATTCAAAAAACTAGTGAAGTACAACTATTTACAATTATTTATATTAAGGATAATTTTTCCGAGAGTTTAAATTTATATTTTTTGCGTGATATTTCATTGAGTGAGGAAGTTCAGAAACGTCTCGTCAACACTTTAATATGGAGCGTGGTTTTCTACGGCGCGAAAATATGCTCATTACAACAATATGATAGACGTAGGTTAGCCCATAACAGATAGAGTGACGTATTAATAATTTAATGCCTTAGAATGGGTGACACAGTTAGCTTATTCTGTAACCTACACTGGAATAAACCATTAGTTTCCTATATGTAGTCAACTATGATGTTTTCCTTCGGAATTGATTTTATAAATCAGAGCCATCTCCTACTGAAATACCTATTGTGGAATACCTTCTAGTCAAGCATCGATAATGGTGAAACACCGTTTTTGGCAAAAACTGTGGCAAAACATTTTACTGATTTATTTGACGAAGTAAATTATAACTTGTGCGAGGAATAGTTTCTTACAAAAACACTGAAAAAGCTATCTTGACGGAGTAATCGGCAAAGCGTTTGCCTGCGTTTTTAAAACAATCGCACATCTTTTTCAATCGAAATATTCTACCTATTTAAGATAGAGTTTTGGATACCACCCGAAAAATAAAATGCAACCACATGTCATATGTACGCGTACATATTTTATGTGCAGAGCCGGCTACATACATTCTTTTATTTCAATTCTGCATTTCATAATTTTAAAATTTGGCTATCAGCAATATAAAATTTTCACCAGTAAAATAATATTTTTTATATGGATTCTTATATGATTTCGACTGCAAGAAGTTGCAACGTGCATGACTTCTTAGTAGATCTGACATAACCGTCGAGAGGATACCAAAATAAGCATAGTTTCAGTCAGGTAGAGACTGACCACCCTCATAATATTAAATACTTGATAACACTTCCATAAATGACTGGAGGGATAGAAGTTATACTCGTGAGTTTAGTTCGGCTGCTATAAATTTGGAAAAATTTGGTAGACTTAACGTAGATACTCCCCTGATACACCGTCTGATTAATTTCATTTTGATCAAATATTCCGTGATTTATTATGCACGCATATTTTTCCATCCGACACTTTCTCTCTCATTCGGTTATTACAAGCTGTCACTCCCCTCCTCCACGCTGCTTGGTGGGGCTGTTAGCCAAAAAACTTCTAAGTTAGAAATTACGTATACAACTTCTTTTCAAATATCTGAGTCAAAACTGAAGGTAGTATCCTTCGTGACGCGACAATTTTTGCAAAGGTTTCAAAATGACCAGCAATCACCGCAAACCAAAACTTTTACTTCCAATCAGGTCCGCCAGGTAGCCCAAAACGGTGATATTTGGACCAATCAGGTCACGCCGTGCTGACGCCGGAAATTTCATCAGCGGGGCCACTACAGATGGTCGTAACTTTTACCTGCTTTCATGGTGTCCGCCAATACTATGCCCTTTTTCCCCCAACTCGCTTACGAGGAATCCTCGCTTTAATCAGGGCTTTCAGAACTTTTCAATATTTATTTCCTCAACACATCGTTTCTGCATTTTTCGGTCTTCCCTTAGAAACACCCGTTTCCCCGGCTTCCTCTAAACACCCGCCATGGAAAGGTTCGTTCGTTTCCCGTCCAAACCATTTTTCCCATCCTCCTCCTCACGAATATCTAAAACCCTCCAATGTGTTAATCTTCCTGCCTCAAAAGCCAGGTTTTAGATCTTCATCATGCTTCTTATCAAATTCTTCAGTTATCTTTTGTTTATATATCTGCTAAATGTATCTGTTATCGCTTTTCTTCATGCTGTAAAAACTACGTCTGCTCATGCATTTCCTCCACTTAAATCACCATTAGTATTCCAACTTTCCACTAAGATACATCCACAATACTTGAGCTTGTATCCCTGCTAAATTTTATTTCATCTTCCTTACCCACTTAATTACATCGATATGCTTATCTTCATCTGGTACCTTTCGTGTGCTTTCATTAAGCACTCAACGCAAAATGCTACTTCTTCACTTTATAGCTGCTTGTTAATCATTTGAAAATTGACCTTAATGTACCAACAATATGTTCCTATTAAGTATTGTTAAAATATTATTACAATGGAGAGTTTTGCATCAATATGGCTAAAAAGATATGTAATTAGATCAGGTATTAAAAATAACGAAAGACCTAAAGAACCTCGTTCATTAGAACAGAAGTTTATTAACGATTTTCACTAAAAAGAGAGGCTGGTGGGAGGTGATAAGTGCTTCTGTATTCATGGGAAACTTCGGTTTTCTGTCAGCAAAGTGACTTAACAGAGATATACGGATGGTCGGTTCTTTGGAACATTAAACTCGAAACACTGCGAAGGAATTTCCTCGAGTACTCGCACTTGAAAAAATGCTTATTTTAATGCACTTGATCGTATTTTGAATGTCGCAAAATATACCAAGGAAATCATTCAAATAATGTTTTGTTTTAATTTGAAGTCTTGCAATTGTAATGATGGCTACCGTAATATACTGAAGTAATGGTTGATATTATTCTTATTGGCTACTTTTTTTTAGCTATTTATGACCTAGTCCTATTTGCAGCCGTCAGCAGACGGCTTTTGAATCGCTAAGGAAAGCAGGAAAAGGTACCATTCACCCAGAGTGAACGAAATCCGTGGATCAAGGAAATGGTTATCCTATATGACGAATAAACGAGAATTTAAGCTCTCAAAAGAGCAATTCCGGAAATAAAACAAAATATTTTCAGCCAGATAAACCTTCTTTTAGTGCTTTGTATCCGGATGACTAATAGAGTTGCAAAATATGGATTTCTAATTCGGGCATTCAAAGTTTCCATAATATTTTTGATCCCCATAAATTTATAAATCTGACTATCTTCCAAATCCGATCTTTCCCTTGTTGTTTAATCTTACTGTGGGCAATGTAGAAAAAATTTATATTTTCAAACGAACAAATAATACTCTTGCCTATGTGGAAATCCACCACGTTATCAATTTATCCATATATATATTATATGTTTTTACAATTCACAAATGCTACTTTTCTCTTTATGAGAAATGAGAATGATGATAAAAAGAGGCATACAAAAACGCAGACAAATAATATGCATGCTGCCATTTTCGCACGACAAAGCGGTAATTTCAGATAAGAACACAGGCGTGGTAGTCTTTAGATAAAGGGAAGAAAAGGAGCAATTTAAATTCAACAACTTGAAAAAAAGGTAGAGAAAGAGTCTGCAGTCAAAAAGGGATGAGTAAGCTTTAACTGGAAGAGGAAGAGAGAGAAAGTCATGTGTCACACACTAATAAAAATATTAGAGAAGACACGTGAAACCTGGAATAAGAAAAGGAAACTTATTGGACATTATATTTGCTGAGAGAATACCGAAGAGAAAAATTCAAAGAAAAAGAGGACAAGAATGATAGATACGTCCAAGAATATTTGAAAAACAGCATGTGGCAGATGTGTGCGCAAGAACTAGGAGTTTTAATTAATGAAAGGTAAGGAGTTTTCAGAAAACCTAAAGCTGCCTAAAATTAATTCTCCATATGATGACTTGTATTTATGCAATATGTATAAAATTAAGTCGTATTTTACTGAAATTTGCAATACTAAATTTTATCATAAGTAGTGAATACACTGTCATATTCTTAGGAAAACATTTTGAATATTAATGTTCCATTTAAACACATTTTTCAAAATTTATAGGATTTAAATTTTTTCAATAACGAAATAAAAGGCAAAAATAGACGGGCATACTATAACAAAACTCGCCACTTATTAATGTAGTATTTTAATTAATATTAAATAAGCCAAAAATCTTTATTTCCAATAAATATTTCCCATTATTACACATAAATTATTATTTTAATCAAAAGTTGTCATGTCGTGCTGTTGTTTTCATGTATTCAGTTTCAACGGTTAACGTCTCTAATCGTAGAATTAACAAAGTCGATCTAACGTGCTTGGCTCTGTAACGAGCCATTATTTCAGATAGGTCCAAGTCAAGTGCATCAAATGACCGGAACAACCTCAGCCGTCGAGGCATTCAAAACTGGATTTCCCTAAAGGAGAATTAAAGAGAATAATGAGGATTTAAGGAAACGGAAGTGAGAAATCCACAAGAGAAGAGTATAAATGAGAATAAATGGAAATATTAGCCGGAAGAAGAAAAACGAACATATTCTCTTCTTCACAAGAGGGATAATGCCACATAAAAAAAAAGATGATGTACTTAAATACGGCAGAAAAATATATAAATAACATAGCTTGAAAAAAGCTAATGACATTCAATAAAGAGATCTAACTTATATTTATCGTCTTTAACTTAAATTATTAACTTTTATTACTTTGTGACAAATGGTTTCTTATTCTTATATATTTTTATGGCCCTAGTGTGCACTGTAATTTTTTTGTGGTAATTATCCAAGATCAATTATTTCTTAATGAAAGTGGATAATGTTAATTTTGGCATTGTAAAATGTAATTTTTGTTGTTGGCAATTGTATGTTTTAGATTAAGTAAAAGCAGAAAAATTCATAAACTATTTAAACTGAACTATATGATTTTGGGCATGATTGTGCCGTCGAATAAATTGTTATGAAATCGGATACGGGGCATGCAGGATGTATTATGAACTCCAGCCAACATGAAGCAATCCATGCAGAAATAATATTCATCTCAAGGATATGAAAGGGCAGGAAGACAAGGAACATAAAACAACGAGAACACGTTTGTTTGGGAAGAAGGAAGCTGATTTTGGTAGACAATTTTTGACAAGACCGTCCTCATCCATAAACCTCCAGCTCATAAAAATATGCATCGACGAAGTTGAAGTCATCGAATATTTTTTTAAAAATTAAGCATATTTATATTTTCCTTAGAACAGCATAGGAAGTATTGAGCTCAGAAGAAGTAACCTCTTATTCGACACGCATTTGCACAGGACATATTAATCACAGGATGGGTGCGGGCAAAAAATGCCAAAGTTATTCCCTAGGTCTTGTGGAAAAAAATCCTAAGCAAACACCACTTAAATCTAAAACTTTTTTCGTATTTTAACTCTCGGGAATCCCTCTGCAGACAGGAAGACTTAGTCTCGGAGAGAGGGTAAGAGAAAACGGAATGCTTTGACAGGAGTGGATGGCGTCGGGCAGGAGGGGGAAAGATGACGGAGAAGGCAAAGGAGGGAGGGAGATAAAAGTGAATCAGCGCGGAAGGATATGGGGTGCTTTGGGAAGGAGAGGTTGTGCGTGGGGGGGGGGATGTTAGGATGAGGGGTGTCGGGAAGTGGCAACACACAGCAATGGCAACCGGTTCCCATAACTCCGGGAGTAGGGCCGCGCGAGAAGGGATAAGACAGGCGGGCCCTTTCCTTCATGTCCCCCATTCCCCTCCAAGAGCGGTATCCGAGCGCACTCCTCCCCTTCGCCCTCCGTTTTCCCTTTCTCTCCCTCAACCCCTCAAGACGGCATGAGAGTGAGATGAGACAGTGGGGACGGCGCGGCGGCGGGTGGAGGAGCCGAAGAGATAAGGGTAGACTCGGGGTGGGTGGGAGAGAAGGCCAGCCATCCCATCTTCCCCTCTTCCACTATTTAAGCCCTCTGCCCTCCCCCTCGCCGCATCTCCTGACTCTTGTGTTTCATCCCTCTCCTCCTCTTCCTCTCCCTTCCTCCAAGCCGTTCCTCTGTTCCGAGTACAATGTCTTAGCATTTATCAGCCGCGGTCATGGCTTATTCACACACTATTATGCTTGCATGATGTCTTAATATTTATAATATACCCGGGCATTTTTCAATTCTCTTTGTGCTTCCAACCGTCCCATATCTCTCTTCTTAATTAATAAAAGGACTATAAAAAACTTTTAAACATGGTTTTAATTAAATGTGTTGCATTGACACGAGGTTTGCATATTTGAATCGGCGCTATGCTGTAGGTCGATAAGTCATGAAAGTTTCAAAAAAATTATTATTCAATGATGTAGTTCATGTAGAAATTTACATAAATAAACATTCTTCCTGGTGTTTTTCTTGTTAAATTTTCTTGTCTGAAATGTGAAAACTACGTAACAACATTGATTGCTCTTTTAAAATTGAAAGACTAAGCAGAAAAACACTGCTGGCAGATTTTGCAGTTTATTTCTACCAGTATTTCTATCTAGGATGCGATTCAAAAGACCAAGTTATTCTTTTGAATATGATGTCTTAATAGAATACAATTCTTCTGAATTCTCTACGGCAGTGTTAAAAAGCCCGAGGCCATTACTCGGTCTGCTGAACCGTTTAGGTGCACACTATTCAACCAAGAAGAAGTAATGGAAATAAAAGATATTATGGAGAGAGATAATGGAAAAATGAGAGTTTAATGAGAGTTTAATGAGAGGTTAATAAAGGTAATTCAATTACCAGGAGAAGGTAATGGACGAGATATTACGCAGTAGGAAGATGTTGAAGGCTTTAATTGACGGGAGAATGTTACATGTTGTATCAGGGGTAGAGGGCAAAAGATACACAATTCATTTGAAAAGTATACCTCTGAGAATTACGTCAGAGTTTCTCATTTGATTTTACATCAAGCGCTTTTAGACTACAAATATATCTATGTGCAGCCTAAACATACTTTGAAATTATGATGATATAGGAGTTCTGAATCTGATGGCAAAATAGACAAAGTACGAATATTACTCGCATGCGATCGTTATGGCAATCGTGAATTTGTTGGAGACCAGATTTGACCAAGCCCACAAATAACATGCGAAGGATAAGTTAATAAAAAAATACAAAATTCGGAACTTGTTTCAATACGTATGCTCGTTATAAGAAATCGTAGTAAAGTAAACTGGCTCATTTGCGGAAGAGGAAATACTGATTCCTTAATTTTTACCACAGAGTAGGCTCTCTATATTCAGTAATGACTGGATGTTTAGAAAATTCTAAATAAAAAAATACGCTATCATCTCTTTAAATTGATAAAAGGTGAATTTATCAACGCTGACGGCAGATAATTTGATGTACTGAGATAGAAATCTCATCTCTCAAATACTTATGTACTTCAACTTGGAGTGATCTCTAAATGTATTATAATTTCAATGTTTACTTTAAACTTATGGGAAGAACGTTATTTAATGTTATTATTAGATTTCATCAGATTTTTTCAGACCTGAATCGGTGGCGATGGTGTAATAAATATAAGACTTTGTATTTTGCAATGCGAAGTTTGCGTTTTTCGACGTTGGTGTCGGTTTAATCATAAAATGTTTCCGAATTACTGGCAATGGTTGGAAATTTTTATTGTTAAAACCAAAACCTGGCTTGAAAAGTGCAAGAGATCTTCTTTTAAAAAAAATTTATTATTCTCAATATGAAATAATAGCAATTCTCGCCATCACTTGCCACAAAGCAATGATAAATGCTGAAAAACAAGCCTGTGATGAAACATATTTTTAAGGTAATGTACCGGTCACGGTAGGTTTTGGACGGAAATAACTACCAAATAACAATCCTTGCAAAACACTATACAGCACTCCACTCTACTACAAGTCCCTCTTCATCTCTGAGTACTTCCTTCCTCCCTTCATCCCGTCCAACGTCCCTATCCTATTCCTGCCCTTTCCTCCTTTGACTAACATTCTCCCCTCTGTTACAGTCTTCAACATCTACATCTACATCTACTTAATACCCCGCAAGCCGCCGAAAGGGCGTGTGGCGGGGGGTGCTAGGACACCACCCAAAATTTAGAAAAGAAAAAGAAAAAAAACCGCATGCAATAACGACAAAATCATATATAAAAAAAAACATGGCATACATTCATGCATGAACACTTACACCCCACACACATGCAAACACTCAAACTACCAACTAACATACACATGCACCTGAAAGTATACCTAACATCTCTATAGTGTTTAATTTTGTTCCGACTTGTAAATTCAACGTTTTTAATATTTCTAAAGTGACTTCGGTTTCTTGCTATTATGATTACTGATTGTTCGGGGAAAGAATGAGTATTTGTACCTATCTGTCTTGGAATCTATCTCCCTTAGTTTATCTTTGTGGTCTGATCTACCTAAGTAGTGTGGGGCCATTATAATTCCTTCAGTGTCATATTTAAACTCGTTTGTTCTGAACCTTTCTAAAAGTCTAAGCCTCGCTTGTTCTCTCCGCACTTCAAGTGGTTCCCAGCCTAAATCCCCTAAGAGACCTGTCACACTTGTGTTTTTATCATAACAATTTTTAACGAATCTAGCAGATTTTCTCTGGACTTTATCTAATTCTTTTTGCCAAATTTTCTCCCACGGATCCCAAATACTTGCGGCATATTCCAAATGAGGTCTAACTAGAGCAAAATAACACCTCTCTTTAACTTTTTCATTACATTTCCCCACCACCCGTTTTATGAAGCCAAGTTTCTTTAAAGCTGATCCGCATATTGTCCTGATATGTGCTCCCCATGAAAGGCGTGGTGTTAGAACAACCCCCAAATATTTAACTTGATTTGCCGTAGTCAATACTGAACCCTCTATTTCGTAGTTTATATCCTGTTCCTCGATTCCTCTGTTCCAAAATTTCAAAACTGCGCATTTATCTATATTAAGTGTTAATCCCCATTTATTGCACCATTCCGAGATATTGTCTAAGTCTCTAGAGAGTAGCTCGCGATCTAGTTGGCTCCTTATTTCCCTGGACATCAACATCCTCCCGATTAATATGCTTTACACCTGTTTTTCCTGTCTCCTTATGATTTCTCCAAATAATTCCCTATCCTCGCCCGCCATTCCCAGCACTTCTTCGTTTGTTTACTTTTCAACCATTTTACCTTCTCCATCCTTCCACACACCTACATTTCAAAAGCCTCTAATCTACGTCTATCCTCCTGCTTCAATGACCACGTTTCCGCGCCGTACATAGCTACGCTCCATATCAAAGTTTTTACGAGTCTTTACTTAACATCCTTACTCAACGTCCCTCTCATCAACGCCCTCCTCCTTGTGAAAGCCTCTTTGCCTAGCGCAATTCTTCTCCTTACGTCCCTACTACTTTGACCGTGTTGGTCCAAGACACTACCGAGATACGTAAACTGTTCTACCTGCTCTAGTTTTTGCCCTCCTATTTTAATGTTAAGCTTGGCCTTTTTCTTTCTAGAAAATCGCATAAATTTTGTTTTATTAATATTGATTCTCATCCCATACCTGTCGCACTGAATTTCCAATTCACTCAGCAATGCTTGACACCCCTTGGCTGACTGACAAACTAAAGCTTGGTCATCAGGAAACCTAACTGATTTTACGAATTCCCCGCCCACTTTCATGCCTACCTCCAGGTCTTCCCATGCCTATTTAAACATTTCCTCCTCTACGTTGAACAGCACCAGTGATAATGGGCAACCCTGTCTTACACCTCTTCCTAACACTACCAATCCGAACTCTCCGTTCCCCACTCTTGCCAGAGCAGTCTGAGACATGTACAGGTTGCGGATTATTTTTCTGTCCCTTCAATCTATTCCTATTTTCTGCAATATTCTCATTATTTTTTCCCAATTCACTCTATCAAACGCATTTTTGAAATCTACGAAACAGAAAAATGCACCCTGGTTGTATTCTACATTCCTCTCGATTGGTGATCACATTACTTCAGCGGCATCGCGCATACCTCCCCTTTCTACACACCACACTATCATATTACTGCAGAACTACTAAACCTTTTAGTAGTTCTGCAGGAATGTTGTCTGCCCTCATGGTCTTATTAGATTTTAAAACCCTCATTGACCTTTCGATCTCATTGTGAAATATCCCTGGACCTATGCCATCTTCATCTACGCTATGTTCCCTTTTAATGTCTAAGCTTGATGACCTATTTTATTTGCTTTATATTCCTTTCATCTCTCTTTGGTAATTTCTGGTTTAATGAGGTTCTTATCCGAGTTATCCATAACTGCTAACACAGATCTTTCCTTGCTACTTCCCGATATTATTTTAATATATTTTTATAGCGCACTAATATCACCATTCCTCTGCAAACTTTCCATATCCTCGCATTGCCTCTTCCACAATGCTACATATGCTTTAATCGTTACCGTTTCAAATTATCATTTGACTCTTTGTACTTCCTTTTGCCTAGCTTTATGTTTACAGCCCTGCATTTTCCTCTCTCATCAATCATTCTAATCATCTCATCTGTGATCCATGGTTTCTTTATCCTTTTCGCCTTAACGGTTCCTATAGTTTCTGTCGCGGATTTCTTGAAAAATTCCCATTTTTCCTCTATAGTAATCAGCTCTTTTCTCTCATTAATTATTCTCTACAACCTGCTCATACACTTTTCTTGTCAATCCAGTAAATGCTGCTACATTCCATTTTTAAACCCACCGCCCTTCCTTTATCCTTTTGAAACAAACCCTACATTTAATAACAACTACATTGTGTACAGGGTCCGCATTCACTCCCGGGAAGCTGTGCAAATTGATGAAACTGTTCCTAAACCAGTGCCTAACCAGAATAAAATCTAACTGATACCTTTCCGAGTCACCTGGAATTCGCTATGTATACCTACGCCTTTAGTGATGCATAAGCTTAGTGTTAGCGATCACCAAATACTCTCTCTTTCAGAATTCAATTGCTTTCTCCCCCGGATATACGTCATATCTAACCGCATTCTCCCACCTCATCACCATCTCTTTCATCTACATCTCTACATCTACATAATACCCCGCGAGCCGCCGCAAGGACGTGTGGCGGGGGGTGTTAGGTCACCAAACGTAAAAAGGAAGGTTTCTACACCTAACGTTGCATTCCAATCCTCCATTGCTATCAAATATTCCCCTATTGGAACTTACATGGTTATGTCTTCTAACTGATCGTATGCTGGTAATTATACCTCTCTAAGTAGCAATGTTGGTGAAGTAAAATTGAAAGAAAGAATGATCAATATAACGCATTTTCAAAGGAAAAGGGTACCTTTAATTATTCAATAAATATACCTTTTGGCAGATACCTTTGCTAAACACAAACTAGAGAAATATATTTTCAACTTATCTACAGTAACTTTGACGAGATTAAATATAAGTATCTGCAGATATTTTTAATGAAAAAAACTTGCAAATAAATCACTGAAAATAGAAGGAAAGTTATACTAAATATTACGAGCTCAGATTTCCGCATAATATAGATGGAAGGGACCACCAATTTCATTGATGAAATCTTAAGAGCTTCAACGCAATTGCAAAATTCAATAATATCCATTTCGTATTGTATCCCATATGTGTACAATAAACACTGTAAATACCTGAGTAATCGCAAGGAAACGTATTGCGTAGAACCTATGAATTCTTCTCCGCGTAATGTAAAAATTGCATTTATATAACGGATAACACTTGAAGACGCCTCTGCCTTATGGGAATTACAAAGTCTACCGTAGGGTCTCTTTAGGATCATCTGAGTTGTATATTTTAAAATATATCACACGGAAAGGAAATATTAAGAGGATATTTCTTCCAGCTATATTAATAGCCTAAAGAAAGCCAGTGAGCCTAACTCATAACATTTGAACGAATGACATTATTATAACTCGTGAAGATGTAGTAAACAACTTAATCTCATTAATATAATAATAAGAAAACCCTGTAAATGGAGGAGATTCAGGCCAGAGTTTCCAGAGAGTTCTCTCAACACCTTTCTGTGTTCCTCAACTACATATTTAATAAGTCGGTTATGGATGGTATACTTCTTCAGGACTAGGAGTTATCTAGCCTCTATTGTAAATTTAAAGGTGTAATTCAACAAGAACTATGCAATTTCAGACTGATTTACATAAACCCCCTACCGTGAACTGTCAAAATACACCTACAATGTTGTTGCAAATTTATCCGACTCCTCTAAAACCACAGCAATATTACCTAGAGTAATTTTAACTGTTGAAAGTTACATTTAACACAATTAGCCTTCTGTATGCACATATAGTATAGCAAAATAAGAGTAAGTGTTCCAGCTAGGGGGATTTATTAGCTAGAGAACGATTTGTTAGCGCAAAGATGCTGAGCTCACGAAATCCAGAGGAAATATCAAACACGAATTAAGAGAGGAACTCTGTAGGTAATGTGCAAGTGTATGTAAGAAATGGCATGCAGAGACATGAGGAATTAGCGAATAATATTTCCAGTGTAGTATACAAAGGTAGTACGAGTATATAACTATGGACATGAATCACCGGAATATTCAACTTGAAGTAACAACACTTAAGAGCGAAAATTTGATGTTTTGATGCTGCAATATTATTTGTGAATCCCAAAGCAGATCTCACGCATTTAATGGTAATTTAGGTTGACGAAATAACAAGTGGTCGTAGATAAGAATAATTATGTACTGAAGACGATCCTTTCAAATTAAATGAAAATAATGGGTAAATTGTCTGAAAAAACTCATTAATGTGATTAGTGATTAGAGCTCAATTTCTGCCGAAAAGGAAAATTGGGCAGAGATAATAGGGTACGATGAGTGGAATAATGAATAACTGCGGATAAATTTGTTGAAAAAAGGTTTTATAAGAAATCACGCCTAGGTCAAACACTTCCCAGGCCTAGGGATAAATGTACAATGCTGGAAAATACAGGAAAAAGTCTATTCATTTCAATATTTTTACCGATACAATTTGTAACAATGCCAGCCATACTTTTAGATTCCCGACGATGGGTGCCACTTCCAAAAGCAATGTACGTAGAAGTTATAAAATATAATGTGGCATTAAAACGGATAGTAAGGAAATTGAATGCGTGACAATGAAAGGCAGCAGCTTTAATCGAAGAAAAATATATGAAAACTCAGAAGCTCTAACTAACATTGTTGTGAGATTCCAAGGGAAGCTGTGCTGCACAAGGAATACGGAATTTCGTTTAAAACGATCATCCGTCGTAAAAAAGTAATATTGCATACAATGATGAAATCTTTTGAAAACCTTTCGTGACACAAAATGAGCCGTTAGAATAACTGGTAAGAAGGTAATGCAAAACCAGAATAAGAATTTGAATTCGCAGAAAGTAATTTCATAAACTCAGCGGAGAAACCAATGGAAGAACTTATTAGAAAACAGGACGAATTGAGAGATTTCAGGGGTGAAACAGGTGATCCCACTATAAAATAATATTGCGTTATTGTATTAAAATAGAAACGATATCTACTGTTAGAAGTAACACAGAAAATGTTTAATAAGACCAAAGGAGAATGAAAAATTGAGGTGAGAATGGCATTAAAAACTTCATTCCCATGTTAAACCAGTTCGGCCAGTAGTATAAATGCACTGCGATGTAGATGAGGATACTTTAGTCCATGAATGATAGTGAGATGGCACATTCTCAAGGTGGTAAAAATAGATAATTTTCTCCAAGAAATAGGCATTAGATTAGGATTAAGTTATAAGGTGAGATATTTTTGAACCTATTCCTTAAAAATAGGGTAAAGGGGTTATGCTGGAATAATTCATTAAATAATTTTCATTCTTAACTCTGACTGTGAGTTAAGTATCAGTGATGACTTTGGGATCATTGAATTAATTACACATTCAACAATGACGATACCAAAAATCTATCTATCTATCGAGCTACCAGGCTAATCTGTATCTAACAATCGGTTACAATTGCATTACTTACGATAGGTGCAGAATTTCTGTAATAAGAATTTTTCCAGAGATAATATCCAGAGATAGATAAGGGGTAATGTCTCTGGTCTTCATGATATCCAATCACTGCTCCATCGGGCGTTTCAGGTCAGTCTATTTCATTGTAATGTCAGCTAACATTAAAAAAATTAGATTTTTAGTCATTTTTATTTTGTTAACATTAATATAATAGGCTAAAACATGTGTGGAATTAGAGTTTTCTGCGATAAATTAGGTTATATACGTTAGTTCGGCTAAATGCAAGATAGGAGAATCGTTTACTAAGAGAAAAAAAATGCATTTATGGGCAAAAAGTATACTAGATTCAATGCAATGTAGATAAAAACTGTCCTTGTATGGAAATATTAAGTATGATCTATGTTGAAGTTTTAAGGGCTTAACAATTTTGCCAGAAAACAATGGACATTGAAACCAAAATTTTCTTCTTCCAGGCAATGTTCTACATGTATTATTATAATGAGGAAACAAGTGAAACCATATCGATGAAAAGACTAAGTATTTACTTGAAACTTGTCTATAAACAAAGAGGACTTTTATGCAAGACATAAAATTTGTTTCTTGATCAATTCCTTTACCCGGTGTTTCGCTGTACGATATTGTGCACACTTGGCAAATACACTTTTCTCCCAAAATGAGCAATATGTGTATTAGGACCCGTAAAAAATACAAATTATCTGGTGTAAAACTCTCAGCATCCGTTAAAAATAATTTTTATAAACAACCATATCTAAGCTACCATCCAGTATTTAAAATCAAATTAATAATTGTAAGAATAACGTTAATTTAACCTAAAGATAAGGCGAACTATGTGGATTCAGTAAAAATTAGAACCATGTAGTAGTTTGTCGTTTTGCGCATGGTGATAAATATTGCAATACCTATCTTCTTTGACATCATAAGGATTACCTGATAATTAAACCGGACTCTATTGGAAATTCGGTGGAGGTATATTCGCCCTTAATAGTTTCTAAAATATAAATTAGGCTGTTTTCATGATCTAATTTTGGTCATATTTTCCCATATTTCCCATTCCGTTGACCACCAATCCTCCTTTCAAACTCCGGTAAAGCAATGGACTCAAGGGATGAATTTTTATTTCATTATCTATTGAATAATTTCACTTCTTCCTTATTGACCTCCTTCCCTCCCTTTCATCTAACCTCTCACTCGGGACCACTTCACTCTCATTCCTATTTGAATGCGCATTGTCGTGGGTGCTGAATTCTTGCCCAATTTCTCCCCGCACTTGCCTTCCTTCCTAACACTTCTGTCGTATCCTTCTCTTTCCACACTCCATTTCGCACTCGACTTTCTCTCTCAAGTCTTCTTACTTCTTCTTGTTCTACCGCATTTCATGCTGACGCTCCTCTCCAAAAACCTCTCAGGCTACCTCCCTACCGTTCATTTTGTTCTCCGACGTCTTACTCATCCTAAGGCTTTTGGTGGGTATTTCCAGGAATATTCTACCAGTACTCCTCTGCGAAAATTTATATGGAAATATTTTTCATTTAACAGTGTGAAAAATGATGTCTCAACATGGATATCGATAGTGATTTCGTGTGGCAGAAACTTGGTCGCTGAGGCAAGATGATAGGCACAGATTAGAGGCTTTTTCAATGTGGATGCTGAGAAGGATCATCGTTATCAGTATTTCAATCCTAGGATTAGTTTCCTGCAGCCCTCCATTCTACTCTATTGAATCTTAATTCCCTCAATCCCTAATACCTTTTATGTTATACGTCCTTATTACTATGTACATGTCTCATGGTCTCCCTCGAGGAATCTGCTCCTCTATTTTTCCTTCAAATATATTTCGAATAAATTCATTGTGCCTCAATGTGTGTCCAATACATTTATTTCTTCTTTGCCGTAGAGTTCTCCATATGGTCCTATCCTCTTCTGGTCTTCTACGTTTATACTTCCTCGTTATTACTTTGCCTGTCAATTTACCCTTCAGCATTTTACTCCAGTACCATGCTTCAAAGGCTTCTATTCTCTGCTCGTCCACTTCTCGGTAAGAAAGATAGGATTATTAAAATGGATAAAAGGAAAACAAGCAGAGTACTAGACATGGTGGGAGAGAAGAGAAAGATAATGGGAAAGATATAAAAGGAAGCAAACTAAGTGGTTTCAGAGTATTTTGTTAGGTGATGGAAAGTCAAAGACGGCGATAGAGAGGACATGGGACATGTTCGTCAAGCAATATAGGGGAACAAATAACCATGGATTTTGGGTATATAAATGGAAGTAGAAATTAAACTTAATCAAAGGGGGTTTACAATTATTTTAGAGATTTATCTTGCATGAGATTGTGTTTTCTTTGGAGAGACTGTGAAATTCATTCATGCTCAGTCATTCTGACCCGAGTTAATTGGTTGAGTAGCAAATAACTATGTTACAAGTATCTATAATTAAAGCAAGAGCAACATGATGGCAGGTGGTGTGAGAATGACTGGATGAATTTCATTTTCCTCTCAAAAAATGAATTTTTGGAATTTATAGAGCATGCTGGGAATTTAATTCTGGGTAACTTATTTTCAGGGACTCTTTGGTCTATTTTTAGTAATGAGCCCTGTCACTCTGGTTTAGCTATATTCTACAGTGATATCTGTGCCCAAGTAACTTTATAAGTCATATAGTGTTATTATAACCATTTTTCACCCTTCCAAACAGTTAACTACTCTCGTTGTGACGTTTCCGAAGAATCATTTTAAGTACTCATAATTTTATTCACAGAAATAATGGCTAATAATTTTTGGTTGCAACTCGCATACTTGCTGTTGATGTCCATTTACATTTTTTCAGAAATAATTTGCTGGAAAATAGAAATATTTATGTAGAAATGTTTTCCTCCATCATTTCTTTCTCTTCAACTCTAAATTTTGAATTTTTTAAATTTATTTTTATGTGTGTAACAAGCAATCAAGGGAGAGGTATTTTTATTGGATTGAATAGCCTTGAAGTAATGGATCCTCGTAGGACAGTGGCGCAATGCGAGGAGGTGCATTCCATGCGCCGCCTCACGCCCCGCTCTCCCTCAAAACGCGTGCATGCTTTGAAAATACTCCGAGTGCACTCAGTGGCCCTAGTCGGGAATTGAGTCAGTCCGCGTAATACTAATAACCATCTGCTATCTGCGAAGTCACGCAAAGGCGGCTCTCTCAAAGCTCTGTACCGCTGGCGAGTCCCGCGCGACGCGAGCATAAACTTCCCCGCTTCAGAATGCGCCCGCGATAAGGGATAAGAGTTTCCTAGTGACGCCAAGAACCGGCCCTTATGAATTCTCTTTGTTGTCTTCCTTTTTCTCTCCCTGCTTTCCCTCATTTCCCCCCCAATCCTTACCCTGTATGTTCCCCTCTCCATCTCTCTGTCCAAAACATCGGGTTTATGTGCGCGGGTAATGGCCCTCCGTGCTCTAGGTTAAGGAGAAGCCAGTTTTATACCGGCGACGGCGGCTGCGTGAGCGTGTTGTTCATTTGTTTGGAAATTTTATAGCTATGATGCATTATCTTCTTCCCTCTGCGAAGGCGAGATGGCATGATAGACTCCAAGGATGAAGAATGTCTGAGTATATGCTTGCAAATCGAATGGTATTCTTAAATAATGGGCTCCTGATGGAATTATTCATTACATTGAGTAGAATTGAATGTTATTATCCAGTTTATTCAGTTGTAAAGAGTACAATTTAACGAATATATATTTTTATATATCATTAGCAAAAAGTACCTATACAATCGAAATGGGTAATTTTTTTCCCTCCAAGGAAATCATGTGGAAAGTAACATTTACTTTTATTATGCTAGTCTACCGTTCAATGCAAATTTTGGGTGGGAATACGTGCGTTCCACTGCTAAATTTATAAGTTATCTCTAATAAGACACAACGCGACACCCTACGCCGCAAAATAATGTCAGTCTCCCATACTTGATAGCCCACTTTATATTGTTCAAACTGGCTATTCTTGTCCCCACCCCAACCTAATCTTCTCCTGGCATAACGCTCTCTCTTTTATCGCCGTCTTCCATTCATCCAATTTTCGAGACATAGATCGGATAAATATTACTTATTTATCTCGTCGGGACAACATCCCACAATCTTTTTCCAAGAACTAAAAATGAAAATTTTGCCAATCTTGCGGTTGATTGAAAGAAAGAATATTCTTTGTGTCAATAGTTTCACACTGCTTGAAGTTTTCCCGAACCCTTTTTGGTGGATGCGACTGGTTCGTCTATGATTTATTCCAAAGAATTGCAAGTTATTTTTATCCCCTTTCTGTGCTAAAAATTCAAATTTCCACCATAAATTATTTACGGAATGCAGTTCATTTTGGCTCTCACAGTCTCTTGAATCTTATCCCTTGTGCAATTGAGTGACTCGTCTGTACCATGGCTACAACGAACTGCGGCTTCCCTAATGCTTTTTAGGGCAAACGGACTCTACCCTTTGCCACCCACCCGTGCATCATCCTTTGAAATTGCAAGCATGCGCACGTTAGATAATTTCACTCCGTTTCTCTCCTCGGATCTCCATCTTTTCCCTCCAATCCTGCAATTTGGTTCTCCCCCTCCCCCTTCAGACCCTCATACCCATTGTTAATATCCTTGTTTTCTCCTTTGAGTTATTCAAGGGCTTGGCCCTTTTCTCCGGAACGACTAAAAACGCCTCCCTTTGCTGCTTCGTTGCAGCCTTTGCCGAGGCCCGGATGTTTTTGTTCTCATTATATATACACGTCCCCTGTCCTCTTAATTCTTCGCCCCCGTTACTTCTTCTCCCTTTGGCCCACCCCACGCCTCGACTTACGCCATCTCCCCTCGTCTTTAGGTCTCCTTCCGCGTTTCCTCCTTGTCCTAAAACCTCCGCCAATTTCACTTTTTTTTTCTTTCTGCCATTTTGAAATTCCCCTTACCCTCCCCGCAGTCTGTCTCCGAGGAGTTTAAATAAGACGTTGGCGTTTCAGCTCGGGAGGAATGACTCGAAGAAGACAAAAACGGCACGACATTTCGCCGGAAGAATCATTTTCTTAGAAGATTCGCGCCCGTAGAGAGAAAATGAATTCCGGCGGAGAAAATTCCAACCAACATCTCCCATCCCTGTATTACTGACCATTGCAAATGCATCATTAAAAATCGCAACGAGTATCTCAGTGGTCAAAAACCTAGTAGATGAGGTCCAACAAATACTAATCCATTGCCATTATATTCTCACTAATTTTTAATATATTTTAATAGTTTAGTGTTTAAAGTGTCTGTCCAACCACTCTCGTACCAATAAAATCGTGTAGCTTGGGTGGAGCTGCAGGTGCCCAGAGATTTGCCCGGGGAATCGATCCTGGGACCCTCCTGTCAGTAGTCCAACGCTATACCCCACCACAGTAACTACCACAACCCACATGGGCATCGATTTGTTTCTATCCGAACCCACTCACGGCATTCATTTCAGGGCGTATATATGTGCCCTTCCCTATATCCGTATGAATATATAATGGACGGGATAGTCTGGTGGCAGGATGCTGGACAGCAGACCTGAGATTAGATTACCAGGCACGTCTCTGGGCAATATCAGCTTCAACCAAGTGGTGTGTTTTTAGCCGTGAAGCATTAAGTGGCGTGAATAAGTTAATTACGGTTTTTAAAATTAATTTAAAAATACGGAAATGTAGTAGTTCAATGGGTAGGGTGCAGGACTACTGACTGGAGCGTCAGGGGCTTATTCCGGGTGACAACCTTTGGCACCCTCAGCTTCAAGCAAGCTGTGTGATTTTTCGGGTATCAGATCGCACTGGAAACAGCACTGGCTACACAGGTATAGGGACTGTACTTGTACCCTGAGTGAAAATCACACGCCACTTGGGCTTAGTACTCGGATGAGCTCTATCTTCACCAATCAGACCGACATCTGAGTTGATTCAACATCTACATAAATACCTTGCGATCCACCAAAAAGATATTTTGTTCACCGCTGGTTTGGGTGGGAAAGGGATAAGGGAGAGAAAGCATATTTAAATGATTAATCAATGGGAAAAACATACACTCAAAAACCCTGAATAGACGAATAAAAATGAACCACAACCTCTCAAACAATAGGCCAAATTCACACAAAGGCAGGTCATACATGATTACTGTGGCTGTGTATTATTTTGGTGGTGGTGCCAACCCCCCCCAAAGCTGTTACTAAATGCATTTGGAACCAACCTCAATTATTTATCCCACAGTCTTAGGATCAACACAAACGTGAACATGAGTCCTGGCAGCTACGAACCGGGCTCACTGAGCCATCTGTCGGGCCTGGTAGCGTATAGAGTACAAGTAAAATACAGTGGAGGGGCAGAGAGCCCCTCCACTGTAGTGCTTGACAAAACGGTAGGAAAACCGTCGTAAAAATGGAGCAGACAAGTGATGGAATTTAATAGGTGGATGTAAAATCTGAGTCGATGAACCTGGTCATTGTACAGTTCTACTTGCCATAAAGTCAAGTTGGGAGAAAGAAAAAGACTGGGTATACGATTAGTTAGAGGAACCAATAATAATAGCAATATCTCTGAGAGGAAAAGATCGTTAAATATGGGCTGTAAAAGTGCGGTGGTTGGCGGAGGACAAGAGGTGAATGAGTTAGGCCCTTACGGTAGAGGAACAAGGAATGACTGTTAAGAGAAAGAAAAATGTCACCAAAAAACAAGTTTGAGCCTTTAGGAACACACTATTTAAGCATGAAACTAACCCTAGATATTCGTAGAACATTTTCATGATTCAGAAAGACGTCAGTTAGAATACATTATAATTAGACAGATTTACGAACAAAGTACACAGTTGGCGCAGTTTCCTAGAAGGGGATGCAGATACAGATCATAATTTAGTGCAAATGAAGTATAATGTCAGATTGAATAGGATAAATGAAGAAAGACGAATGAAGAAATGGAATTGGAGTAGCCTTAAATGGGGAGAAAGTGAATGGGTACCAGGTGGCAGTAGAAATAATTATGAGTAAAGACAGGGAGACGGTTACAGACGAAGATAAATGAGAATATCTTAATGTGGATATCAAAAGCCGCAAAAGAAGCTGTACCATCATTTCAAAGAAAAACAGAGAAAACAAAGATTACTGGAGAAACGATGTAAAATAAATATGATAGAAAGAAATAGATAAGAATTAAAAAAATTTTAAGACCCAAAATTAATAAGAGATGAATAAAGAACTGTGGCGAAAAACTACATCTGCACCTGCAAAATACTTCACAAGTTATGGTAACGGCGTGTAGTGGGGGTTTTTGGCAGCTACCCATAAAATGGAATGCAACTAAAAGCAAATCAAAGTTAAAACATGATAATTTTTACTCACATTGACTTCTAAAATCATGCCAATTTTATTTGAACCTACTCCAAAACATATAAATATGCAAGCAATTAAAATTCACAAGCAAATGCAACTACGAATGAACTATATGACAACGTAACGTTTAATGTTGTTTTTGCTTGTGACAATGTGCACTTCGAATTTTTATTAACATGATTCTTGATTGTCCAAGGAAAGAACGAATATATATATATATTCATATATATATATATATATATATATATATATATATATATATATATATATGTATGTATGTGTATGTATATCTATGTATATATTTATATATATATATATATATATATATATATATATATATATATATATATATATATATATATATGTATGTATATATGTGTGTGTGTATTGGGGTCTATCTCCCTAATATTATCTTTGTAAACTAACCTGCCAAAATATTTGCTGGGCCATAATGATATCATTTTTATCATTGTCAACTCGTGTGTTCTGAGCCTTGCTAAAAGTCTAAGTTTAGCTTGTTGTGTAAAGAGGCATAGTGAAAGACGGAATACCAAGAAATGGAGAGATATTTCAGAAAGATAAGAGTTACTTTTGATACCATTTCAATTGAGAGGACACTATGAGCAAGAAACATGGAATAAAACCTGGAAGTATTTGTTAAATCCATAGATGTGGGTGGCGTGATAAAATATAGAGTTAATGTATCCGGTACATGTGCCAATTCAATTCAGTTTTATGTATAAAATTTAAAACTAGTGGACACAGACACAAAAATGTGGGGCAATGAATTTGGTCCAAAAAAATAAAAAAACTCATTTCTTGTCATGGAGGTATTGATTTTATTCATTTTATAGTGCATTTGGAAATTTTTGATTTAATTCTCCTTTTTTGTTGAAAAAATATATTAACCATGCAATAAAGAAAGTCAGCCTTAGACTCGAAGACTTTAAGGAGGGATATATTTACACAAAATCATTCAGAAATAATATTTATGTTGTATATTAAATTCCGAAATTTTAACTATAACCACCTTAAGGCTGGCATTAAAGTTGAAATTTTAACCTCAGATATTGTGGAAAAATACAAGTATAAAAAGGGACCAGGCTAATAACTTCTATTTATTATTTTGAACATAAAGAAGTCATTAAATACTATGCCTACTTGAAATTTCGACGTTCATCATTTTATGAATTTTCAATTTTACAAGTTAAAATTTATTTCACTGAAAATTTAGTGCTAATTTAGATTTAAATTATATATATAGTGAAATGAGCATTTATTTACATAACTCGAAAACGGAAATACTAATCAACAAGTAACTTTGAATACATTGATACGCTCATATCTAATTTCCTTCTCATATCATTGTTTTAACTTGTAATCTTTATAAAATTATTAAAATTTATATTTTCTGTTTTTAAAAACTCTGGGAATGGTTAAATAAAATATTTAAAACCGCTTTTGTTTTTTGATCTCCAAAATGAACTTTAATTTCGACCCCATGATTATTTTGTTGCTGCATTATAACTAAAAATATCAAAAACCTCTGTAAATGATGATTATCGTTTATGTAAATTTTCCTTTTCACATCACTTTTTATTGCTGGTACAGAGCACCTAAAGTTTTGTTACAAAAATGAGTGTTGAATTAAACAAAGAGAAGCTATATTTTTATAAAAGATACAATCGCGAAAAGACAAAACAATCAAATATTTAAAACATTAAATTCACAAAATTTACATTAATATTGTCTCAACTAAAGCGCAAAGAGGTAGTTTTTATAAACATCTGAAATAAACTAATTTTATGAAGAGTATTTTATCAAGAATATTAAATAAATAGTAAAAAAAATAATCACCCATCTAGTTTTTTGCTACTTTTTCAGTGATCTGAGCAGCTTTTCCCAATTACTATTGTCTGTTTATTGCTTCCAGTTCCGTATGCATAGAACGCGCTCTTTAAAAGAAATTAATTAGGCCTATGCTCTGGATATTAACCGAATGAAAAAAAATTGCTTTGTACGGAAAACACTTTAGTTTCCAGTTTAATTAGTTAATTACATGTCGCACTCTTCTCTTTTAATAATTTTTATCTTCAAGAGAGCTATTTTAAGTTTGATGAACTCCTGTGCAAATTTGGCCCCATTAAAACTCTTGTGATTATTAAAGATCTTGAAGTTAAAATGTGAAATGAAAAAAAATAGTAAAAAGGTTAAATCATGATAAATTGCTCTAAAATTGGCTTAAAATCAAATGAAACTCTACCATCTGAATAAATTATTTGGACACAAATTTTGTTTTCGACTCTCTTTAAGCTATCCCATTTTTGTCCTGGGTCCATCTATCTCAACTATAACTCGACGTTTCTCACTGAAATAAACTTACGTCATTTTCTAAGCTCATTTAATATCGGTTTTTCATGATGAAATTTGATGTGAAATTGAAGGTTTAGCGTTACTGATTGGTTATAAATATTTATAAGTTGAACCAAAACACCTTATAATATTTTCTTATCCACGTTTAAATATAATAGACCTTACTCTGTCACTTCGAAAGCGAAACTACTTTTCCTTTTAATATTTTTAAAATGTTTGTTTTACCTCTGCTGTTCATTCTACCGGCATCAACAGCAAAAATACTACCTTGATCAAAAATTTCCCGGAATTTATTCAGAAAATTAAAAATACAAGTTTATTCATCTAAATCTATATTGTCCCCTTCAAAGTAATCCCCATCGACTGCAACACACTTATGCCAGCGCTTGATCCAATCCTCGAAACATTTTTTATATTCGGTTTTCGGTATGTCCATCAGTGCTTCCTGCGATTTTTCCATTACTTCCTCTCGGCTGCTAAAACGCGTTCCCCGTAATGGTTTTTTAACTCGATTGAACAGAAAGAAGTCACAGGGAGCCAAATCAGGTGAATTCGGTGGCTGTTGGATGGTATTTGTTGCATTTTTCGTCAAAAAATTACGAATAATGATAGCACTGTGCGACGGTGCGTTATCATGGTGCAAAATCCACGAGTTTTCTGCCCACATTTCTGGTCTCTTTCGGCGAATTGCTTCACGCAAACGTCTCATAACGCCCAAATAATACTCTTTGTTTACTGTCTGGCAAAAATTCATGATGCACTACACCGTTGTAATCCATGAAAACCGTCAGCATTGCCTTCTTTTTTGACTGAAAACGACGTGGTTTTTTTGGTCTCGGCTCATTTGGTGAACGCCATTCACTTGCCTGATGTCTGGATAAACCCACGTCTCGTCTCCAGTAATGATCCTTTTGATGAATGTGGGATCGGATTCAGCCTCGCAAATCATGTCTTTTGCGACGTCAACACGGTCTCTTTTTTGCATGAAATTGAGGTCTTTTGGCATGCTACACGACGGAAACCCAAATCATTAACCACAATGTCTTGGGCGGATCCATAGGCAATGTTCATGTCCTCCGCTATTTCTCTGATGGTTAATTTGCGGTTATTGACCAACATTTCTTTTACTTTATCAATTTTTTCACCGACTTTCGATGTCGATGGTCTGCCACTGCGTTCATCATCTTCGATTGACTCACGACCACTTCTGAACCGCTCGTGCCACTGGTAAACGACCGTTTTTTTTAGAGAATCGTTGCCGAAACACTTTTCCAACATTTCCAACGTCCGTGCGCCACTAAATCCGTTTTTTACGCAAAATTTAATACAAGTTCGTTGTTGCAAATTTAAATCCATTTCTGCAATTGTAAAAAATCGCCAACACACACAGAGATAGATGTACTCTTGGCTACGTAACTTTTGCAAATGTCAAGTTATGACACTAAGATTTAAAGGGAATATCAACAACAGATGTACCAATTTAACAAAAAAAACAGAACTCAAATCGGAACGATGGGAGCGCCACACGGTGGTTATTCCGGGAACTTTTTGATCAAGGTAGTATCTCAATAATGGACCTGAAAACCGCCTTTTTAATCATTCGTGAGACAAATTAGTTGGAAACTATCGCTCTCCCCTTTTCATCTATTTAATATTGCTGAAAAGGCAATGCACTTAAAATTCTCGTAACACTTACAGTGTATTATTTAACGACACACCATTAGCAATCAATATTTTTCCCAATTGTGTCCTTTTACTTTTTTATTCATTTTCCAGCATTTAAAATTCACGCGATCGTTCCACGCAGAGGTTTCAATTAGTAGTTGCCAGGAAAATACCTACATATTTGATGGGGAAGAAGGATTTTGATTCTTGTTGGAAGGTGCGACCACGAATAGTTGGCCAGAGATTGTCAAATAAAGCATATATTCCATGTCTTTTTCGTTCTGACCTGGCACCTAACCTAGAAGTGAGGTCAACGAAGCCCATTTAATTTTCAACAGAAATGAAAGACCTGGTAACCCTTCTGAAAATTGCTGTTTTATCAGCTACTCCCTCTCGGGTTCCACGGGTCGAATCCAAGCGTTAGTTTCACGATAAATTGCCTGAGTCGAATTATTGTATAAATTTCCTTAACGAATCGCGTCAATCATAACCTTTGTTACATGCTCTTCCCCAATTTATATATCCAAGGCTGTAATTCTAGCCATCCAGATCATCATGCGTCAGTATATTCGCTTAATTAGGGCCGGCTCCTCATTCTCCACGTCCATCGCCCATCTCACTCTGAATTTTTTCGCTCCAAGCTCCACCCCCCTTAACCTCTCAACCTTCCGCTCCAAGGGCGGTTTCTGTGACCCCTACTCCAGCCACGTTAGGATTCCTTTTTTTTCTTTTCAGTCTAAAACTGGTCCTCATCTGTCTCCCCCTCGTTTCCTAAGGCTGCTTCTAAGGTTCCTTGACATCCCCAGGTCGAAAACCCCGACACACTCTCTTCCTCTCACCCACACACTTCATTACCCTTGCTGCGCACTGCCTCATTCAATACGTTTCCCGTATCGCTACTCCTACCCTATTTCCCACTTCACCCTTCCTTCCCCCACCATTTCTAATTAAATACTCCTTCACCCTCTCTCTCTCTCTCTCTCTCTCTCTCTATCTCTTACTTTGTCGCCCTTCAAATGCTTTCCTCTCACGTTTCACGAGTATGCCATGGAGGTATTTTTGGCTCCGTCTGAGACTAATTCTATTCTTTCATGCGCCGTGCCTTTGTGTGCCTAACTCCGTTCCGGGGAACGTTATTGGGAAAAATGAACGTCAGAAGCAGAGGTAAATCTCGAATAACAATAGAAATTAAGGAAGGTAACCGAGAACTCGTTCAACGTGGGTGTTCTTAAGATCTACAAAATCGACAATCTTGTGAATTGGGGTATGGCTCGGAAACTTTTGAATGTGAATTAAATTCGGTAAATTAGGCTTATGAGAAGTACATGTTGGGGAAAATATAAATTAAGAGTCAATACGTAAATAATATAGTATGCCTAAAACCGTTGATGCTAAAAAATCTTTTATCGTCTTTTGCCTCTGCCAATAGTCAGAAGACAAGATAGCGAGTTTTCCTGAAGAATTTATTTGAAGTCTAGACCGCGATCATATTTTTATTAAACTACTTAAGATAAATTCAATCAAATAAAAGACCAACTCTTAAAATATATAAATTTAAAGGAAGTCAATGCAAGAATAATAATAAATACTCGCATAAAGACCCAGAATTACAACTATACAAGAGAGAAAAAATCTTACCATGCTGAGTGTAAGAATACAAATATAAAGTATAACCTGCACTAAAAAAAGATAAAAAAGAAATATCAAAAATTGAATATCAACCTCAAGAAATGATACTATTAAATAATCTAATCTCACCCAATAAATTGAGCGTAGGTGGGGCAGCCATATTTGAAGAACAAAGCAAGAACCACCACAAACTTATACTGGGTATAAGAAGGGTAGCAAGGGTAGCAACCTTAATTCTGTCACTGCAGCCTTCATTTCATCTTGCCATTCACACACCCTTTAGATTCCATCCACACCTTTCATACCCCAGCGAGCCTCATCTCCCTTTGCACCTGTCGTCGGCTCTCGCAATTTTATTTTTTCCGGGGTCCCTAAAATTCTCGTTTCTCCCTCTCGTTCTTCCCCACCCACACACTTCTCCTTGCGAGGTGTGCTTTTCAAATTTCCCTCTTTAGAATACCGCTTTGGAAACGTGAGGGTACCCACGGTCGGGAGACATTTCCCACCTGTCTCCTTCTCCGGCCATTCCCTCCGCTTCACACAGCCTCTATACCCCTCCACCTCCACTCTCTCCTTAACATGCTTGAGTCCTCTTCTCCCTCGCAGCCAATTGGCTGTCCCGCCTACACCCAAGTTAAGTGGATTAAATTTTCATTGCGCCATGCTCTCAATTAAACGTTTCTTGTCCGTGCATTCTCTTCCCTGCTAGAGTTTATAAATTTCCCTCTCAGGGGAGCCTGTGGCTCCCGCCTGCTCACTCAATCGTAAAAACTCTCAAATTGTGTGGAAGGACCAGCGCGAAAGTTTTTGGGAGCGGTGAATTTGGATTCTGTTTGATTTTTTTAATAATCCTACATTTGTTGATTTATTAATACTACCTGGAGAACATCTTGTGTCACAGGGTTTCCTGTAATCAGATCGGAAAGAGTCCAATTACTAGTACTTCCCGGAGCGGTAATTTTTTAGGGGCTTGTATAGAGAATGATACTTACTAAATCTCCACCAAAAACACCAAAAGAAATAATTTTGTTAGTGTATCAAAGACAAAGTCAAATATAAATGGAATGCTTAACTGTCGTGATGTAATACGTGACCCCAGTGAATTGTAGTTAAGCGAGGAAAATAAACTATGTATAGATGAAATGTTGTGGCAGGAAGTACAGTCTGATGAAGGGAACATATTACATCTACATCTACATCTACATAATACCCCGCAAGCCGCCGCAAGGGCGTGTGGCGGGGGGTGTTAGGTCACCAACCGTAAAAAGGAAAAATACCACATGCAAAAAAACAACACGGAAAATTACACCCACAGCAGCGCACACACTCATGCAAAAATCCCTTCATCCAACCCTCATGCAAACACATATACCGCAAACCAACAAAAAACTACACCCCAGGATGCAGCACGAAAGCCATTCTACAACACGCAAGCCAGGACACAACAAGCAAGAAATTGAAACATCACTACCACATGAAAATGTACCACAAAACACTCTACCCCCCAAAGAGTCTGTAAAAGGCAGGGAATGCGACCCATAAGTTTAGGATTAGACCCATAAGTTTAGGTTTAGCATAAGATTAGGGTAAAACATGCATATAGCTTTCAGAATATTTAGAAGTGGTTTTGCTAACCTAACTACTCGTAGTAAAATACCATCGCAATAATTCACAGGAAGTTCTTAAGTCATTGGAACGATCATGTTCATTGGGAATTATGGGAAAGAGTCGGAACAAATGACGGATGATGGAGGATAATGGCATGTAGTTCAAGGAATGACGTAAATGGGAAGCGAACAGAAATTGAAAGATCGAAAAATAACTTATGGGAATTGCCCAAAATACTCAGCTACCTCATTTCAAACCTACAATACAGTTCGTTCCTGATATCCATGAGAAATCTCTTTATTTTTTCAAGCCACAAATTAGCCCATGGGTCGCGATGGTGCGGTAGCTAAAGTACAATCTTCCCAATGATAAGGCCCGGGATCAGATTCAAATCCTGGAGCCGGCAAATATTTTTCAGACGTATCCCGATCCCCACTTGAGGTGATTTGTTGAGAACACTTTGAGTGAGTACGACGTCCGTCTGATAGGACGTTAAACTACGGAGCCTTTCATGCTCAATTTCCGATCAAAGTTATAACTTAATTAATGGACAATTATTAGCTAAATTATTTAAAAGAATAGAATGCTATTATTTTTCATATCAAGTCAATGCCAAATGTTTATATAGTACTATAACACGTTTGACCGAGTCTATTGAATAGGCCAAACTTCATTTTTAATGATGTCACAATATTTACAGAAAAGATGATTAACATCAAAATCGAGTTTCGAATCATCTTTTCTGTAAATATTGTGACATCATTAAAAATGAAGTTTGGCCTATTCAATAGACTCGGTCAAACGTGTTATAGTACTATATAAACATTTGGCATTGACTTGATATGAAAAATAATAGCATTCTATTCTTTTAAATAATTTAGCTAATAATTGTCCATTAATTAAGTTATAACTTTGATCGGAAATTGAGCATGAAAGGCTCCGTAGTTTAACGTCCTATCAGACGGACGTCGTACTCACTCAAAGTGTTCTCAACAAATCACCTCAAGTGGGGATCGGGATACGTCTGAAAAATATTTGCCGGCTCCAGGATTTGAATCTGATCCCGGGCCTTAATTATACTTAATTAATTATTAAATAAATATAATTAATTAAATAAATTAATAAATATAATTAATTAATAGGCCAAACTTCATTTTTAATGATGTCACAATATTTACAGAAAAGATGATTAACATCAAAATCGAGTTTCGAATCATCTTTTCTGTAAATATTGTGACATCATTAAAAATGAAGTTTGGCCTATTCAATAGACTCGGTCAAACGTGTTATAGTACTATATCAACATTTGGCATTGACTTGATATGAAAAATAATAGCATTCTATTCTTTTAAATAATTTAGCTAATAATGGTCCATTAATTAAGTTATAACTTTGATCGGAAATTGAGCATTTGATTACCAATTTTTTCATTTTAAAGCAGATGATGTAATGAACTAAATGATAAAAAAATATCGTGGTGCTTTTTCTGGTTATTTTACGTAGGCACAAGGTTTATGTGCCAATATTAACTGTTAAAATGGATAAAACTCAGAACAGCCGCAATTATTACCATAAACTCAATGGTCATCGATAATAAGGATTATTTATACCTATTTGATTTGTACTTGCTAGTTTAATGCTAGGCAGCAGATTTCTCGCTTTGCTCAGCTGAGTTATGAACGATTTGATCTATTGTAACGGAAGCAATCGGGGATAGTAAGTGTTTACCAAAATTTAGACTCTTGTAAATTAAAATACAAAGAGAAATGACACGTATAACATTGATTAAGGCTGAAATGTAAACTAAGGCATTAAATCTCTAAACGTTTGGCCGTTGAACTATTGCAATATCAAGCATATTTTCAAAAATAGCTTCATTACCGCGAAAGCTGTATGTTTGAATACTTGAGCGGGCTAACCCTAACTGAGCACGATGATTTCTTATTGAACGCCACGATGGGACGAACAATCAATTTAATTGCCTTAATTTCTCTTGATGCCCATACTACCGTAAGCCCCCTGGGGTGCCCGATAGGATTCAACGCGGAACTACCCACCCCTTTCCTGCCCTCCCGTGCTCCGTAACCCCTTTTATCTCAACGCCGCTGTGCATACCCGCCTTCAACGGATACACCTCCTTCCCCCGCCCGCCCTTTCTCGCCCTTCTCCCTCCCCTAGGCTAAGCCGGATAGAGGGCGCCGCAGCGCCCCCATCTGAACACCCCTAACCCCTCCCCTCCCATTCAGCGACCTCCTCCTCTCGGCCGGTTACGGAACAAGAGAAATGAGTGGTGGAACAATAGGAGTGAGACGTCAAGTTGCGGGGCGGAGGTTTAACTTTTGAAAGCGTTAACACTGAATGGACGAACTTCCAACAAGCTTATGAGGGAGCGCGAGTAAGCAAACTCCGCAGAGGATGGGAGGGAAGGGTGTACGGTGTATGTATGCGTGTGGGAGGGGAGAAGTAGAGCGGCAGGGGGGAAGTTTAGGGCGGTGGGGGAGGTGCGAGTATTCGAAACCGTCCTATCTCTTACCTTCTCTAATCTTTCGGCCACGATCTCTCTTTTCATCGTAGCCAGAAGTGAAAGAGAGGAGGAGGTGGTCTGGAGGTAGGGAGGGTGCTAAAGCCAAGGGGACGGTGCTGAGTGCAGCGGATGGGGGACAGTGGGGTGAAGAAAAGTGGGTGGGTCGCGGAATGGGAGCGTGAGAGGGCTGGTGAGTAATGGTTAATAACCTTCTTGGGTCACGATCCAACCGCCAAAACTAAGGGGGATGGAGGAGTCGGGGTGAAAGGAGGATGAGAGGGTGTGGAAGAGGATATGGGGGCACTATCCATTCTGAGCGGACCAAGGAAGTTGGAACAAGTCCGGAGTTGAAGGAAATCGTAAAATAAAACTCACTGGACGGACGAGCCGTGTGTGCGGTTGTTATTTCCAAAAGACGCGGCCCATGCATGGGGCAAGAAGAATGGCGTCCCTATGAAAGCCTGCTCTTCAGAAACTTCAATGGCGAGATGAATCATTAAGAACTGAAAATATGATCTGAAGCTAAATCATCAATAAAAATTTAAGTGGGGCTCAATACGATGAATCATGAAGATGATTCCCGATTAAACTTATTTGCCGAAAGCAACCAGGGCATGTAGTTAGCTTTTTTTAATAGTCAACAGAAGTTTTTCCTAACTTTTTTCAATTGAAATTTTGGTTTGCACTCGTTTTGCAATCACTTTTATCATTTAAAAAATTTAAAAAATATGTTAACCAACGATAGTACAAAGAAGTCCTCCTTAACGACCATTAGTAAGTATTTTGTGAATTTTAACAAACAGATTGTTAAAATCGAGTTTTTATTCAGTCAGCAAGTAATTAACTTTTGATTATTGGCTGTTCATATAACTATATTTTTAGGAAGTTTGCACCGTTATAGATGATGATACCCATATGCCAGTTTTTCCAGGGAAAAAGGGTTCCTAATAAAGGTGTGTCAAGCGGTCTATTATCTACATCGTTTTGCTCTAGTTTACTAGTTTGAATTGAGATTAAATGACTTATCTACATCAAGATAATACCCCGCAAGTAACCGTGAAGGTGTACGGCAGGGGGTGTATCCACACCAAGCATGCACAGCACGTACATACGTATTCACTCGATGCACAACTTTAGAAAAAAAATTGGAGATGGAATGAAATAGAAATATCTTATCGGACTAGATAGAAATGCACATGTTACAGCCACCACTTTTAGCAAAATGATACAGCAGGGGTGACAGATTTCATTTTAAATATAGCATTTACTACTTTATATGTATATACGTGCATATGCATTCATGCGTACGCATTGACGTACACATATATACACACACACATATATGTATGTGTATGTGTGTACATATATATTATCCCCTAACCCCCTTGTTCATTGCCTATTGGTCCCTTACCTCTCCTTCTCTCACCTCTCCCCCGCACATGTCCTCTCCGCTCTTCCCTGAGAACGCCATTCTGAAGACGACGGCCAAGCCGTCGAAACGTCAAAACAAGACATTGTGATTGTCCTATCTTTGTTTCTCGATGGTTTAAAAATCTACATGTGTTTTTATATATTTGTGAGTCACCGAAGAGCGTTCCACTTTATATATATATATATATATATATATATATATATATATATATATATATATATATATATATATATATATATATATATATATATATACATATATATATATACATATATATATACATATATATATACATATATATATATACATATATATATATATATATATATATATATATATATATATATATATATATATATATATATATATATATATATACATGTTATATATGCATATCAATACACTCTTTCACATGGAAATAAATATAAAAAAGGGATTGGAACACACATAAAGGTTGAACACATAAGAGGTGGGGAAGGCAGAATCGAGCAGGTCACAAGTGTAAAAATAATAATATTTCCTTCACCGGGACTTAAACCCCAGGTTTTTCTGAATGTCGGGCCAATGCACCAACCACTTCAGTTATAGAGGGAACTTAATTGATATTGAAAATTGCGGGGCAGTTCAGAAACCAAGAAGCCCGATTCTTTGGTCAAGAGATGGCTTTAGGGAGCTGTTTCGTTTCGGAGAGTATGTTGTGTAACTGTTGACGAAATGGGAAAAAGTTCTACGTTGAAATCACTAAAAAATTGTGAATAATGGTGCATACATATTCATGTTAGCGAAGCGGTTAACTTAATCATAGCCCTAATATTACTCACTGGAGAATTTCTCAGGTTTGTTAAATAGGAGGGTATAAAAATGAACATCGACCATTCAAATGATGCCACCATACTTAACAAGTAGATAGATCATGCAGAACTGAAAATCAGGAGGGGAAAAATTCTGTCAGCCCAGGGCCATGTAACTTGAGGTCCATTTCCTTAAAGTCACTGTTAGAAAATGTGGTGCCCTCCTATCGGCAGCGGACAGTGTGAGAGATCGCCCAAATGGAGAGAGACCGGGGTTTGAAGGCACAAAATACGCTTAGATGGTGTTTTAATAAACATTACGTATTCCTGTCTTATTCGGTCATGAGGGTAGTGATTACCCAACAAAGCACACGAGTTCATTGTAAAATTAATACAGTTAAGCAAAACTTTATTTTCCCAAACGTTGCGGGTGGCATGTGGTATTCTTGTTACCGCTAACCCGGCCATTACTATTTTCTATTGCCCCTGAGAAGAAGGATTCTTTGAGTCTGCTAATCGGGCGTGAACTTTCCATTCATAACCTATTTCGTCGATGCACGTTAAAACACGAATAATTGACTAGTCCTTGGTGCTTAAATAAGCGCCTCTGAATGTATTTAACAAGTTCAACCTAGCATTAAATGTTCATAGTACAAACAATTCTCAACTCAACTCTAGAAGCCTTTCTCTGACGCCTTTCTTTTGGTTTTAACAGTTTTTAACGAAACGAGCCACCCTCTGTTGAACCTTCTCGATTTCCGTAAGGAGGCCTTTTCCCGTCTGCTCCCATGCACTGCATGCATATTCTAAACGATACCTCAAGAGAGCATGTTAGCAAAGTTCCTTGACCTTTACTCCACCCAGCAATGCGTTTCATGTTTCCCATTTGCATGTCGAGGCCGCGTGATGAGACGTCAGTGATAGTTAAACCTAGGTAATTTACTGTATCCATCACGCTTAGATGAAATCTAACAATCGAACAAAAACCATTGATTTTGTAAAGAAATTTACCACCGAAAATTTGTTATGATTTGTTTACCATCCCCATTTTGTACACCATTTTGAAGTAATATCGAGATGCTTAATAATATTAATTGATACTCCTACTCATATATCTCCCAGTGAATTACCATGTCATCCGAAAAAGTTCTGATCCTACTATTCACCCCATGGTTCAAATCGTATACAAAAACAAGAAAAGCATAGGTCACTTCCTTGAGGTACAGCAGAGGTCACTATTAAGCTATCAAGACTACCGCCGTCAAGAAAAAATCCTTTGTCTTCATTCAAGCAGCTTAATGCACCACGGTATCTAAGAGGTAATTCTTCTCTGCCGATGCAACTCGAGCTACTAGTAATAAGAAGAACTGTATACTAAGGGTTTAATTAAACAATGAACAAATGTCCCGCTCTTTAGGAATTAAGAAATGATATTTTCCCCTAGCACTGTCGTTTGCAACCATTCTGGTCTTTTATTGTTCTCAGAAAAAAATTGTGTCATAAATATGTCATTCTTACACTTGATCTCTCAAATTTTATTTACATGATGTTTCCTACTGTTTCACGATGGTGCCAGTAAAATATTCTTTTCGTCGTTGCTGAAGGAACTGGCTTTCATTTTGTAAAATATATTAATTCTTCACACCCACATTCCCCGGGTTAGCGATTTCTAACCTAGTCCCTTTTATAATTAGGTAGAATGCTACGTTTATTAAAAAAACGTTCTGCAAATCTGCTTCCTATTCGCTGCACACTCTCTAATTCACCAGTTAAAACGACTTCTTGAGAAATCCATATACTAGCAGTTTATTCTATAAAAGGTCTTACAAACCCTCTCGTCACAAGTGCCAAATACTTTACGAGTGAATCCTGTTTACTTGTTTGTTTTTCTCTATATTCGCGGTTTATGTTTCACCTAGGCTCGTAGGTAGTGATAATGTCTAACTATTTAAACAAATCTACTCTTGCTGTTTCGTTATTTTGACGCATCAGAGGTCAAAGGGAAAAATATACGTGTTCCAGAAATCCATTACTTCTCACTTATTGATTTTTAATTGGAATACCCAATCGTCGCACAAACACTGCATCGCTTTAAGGTCATCTGTCTATTTTGTCACATGGACTACGGGTAGTTCTATAAGTCACAGACCCCGTGTTAAATTTTCCTATCATCACACTAAAATAGGATTGCAATAACAGTGGTAAAACTATTAGAACAAGGAACCCATCTATATTTAAGGAAAATGTGCGCTAAATACACTTGAAGCTTAAAATTTCCCGCCTCCAATTCATATCTCTTAATCCATTTTCCCCCCATCTCCATCTCTTTTCCGTAAATGTTTCCACCCTCTGCGGTACAGGGCCAGGGAGGTGTAAATGCAGATGAAGGGGTGACCACATTTTCCCACCATCCGTCACCCTTTCATTTCCCCCTTTCCCCATCGTCCATCCACTCTCATTCCTCAGGCGCGCTCAGTTACAGTCTCCCTGTTATCCAATGCAGCCGTTCAAAGTCACGTATCCCGCACCTAATTTCGTCCACTCCTGCCCCTTATAGCACACCTCCCCCTGCCACGCTTTCTCTCTATCTCCCTCGAGGGTGTCAGTATTAAACGTGTTGTGCAAAGTGTTTCCATCGGTATGGAATCGATTGAGGCGTTTTACACGGGTTCCCGAGCAACAAAATAGAAAAATAAAGCATTTTTTTCACTAATCGCTGCTTTCGTTCCCTTCCTCCCGCTTTAACAAACGCGAACGGGTGCTTTCAAGCTCCAGATGTTGAGAGGATTAATGGGTACAAATTAGTTAGCGGTGTGGAATGAATGACTGGAAATGCTGGCGTTTCTGGTAATTTTTGCAAAAATTGTTCGAGACTGATTCTTAAAACCAAATCATGTTAAAATCAAATTGAAATTCCGGCAATTACTTTTGTATTAATTTCATATTAGCAATAAATGTAATTTAAGTTAATGGAGTGTGGATTTGAGGTTATTCGAAGCCAAGTGCCGAGGTAATCTTCCTATAAAGTAAACAGTTTCAATTTATATATTGGCAATTTGTGTCATGAAAAGTTATATACTAAAAGAATTTCCAAAGATTTAACACTACTTATGGTATTCAAATGCTAACAAAACAACTTAGGATAACCATAGAATGTACCATTTACTTTTTTCGTTTCCTCGGTTATTATTATTTTAATTATGCGAGATTTAATTCAAAGAGGACGGAAATTAAAAGTTCAAATGAAAACCGACTTTACTCTAACAGGCTCCAAGTAAACGTTGGAAAAATTTGCTAAATAACTACCCATCTACTGTAAAAAAACCCGCTACCTTTAAATGCAGGAAATGATTGGTTATTATTACATATTTCAGCATCGTCGTTCTTTCTTGATAACCGTTATCTTCTGCGGAGATAAATTGAAGGAGAAGAAGAAGAAGATTTAATTTTTGAGTGTTTTCTCTTAACTTCTCATCATAGTAGCAATGTTCTATTTCATTATGACTCGCATAAACATGAAAGATGCATTCCAGAATATCTGACATCATGATATTTATAATATCAATATACATAAGTTCTAATGCTCTCAGTATTAATTTTGCTTGCTACGTCCATTTTCAAAAGTTGTTTCCAAAAAATAATCATTTTGGGAGTGTATTTGTATACTGAAAGCAAAGAAATTCATCAGAGTTGAACTGAATTTGATATATGCATGCATGAACGTATTTTACATGTATTTTTTGCATGCATGTATTTATATTTAAACCTGAGTGTGCAGGTGGACATAAATATACATTGCATAAATATATAGTGTAAGGAAATTGTGGTATACTCTATATTTTCGCAATTCCATCTGCGTTTCTAATGTGGCAGCAGTATTTGTGCGTATGCCAGATTAAGTTGCATTCTTTGTTGGCTAAACATTAAATCCCTTTTGATGAAGTTTCCTCGGGTCTTCCACCAGGTCAGGGATTCCATGTTGGCCGACATTTCGATGCCCGACTCGTGCATCGTCCTCAGGGTAGATGATCACCCTGAGGATGGCCATCTACCCTGAGGACGATGGACGAGTCGAGCTTCGAAACATCGGCCAACATGGAACCCCTGACTCGGTGGAAGTCCCGAGAAAACTTCATCAAGCAAATACGCCGCGAAAGCAACAGATCTTACTTCATTAAATCCCGTTGCTTATAGTTATTAATAAATTGTTATTGTGAGAAAGGAAAGATCTTTATACCTCCCAAAATGATATGTTTATGATAGTACAACCATTTGCATCCACTATACAATCACCAGGTACCTATATGCTTTATTTTCATAATGATTCACTGACTTTAGGAATTGAGTATAAAATTACAAATTCAAAACAACGGCTGCATGAATGCATGATGCCCACAAATTCTGAAAATCAAACGAGTGAATATAGTAATAAATAAATGCGTGTTTTAAGATGTGCAATGGTGACAAGGTAATGATTATGGAATGCAGTTAGAATATTCAAAAATAATCAGGCCTTCTGAAGCAATGAATCTAATTGAAAATCGCAATAGAATGAGTTATAGAAAGAAGAGATCAAATTTACAATATTGTGAGCGGAATTGCTAGACGTGATGTTTTATAGACTTGTTGGTGTCTACTTTTCCTTCTTTGAGCCGATTTAGGCCAACTTTCTTCGGTCACTACGATTTAATCGTTCCCGTCAATTTACCTGTAAATGTAAGCTTTACTGTACCTATATCATGAGTTTGCCCCTTTATCCAACGTTAGGTGTTACTTGAATGAACGACTCCACATGGTTATTCATATTGATGCTTTCATTTTCAAAAAATTCCATTAAGTTGAAACGTCGTTTTAGCTAGCTCTATGCAGGTTTAGTAAAAATCCTATTTGAGAGTGTGAGAAAGAGTAAGTTTGGCAGCGAAATTACTTCTACGCCAGCAATTCCATTATGGTTACATTCACATTTTCCAATAATTCTTTATAACATTGACTAATGGCTAACTAATGCCAGCCTTTCGTGTCACTTGAACCCCAAATAGTCTTATAATTGATAATGACGGCTGATTTAGGAAAAGATCATTCAAGTCGTTACGCTTTCCCCACACGGGGAAAGTTTGATTTCCGCGCTTATTCCTCAAAACAGTATTCATTCCGGCATTTTTTTCATTTTATTAACGCATTATGTTATCGTAGTAGCACAGCTCTATACTACACATGAACATAAGATTAGGTAGGTATGCTCTCAATAATCATTAACTGATACCATATTTTCTCGTTGAGCAGCCAGGATCATCATTGCTCGCAACAATGATTCCCCGTCCATTTCATTTAATATAAAAATTGAGTCCAACAGTCATAGATATTCTTAGACATTTAATTAAAGAATGCTACAAAATTACCTTTTTCGTAAAAGCATATACACTAATGAAAACACCACTTTCACACTGAAGCATCCATTCAGATTTCTTCCACCGCTAAAAAATTTGTGCTTTACATTTCCTTGTAAACCGTATCTTATTGTTACCACTCGATAAACGTTTTTACAAAGAACTACAGCACATATAAATAATAGGTATCACCCTAGGTTGCAACAAAAATTAGATCCACAGAATCCTTAAGAACTAAAGCAATTTACCTCAGCGGAATGCGAGCTACTCTCTAGACACTTAGACTCAATATCGGATTGGTGCAAGGAATTTGGAGTATTGCTTAACATAGTCAAATGCACAATTCTAAAATGTTGGAACAAAGGAAGTGATGAGCAGGACATAAATAATGAAAAAGAGTGTTCAATGCAAAATACGGCAGATCAAGTTATTTGGAGGTAATTCTAACACTACGCTTTCGATGGGGAGACGCGAATTCCCCTTAAAGAAACTCGCCTCACTAAACGCATAGTGGGGAAATATGAATTGAAAGTAAAGGAGAGGTTAGGCCACATTTGGAGTACACCGCTAGTATTTGAGATCCTTCGAAGAAAGTCTTGCTAGAAGAACTAGATTAAGTTGAGATAAAATCCGCCAGATTCTTCAAAAATTGTTGCGATAAGAAGACGAACGTGACAGGGCTTTTAAAGAAACTAAGCTGGGAGCTTTTAAGATGCGATGAGAACAAGCAAAGCATAGATTTTTAGAAATTTTCTGAGCGAACGAGTTGAACAATGCCAAAAATGGAATTATTATGACCCCACCCTATTTCGGTTGGTTAGGCAAGAAATATAAGATAAGAGAAAGAGACTGCAGCAAAGATAGATACAACTATTTTTCCTTTCCGGGACAATAATAAATCATAATAGGAAAAAACTAAAGTCATTAGAGAAATTGGAAACACATTCGATTTACAAGTCAATACAAGATTAAAAACTGCGTGGACATAGGATATATTCCTTGGTGCATGGGCATGTGTATGTTAGTTGATAGTAGATAGGTTTACATACGTGTAAGTTAAAATGGTTTTTGCATGAATATACACGCCTTTATGGGTGTGAATTACGAGGGTCATCCGGAAAGTAGTACCCGTTCGTGCCGCATGAAGTGCTGACGACGCGAGTAGCCGCTGGACGAGGTCAGATAGCTTCAGTGGCTTGTCTGCCTTCTCTGAGCCAAGTTGCGTGACGCTAGCATTGCCTGTGTTGTTTCTGTGATTGTTTACAATGTTTAAAAAAATTGAGAACGCCGCCAGTTGTGAAGTGAGGGCAGTGATTAAATTCCTCAATGCAAGAAACGTTCGCCCATGTGATATTCATCGCCAATTAAAGGAGGTGTATGGAGACAATGTAATGGACGAGTCGTCTGTTCGGCGGTGGTGTCGCAACTTCAACATGGGGAGGGGGAACACACACGACGATGAGCGTTCGGGGAGACCGTCTGTCATTACAGACCAACTGGTGAGCTCAGTTGACGAATTCGTGAGGAACGATCGGCGCGTCACAATTGATGACATCTGTGAGCATTTTCCCAATGTTTCTCGAACAATTGTTCATGAAATTGTTAAACACCATCTGCATTATGCAAAAATTTGTGCAAGATGGGTCCCTCGCGTATCTCAATGAGCTGGCGGCGAAGGACTATGCAGCAGGAATACAGAAACTTGTCACACGTTATGACAAATGCCTTAATTTGCTTGGAGATTATGTTGAGAAGTAGTTTAAAGTATCCTCTTTCAAATAAAATTTTTTATGTTTGTTAATATTTACTTTTGTGTCTTTATTTCACGAACGGGTACTACTTTCCGGATGACCCTCGTAGTATGAGTTTGGCACTTTGCAAGTGGTTTTATTCTGTTTTACGGTTGGTGACCTAACATTCACCTCCACACGCCCAGCGGTGGCTTGCAGGGAGATGTAGATGGAGGAAAATTCGAAGAAAAAATTAGTCTCAAAACCACCATTTCTCCAATTTTAAACAGAACATATTTCCTTTTCATCTAAACAAATTTCTTTCCTCCTAAAAAATATTATCCTATTTACAACATTAGAACGAAAAAATCTCTCTCTCGAGAACATTTAATTTAAACCAATTCATGGCCATTGAATATACGCCTACCTAATCTCTTCCAGTTTCACTTTTCATCGGGGCCTCATTCACACATCGCAGCCACTCAGCGAGTCCATCTGAATGGGAATAAATGTCTCCCTCCGACTTAACTGTAGACCGCCGGTGTGACAAATGTATGCGTGTGTAAGGTAATCATTTCTGTTCCGATTCAATATGACGCCACCACATCAATTTAAAAGTTAAAGTCATCGAAAGAAATCTTAGAAAACATGTGAATATACGCACGGTAAATGACCGAAACTTTCCACCTTGCATCCAATTTTTTCCAGTTTTTTCCCTCTTAATATCCAAGTTGTCACAATTTGACGACCGATCATGATCTTTCTTCTTGCAATTCGGTGCACCTCCGTGTCGTTGCTGTGTTCACTCTTGAAATAAACGGGAGATAATCCATTCCACATTCCGGTTTCGTATAGCTCCCTCGATGCTCACACTCTCAAAAGTAGTAGGGAGTACAAAACCTCAGAGGTCAAGGCGCAGGTTAAATCGCCGGCTGAACCTCCAGGCCGTCTATTCCCCTGCCAGCCAACCTCCTCTCCCGCGTCTCGAGTCAAATACGCCCTTCGTATGCTGCGTATTCAACTCCCCTCCACCCCACCACCCTCTATTCCTAATGCCTCGTTCCTTTTCTATTTGCTTTTACGGACGAATGGCTAAGAGATAAACCTGGTCAAATATTGAGTTTACGGTGCGATGGGCAAACACGAGAGAGTCGGCGAGTAGGGATGGGGAATGATGAGAGGTAGGGAAGGGCTCGAGACTGGGGGGGGGGGCATGAGGCCACTGGTAGGCGGGACGGGAGGGAGGAACTTAGGGAGGTGGACCTCAGAACCATTGATGTTCGGCGTGTTCTCGGAGAAGGCGAAAGGAAAATAGGGAGCCTTTACGGAGTCCTCAGTGGGCGGAAGAGTTGACCACGTATCGTTCGTGTGGTTGGGTTATTTCTGGGAAAGGGAAAGTGTGGTGATATCATTCTTTCGGTATCGTGAATTCTCCTATTATTTCCTATCGTCGAGTCAGGGGGAAAGAAGAGAATATCCATTGCCTTTTACTTTGAGTTCTTGGTGCCGAATGGATATTTTTATCAAGCTTAAAAAATATCTTTGCATTTGAATATCGTGTAGTTTGTGACAACTCCATAATTGAAGAGAATACTCGCCTTCTATAAATTAAGAGCTCCCCAGTAACTATGAAAATCTTAATTTTTCAGTTATTTTCAGGAATGTTTGAGAGATTGAGTGACTCTCCTTTCATATATTAGTTTTGCCAAATATTTAGATACCATTTTAAATGACAACTTTTGTATATTTCATCAATTTTCATATTTGATATGATTCTCCTCAAAAAGTCTTTCCTCAATAATATAGGGGGCTCGAGATGGTGCGGTGGCTATCGAACTTGATTCCCACACTGAGGGCCCGGGTTTGAATCCCGGCGGTGTTGAATATTTTTCAGTGGTATCTAGATTCCTACTTGAGATGCTTTGTGGTGGGCACATTGAGTGAGTACGCTGTCCGTCGGAAGGGACTTGAAGCTGCGGACCCCTTGGTGCCTTTCGTAAAGAGTAGGCTAATGCCGACGCCGGGTTTCTCTCTACCTTCATCCTTTCCTGTCCATCCCTAATGGTACAAATGATCTCAGTTGCCGGTCACCTCCCCTAAATACTACTACTACTCAATATTATGTATTAGTGATAATCATCCCCTTAGAAAGACCATTTGTTAAATATGTCACGGTCAAATTAATTTATTCTTACTGTTGGCTTCAATTTTTAAACTAATTGGGAATGACCTTCAAAAATCGCACACTACGAACATAGAAATATATTTTATTTGTTAAACTCAAGATGGAACCTGGAAAATGTAGGCTCTATGATTTAGTAAGACCAGAATTTTAATAGAGTAATTTGTGTTTTCTAAGTACTGTAAATGCTTGGTGGAATAGAGGGATTTCGTTTTTCAACAATTGACAACCTTATTTCATTTTTTTAATAGATTTTGGAAAATATTCAGTTATATGGTGATTTTATTAAAATCATCAGTGAAATATCTTATCTGGAAGCTCATGGGTATCAATAAAGAAATATAGAAGAATATGATGATAATCAGAAGCAGAGTTTGAAGGACGCCTACACACTGGTAATGTAATATTTATATTATTTCAATGAGGTTATTATCTGCCAGTTGGAAAGTTTATTAGGACCATTAAAGTCCTGTGGTATTATTATTAGTGTTCTTTTTCAGGTCCAGCATGATTTAAAAAACGCTCTTGAGTGTCCACGTTGGATCCGAAATCCGGAAGGGTGAACAATTAACTAACTAGTTTAAGGTCAATATGAAGTGATGGATTTTCTCACTTACAACGAATAGTTCACTTAAATTAATTAGTGATAAAATAATTAGCTAGAGTTTCGTGTTAACGGATGAGTCGGTACAAGCCTTAAGTAGTTTCGTCAAGCATAGAGTTCATTTCGTGTTGAATTGATTAACGTTTTAAAATATTCGTCAGTGTCAAAGGTAATGAAAGTTTCAATAAATGACGATGCCCTTGGCACGTAATTAAAATTACTACGGTAATATTTCGATAAATTTAGCTTTAAAAATATTAGCAGGTATAGAAAAAACGAATTCTTTCATCATCAAGGAATTAAACTCTCGTAAAAATCGTATAACATACATATTCATGATTAAATTAATTCTTTGGGACCTAATTCGGTATTTGCCATTACCATCCAAGGTATTCTATCTAATTTTGGTAATGTTTTGAGTTTGGATGACCCGAGCAACTATCATGTACTATATCTTGCGTGAACTTCTTAGTGTGTGCTCGCCATTATTTCTTCTTTAAGATTTATGTACATTCTACCCGCTTTCATGCCCTTTTATCTTCATTTCTCTTTCACATTTACCTACATGTATATCCTCAATCACTTTTTCTGCCTACTTTGGCTACCTTCTTGTTAACTTATTTTTCGTTCCACTGAATTTGAAAATTCTTCGTTTTTCACATTAATGCCCTTCTTCACTTTTCTATCCTTCCCAATACCACGGTAAACTGGTAGGATAGTTTCATAGGTGAGGAAAGAGTTCATCTTCTAATAAGACATATGCATTTAAAATTCACACATCCGAGTAGGGAAGGCAGTAACCCTCGGTGTTGGTAGCCGAAAAATCACACAACCTCGGTGAAGCTCAGCGTGCTAATAGGCGTCATTCGGAATGTCCTCCATGTCCTCCATCGTCATTCCATGTCCCTCCGATCAGTAGCTCAGAGCTACATTCTAAAGCTAATACATATCCCTTCTTTATTCATGCCTAAATTAAAACTCCTCTCATCTGTCCTCATATTTAGTCTCTAGGTCAACATTTTGTGTCAACGCAGCACAACGCTCTGTATAATGTCCTTAATAATATTTTCCTTGTCTTTACTTAGTTTTACTATCATTTTCCCTGATTCCTCTTCATTTTTCTTTCACTAACATTATTATTTACCTAATTAACTAAGCCCTAATACTTTACCCCATTTTACTACAAATTACTGCTAAAAATCGACATGGACCCAGGTGATTCGAAATATTTTTCCACTTTATCACTCTTATAATTTGGAACAATTAAAATTTGTATTTTTTGTTTCTTCCTGGATATTTTTTGTGGTCCAAGGATTCCGATAAGCTATGTTTACCTCTTGAACAGATTTCTTTCGGACCAAATGAGCCAAGTTAATTCGACAGCAATTCCCAAGTCGGGACATGAACTTATGACCAATGGCTTAGTATGAGAGCATATTACCAACTAAACTTGGTAGAATTCAGTTGGATGGGTCTACTGTTTTCAGGCGCAGATATGCTGTCCCAACGCTATGTATCTGAGAATGATAAAAATCACCATTCAATCTTGCCGATGTCTGGCCAAGAAATGGTGTTCAGACATATACTTACATGTAATGATAATCTGTGATAAAAATAGCTTATGTTACATGTACGTGTCCATTTGATCCACTTATTGCGTGTAAATGCTTAGGTATGCACTTTTGATGTAACTCATTTATTCCTTTCATGGAAAATGAAAATATCTCTTATTTTTAATAAGGTAGATGTTACCCGTACTAATTTTAGAGCGTTGGTGTAAAATTAGGACTATAAAATTTAAAATCCGGCTCCCTCAAAATTCAGCTAAGCACATGGCAAAAAAATATCTTCTCTTGCAGAAAATCGCTGTGCATGAGAATGTAAAATCACACTCCGCCGAAGTCTAGCACTAAAAAAGTTGTTGAATTGAATATTTAAGCCACGTTATATTGAGTAAATTGTGGATATTTTTTTAATGTCCATCGTATGTCAACGCAATCGGGGAGTAAACATATTCTGTCTGCCGTTTTAAGATTTTTATGCTCTTTTTCATTTTTCACCTCGCCGCTTGAGCAATTTCCTCCCGAAAAGAACAGCAATGCGGTGGTGGTCACATGGTGATTGCAGCTCGCAAGTATTAGAAACTTTCATTAAACATTCCTGAGCCATAATTTGATCGTGTGCATCGGATGAAATATTCACGAGCCTCCCTTTTTTGCCGCTCAATTTGCAAAGCGATATAACTCTTGTCACTGCAGTCGTTCCATCGACTCCGGAAATTCGGCCGGGTCCATTGGAGAGGGCTCTCAAGTTTCACCGCACGATCTGGCTGGGAATACACATACACACACACACACACACACACACACACATACGCGGGCGCGCACAATAATCCCGTCAGCCTACGCGAGTGTCCCCTTTGTCCGAAATGGCAACTAAAGCGGTAGTTTAAGCCCTAAAATTGCCCGGTGGATCGGAGCATGAGAGGTGGGAGGGAAGTAGTAGGGTATTTTGTTACGAACGCTATTCGCATACTGTAGAGAAATTTTGCTTTATATTTCCGTGCAAAACCATTTTTTTTTGCTCACGGTCTTGCCACCATTATTCCGAATTATAGCACAAGAAATGTTATGCAACACACATGGCGTCGTAAAATAATAATAAATTATGCTTAGAGTATGTAGTTACATAGAGTTTTCTCTATTTACCGAGATGTTTTTGTGCCTCATTCTTTGGCAAGTTCTTTTTTTCTTTTTTACGGTAATAAGCGCAATAAAGGTAGATTTTCGACGGTCCCTAACGACTTTTATGTTCTATATATCACCAGCTTCCACATATTTTCCTGTCATATCCTTAGGTTCTACATGCCTGCCTTTATGCCTTCTACAAAGCCCTCTTCCTTCTTCTGGCTGGCTTATCTTAAATTCTCCCCTGCATTATATTACATAATAATATTGTATTATAAATTGGTATTCCTCCTTCCCATCAAAATGTATTGCATTTTTGGATTTCACCTACTCCTCTTTTGTTGCCATTTTTAAAATTTTGTCGGCAAACTCCGTTAACCTCCATTTATGTTGAATTTCGACAAACTGTCATTCGTCTAAAAATTCACATCTCAAAGGCATCCAGTCAACGATCATTGTCTTAATGGCATAGTTTTGAATCAAAACGGTAATATTCTCTATCCCTTTGGGTCAATAGGTCTCATTTGAATGAGTGCATTAGTAACAGATAGTATCCAATTTGATGGAAATGTAGCTGGGCTGAAGATTCTCATGCTTACCTGAGAAATTGAAAATGTGTGTTTCAAAAACGACAAATTTCTTGTAAAATTCGTGTTGAATATACAAAAAAGCAATTTTTGAAGTTTTATAATATCTTAGTTTTTTATTTACTTACTATTTTACTTAGATTATATTAGTTTTCATATCATTTTATGTTATTCAGTTTGTAAGAAACCATCAGATATTTGAAGATATCGATCGAATTTTTGGCTCCCCAAACTTGGCTTAAGTGGTTCACGATAGGTTGACTTTATTCATATTTGCAATTTGCAGCACTCGGGTCAGCCTTCCAACATTAAATTTACAACTGTTGCACCAACAAAATTCAGTTTCCAGTTCAAAAATTTATTTCAGAAGACTTTTAGTTCTCCCTTTATTCAAGGTGATTATTTTTGCTCTAAATTATAAGCTCTCATTAATCATGTTTGAATGACAGTTTACTGTGGACCAGATAAAATGTGGCCAGAAATGACGAGACGGCACCAGAGACCACAGAAAATTCAAAGATATTTTGTTGAATATAACACATTGATCGAACCAAGTTCTAATATAAAAACGATGCCATAAAAGCTAAGTATAGCGCCCCAAGGATTGAACAACAATTATTAATTATGATCTTATGCCTATTGTTGATTTTTCAGTATATTTTTAAAACTTTTCATTCAATTAATTGTTAATAAAAGCTGAGGAAGATAAAAAGTATTGTTCATTTAATTCACAGCATAAAAATTTGCATATTTTAATGAATAAAACTGAGTTATTAATTTGGAAGTTTAATGCATAATTTTCTTTCAAAGAGTTAATTTTTGGAAAACGATTTCATATTTTCTTTCTAAGTACTGATTAGATCAATATCAATTTAAGCTTTTCAATTTACGTTGGTGGTGCTCATAGAATCTAATGTCGCATAGGTGTTACAACGTACGCTTGAGCATGATCCAACCGATTGCGTGTATTTTTCCAACCTGAGTAAGTATCAGTAATCAGTAAGTAAGTAGTCACAGTCAGGCACTGAGAGCGGAAGAGAAATATCCTAAAATAAATAGACTAATGCATTGAAAAATATCACTTGGTGTCAACCGGTATCATTTTTCGCAGCTATAGGTTAACGTTACCTCTCGATTAATTATGGAGAGAAAATCAAGCGTTGGGTCCTGTCAGGTGATGACGAAGATCTTGTGGTGACGTTGGCAGGATGCGATGGAAGAGAGAGGAAAAACGAAATGGAATTGTTTTTCGCTAAATATTGAGCTAATATCTCATCAATCAACAGGGTGATGGGACCTGTTTCGATGATGACATCAACCCTGGGAAGCAATGATTTTGCGTCCCGCCCGGTGGAAGTCCGTAAATTTTATAAATTCCTCGATTTGTTTTGCGTGGAGGTTTATTTCTCTCCGTCGCGTATGATCATTCAGGAAAACTGTGATCAGGAACAGAAGAGTGATGACTTGCTTCTGATAAATTAATAAGGGCCACATTTAAACCCCTAAGGCCTGCATATGCTCCAATTTTTATATTCTGGTGGTTGGTTTAGGTTCTCTTAGGTTAGTAAAAATAGTTCAAATGACACTTTGGTATGTATTCATTGTCACTAAGTTCAGGGTACATTCCTAGTATAAATGTTCCAGTTATCATCACCCGTTAGAGCATTTTAGTAGAAGTAATTTTCTTAGGTTCTCATTTCGGAGCCCTCTCCTCCTAATAGTGTATATGTACTCGTAGAATAATTTTCTAAACGTAATCCAATTATTTGATTCCCTGCAGACTGATAAACTCCTGCCAGTTTTGAAGTACATATAAATCATTATATCATCAGTTGGATTTCGTTAAGGTGCATAACGTGATATTTTCTATACAAACATGAGCGTTAAGTGAGCCATATATTTAAATTTACTTTTCCTTTTACTAAATCGCTGATTTAATTTCATTAAATAAATTTGAGGCTATGCTACTTTGTGTTGCTCTACTTACGGACTAATTTTGAGTAGAAATTAGCGTGTGCCAATAATAATCATGACGTGAAAGTTATACACGTACCGCTGTTTCCGCTGCTATTTCCAAATTTATTCAATATTTGTTTGAAATTAATGTTACATCTTTGCATTTTAAAGCTCAATTATCAAACAGGAATATCAATACAAGTACAAGTTTGATTCAGAATTTGATAATAAAAATACCTGAGTGTTTCGTTCAGTATGCACTATATTCACTATTGGAAATATTATAAATGGTATAAACTTTAAGAGTACAGGTTGGCACACGGATCTTTCAAATTTCTTAAATTTTCAATAGGTAATCCAAAAATATTTCTACGAAATCCCTCTACGTTGCCATTGACCGTGTAATGCAGGCCATTTATTAATGGAAAATAATCTTTGATGTGCATGACAATGGATTCCGGTTTATCTAAAAATCGATGTGAACAGAGTAACCAGAAATAATACTTCTACATCTACATCTACATCTACTTAATACCCCGCAAGCCGCCGCAAGGGCGTGTGGCGGGGGGTGCTAGGACACCACCCGTAATTTAGAAAAGAAAAAGAAAAAAAAACCGCATGCAATAACGACAAAATCATATATAAAAAAAACATAGCATACATTCATGCATGAACACTTACACCCCACACACATGCAAACACTCAAACTACCAACTAACATACACATGCACCTGAAAGTATACCTAACATCTCTATAGTGTTTAATTTTGTTCCGACTAGTAAATTCAACGTTTTTAATATTTCTAAAGTGACTTCGGTTTCTTGCTATTATGATTACTGATTGTTCGGGGAAAGAATGAGTATTTGTACCTATCTGTCTTAGAATCTATCTCCCTTAGTTTATCTTTGTGGTCTGATCTACCTAAGTAGTGTGGGGCCTTTATAATTCCTTCAGTGTCATATTTAAACTCGTTTGTTCTGAACCTTTCTAAAAGTCTAAGCCTCGCTTGTTCTCTCCGCACTTCAAGTGGTTCCCAGCCTAAATCCCCTAAGAGACCTGTCACACTTGTGTTTTTATCATAACAATTTTTAACGAATCTAGTGGATTTTCTCTGGACTTTATCTAATTCTTTTTGCCAAATTTTCTCCCACGGATCCCAAATACTTGCGGCATATTCCAAATGAGGTCTAACTAGAGCAAAATAACACCTCTCTTTAACTTTTTCATTACATTTCCCCACCACCCGTTTTATGAAGCCAAGTTTCTTTAAAGCTGATCCGCATATTGTCCTGATATGTGCTCCCCATGAAAGGTGTGGTGTTAGAACAACCCCCAAATATTTAACTTGATTTGCCGTAGTCTATACTGAACCCTCTATTTTGTAGTTTATATCCTGTTCCTCGCTTCCTTTATTCCAAAATTTCAAAACTGCACATTTATCTATATTAAGTGGTAATCCCCATTTATTGCACCATTCCGAGATATTGTCTAAGTCTCTAGAGAGTAGCTCGCGATCTAGTTGGCTCCTTATTTCCCTGTATATCACCGTGTCGTCAGCAAATAACCTTAGATTGCTACTAACGTGTGTGCTTAAGTCATTTATGTATATTAAGAACAGAAGAGGCCCTATTACACTTCCCTGGGGGACGCCCGAAGTAACATCTCCCTCCGTTGAGCACAACCCATCTATGACTACTATTTGTTTGCGGTTTGACAAGAAGTCTCTAATCCAATTAATTATTTTCTCATTGATCCCATAATATTTAAGTTTATGTAACAATTTATTGAGACTTTTTAATTTTATTGAGATTTATTTTACTTAAGAGTTGCTTCGAGTAATACTTCATTATTATAACCTTCTAGCGAAACATTCGTATTTTATCTTAGCAAAGGATATAACACCAAAACATTTTATCTTTGAATGAGTTCTTTTGCAAAATATATCTCAGGATAATATTCCTTCAAGTCCTACTTGGCTAACAATTTCGTTGACACAATTTGAGTGACTCATTTTGGAAGTCCAGCTAAAATGACCATTTTTAACTAATACAAATATGGCTGTCAACATAGAATACGTGCATACGTATGAATATATAAACGAAATATTAAAAAAAAATAAAATTTAAGGGTCGAGGATTTTACACCTAATGGGTAATCACTTTTTATCACAGGAATTGAGAGCCATTAAATATTGGGCAATTGAGAAATATATGCATTTAACTAATATGTATAAATACATTTATATATTTATTTCATGATATTTGTTATGTACGTCTTGTTTAATCAATCATTATTTTAAATTTCTGGATTAGAATTCTGTGGGATGATTAAATTCAATCTGAGGACTATCCGAGCTAATCAGGCGCTCATGTAAGTTTTATTGTTTCTGGTGGTCTTTTTAGTCGATACCGCAGATTGATTCCTGTTGATTCTTCACATTTGCAGAAAAACATTGCAATTAAAGTACACGAGTAAAAAATAGTTTTTAACAAAATTAACGACATAATGCCTTTTAAATTTGGAAGCATGGTTTGAAAGGCGTCACTTACAACTTGAAATTATTTTATTCGGTTTCACTTAAGAACATTAAATTATATGTTGAAGGGCATAAATTATTCATTCAATCAAATTAGTAACAAGTGGAAGTCTATTAATTGATATATGTTTGACGTAATCAGTCTGTAATGCATTGTACCGAGAGGGCGTTTCACGAAAAACTATTACCAAGTTTCAAATCAGACAGTCATAACTACTGTAGCTCACCGTGACGCGTCCGACTGGTTAATGAGGAAATCCTGCTTCCTCAATGAGATCATATGGTGCACGTATCATCTTGTGGATGAGTGAGCACGCGCATGTATGAGCTGGCATGAAGTGACGCTGTATGGTGTATCTTCTCACCTGACAGCCATGTTAGCTGTTGGAAGCAAGTCTCTGGAGACTTGGGAGAGGTGTTCGAGAAGGATACAAGAGGGAAAGAATTGGTTCTGAGGAAATATCCGAAGCGGAGAAAGGTGAGGAAATGACAAGAGGCGCCTCGAGGAAGGACGAGCCTCCACCACGTGGCTGACAAACAAGGGAAGGAGCTGAAGAAATAATGGCTCCACTTGAGTGGGCCTTTCTGATGATTGTTGGAAAAGTTGACGGGCAATAAAGGGTGAGGAAAGTGGGGAAAATTCCCCCCCGTGGGAAAAGGCGGTGACGACTTTATATAATGAATCTCTTTTCAACGCCTCCTTAAATGGGACGAGCTTGCGTTTGTGTTTCGGGAGGGGAATTCGGGCGGAAAGGCAAGGAGTGAAGAGAACCCATAGCCCCCCAGCCGCTGCGCGTGTCGTGTTTTGAAAAAAATATTTCTGAAAATATTTTAGCGAATTTGAGAAGAGGAAAAAGTGATTACATTTTTAGGCGAATCGGCTGGAGTCGAGGAGGGATTAAGTTCTTGTAGCTTTAGAAGGGTTTAGGTGGTAGCTAAATACCTATTTATTTGTAGCTTGTATATGTGTGTATGTGCGTGTGTGTTTAAGCATGTATATATATGCCATTTCCAGCTCTAATGGACTGGAATTTCAATGCAAAACGGATTTGGCAAAGCTCTTTTTGGCAATCCCTTTTACTAACTCTTTTTAAGAGTGAAATGAAGTTAATTTTGGAAATCGTCGTTCTTTTACCCAATTGATTTCCTAAATAGAAAGAAATTAATTTAGGTACATTAAAGTGTAATTAACATAAAAGAAAAACAAATATTTGAGTAGTATGAGCGCAGTTTTAATAATACTTGAGCTCCACTGCGAGGTTCCATCGATCGATATTCTAATATAGGACCATTAATGACAGAGATTGCGGCTGCCTGTCAGAAGGAAAGATAATCAGATCTCCTCACGGTGACGAATATGAATTACCTACTTGATCAAAAATTTCCCGGAATTTATTCAGAAAATTAAAAATACAAGTTTATTCATCTAAATCTATATTGTCCCCTTCAAAGTAATCCCCATCGACTGCAACACACTTATGCCAGCGCTTGATCCAATCCTCGAAACATTTTTTATATTCGGTTTTCGGTATGTCCATCAGTGCTTCCTGCGATTTTTCCATTACTTCCTCTCGGCTGCTAAAACGCGTTCCCCGTAATGGTTTTTTAACTCGATTGAACAGAAAGAAGTCACAGGGAGCCAAATCAGGTGAATTCGGTGGCTGTTGGATGGTATTTGTTGCATTTTTCGTCAAAAAATTACGAATAATGATAGCACTGTGCGACGGTGCGTTATCATGGTGCAAAATCCACGAGTTTTCTGCCCACATTTCTGGTCTCTTTCGGCGAATTGCTTCACGCAAACGTCTCATAACGCCCAAATAATACTCTTTGTTTACTGTCTGGCCTTCTGGCAAAAATTCATGATGCACTACACCGTTGTAATCCATGAAAACCGTCAGCATTGCCTTCTTTTTTGACTGAAAACGACGTGGTTTTTTTGGTCTCGGCTCATTTGGTGAACGCCATTCACTTGCCTGATGTCTGGATAAACCCACGTCTCGTCTCCAGTAATGATCCTTTTGATGAATGTGGGATCGGATTCAGCCTCGCAAATCATGTATTTTGCGACGTCAACACGGTATCTTTTTTGCATGAAATTGAGGTCTTTTGGCACCAACTTTGCTGCTACACGACGGAAACCCAAATCATTAACCACAATGTCTTGGGCGGATCCATAGGCAATGTTCAAGTCCTCCGCTATTTCTCTGATGGTTAATTTGCGGTTATTGACCAACATTTCTTTTACTTTATCAATTTTTTCACCGACTTTCGATGTCGATGGTCTGCCACTGCGTTCATCATCTTCGATTGACTCACGACCACTTCTGAACCGCTCGTGCCACTGGTAAACGACCGTTTTTTTTAGAGAATCGTTGCCGAAACACTTTTCCAACATTTCCAACGTCCGTGCGCCACTAAATCCGTTTTTTACGCAAAATTTAATACAAGTTCGTTGTTGCAAATTTAAATCCATTTCTGCAATTGTAAAAAATCGCCAACACACACAGAGATAGATGTACTCTTGGCTACGTAACTTTTGCAAATGTCAAGTTATGACAAAAAGATTTAAAGGGAATATCAACAACAGATGTACCAATTTAACAAAAAAAAACAGAACTCAAATCGGAACGATGGGAGCGCCACACGGTGGTTATTCCGGGAACTTTTTGATCAAGGTAGTATGTCGCATCCTTGCATATAGAGGTGGCTGTGGAAATCTATAGCATCTGCTTAAGCATTTAAAAAACCATTCCTTATTTTTCTTCCTTCAAATAAGAATTATATCCCTAAAAAGTAATTGATCAAATTGTGTATCTCATTTTGACTCAGCATCAACTGACAATGAGTGATGGCATTTTGATTTCAAGGATTGATTAAAATATGCTTATGCCACCTTATTAAGCTAAGTTGAAATAATCATGAATCTGAATTTTAAGGACTGACAAGTATTATTATATTGTAGCCGACTTCATTATGGTAAATACAAGTGAAATAAACTTAAAATAAACGTATTTTCAGAAAGTCTATCACCGATGCTACCCATTTTGACGTGTTGGCATCATCTACTTGAAAATTACGCCAAAAATGCCATTGGAAAAGAAACGTAACAGAGCGTAATTAAAATGCTAGTTAAATATTTTTGGGAGTAGCAAAGAGTTACATTAGAAAAACTCCTGTGAGAGGTAGAATAGAGTGTGGAAGGATACATTTGTGCCGTAGTATGTTGTGCCACACTCATTTAGAAACCAACTCTAATCCAATAGATTACCCCTTAAGATTAATAATGGACAGATTATAATAAACATCATCTTCACTCACAGTTATTCAAGTAGTTTAATGAAATCAATGCGAAAGTTGAATATCATTTCTTCATTGTAAAATAAGTTTCACATGAATATATGGTTCGTTAGTAAATCATGATGAGGAAATATTACCACACAAACACGCATATATATATGTGTGTGTGTGTGTGTTCATATATATAAATATATATATGTATATAAATGTATATTTTTATATATATATTTTTTTTTTTAAGGTAATCTACCGGTTAAGGTAGGTTTTTCGATGGACACAACTACCAAACAAATATTTTGTGGCTACTAACAAAACACAACCCTAAATTCTACTCTACACCAGGTCCCTCTTCATCTCTGAGTACTTTCTTCCGCCCTTCATCCCGTCCAACATCCCTATCCTGTTCCTTCCCTTTCCTCTTTTGCCCAACATTCTACCCTCTATCACAGTCTTCAACATCCCACTGCCGGTCAACACCCCCTTCATCCACTTTTCCTGCCTCCATAGGATTGCTCCCAACAAACCCCTCTCTTCGCCCACCATACCAAGTACTTCCTCATTTGTTTTCTTCTCTGTCCATTTCACCTTCTCCATTCTTCTCCACACCCACATTTCAAAAGCCTCCAGTCTACGTCTATCCTCCTGCTTCAATGACCACGTTTCCGCGCCGTACATAGCTACGCTCCATATCAAAGTTTTTACGAGTCTTTTCTTAACATCCTTACTCAAAGTCCCCGTCATCAACTCCCTCCTCCTCGTGAAAGCCTCTTTGCCTAGCGCAATTCTTCTCCTTACGTCCCTACTACTTTGACCGTGTTGGTCCAAAACACTACCGAGATACGTAAACTGTTCTACCTGCTCTAGTTTTTGCCCTCCTATTTTAATGTTAAGCTTGCCCTTTTTCTTTCTAGAAAATCGCATAACCTTTGTTTTATTAATGTTGATTCTCATCCCATACCTGTCGCACTGAATTTCCAATTCACTCAGCAATGCTTGCAGCCCCTTGGCTGACTGACAAACTAAAGCTTGGTCATCAGCAAACCTAACTGATTTTACGAATTCCCCGCCCACTTTCATTCCTACCTCTAGTTCTTCCCATGCCTCTTTGATCATTTCCTCTGCATACAGGTTGAACAGCAACGGTGATAATGGGCAACCCTGCCTTACACCCCTTCCTAACACTGCCCATCCTGTCTCCCCGTTTCCCACCCGCACCTGAGCAGTCTGAGACATGTACAGGTTGCGGATTAGCCTCCTTTCCCTCCAATCTATTCCTATTTTCTGCAGAATACTCATTAGTTTTTCCCAATTCACTCTATCAAACGCTTTTTCGAAATCTACGAAACAGGCAAATACCTCCTGGTTGTGTTCTATATTCCTCTCGATTAATAATCTCATTACTGCAATGGCATCACGCGTACCTCTCCCCTTCCTAAACCCAAACTGATCATCCCCTAAGTAATCATTTGCCCTACTCTCTATCCTTTTGTTTATGATCCTGAGAACAACTTTAGCTGCGTGGGATATCAAACTAATTGTCCTATAGTCCTCACATGACGTGGCCTTTACCTTTTTCGGAATCGGAACTAAAACTGCTCTCACAAAGTCTTCCGGCCAGATTCCCTCCTCATAAATGCTACGGATCAGCCCATATAGCCTCTTCCTCCCACATTTCCCTAAGCATTTTAACAGTTCCACGGGAATGTTATCTACCCCCACGGCCTTTTTTAGTTTCATCTCCCTTAATGCCCTTTCTATCTCATTGTCTAGTATGCCTGGACCTAAGCTGTCTTCCTCTACGTCATTTTCTTTTTCAATGTCTAACTTTGTAGGTCTGAGTTCTTTACTATACAGTTCTTCTATATACTCCTTCCATCTCTCTTGGATCTTTCCTGCGTCAACTATTACCTTACCCGCCTTATCGCTAACTGTTAGCATAGCTCTTCCTTTCTTACTTCCCGATAACGATTTAACTTTGCTGTACAGCGCACCGATTTCACCCTTCCTCTGGAGACTTTCCATATCCTCGCACTGCGTCTTCCACCATGCGTCTTTTGCCTTATTTGTTGCCCGCCTCAATTTATTGTTCAATTCTTTGTACTTCATTTTGCCTAATTCTGTATTTATATTCTTCCATTTTCGCCGCTCATCCATCTTTGTAATCATCTCATCCGTGATCCATGGTTTCCTAGTCCTTTTAGCGTAAACGGTTCCAATAGTGTCTTTTGCGGCTTTAGACAACCCTTTTTTGATCATTTCCCATTTTTCTTCGATAGTAATAAGCCCTTTACCATCCTCCATGATTTTCTCTACCGCCTGTTTGTATTCCTTCCTTTTCAACCCATTTAATGCTTCTACATTCCATTTTCTAACTCGCCGCCCCTGCCTTATCTTTTTGAAACGTACGCTACATTTCATAACAACTAAATTGTGGTCTGAGTCCGCATCCGCTCCCGGAAAGCTGTGGGAATTTATCACACTATTCCTAAACCTGTGTCTAACCAGGATATAATCTAGCTGATATCTTCCTGAGTCACCTGGCATTTTCCATGTATACCTGCGTCTTTTGTGGTGTCTAAACCAAGTGTTGGTGATGACTAACCCCTGTCTCCTGCAGAACTCAACTGCTCTCTCCCCGCGGTCATTCCTCGTGCCCAAACCGTAGTCGCCCACCTCATCACCATCTCTTCCTTCGCCTACCGTCGCATTCCAATCCCCCATCACTATCAAATGTTTCCCTGCAGGAACACACGCGATCATGTCCTCTAACTGATCGTATATCTTATCGACCTCTTCTTCCTTATGGTTGCTCGGTGGCATGTATACCTGAATAATAACTAAGTTCGTCGGTTCTGCTTTTATCTCCACTAGTAGTATTCTATCCGTTACCTGCTCTATGTTGACTACGCTTCTTCCTACCTCTTCATTTAATACTATGGCAACCCCTCGTTGGCTCTCGTCCCCACCGCTGTATATTATTCTATACTTATCACTCCAGTAATCCCCGCTATCTTTCCATCTCACCTCGCATAGACCTAAAATATCTATATTTCCCCTTTCCATCTCTCGCTTAACATTCTCCAATTTCCCTGTCCTCATCATTGTCCTAACATTCCACGTTCCTATTCTAACTAATTTTGTCTTCTCCTGCGTCTTCTGTCCTGCTGCTGCTGGTTTTCCCTTGCAAGGGTTTCGTGGGATGACGACCGCGGAAGCCTTGCCTCCCCCGCTGCCGGGCACGACACACGGCCGATTGGGCCGAGCCCCGTGGTTGCCAGGACTCAAAATATCTCTATTGTCCATCATATTTTTCTAGGGAATGATAATTGAGGTGGTTTCCCGTTGCCTTCCTCAATAGTGTTTTTAACGTGACACCATCACTTACTGGCCGCCCCACTGGGGTCAGACGCCATTGCAGCCGCCTCACTGAGGAACAGACGCTGCGTGGACTACCTTTCGTCTGGCTCCTAACCTTCGACCTATCTGGCATGGGTGACCCTACCAGGAGCAATAATTATTACTCCCGCCAGCACAGCTCTAGGGGTCATCGGAACGCACAAGCCCTTCCACCACGTCAAGGTTGTAGTCCGGGGAGGGTTATATATATATATATGTATATAAATGTATATTTTTATACATATATTTGTTTTTTTCACATGCTAAAATTAATTTTTGGGACGAGACTTGTCTCATGATGCCCGAGATTAAGCATAGCAACCCAGCTTGAATTAATCTCATTAAATAGACTTTTGAAATGCCCAAAAATGGAAATGAGATAAAAGGCATTGAAGGGCCTACAAAGGGCTACACTTCTAAAAACGGAATGAATCTGTTGTGGAAGGCACATATGCACACATGTGAGGGATCAAATGTGTGATAATTCTTTACTGAATCACGGTCTGGTGAAATTTGAGAAAAAAGTCCATAAAATCGTTTATGAACGGGAAAAAATTAAGGGAAACTTGGCCGAGAAAACCTTCGCTCGTCAGGGAATCTTAATGCTCGCGGAAAAATTTTGTTTTTCCTTCCTCCTCGAAATTTTTTCATCGATCTAGGGGGGGTATAACTGCCTCTTCATGCGATCGTAATGTGCCCCGCGGATGGGTATCTCTCCATCCCTTCTCTTCCTCTCGCCACGTCTCTCTTCGCCTCCACCGGCACATACTCACACCGACACAAAGGAGGGAAGTGGGGAGGGAGGAGCAGACAGAGATGTGAGTCGGAGATTGGGAGAGGGCGTAGCTACCCCACATCGATTTTCGAAAGCGGCGACGAATAAATAAAATGAATAAAACGTGTTGCTTATGAACATCGCTCGCCTTTCGAAGTGTCATCCCTCCGTTCGCTCTAACACGTTAATTTGAAAAATTCTGCTAAGCACTTCCAAACGGCCTCGCCTTTCAAGAGCGTTGCATCTCCTAATGTGCATTTTTTCTTTTAAGGATTTGAGTAAGCTTATAGAGAAGAATTTTCACGCGAGAAAAAAAATGTACCCTTTAGTCGCCCTATTTTTTAGAGTTGCAAAGACAAAATGTTTTTGGGATATACTGCTAAACGCAATAATATATTTTATATTAGTGCCACAACAGGTCATGTGTTATTTTATTTATCTTATTATCCCTATGTATCTTGCGAAAAGTTGCCGACTACAATAAAATTTCTCATCTAATGGCCTTAGGTCATCGGATTGATAGATTTTTTAAAGTGGTAGTTTGGCGGACAATATTCGTCAATTTACTTTATATGCAGTCATTGAATGGATTCCTAATAGATGTTTAGGAATGCAATCAATCAATGCATCAGGTACTCATTTTAAACTAGCTATGCTCAAGATATGAGAATGAAATCCTTTATTTCAACGGAATTATCTTCTGTACCATCAAAAAATGTTCACTTGCATTACGGAAAATATTTACGAATAATGGTCTCTACTTTTGGACACTGACCCCAAAGCTTTCTGGTCATATGTTAGGGAAGTAAATGGGAGTAAAGAAACCGTGGCTTGCTTAAGGGATTGTAGCAATATAATTCATACAGACAGTGAGGGTAAAGCTAACATCTTAAATTCATTCTTCCAAAGCGTTTTCTCGAATGATGTTGCCACCGCATATCTCCAAGAAACAATACATACTCCACCCATGGAAAAAATAACAGTGGACCAACAAGGAATTCTAAAATTGCTTAACGAGATTAAACCCAACAAATCCCCGGGTCCCGAAAATATACCAGCTAGGGTGATAAAACATTTAGCTCCAAACATTGCCCCGTACCTTGAATTTATATTTAACAAATCCCTCACAGAGTGCAAAGTACCTAAGATTTGGAAAACCGCGCAAATAACGCCTATTTTTAAAGGTGGTGACAGGGAGGATCCCAGTAATTACAGACCTATATCTCTCACTTCTATCTGTTGCAAAATCTTAGAGCACATAATTGTCAGTTCAATAATGAGACACCTTGGCAATATTAACTTTTTAACTGACAATCAACACGGATTCAGGAAAACCCGCTCCTGCGAGACCCAATTAGGATTATTTACACATGATTTACTTTTATCGGGTGAGAGAGGTAGGCAAGTGGATGCCATATTCTTAGATTTTCAAAAGGCATTTGATAAGGTCCCACACGGTAAACTCATTCATAAATTAAAGGTCGCGGGTATAAACAAGGGCGCCATAAGTTGGGTTAAAGATTTTCTTTCGGAGCGGGAACAGAGGGTAGTCCTTGATGGCGCTAGTTCCGACAGCGTTCGAGTCACGTCGGGGGTACCTCAGGGAAGTGTGATCGGGCCGTTGCTTTTCTTGATTTTTGTTAACGATTTGAACCGCGAAGTGAAAAGTAAAATTAGGATGTTCGCGGATGACACGGTGATCTATCGGGAGATATCTGAGGATGAGGATCGTTTTATTCTAGAGCAGGATTTAGATTGCATTACTAAATGGTGTTCTAACTGGGGATTGACTCTAAATTATAATAAATGTTCAGTGGTAAATTTCTTTAAAAGATCAACGGGATTTGCTTACAAATTAGCTGGAGGTGACCTAGCAGTAGCTGATACGGTAAAATACCTAGGTGTCACATTCACCAAAGACTTAACTTGGGGGACTCACATACGTAAAGTCTGCGGTCAAGCATATAAAAAATTGGGATTCATTAGACGCATTGTCGGCAAAAGTGACTCGAAGGTCAAGGAACGTTGTTACCACGCTCTTGTAAGGCCTCATTTAGAATACGCATGCAGCGTGTGGGATCCGAGTGAAAAAGGTCTCATTCGGGAAATTGAGAAGGTTCAACGCCGGGCAGCCCGTTTTGTAAAAAATTCCTACGATAAAACGCAAAGCGTCACCGAAATGCTCATGGACTTGGGGTGGGAATCATTGGCTGAAAGACGATTCAATGCAAGATTGAAATTATTAAATAAATTTAGATCCGCATGTTTCAGCACCGAGGTCTCGCAAATTATTCGTACTCCTACATACATTAGTCGCTTGGATCATGCATATAAAATTCGGGAAATAGATGCCAGAACTAGCCGACTCAAGGACTCCTTCTTCCCACGGACAATACGGGATAGCAACTGCAGGGTTATAGATAGCAAAAATTCCACTTGCCACCCTCAGCGTCTAAAAATAATTAGTTGTATTTAAATGCATGCTCTTCCACTAACCTTATGTGTTTTGCTATAATAACCCATTCTTTCCGAATGACTTCATTCATGTTCTGTTCATCTGTTTTTAAGTTTCCCTTTCAATCCCTCGTCCCTCTCCGCGGGGGCAAATTCCTTCTTGTTGTGTCCTGGCTTCCGTGTTGTAGGATGTCTTTCGTGCTGCATCATGGGGTGCAGTTTTTTAGTTGTTTTGCGGTTTATGTGTTTGCATGAGTATTGGATGAAGGGATTTTTGCATGAGTGTGTGCGCTGCTGTGGGTGTAATTTTCCGTGTTGTTTTTTTTTGCATGTTGTATTTTTCTTTTTTACGGTTGGTGACCCAACACCCCCCGCCACACGCCCTTGCGGCGGCTTGCGGGGTATTATGTAGATGTAGATGTACATTCTCCACTTCATTCTCGGACATAGTAGACAATTCCTTGAACAGAAGTAATGACTTATATATTATCTGTGCTTTCATTTATCTTAGATAATTTTATAATTACACAGATCGTTATTGAAATACATTCACTTCTTTATGATATACTTATATGGCTGTGTTAGAATAATTATTAAGGGTAGATCAGGTTTCACACCATAACTCTATAAGTTTTCCCACCTTTTTGTTCGAAATGCAGTATTTAAATTTTTTTAAACCTACAATTCTATGAGTGATCAAATAGGCATATAAAGTTTTTTCATCAATCAGGAAGCATATCAAACGATATTCCAATGATTATCACTATTTCTTTACCCATTTATTTAACATCGATCTCTTGTAAAATATTGGAACACATTATTGTCACTAACATTATGAGATTTCTTGAGAGTAGGAAAATACTAATCCACAACCAGCACGGATTTAGGAAAAACAGATCTTGCGAAACACAACTTGGTCTCTTCATTCACGATATACTTAAATCGGGAGAAAACAACTCACAAGTCGATGCAGTATTCCTGGATTTCAAAAAAGCCTTCGACAAAGTCCCACACAATAAATTGTTACATAAACTTAAATACTATGGGATCAATGAGAAAATTATTAATTGGATTAGAGACTTCTTGTCAAACCGCAAACAAATGGTAGTCATAGATGGGTTGTCCTCAACCGATAGAGATGTAACTTTGGGCGTCCCCCAGGGAAGGGTAATAGTGCCTCTTCTGTTCTTAATATACATAAATGACTTAAGCACACACGTTAGTAGCAATCTAAGGTTATTTGCTGACGACACGGTGATATACAGGGAAATAAGGAGCCAACTAGATCGCGAGCTACTCTCTAGAGACTTAGACAATACCTCGGAATGGTGCAATAAATGGGGATTAACACTTAATATAGATAAATGCGCAGTTTTGAAATTTTGGAATAAAGGAAGCGAGGAACAGGATATAAACTACAAAATAGAGGGTTCAGTATTGACTACGGCAAATCAAGTTAAATATTTGGGGGTTGTTCTAACACCACACCTTTCATGGGGAGCACATATCAGGACAATATGCGGATCAGCTTTAAAGAAACTTGGCTTCATAAAACGGGTGGTGGGGAAATGTAATGAAAAAGTTAAAGAGAGGTGTTATTTTGCTCTAGTTAGACCTCATTTGGAATATGCCGCAAGTATTTGGGATCCGTGGGAGAAAATTTGGCAAAAAGAATTAGATAAAGTCCAGAGAAAATCCGCTAGATTCGTTAAAAATTGTTATGATAAGAACACAAGTGTGACAGGTCTCTTAGGGGATTTAGGCTGGGAACCACTTGAAGTGCGGATGGAACAAGCGAGGCTTAGACTTTTAGAAAGGTTCAGAACAAACGAGTGTAACTATGACACTGAAGGAATTATAATGGCCCCACACTACTTAGGTAGATCAGACCACAAAGATAAACTAAGGGAGATAGATTCCAGGACAGATAGGTACAAATACTCATTCTTTCCCCGAACAATCAGAAATCATAATAGTAAGAAACCGAAGTCACTTTAGAAATATTAAAAACATTGAATTTACAAGTCGGAACAAAATTAAACACTATAGAGATGTTAGGTATACTTTCAGGTGCATGTGTATGTAAGGTGTAGATTGAGTGTTTGCATGTGTGTGGGGTGTAAGTGTTCATGCATGAATTTATGCCAGGTTTTTTTTTTTGGATATAGGATTTTGTGGTTATTGCATGCGGTTTTTTTTCCTCTTTCTTTTCTAAATTACGGGTGGTGTCCTAACACCCCCGCCACACGCCCTTGCGGCGGCTTGCGGGGTATTAAATAGATGTAGATGTAGATCACTAGAAAATAAATTAGGAATCAGCACTTGCAATGCATAAAGAGAGTCTTTCTCATACTTAAATTTCACGAACAATCTAAAAAAGGATTGGGAATTCCGCCAGCGGCATGGATGTGATTTTATTTTCCTATAACGTTAAAGCTATTATCTTACAGTAATATCGTGTGGAATCGGGTTTATGAAGCAGTTTCACTTTAACCATCGGAACGCATTAAATCTCATTTGCGGCTGTCACTCATCTTAAAATTATATAATGTACGAAATGGGGATTGACACACTCGTTGACGGACATAGTCAAGCCCTTATGGAGCATCATTACAAAGTGCAGTATGTCGAACATTACAGTCATTTTCTAGGCACGTTAGGATTTATGATGTCAGACGTAATAGAGTAAGGAAAAGGGATTATACACATAAATCCGAGGCATTAAATAGGAGTTTTTATTAAACACACAGCCTTAATAAACTGGTAAGCAAAAACTTTGATGAGCCTAGTTGGCTAAACCTAAATTAGTATCTAGTGGGAAGCAATAGGAATTGGAATACTATAGTTTATTAAACTGTGGACGGTTAGCTATTAATCCTTTTATGATAAATTCTAATTAAAATTAGAAACTGTACATACATTTTAACCTTCTCCAAAGCTTCCTTTAAGCTTGAGTTTTCATCTGTGCTTTTTAAGCATGAAAAACATCAAAATATGAGTCATTTGCGTAAAATACAATACATTTAGCTGCTAAATGTTAGTAATTTTAAAGATTGATGCTCATCGTACTCTTTGGGTTACATATAAGTAAATCAAAGTAAGACTCGAAACAACTTTATAAAGGCATAACGATTCTTGTTCTGGATACATATTCATGAAGAACTTATTAACACTACCCTCATTTTTTTATTTTTTTGTTGTGTCTTAAAGTATGTGCAAGCGAGGGAAAACGAATTTATTTGACAACTTCTTTTAATTCATTTGATTGTAACAAAACTCTGAGTGTACCAATATGCCATTAGTGTTTGAGTGTAACAAAATATAATTTTGTTGAAAGTCAAGACCATTTAAGTCAATTTACAGGACCAAATCCATTACATCAGTAATGTAGAGTAATAGTATGTGCAAGCGAGGGAAAACGAATTTATTTGACAACTTCTTTTAATTCATTTGATTGTAACAAAACTCTGAATGTAACAATATGCCATTAGTGTTTGAGTGTAACAAAATATAATTTTGTTGAAAGTCAAGACCATTTAAGTCAATTTACTGGTCCAAATCCATTACATCAGTAATGTAGAGTAATAGTATGGATGTAAGCATCAGTTCTAAAATATTTTCATGGTTCAATTTTTAATAACAAGGCTGCTTCAGTTACTTAAATCAATAAAAATCGTTTTCTTTCCTCATGTTCATGACAAAAATCATTCACGAGAACAAAATTTAAAGTGATAAAATTACGCTTTCAGTGATTATGCAAAATCTTCTAAATCTACATCTACATAATACCCCACAAGCCGCGGCAATGGCGTGTGGCGGGGGATGTTAGGTTACCAACCGTAAAAAGGAACAATGCCACATGCAAAACAACAACTTGGAAAATTACACCCACAGCAGCGCACATACTCATGCAAAAATCCCTTCATCCAACCCTCATGCAAACACATATACCGCAAACCAACAAAAAACTACACCCCAGGATGCAGCACGAAAGCCATTCTACAACACGCAAGCCAGGACACAACAAGCAAGAATGTGAAACACCACTACCACATGAACATTCACTCTACACTCTACCCCCCCGAGGAGACTGTAAAAGGCAGGGAATGCGAACCAACGTTGCAGGTTATTAATTAGCTGTTTGTCGCAAATCAGTTCAGCTGTCCGGTTATAATGGATGTTCACTTTAAGGACAAAGAATGGATATCATGCTTCGGGACTTAATGCTGCGAGAAGCCATGGGTTGAGCAGAGAGCTTTTATTTATTTATTTATTCAGTATAAGTCCGAAAACAGCGCATTCTGGCCTTTACATCGAACTATTAGCAACGATAACAATGATCACATTTACAAACACCCAAGCCCTAGGTGGAGAACTACTCACCCAGGCGGGAATCGAACCCGCGACCCTTGGAATGGCAGACGAGGACGTTACCCCGCCGCCACCGGGGTCGGTTTTTTATTAAAACTGTGGTCTGCTACATCAGCAGCCGCCGCGAGCACACAGCAATTCATTGGGCCATTGCAGTTCTATGTATATAGTCACAACAAAATGTAACAAAAATTGATTAATGTACATTATTTCTTTATTCCGGTCTACTTAAAGACTCATTTGTTTGATATAAATACTCAGTCAATAAACTTCCGCATTGGTATTTAATTTCTGAAATCTGAAACTCTAAAGGAGCCAGAAACCTTTTCCTGGTGGTGGAAAATTTTCAGCGTAGACTTTGGATGGTCATTTTGAAACCCCGTGATAGAAAGAAACGAAGAATAACTTCCAAGAGAGGAGTCTGCGCTCGGAAATTTCGCCCACCCTCCAGTGGCCCACCACCTCCCCCTTCCCAAATCTCCGGCCCCCTCCCAAACCTTCACCCCAGGGAAGTGTGGAGGCTATCCGAGGGTTCGCGGGGTAACTCCTTTTTTGCGAACCCCCTTGCACAAACTGCGAATTCAGCTAGAGCGGACACTAAGGTGGGGGCCAGCGAAAGAGGAGAGCAAAACGCCGTTGGGAGATGAAGGGGTTGAGGTTATGTATTCATGTGCGAGTGTATGTGTGTGGACGAGACCGCGGGGGAAGTGGTGGAAGGGATGAGGGAATGGGAGGTGGGGTAAGGGGGCGTTGAAGAGGAGGCATTCCTGGGTATCCCGCCGAAACGGAGGGTTTAGTGCACGGTGAGGAGAGAGTGGGATGGCGGAGGCGTTTTCGGCTCACAGTGAGAAAGCCGAGGCTGCCTGGACGCGCCGAAGGGGTGCACCGCTTAGGGCACACGAAGGCGGGCGAGAGGGAAGGCGGAAGAAACGGCGGCGGGGGTTGGGCTACCTCCCCACGAGAAGGAGTGCGGAAAGGGTGCGCGGAGGGCTAACATAATTCCATTCCTACAGCCACTCCGAGGCCGCTCCCCCGTCCCACTATCTCCACACTTCCTTCCTTCCCTATGTACATACTGACTTGAAACCCCCACCCCCACCACTATAGCCCCCTATTCTCCCCCCTTCCAAAGGTTCCTTCCCTCAAAAAGGACCAACCTCTCCCTACAACGCAGCTCCCTTTCCTTTGTTTCCAAGCTTCTATATTTCCCGTCCCTTTAAACAGGGTGGTGTTTCCCCGCTTGCCTGCCTCACCTCCTCCCCACCGCATCCATCCCAAACCCTCGCCAAACTCCGAAAAACCCCCACGCCTGCTCCTCGGCCTCCCGTGCCCTCGAAGCCAACCCCTCATACCCCCCTCTCCGACCAGCTCGGACAAACACCTTTGACTGAGAGGCGTATCTCCGCGAGTATTCCGCCTCCACCACGCCCCTCGCCGCCCCGGAGCTCGCCCACCCTCGTCAGACCGGCTCTCCCAGCTCCTCCCTCCTTGCACCGTCTTCTCCACACATTCGGCGCGCCTGTAAACCCTTTCCATCCACATGCCCCTCCACACCCCCAAGGTTCCCTTTATCACCATCATCCCTCTTCCATCCCCCACACTCCTCTCCGCAAAGACTCCTTTCCCGCCCCCGACCTCTCGTACGAACGTACATGGACACACAGATATATCCCTTGCCTGCTGTCCTGCCTTTATTATCTCCGATACCCGCTCCCTCTTTTCCCTCTCTCTCCCTCTCTCCTCCTTCTCTTATCCATCCTTGTTTCTCCTCTTCGCCCTGGTCGGCTTTCTCGCCCTCTTCCTTCTCTCATCCGCTCTGCAGCCTCCCCATTTCCCTCCTCTACAAGGCCTTAATCTTCCCATTACCACTTTCCCCCAGTCTCTTCTTTCTTCCTCACTCCCCCGCCCTAAAGTCCCCCTCTCATATTCCCGCTTTCCAAGCCACAAAACCTTCCATTCACTCTCTTCCTTCCCTCTCCCGACCTCCCCTTGTTTTTTATCCCCTACTTATGCCCTTTTTTACCTCATCATTTACTGCCCCTGGCTCGGCCTTTTCTCCCACCCCTAACTCTTCCTACTTTTTTCCCGTTCCCCTCCGTGTCATTATATATGTACATACCTATGTTTTCTTGCTCACTCTTCCTCTCTCTCGCTCTACATTCCTACCCCACCACTCTTCTCCTCTTTGTTATTTCCACATTTCTTAACACTTACCCGTTCATTACTTTTCGCCGGTTGGGCAAAAAAATCAAGCAGACTAAAATAAAAAGCCTTTGCCCCGAGTTTATGCGTTTGCACGGTCTTTTTCCCCTCCCCATTTCCCTCTTGTGTCCTCTCGTCTGGTCCCCCACATGTCCCGCCGGCCCATAATCATATCCCATCCCACTTCCGGTCGTAGTGTCTCCTACCACGGGCTTTGCTTTTTATTCCTCCTCCATCTCTCCCTTTAGCTTTGATCTTCATTCTCCCTAACGCTTTTGTCCATTCTTACCTTTTTCGCTCCCCTGCTAACTGTTCTTTTATGCCTCATCCTTCCTTGCCGCTATGCAAACTGGTGAACCATAAAACCGGTATCTACGACCACCGGGAACCCTGGATATATCATTTTGGAGATGATCATCAATTTTTCATCGATTCTTATGCCAACATTCTCTAGGTAACTTTAAATGCCTGTTTTTTCGTCATTAGCACATGTTAATGACTCAGTGAATAAATGTCGCGGAGTGTTTCAGACACGGATGAAAGTCACCAATGAAAATATGCATTGGTAATATCCTAATCATAACGCAAGGCGTCGAGGAAACGCACGAATTAACGTATCATCCGATGGCTGCAGTTGAACACAGATGCATCTGTGGCAGTGATAAGTAATCTAGCTATATAAATTCCCAAAAATCATCCAACGCCGAGAATAGTAGCCCAACATGGATAAAATGCACTAATGCGGACGTTTTTGTTTCGCTTTGGACATTTTGTGGTGGCTTTTTATGGAATTGCCATCATCTCGCAAAGATAACAGTGAATAATTTTCCTCGTCTCTCATTTAGATAATTTATTTAAAAGATATTGGTATAAGTCTCGGAAAAATAGATTATATCAAATATTGTTTATAATGCCTCAATATTCTTCTGAGTGCATCCCTTGAGCGCTGACAAACTATGGCCTGCGACTTTTCCATGACTTGAAGGCTCCCTGGTAGGTGGACTCCGGAAGGTCCTTAAGGGTACAAGCTTATTTGATGGCACTTAGGGTCCCGTGGTGGTGTTCTTTGAGCGAGAATTTTACTTTTGGGAATAGAGAAATTGTCTTCTGGTGCCAGGTCGGGGCTGTAAGCTAGTTTGGGAATCGTCGTGATGCCGTAGCAGAAGGTCTTTGCAAGCAGACATTCAACGCTGCTCAAGGTCGTCCGTCAAAACCTTCGGGGCGAGTTTAGCGTAGATCTTTTGAATCGTCAGATTTTCAGTAATAATGGCATGCATTGTCATTTTATCAATGCCAACACGGTCTAAAATCATGCGCACACTTAACCGACGGCCTGAATTCAGCACTACTCGCACGCGTAAGGAAAAAATTGTTTCCCATAATTTATATGCAAACCCTATCTATACTCCTGAACTAGCCCCATACGACTTTTTTCTGTTCCCTAAAGTTAAGATATACCTTTGTGGAATGCGGTTTTTATCATTAGAAGCAGGCGTAGGCTATTTGGGCATTCTCCATCTAGCAATGGCTATTGTTGACGTGATACTGAATTAAAGACAATGAAACTTGTACTACACAAGCAAAACATATTAAGCTAACTATCTTAAAGAATGCTCAGTGTTTCAAAAATAAATAATACCAGGAAAAATGTATAATCAATCTATACTGAACAGCAATAAGGGTTAATCATCATGAAAGGCGAATCTAATTCACTTGACAAGATTCACATGCCATATTGGATTTCCAACAGAAAGGGTTTACAATAGGTGTTGGAGACAACTTGACATCCCAAAGGAACAATCTGCTACCGTAATGTATTTCATGAACTGTGCTATAAAATTCCAAGTAAAACTTCATTAACAAACCTTCATCCGTATCCTGTTTAAAGATTTTTTTGTCCGTTGGGGTTTGGAAACGTTCAGTGTAAACCTTTTGGCTAAGGCCTGTGGGTTTCATTATCATTTACCTCTCAACGACCTCTTATTCGTTTTAAGAATTTCCATTACTTCTCATTTACACCAAGACTTTTACCGGTCTTGCTCCATTAATGCCATCTTTTTCCCTTACATCAGGCCATTGCCATTTTTTTATGAACAGAATGGTGTGTTTACCTTGAAGTTACCCCTCACCTTGACCCCTATTAACGTGATCCGGAAAAGGGGCGTTATATTCTAAAAGGCGGACCTCTTTTCCTCGTTATTGTCCATTTTTTGTGCATTTGCGATGTAATTATCGTAGCTTACTTCGTGGCGAATTTATAAAATGTCAAATGTCAGCTAATGGACGTTAGTTTTACACTCTATCATGTTTTATATTGCTTTCAAAGGTTAATGTGAATCTGTTTATAAAGGGTTTTCATAAGTATATACCTATGGTCAACTAAGGTGACTTTGGGCGTCGTGGACTCTGTGAAATGTATATGTAAATATAAAGGAGACATATGAACATTTGCTTAAATTTCACGTTAATAACCGTGAAAATACAAATACGTATTATTTTGAAACCCAATAACAAAGAGTAAAAACCGATATTCATAATAAAATTTCACCAAATTAGAAAAAATATCTTGTTGCTAATTTTAAATATTTTTTCAGAGTAGGTATCCATGATGTCGAACCGTTTAAAAATAAAAGGGTGAATCAATGCTATTAGGTGAATACATTTTGGATTGGATATATTACACCGATTAGGTAATATGAGAATTGTGTAACATAATGAAAAGTGAGGCTATTTTAAGTAAACTCTTAAGTATTCCATTTCTACAAGGAGCGCTTAAACTAAAGTTAATATTGTTTCACAGTTTTTCTATTAATTCATTTTTTGAATTCCTTATTTAAAATTTTCATCTTTTCCTCTTTGTTTTAATGAAATAATATGAGAAAACCCCCCCAAAAATGATGTTCAATATGAAGTTTTTGATATGCTATGTTTCGGAGATTCTAGAATGGTTCTTTTCCAAAAATGAACAATAAATAAAATTCGTATTACGCCATTTTTAAACATTTGCTTACAGAAGAGCGGTGAATATATTGGAGAATATTTTTCAGTCTCACATTACTCTTTCTTCAATGCACTTGTGATAACGTTTAAACATTTGGTTTTGTCTTATGTGCCTAATATTTTAAAGATTCAATCTAGTTCTTCATCACCCTCAAAATTCATTGCGTACACAAAATCAGGAATTATAAAACATTTAAGAAGATGAATAAATATTGCAGTAATACTTATATTTCTTGCACGCTTTTAATCTTATTTGATATAGATAGATATTCATAACCATTTAAAAGCGAATATAATGAGCATCGTTTGTATGAAACTTACACAGAATTACGATTGATATTCTTTTCATTTAAATCATGAAATTTGCATGAAATCCCAAATTTACATGCAATATTACCATTTATTTTACGTTCATTCATTGAAGAAATTTAATTTTAGAGAATTACCCACTTCCCTTTAAACTAAAATTCCTGTCACACAACCGTAAAATTAAAAAAAAAATAATTAGTAATATTTTCATTAAGTAAATGTATATTTAAAACTTTTTAAACTAACAACTTGAAAATTTTGAGCGTAAATGCAATGGAAAGAGAGAAATAATATTTTCACAGCACATTTTACCAATCTGGTAATATCATGCATGGTTTCATATATGAAAGGCGGAAATATTAGTTTATTGATTTAATCCTTGAACAGTATTAATGCTCATGGATACACGTACATGTTTTATATTTGTTACTTAATTCTTTACCGCTAATTAACCCTAATTTTCCCATATTTGGATAGACAGCTTACAATTATCCAAACTATATAACCCATGCATTCACTCCATGTTCCCCGTTTAATCCAAGTTATTAAAAGCATTGTTTAAAATTAATCATGAATCATCTTCTATTCCAAACATTTAAAAAATTATGCCTCTTGATGGTGCCATCTTCAATAATTTCAACCTGTTTTATTCTTTTTCGCTTTTAGGATTAAGCGCAGATCCAATTTATACAAACCTAATTACGTAAACTCTGCTATCTTTCATTTTGGGTGTTTAAAAATACGAAATTTAACCGCTGCATCCGCCGCCGTTGTGATGCCTCATATTTTCTTCATAACCTTCCTAGGGAGCATATTTTAATAACAATTGCACAATAATAAATATTTCATCACAATTGCGAATATCAACTATAATTAAATTAAAACCTTTACATTCATGAATTATAAATATTATTTAAACTGAAAATATGCCAAATATGTAAGATACTAACAAGAATGAAGCATGAATATTGAAATAATCGAAAGAAAATTAGAAAAGTTAAATAGTTAAGAGGTTTTACAAATAAAAAAATAAATAAATAAATAAATAAATAAATATATATATATATATATATATATATATATATATATATATAAGAAGCTTTACAAATACTATTGAACATAGTATTCAGGTGGACATCAGATTTTGGGTGGACGTCTCATCTTACTAATGTAAATGTCACAAATTTGGGTGGCAAGGCTATATCCTTTTCCCCCATCGATTGCAAAAGATCATGGTTTAAGAAAATATATGAGAATGGGTCAAGGTAGGGGTCAGAAGGGGTCAGGGCTGTCAAGGGATAGAGCGTTGGGCTACTGACCGGAGGGTCCCGGTCTGATTCCCGGGCAAACAAGCCCCTTTAGGAATCCTCAGCTCCATCCTTTGGGCACCCAAGCTGTGTGATATTTTGGATTTCAGATCTTCCTGGGAAACCATAACCGGAACAGGGGAAGAAACCGGCTTCCCGACCTATGAAGTGGGAATTTCACAGGCCGTCGGGCTTTATTTTGAATGAACTCGACCATCACCTTCCAAACTGACCTTCGGGTTTATTACTGTTGTTATGGTTTTTTATGGTCTCAGAATGTTTGTTTAGCTAAGGGGTTTGCATAGGGTCACTTATTTCTAAAACTAATACCCTCAGGTCGGTAGCTTAGCATTAAAAACAATTTATTACATATTGTCAAGTACATCAAGAGGCAATCCGTATTGAAGGCTAATACTTATGGTACTTATCAGATAATATTAGAGGTATTTTTCATTTAGTATTATAAGAGCTTTCTCTGTATGAGAAATAGATTTCTTGATCCCTACCTTGGTCTCGCCCCAAAGCCGTCTATAGTCAAAAAATAACCAAATTTAGGAGGAAAGCAACATATAGACCAGTTAGCTGGAGAAATGTAACATATTTACGTATGAGGGAATGTGATAGATTAAGGATCCATCTCAATATTCTGAAAAAGTAGGAGTAAGAATATACTTACGAAATATGTAGTGTGTAGAACGTTTGCTATTTTATTGCGATGCCGCATCGGCAATATTTCTATTAATGATTTATGATAAATGAGTGTTGATGAAATGAAAAAGTGAGGTGCTCGTTATTTAAAAAATAAATAATTGCGAGATAGAAAATTTTGCAATAATGCATGAATTAGTCATCGTCCTCTTACATCTTAATGTCGATATATCGACTCAAAGGGGCTGCTAAATATTAATTGCCCATCCCCTACGAAGCCCCCACTAGTGGAGGAGCCGCCACTGTGCGGTATGCAAACATTTGTTCCCGTGCGAGTTTGTTGACAGGAAGAAAAAAATATTCCTTGTCCCTTCTACCCGTCGCCCGTAACTATTAAATGGAGGATCCATTCATTTAGTATTTCAACTCTAAGGGAAGGGCCTTCGCCTCCCCCGTTTCCTTCACCTACCCGCACCCTGCCCTTGACCTCTCCCACCTCCTCCCACCACACCATTGCCTCTCCGTGGCTCAACTTGGAAAAAATAAATGCTCGATCTCCTCTCTCTTCTTCTGTCTTTCTTCTTCCTCTCCTTCCGTTTCGCCTCTCCCGAGCTTGACTGCGAGGAGTGGGTGAGATGAAGAAAAGGAAACAAAGCTGCAAAGGCTCAGGGTAGGGAGAGGGACGAGAGGGAGAGAAGAAGGCTGGGGAGAGGGGTGGGAAGGGAAGTCCGGGCGGTGAAAGGGAAACCTTTTTCGAAACCCTACAACGGCACCTCTCCCTCCCACCACTCGTATTTCTCCCACCCCTTTCAATTAAACATTCAAATTGACCGCTTACTCTTTTACACCCCAAAGAGCTTTCTCTCTTATCCAACCCCCTTCCAGTCGTCCCCTCTCCTTTCGCATACACCAACCCCCGAACCTCCCAGACTGCACGGATCCTTTTCAACACACACCATTGGTCTCCCTCTCACCTTCCCCTCAACTCCATCGCCTTGCATACCTTTTCCACTAGCTGGAAATGACTATTCTAAAGAATCTCTCCAAAGGTATGAGGTTGGTTAAATTTTGCATATCAATATGGGAGGAGAATATTTCATCAGTAGTCCTAAAATATTGCAGCATTGTTTGCCTTTCCTCTCATCTTAAAATATTTAGCCTATTGCATTAACACACAAAAATGTAATCTTGCTTTGCACTGCGATCTTATATGACAATGTTATTATCTGAAGATTTTAAATGTAACCGTTAACTCTCCCCGATTCTCTGCTTGACTGAGAAATCCTTCCCTACAGAACGCCCGCCCTAGAGGGTTCGTCAGCTTGAATGGTACTCAAGCATCACTTTTGTCCCTGCCTCCGCATCCCTGCCACTTTTGTGCTCCTGCCCTGGACACCTTTCCCCCACCACCCTTTATTCCACCTCAATCTTCCCGACGCATTACTATAACCACCCCGACTTTAGCTTCTCCCTACGTTTCCATCCCTCCCTTACTATTGTTTTTACACGGCGCGAATCTCCGCTCACTACCATCGTCCTAACCTCTCTTTTCGCCCACCTTCCCCGCATCTCTCTCTCCCGGCTCTCTTCCCCTACCCACGCCACCTTCGGAACAGCCCCTTAGGCCCATACCCTTTTGTTCCCACACGGCGTTTCCGGTTCTCTCTCCCGGAGAGAGGCAGTAGCTGCGTTCAACTCTCTCTCTCTCTCTGCTCCCATGGAGAGGTAAAAAAGCCCAGAAATTCCCATTTTTACCCTTCCCTCCCTTTCCATCCCTCCACTGCCCCCTTTCTCTTTGCACAGCGCCATCATATCCATCCCTCGTCCCCTCAGCGCACCCGCCTTCGTACTTTCTCCTCGTTTCCCTCCTCCCTTGCTCCCTCAGCCGTCGCTATCTCTCTCTCTGCCCCCCTCTTCCTCCAGCTGCCTCTTTTTCACGCCCTTCCCGCCGTTTCTACGCTCATTACCACGCTTCATAAATTCCGTTTCAACCTCCGCAGCGCCATCCAGCGGCGAGATCTTTCTTTATCTGCTTCATCCCGATTCCCTCCAGCCAACCCCTCCTTCTCCCTTTCGCCTCCTACCCTCCTCCTCTCACCCCTCTTCACCTGCCTTAGGACTGCCTCGCCTCCCGGACTTATATTCGTGGAACATGGAAACAATTGTCACCCTTTCCTATTTCCATCTCCTACCGCCCGCTCATCACAGTCCCCAAGGCAACGTTTTTTTTAGCAGTAATTTTTCCACCGACCCAACTCCCCGTTTTCCCTATCTATCTTGTCGCTTCCCACACTTGCTTCGATTTTTCTAGCCCGAGGGGGTCATCGAATACCTCGAGCGCCAGTTGCTGCAATGGTGTTTTTTTAAGTCAACTCAGAAGGAGGAAGCAATTCCGCGCAGTATCTCCAGTCATTCACCTGCTTTGATCTCACATCATACAGCAGAGAATCGTCCGTGATATTCCAAGCTGCATCAAATTTAAGAGCCCCATTACGATAAAAACGGGCCTCGGTACTGGGGTCGTGAATTTTATGGAATGAGTTTGATAATTTCAAAAAAATGCACACTATAGTTTCAGCCCTCACGTCGTGCAAGTATTTAAATATTATGAATTTTAAAAGAATTTTGTAATATTTCGCAGAATTTATTTAAAGATACAACGCGTTTCACATTGCAGCATCATCAGGCACGCGTTTCATAGGCGTGATACACCGGCTTGCGTGATCGATATTGCAGCAAGTTGGTAAAACTAGTTGAAACTTAAAATAAAGTCAGTGGAAAATTACGAAATTCTTCTAATATGAGTTTAAGCATGAATTAATATTTTGAACTGTATTAGGTGGTAAAAACCTTAAACAGCGCCGTTTATTAATTTTTGTTTTCTTTCATAATCGGTTAAAGTTATTTGATCATTAATGCTCAAAAGTTTTTGACTTTTCATCCTTTTTATCACCAAAACCTTGTTTATTACTATGATATACCATTCGATAAAATCGATTAGCTGCGTGTCTACTCTTTAGTATTTTTTTATGAACTAGGTTGTAATGATTTACTTGTTATAAAGGCATTTGTAAGAAGTGTATATCTTTTTCCTTGGTGCTTCTTGATGTAAGTGTATAATTCAATTCTCCGTGAAAAATGTCTTCGATTCTTAACTACATTGTGGTGATTAAAAATTTTAGTCCATTGGTGAAAGTATTATTTCCGTAACTTGTGCCTTACGTGATCGTGTAACAAAAAGAAAACTATTTTTTTCTTGAGGCTTAGCAGTCATAAAAAATCCGCTGAGTTTCATTATTCTCAAGTCCTCAAACATCCTACATTTTTCCAAACGCACTCTTATAAATGTAATTAATAGAATTTCAAACATAGCATCCATTTTTAAGATGCTCGCATAGGATGCTTCAAATTGAATTCAGTAAGGAAAAAACAAAGTTATTATTAGAAGCAATGGGAAGCATTGGAATTTTTAGAAGAAATGGGGAGCAAATATATTCAGAATATTTATTAATTCTTATTAACCTCCCATAAAAACCCATCTGTTCTTTTTCCCATGTCTATGTTTTTAATTTTTCCAAAGAAACTCTATTTTAATCTCAATAGTCTCTCGCCTAATACAATATTAAATATTGTACATTTGAAGCGTGATCTTTGCCAAATACTTCATTTAATCAGTAAAGGCGATTCAACAATACATAACGGCGCCTACACAATATCCTGCTTATGATAACAATGTTATAGTAACTAGGCCCTCGGGGTCAATGCTCGTATATAGTTAAATTGAAACGAGGAAAGTAGAATAATCATTTAATGTTTACATAAACATTGAGGGGGCTCGGAGTGTGTCGCATTGGTGACGCTGAGTACTTATTTATATCATAAAAAACGTAAAACACAAACTCAGATCGCTTACGTGCTACATGCTCCCAAATTCTCATCGCTGCGAATTTTTGTATTTTTGATAGTTTACTTATCTGCAACCTTTGCAATCAATCCTATTCCGGATTGATCCCCTCTCGGGATATTGAGAGGGAAAATTTGACAACACCGTATCCATTTACTACAAAGAGATGTATTCCCAGGGTATAAATGAGCATTTAGAATGCGATTGTATGAAAGGGAAGGGTGGGGCACTTGCACTATCATTCAAATCCTAGAGAGCAGAGCCCAATTTAGGCAGAGTACTGCTAGATGATTCTTTACGCTTTCCGATTACGCATAAAATTTTAGCGTTAATCATAGAATTTTGACTTTACCAGTCGTGATTTTCGGGTATGCAGTAGCTGTGTTAGCTGTTGGGAAATATTATCTGGAAATAGGTTTTATGTTCCAGGCGGCATCGAAGGGCTAAGATTTACAACGCTTCATCAGAGCGCGTTCGCATTTGTAATAACAATAAATGGAATAAATCGGTATTATTTTTTTCTTGAATGAAATTGTGATTCCATTACTTCTTCCAAGTACACGGTCTTTTAAGACTCGTAATAGATTGAATAGTCCTAAGCAATTATGAAAGACGCATATTATATTAATTTCAGCCAGAAGATTAATATTTGAGTCGTGATTAATTCAGGGGTCGTTTTCCAGTTTCAGAAAATTAATCATTCATGGTCCACCTCAAAATTAGTTTGTTGAAAGTTTTTCTGGTAATAACGTTCTCACAAGGTGAAGTCGCATTTTATTCTACCATAGACTCTTAAATGAAGACATTCTTCATATCGTTGGTTCTAATGGGTAGAATTAGTTTTATACACCTTGCTCCAAAATTTGTCATGAGAAAACTAATGAGAAGTCTTGCTGTCTCCATTTTCATCAATTAATTTAACGCTCTGAAGTTAAATTTGATGGGAAATGTGTATTAGTAAATAATAGATAGCCGTGACATATTCCAAAGAAACTGCGGGAGATGCCGCAACAGTAACTTTTAACGGAGTCAGCCGCTAATGTGCATTTCAATGCAACAATTTCAGAGTGTAAAAATCATTCGCCCTGACTGGGACTCGAACCCAGATCCCCGGACCCGGATACCCAGAACCCAGACTCGACCGGATATTGAGGGATCTGGGTTCGAGTCCCAGTCAAGGCGAATGATTTTTACACTCTGAAATGGTTGAATAGATAGCCGTATTCATTTAAAGAGGAGAGATTACCAAGTGAGTAGCCGGTGTTCCTCCTACTAGATTAATGAAGTGATTAAAAAGATCGCCACGTTAGGCGAAGGGCGTTGGTTCAAATTTACTCTGAGGCAGGAAATGGAATCGAATTGGATATATTTCTAATGTTTTGGTTGGGTAAGAGCTTTATCTCATTGATACATTGGTTGCCGTCATATTACCTAAGTGAAACAATGTTGGGCCCCGACGCAGACTGGAACAGTACCGATAGCTTTGCCATGCTACACTTGCCCTCTGCCTGAATTTGGCATGTAGGTTAAACATGGTTTTCCACAATGGACCTAGAGAATTAAGTGCCTAAGGCTCCTGCACAAAGCCTCCTCTAAACTAAAATCAACAGTATCTGAGTAGTATTCGCAACAACACTTCAGACGTTGGATCACGTCCAAAATCAATTTCCAGTAATCTGTCTACATGCTATTCCAAAGAATGTGTGGCATATTTGCAAAAATATTTCATATGGAGTTCATTTACCAAATTTTTTTCATTCCTTTCAGAAAATATGAGCAACGTTAAAAATGAAGATATTCCCTTTCGAAGTAAACTTAGGAGCTCTAAGTTTCCTTTGCGCATTTTTGCCAGTTTCAAGTGCTTTCTCTTATCTCAAAATAGTATTCCTTTTGAATGCTTTCGACTTAAAACTCTGTAGTGAAAGCTTTAGCATTCGTTGGTTAATTTTGTTGGAAAACTGCAACGAGTGGTTTCAATGATTTATCGAGTTCATCATGCTTATCTTATCTAACGTTGTACATGAAACTGACTGGCCAGATGTAACCAATTTGGTGCGAATAATTAATGATCTTTGGTATGAAAAAATTATGCAGGCATTCAGTGCTTTCATTCATTCCACTTGCAATACGTTGAACCCAATATAAAGTCTGCTTTTTACCGTTTCCACGTGATTGTAGACACAAAATGAGCTGTAGTTCACAAAAAAATGATATCTAAGTGTATAAATTTCATTCCTCCGCAGAATCTCGGGATAGGTTTTTATCAGAGTAACTTAAAGTATAGAAATTTATATCATTGAACTTTATAATTCCCTCATGGTACTCTATTCAGCTATTACAACGAGCACCCGAACACATTATGAGAACCAGTGTAACGTATCAGTTTTAGGGAAAAATGCTGTTTTGATCTCTTCAGTATTCACTCAAGTGTTTGCTTTTAGACATTTTTCTTACTAAATACCTGATCGTCGTACAAAACCAAATAATTACAATTTTTACGTAATGCCTATGGTATGAGCATTTGGGACGCAGTAATTGGGGCCTTTTTTGTGAGTGACGTATGGGAACTAATTCATTGGTCACTCAGTTACTAAGCTAGGATGATCTGCTTTAATTCTAGTCGTAAATGACTTCATGACTCAAACCTGGAGCCTCTATAATACCCAAGATTTTTACCTCTATATTTTTCTAGGTTTTCATTTTTTCGTTGTAACATCGGCCAATGATTTTTATCTCACCTGCTATTGCCAGCAAATCAGAACTTGATTTCCACGAGGGTTACAATGAACATTTTCTCATTTTGGTCTATAAAGTACATAGATGCAATGCAAAATTAAAAGTTACAATCATTCCTATAACCGTACTGCAAAATAAATTTAACTTTAAATAATAATTCTTTGATTTATTTTTTCACAGTTAAGTCTATAAGTCTATTATCTATAGTTATATCCATAAGTCTATATAAATTTATCGTGCTTTAGCTTAGAATTATCTCAATGAGTAGGATTTAACAACTTTATCCTCCTTTTAGGTGATTTTTTTACGGATTGACAACTGTTGGAATAAAAGATGAACACATGGTCCATTATTATGTAATCAAATATGAGTGTAATTTTTTCAATCGCCAAAAGTATTATTAAATTTATTTTATTGGAATCATAAAGTAAACGTTTCTTCAAGTTATTTGCACGGTTTAATAAACCGTTAAAATAATTTAAAAAATAAATAAAAATAACCGTTAAATATTCATGATTTAAACGGAGCTGGAAGTAAGATCGGAGTTCTTCTACATATCCAGTAGTCCTAACCTTACCTGGTCTATGATTGATGATCATGTAAAATCATAATTATTCTCATAAAAATTTTGCAAAAAACCAACTTATAAGTTTTAAAGAATTTTATCTAGAACTTCTTGGGAATATTTATTATTTGGTTTTCACTCAAATGACCCGTATTTTAAAAGTCAAGCAAGCGATGTTAATTTATATATTTCCATCTCTCTCTTTTTAAAATAAATCTATTAAATTAAATCCTAGTAATTTACGTTTTTAGAAGGACTGACGTATATTTACCCAAGATTTAGAGAATTTGTACTTCGGGGTACTTCCATTCTTTTACCGTCATTATTAACATACCAATTTCAGGTAGAATTTGAGTGATGTACATTTACTAATACATTTTATTGTGAACAACATCGCGTACTTACTATTTGTTTGACCTATCAGTTCAAGAAAGGGAAACTGAGCCAATTATTTGTCCCATATTGCTATGTGAAACATAATTTTTTAACCTTAGGCCTAATCCATGTACGACTATCGTTCCCGGAATGCTTCAATTTTCATCCGACGTCAACTCCGTTGAACCGAAAGATTGCACCTGCCCTTAACAAAATTCCTCTCCGCCACCACCTCTCAGTCTCTTCCTATCCCTCACCTCTGTCATTTCCAATTAACTTGACCTTCTTTGGCTTTTCCTTATGACAGTGCTTCCTCCCACTCCTCCATTGCCTTCAGTCTCATTTCAGAGCGCCTCATCGTCGATTCACCATTGTTTCCGACTAATTCTTGGGGAAGGGTTCGTTTCCAGCACTCGGTCTATAATCTTCAACCTTCTTCCCCCCACTAACCCCCAGTACCGTCTTTCACGCTCGATTTATCATAAACATCCGTCTTTTTCCCGTGGCTGAACAAAATTTTACAGATGGCAGCAGAAAGGTTGTTGATGCGTTCCGGGCAAAAACTTGGATCCTCCCTTCAACACATCACTCCCCGTCTCCCCATCCCCGCAATCTTTCCGCGACCGATATTTACGCAGTGAAAGCGCCGTGGTAGGATGAAAAAAATCAAGGGAACTCGCAATGTTTGCAACTATATGAAGGAGGAGATTGGATATTCACCTGGGTGCTTTCAAAATATTTACATAGAATCTATCAAAATTTCACCGCAGTCATTCATTCACATGCTATTTTTCCCTTCTAAACTGGGATACCTTTCCCACACCGCTTGTACACATTGTGCTAACGTTTACACTGACCTGCGTGTTCATTTTGTTTGGTTGAAGATGCTTCAAATGGGCAAAGACTTCCGATGTATACATGCTAGTATTTTTCGCGCTTTTGTGGTAAGAGGCGTATGCTGAGTGAAGTTTAAACTTCTTAAAAGTGAACGTTTAAATTCATCATGCCTTTGGTGGTAACTGCCCATTTGACGCAAATGCATTCCAATTTAAGCGAAAGACTGATCAATTAATATTTTCCCTATATCAATAGTGTATTTAATTGTTTTCACTTTCAATATTTAAATCTAAACTACGCGTTTAATGATCATACTAAAACAAAGTACAAAAAAATTTCATAGGGTGAATAAATGAATGAAATGAAATGATTTTATATTTTTCTCCACAAAAAAAAGAAGTAGAAATCGGAATTTCATCTATAAATAAGTCATCGCCAGAGTATGAACCGGAAAGGCTAATTATATAGTCAGCATAAAAGCAGTCATGCCAATCTTATCCTTTCATTTACTAGTTTTGAAATTAAAGAATAAAATCCGTATGAAAGGTTCACGCACCATTTTTTCTGAAACCATTCAAAAAAGGTATAACCTTCGTGTGGGCTAAGCTCAGCACTGGGCATGTTTGCACTTTCGAGGCATTTTGGCATAAGGAGTTTAAGAAGAAAGGTGATATAAACGTTGATGCAAATGGGGTTGGATAGGGTGAGAGAGAGAGAGCAAGAAAGTTGGGATATACTTTTTCTTCTTAAGTGGAAGTGAGGATGAAAATATATGATAAAGTCTCCCCCCACTAACCCCTATAAATGATGCCTGCGGAAGAATGAGAGAGGGAGAGAAGAGCCTTGGATGAGAGTGGTTCACGAGGAAAATGAGGCGTTGAATCCGCGTTAAGATCCATGGGTGATATGGGGCAGATAGTGTGGCGGGTGGAACGGGGAGGGACTGGTTATTTGTTCGGTGGGAGGAGGAGGCTTAAGTGATGAAGAGATATGGACAGGGAAAGGACGCATAATGTTCTGCTGGGTGGGAGCAAAGGGTAATGGGAGATGGAGAACATAACGGGGTTTTTGAGGCTGAGAGAGATAAAGCCAGGGGAGGGAGGAGGAGGAGATGGCCTGACTAAGGGTAATGCGCGTTCGAAATGGGTACGGGGAAGGAATATAAGGACTCCTATGGAATTAGATGGCTCGTAGAACTGAATTAAGAAGTAAGAAAGGCCACGACGGTGATGCTCATGGAGGAAAGATGGAAAAGAAGGTCGACAATTAATGCTGTGTTTTGGCGAAGGTTGAAGAGTACCTAAGCACACTGATTCTGGAATATCTTAGATCTTATACCCGGAGAAGGTCGATTTTACTCTACGGTAATTAAAATTGACTACGTTATGAAACAAATAAAAACTTTGTTAGTTAAAATAAATTATTGCGTTTATTTTTACAGCGTTTCTGAATATCGCGTTAGCGGAGAAAAGGGTTATACGTACCTTCAAGCGTAAATATCCAATTTCGTTTTCAAGGAGACTTTTGTCATTAACCATCCATCAAAAATACTTCGTAGAATGATAAAGATGGGCATTTTAAATAATTTATCAAAACTCTGTGCTAATTTGTAAACGAATTAATATTTAAATGCAAATTTACGTGTATGCTAATCTCAGTAAAGTTTACCATTTTTAAATTGCCGAGAGGTGATTTCTATTCAACTCTACACTCACTGACACATTGTATTATTGCTTATAACTCTTTTAAGTATCGATTGATTCTAAGCCTTGTAAATCCACAAATTCTTAGGCATATTCTTACATAGATTTTGCCAATCACGTACATTTTTTTCAGGCAAGCCGTATGGTTTTTAATTATATTTCATTTGCTTTTGAACTGGAACTTTCAGTTAATTTTGAAATAACTATGGACAAGGTAACGTAGGTTACTATTTCGGGTACAAGTCTTCCTATTCTTGATAAATTATTAATTTAACAACATAAACAGTGATTATTTGAAAACTTCTTTGGAGCTCTTTTTGTTCCAGGTAAATTAAATTATCTATAACCAGTAGGACAAAAATCATTATATACATCGTCCTATTGTAAGGGAACGATATACCTTACATTGTAATGATTAACTTAACATTTATTTTCAAGAAACATAGAATCCAACTTAATCCACAGAGCACCTGTCAGTTTTCTATTTTTTCTAACACACTACTACGAGGGTCATCCGGAAAGTAGTACCCGTTCGTGAAATAAAGACACAAAAGTAAATATTAACAAACATAAAAAATTTTATTTGAAAGAGGATACTTTAAACTACTTCTCAACATAATCTCCAAGCAAATTAAGGCATTTGTCATAACGTGTGACAAGTTTCTGTATTCCTGCTGCATAGTCCTTCGCCGCCAGCTCATTGAGATACGCGAGGGACCCATCTTGCACAAATTTTTGCATAATGCAGATGGTGTTTAACAATTTCATGAACAATTGTTCGAGAAACATTGGGAAAATGCTCACAGATGTCATCAATTGTGACGCGCCGATCGTTCCTCACGAATTCGTCAACTGAGCTCACCAGTTGGTCTGTAATGACAGACGGTCTCCCCGAACGCTCATCGTCGTGTGTGTTCCCCCTCCCCATGTTGAAGTTGCGACACCACCGCCGAACAGACGACTCGTCCATTACATTGTCTCCATACACCTCCTTTAATTGGCGATGAATATCACATGGGCGAACGTTTCTTGCATTGAGGAATTTAATCACTGCCCTCACTTCACAACTGGCGGCGTTCTCAATTTTTTTAAACATTGTAAACAATCACAGAAACAACACAGGCAATGCTAGCGTCACGCAACTTGGCTCAGAGAAGGCAGACAAGCCACTGAAGCTATCTGACCTCGTCCAGCGGCTACTCGCGTCGTCAGCACTTCATGCGGCACGAACGGGTACTACTTTCCGGATGACCCTCGTAATAAAAGTGCAAAGAAACTTCGGGAAATGCCACGATAACAACTTTTAACGGATTCTTCCGCTTAGGCAGATAATAATAAAACAATTTCAAATCTTTAAAATCGTTCATGGTAAATGATATTTGCACGCATAACTACAATGTTGCATTGTCACTACAAAATATTACACCTTCTTGATTTCATGAGCATTTCCCCTCAGTTTGCGTTCTTTCACTTCACCCAATTTTCTTACTCCCTGAACATTCTGTAAAGGTGCCGCATTAAATTGTTTCTTGTCTTCTGAAAAAGCAGTCAAATGAATATCAGCCCCTAATAATATAATAAGTAAAAATATTTTGGGAACAGACGTAAGGGTTTTCAAAAATAATTCAAAATGTTTATATCTGTTCGGTCCTACTTTGTATAAAACTGGTGTAAAGGATATTATAGAACCAAGGAAAGTTAAGCTGTATTGATGTGAGGAGAATCTTGTATATATTTCTCTAAAACACTTTCGAATCACAACGAAGGAGGAGAGGAAGACAAAGATAGGGATGGAAAGGCGGTGTGAAACAAGCCACGCACCGGAGAAAAATTGCTGAAAATGATCAGAATGACAGAAGAAGATGAAAGATAGTATGAGAGAAACGACGTATATGATAACACTCTTGGAAAATATCAATCAAAGTCTGGTTCATACTTAAAACTCCATTCATGCCTTGCAAAAACCATAGTCTCTTCCATTCTTCCCCTGATTAGATAACATTGTCACTGCCACTATCTTTAACACCACATTGCCTCTCCATATATCACCCACCTATTTTTTTACCTCCTTCAAATATTACTCTGTAATCTCCACTATTACCCATTAATAATTAAAATTTCATCCTTAATCTTCATCTTAATCCTGCTAACTTTATCATCTCTTTTCCATACCACGTCACTCTTCTATTTGCCACTCATCCTCTTCATCCAAAGATAAGGCTTCGCTCTCTATTAAAGCTTTTGTCTATATATTCTTGGAATTTTTGAATACCGTACCTTTCATTATTTCCACCATTCCGTAATGTGACAGTAATGAAATCCTTGTCGTACCGTTCGTAGTGCCATACACATTTGTTTCAAGACAATTCTTAAATACGTTAATTCATGAACCAAACCCATCCTAAGAAAACTGTTTAGGATGAAGCCTCGAAAGCTTCACTGGCTAAAGCACTCGACAGGACATTGAGGGATTTGGTTTCGAATCCCGTTCAAGGCAAATGATTTTTACGCTCTGAAATTGTTGCATTTAACCTATCCTAGTTCATTTTTGACATTTGAAGTGCTTTACTTAGCCATTCTGTTTTTTGATTGTATAATTACTTTTGATTTTGTGTGATAAATACATATTCTAGTACCATATCATTTAAAATGCACCAGCCACAATATGACCCCCCCTAAACTCCCCTGGTAATTGTTGACCATAAAGATTCTTCTCAAGCTACCTTACCTGTAGCGTCTGATTCTTGTTTTAGACACATACTCAATACTTCTATCTACTTGGTCCAACCAGCTAATTGGAATACTTTCACCGAGAAGGAAACACAGTTTTATGTGCTAAACTATTTGTAATAATGTTCTTATTATGTCAATGAAATTACTTGTTCCCCTCCCATTTTATTAACCACAGCACATTTTCGTTTCGGTATTCCTTGAGCTATTTATAAATATCCATTAGTAAATCGCAGTGTTACCTTTACTGCATGCAACATAATTGCTATTCTACCATGTTGCCACGTAATCTCTTTCGGAATGTGAAAAATACGTGACCATAATTCTTTGAATTAAATTTACTTTTCAAATATGTGGTCCATAATTGCAAGTAACTCTTTATTCAAAAGTTAATATTTTTCCAATATTACGTCTATATTTCGAGACGTAACGTGTCTACAGCATACAATCACATGGATTGGGAATGTCATCCAAACCAAAGGTTACACTCCGCATAGTACATAGGGGCTGAAGGAACTTTGCATTGAAGACTGATTAATAAATAAATACACTCAATCCCTCACCCAACACTAAATTCATGTATCAATGTATTGACTGACACATTTTGCTTCCATGCGGAGAATATTGGAAAATCCGGTAATATTTGCGTTGAAAAAATCAATAAAGCACATTCAGTAGATTAAAGACGCTCAAAGATCCTAATGTGATATGAAAACCAATTAACAGCTTTGTGTGATCGCAAAGCGCTAGATGTCATCGTGGAGGATTAATGCATAAGTATTTCAGGGAGCCGTAATAATCTAAATTAATGCGATTAATCTTTCGGTAAAAGATTTAGTTTTCCTTTACCGATTGCTTTTTCCGCATCAGTTGAGGACATTTAAGCTCCATCCTGGTTAACCCACCACCAAAGAAAAGGGTAACCGAGTGAATGCCGAAAATATTTGAGCATGATTTGTTGAAACACGGGGGGGAGATGTGAAAGGAATTTGATCGAGCAGGGAATTGTGGAAATTATGTGGAAAGAAGAAATTGGGTAGGTGTCTATGACGGATTGAATCGGCTTTTAGCTATAGACATTTCAAGACATAAGAGTGTCTTGAAAATTAATGAAATGAAATTAGTTTTGGAGTGAAAGGAGAGTCATCGTAGCATTTAAGCGAATGGTAATGAAACAAAATTTACCTTAGCTATGAAAATACTGGTATGTCTGCTTGGTCAATACTTACGGTAATTTTATCAAAAAAATAATTGTTATCAAATAATACCTCCTCAATCCCAAGAATCTCAAGAGTTATTTAAGAGTTTCCCTTTCGCTACGAAACTATTTTAATAATTCAAATCAATAATTTCAAAATTGAAATAATATTTTACTAAAAAATGTGGTAACCTTAGCTCCAATGCAAATTGTTATCCTTCCAAAATGAATTCAAACCATTAGTATGAATAAAAATTGGGTGCACGAATTTCTAATTAAAATTAATGCTAACGTGACTGTATATCCGTTGACTTGGTTTTTTGCACTGCTTGCGGAAATTTTGAATATGCATATCTTCAGAAAAAATGCTCTTTTATCGCAAACAGCTCTTGCTAAAACATTAGCAGTAATCATAACATAAGTTATGAAGACAGGGTTTTACATCAAGCTCATTTTTAAGTTTTAGGTTTTAGAATACTTGTATCATATCTTTCGGATTATTCAACAAAGATTGTTTAAACCTCTACAAGAGTGAAGGAATTAGATTAGAACCCATTAGCTAGTAAGCATTACGTTGTGGATGCATGGAGAATACACTGCTATCATTTTCTTCTCCCAGAAGGGAGATGGGAGGGATGGAAGAAGGGACTAAGAAGAAATAAGAATCGGAAGGCATTAGCAATCGCAGCAAATGGAATGAAAAAAGAATGAAGAGCAGTCTGAGGTGAAGGGCATCGCAGGAATTGAGGAAACATGATTATATTTTAAAAGGAGCATAATAGGACCAAGAGGCTGTCAGTTGGAAAAATAATTCTGAGTGAACTACAGTAAGATAACGGCACAAAAGGAATGGGGGGAGATTAATATCTTATTTTAATGGGAACTTTTCATTTCCATTGAAATAAGTATGGTGACAATGATAAAAAAGTTCTTCCTGTCAATTCTCTTCGCCGAATGCTATAATTACTCACAGCAAAGGTCAATTTTGGATTTTTAAATGTTTTTAGTGCGTATATTCCTCAAATAAAATTCTTATTTCTAGGATCAAATTTTTAAAAAATTAATTTCAATTATAATTTTAATTTGATGTATATATGTAGTTTATCGTTGCTTAGTATCTTTTTCCGAATATTTATTGGTTTTTTGTGTTAAGAAATAAATGTTCCGTCCACAAGTTGAAAGTGAATTCTTCCTCACTCTCCTCAAAGACATTCAGAACCAGAGCTATGATTAGTTCACGAAAATAACCTGCATCTTTTTAATGATTTGGAATTTATTCCAGTAGCAGCTGTCGATTGTGTTTTTTACATTATGCCAATGTGTATAGTGATACTGAACTTAGCTCGGTTCTACTACAATCAGCTGTTAAGCGAACATGAACCGTAGTCTAGAACATCGTGTCAATACCTTGGATGAATATATTTGCATTATTAGGATTCAAAATTTTCAGACATCAAAAATTTTTATCAGCGTGGCAGATATATTTCACATTTAGGAACCCAAGTAATCTACAATAAACCAGTTATTTACTTTAAGCTTTCCTTCCAAAATTTACAGAATGCGTCAAAATTTATACTTCGAATAAAACTGCTGGTTAGTACAGTCGGATTGTAGGACGATAAAGGACACCGGGCCATGTTTAGCCTTTAGGACTTTCATTTTTAACGTGAACTTTAACTAAGCTCTTACATCGTATTGATAGATGTAGTATGTACATCATATACTGCATCCATTATGATTAAAATTATACCCATAACTTGATTTAAATTGCCGAATTCCCAACGGTGTGCTGAGTTTCCGCTATAATGTGCCAGGCTTGAATTTTTGGATTAAGACTTTCCCATCTTTTCCAATTCCGGTTAAAATAACCAGATGTACGAATAGATTCTACAAAACGTGATATTTACAGGAAAAGAAAATGATTCGGATGGATAATTTCCTTGATTACTATTTTCCCACACTCGCAAAGCATTCTTTATCTGCCCCACGCTTTCCAAATGTTTCCACCCAAGAATTACGATAAACATCCTCCTTCCAGCTCTCAACCTTATCAAACATCCGAAATTTCTTCCACTCCAATCACTTCCTAATTGTACAGATCAAAACATCATCCATTATGGTTCCAGGTCTCAGAAATACGATTGTGCTGAATAATTTAGGGAATAAAAGTATCATTGGAAATTTATTGCTCCCAGAAAGTTGTATTTTCAAATATACCATATGCTTTTCACAGAGTATCGCCTAATAAATACTATTATTATTAATAACATTCAAATTATATTAGTTCATTTTGATTTAGTGCTCCTTAATATATTTACAGTGCATACATTTATGTCCTCCTCGAGGATAGAACGTTGTTGTACGGTGTTGAACGGTGGGCTTGCGCGTTCCGATGGAACCTAGAGCTGCTCTAGTGGGAGTGATGATAATTACTTCAGAGGGGTCACCAATAACAAATTGGTCGAAAGAAAGGAGAAACATGAGGTTAGTCCGCGCAGAGACTGCTCCTTAGTGAACTGCAAAGGCGTCTGACATTTGGCTGATGGTGACACCTTAATAACACCATTGAGAAAAGCAACGGAAAAATAACTCAATTACGATACCATTAAGTCCATCAAGAAAAGGGTGAAGGGGCGAGTAAATGATTACTTTATTTAAAAAGTCACCACTTTGGTCACACATAAGTACTACTGGAATAGTAAGGGTGACTATATATCATTAAGTACAATCAGGTTGCTATTGGTGGTTTCGTGATTACCGAGAAGGGATTAAATAGTGTAAGTTGGGTAGAAGTAATGAGTTTGTTGAACGAGATGGAAATAGATTAGAAAATGGGCAATCTATCCGCAACTTGTTAAAGCGTCACACTGAGGAGTGAGTCAAAGATACCCACTATTGCTCGTTTTTCAATGTAATGGCTTTAGTTAATCAGTCAGTCAAGGTATCATATTTATAGATGAGTGCATTAAAAATCAGTTTGATTTCTGTAGAATGAGAAATAAGTTAGCAAAACAATGCAATAGTTTTCATTTAGAGAGAGGTTAATTTAACCAAATCATTTGGAAAGCAAAAAATTAAGCGAGTCAAACAACTTAGCTATGATACAAGTGTCTTGGCCCAAAGCGGTCAAAGGAGGAGTGACAAAAGGAGAAAACTTGCTTTTGGATAAGTACATATATTTAAAAAAAGAAGGGAACTGGTAACACGGACGCTGGGAAAATATGTAATAATAACGCTAGGTAAAATTGGCATGGTGCGTGGATTTGCATTTTAAAGCATGGTCGTTAGCACAAGGATATATTTGAGATTGAAGGCTTTTGAGGTTTTGGCGTAGAGTAGGATGGAAATAGTATTGTGGACTGAAAGGAAAACAGACGGAGCACTACACAAGTTAAGGGGGATAGTTTGTTGTTGGGAGAACTCCAAAGGAGATAGGAAAAATGAATGCAAAGCCTTTTGATGGGCAATAGAATAATGAAGACTGCGTTAGACGTGAGAACGTTGGACAAACGGGTTGGGGAAAGGAAAAGGATGGGCAGGTTTTATATATGTAGAATGAAGGAGAGCAGAGTGTATCTGAAATCGAAAAACGGGTTAATATACATGTGATTTGGGGTATGGCGGTATGTGTTGTTAGGCGAGGCAAAAAATATAGGACGATTAAATATAGTCCTTTCAAAACCTTCCATTAACTGTAGACTTCTAAATAATAGTACGATATATTCATGTGTCTTTCATGCATAATACAAGAATGGATCTTATATAATTCAAGCTTATCCATTAACTGAATTAGTTGAATACAAGCAAGCCACGTAGAAACCACTAAAGAGGAGTCAGTTTTTAGAAATTCAAGTAAAATATTTCATTTATTATGTGTACGAGAACACTATGCGAGAGGTGGGGAAAATATTATTCGAATTGAGCAAAATATTCAAGTAAAATAATTATAGAAATAACCTTGAAAGTAAGCGTAAGAAGCTGAAAGTATCGATTAAACCAAAGGAGTTCATAGTATAAAAATGGTATTTCAATTACCTTTGGAAAAACGTGGTATGCTCGTATTATCGACTGCAAAATTTCAACTTAAATCGTAACCATAATTGAACACAAATGCGATATTTCAAATATTTAAGTATTTTTACGTAATAATATAAAGGTTTGAGGACATAGAATATAGTAATTTATAAAGAATTGTGCTGGAAAAATATTCTATGGCGTCTTCGTGGATGGAATATATTTGCTCTGACAATAGCGTTCGCAGAGTTCATTTTTGCGGTACGCTTTAAGTGGCCATATGATTACCAATATTCCCTCTTACACACTAGCTTGTATTTTATTGAAAATTTGGAGAGTAAGGAAATAAAAATTGCTATTTATCTATTGCTAATTGTCTCTCACGATATCCTGCTGCAGCATGCAAGAGGAACAAAGAATAGTAATTTATTGTAAACTTTTGATCGGTTATTTTAATATTTTCTTGAATGGTTATTTAATGTAATGTAAAAATCGTAAGTACGAACGAAATGAATGTTACAGGAGATTATTACGAGATCCAGAATAGAATGCAAGATTTTCCAAGTGTAAAAATCATTCGGCTTGGCTGGGATTCCAACCCGGATCCCTCGATTCCCGGCCTAGTTCTTTAGCTAGTTGAGCTACCGAGACATTCTTTTAGGCTCCGAAATTTTGGGGCTTTTAATACCTTGCATACAATGTCGCACGCGTTCGCAGCTGAGCGCGATGCGCCACAGTCCACGAGGTTACAGCCAACTTTAAACACTAGGGTGCTTTACCTTTGACAAATTCTAAGAAACTTCGGGGTAATCCGCAGTTTCTTAGAGAGCCGCCCTATTTTTTTCATAATTGTATGTTTACATTAATCATTAATTCATTCTTAAATATTTATATACTAGTTCTTTATTGTAAAGTGAAATGATAAAGGATAATACGTTCTGATTGATCCTATTTCGAGTTTTTCTTATTTTCTTCTAGTTTTGATGTTGCACAAGTTATACGATATATATATACGATATATACGATACGATATACACAAGATATACGATATATAGTATCTACGATACGCTACTATTACGTATTTGATGTAGCGTTCTCGATTCGCATATGCATGTTGGGGATGACCTGGCTTAACTTATTAAGCTAACCTGTTCAACCTGAGGATTGATTTATAGTACTCAATTAAATAAATAGCGTGGAAAAGTACGGTGCCTCTCACATCTTTGAATGTCCCAAAAAATATAGCAGATATCACTATGAAATTAATTAAGTTTTTTTGTTCCAAATTTTGGTCTACTGGAATTCTCTTCTTCAATTCCTCCTATATACTTCGCTGTTTCTCATGCTAGCTCCGTATTTATTATTCAGCTTCCATATTGCTTTCGTAGGCAATAATTATTCGTCCAAAAGTGTGTGTTTTGGATAAAGGGAATAAGGTCAATGGCGTTAAGAGTTGCGATAACGATTGAGATTGATAATACTTAAATTATTTACATATAACTGATAACATACTGAGCCAAAATTCTGGCATTTGCGTCAATAATGGCTAAGTGAGGGGACTTAATGATTTTAAGTGGAAATGTTTGTGCGCCCTAGTCTTTTAACATTCCTGCCCTTGCCCCCAGGCTCCATTCCCTGTACCCAACGCGCATTCCATCTTCACTCACAAACTCTTGCTCTCTTTATCACTTTCCCTTTTCCCCTAAGCCCCCCACCTCTCCATCTCCTTCCTGCACACTCCACTCCTCGCCGTGCCTTTTCAATATTTACACACCTTTGTCCACATTTCTTAATCTCCCCGTTCTCATTCTTCCCGCATCACGCTCCCTTCCAGCGTTATAAAGTGCCAGATTTATATCCCTTAGTGCCAGGAGTCCAAATGAGGCGAAATGTAAGGCCAAATATAAATGGATAGCGTGGGACTGAGTCTAAAACGCGATGTCCTAGCTAGGCACACAGGAGAGGTGAGTTTTTATGCCCGGGGCGAAATACTCAGAATTGGAGTTGCAGTATTGGTCCACGGCGAATGGGAGCTACGCTCTTAAGCATATCTTCGTACGCATTTCATTATTTATTTCCACCGGCGAGAATTTAAGGAACGTGAGGTTGTTTTGAGAACGTGGTGAAAAGTTTGTGAATTTGTACAAAACCGAATGATCTTCTTTTTTCCTTATTTTCTCCCAAGCACATGGTGACCGCTGAATGAATGTTTATGGTATTTCTGGCGTAAATTCACTATATCTCTCTCTCATTTTTACCAAAAAAAAACCTCGACTTTTATTTATGACCAATAGCATCTCCCAAAATATATATGATAAACGCTCGCCAAAATATCTACCCAATGTCTGAAATTCTTTAAAACTCGTGGCAAAATATTAATATTTCAAATAAAAGTAATGAAAGGGTATGAAATGTTTATATATATATATATATATATATATATATATATATATATATGTATGTATGCGTGTGTGTATATTTTTAGTCTTCTTATTCGTATTATAGTATAATATTCTTAGTTAATTTATAGTCTTCAAAGAGTTTAATGTAACAAGATGTTCAAGATGCTTGAAGGATATGGAATGGAATAAAATCACTGTAGAATAATCCATCACATTTACAAGAATCGTGTAACAACTGCGCTTATGGAAAATGGAGAGAAAATAGATGACAAAATAAACCAAGGAGTTGTAGACGATGATGTAATTTCCTACTTACTCTTATTCTACGTATCCCAATTTCCTTTAATATATTTTGTCAAATTTAATTAATTTAATCAATTCAGAATAACTTGGGTTTAAAAGGAGTAAAGTTATAGGCGAAGGAATTAAAATGCTCCGGTTCGCATTTAACGCCGCAGTAGTGGCAAAAACGCGATAGGATATGCAAACTACCATAAAATGCTATGAAGCAAGTACTGCAGAAACATAATATGAGCATTGACAGGAATACAATTAGAAGTTGTAGGTGGAAGAGAGAAGCTGAAGGCGCGTATCGTAATTTAAGGAGCGAAACTAGAGCAAGTGGAATCCTTCATCTACCTGAACATTAGTCAAACTTGGGATGGAAGAAGCACGACTGACATCAAGCGAAGAATAGTTTGGGAGGCGTTCATGAAGAAAAGGTAACTAATATGTTCAAGTAACTGAAGTTTGCAAAAAAATGAAGCAATTTGTGAAAACGTTCGTATTGAGCATTGAATTCTACGGATCAGAGACATAACTTTTTAGAAGTAGATCGCTAAAAAAATAAAGCCTTTGAAACATTTTGATGAAGAGTGTACTGGAGATGAAATGGGTAGAAAACATGATGTACGAGGATGTATAGAGAAGGGCAGAAGAGAAAAGAACATATGGACTATACGAATTATAAATAAGAGTAAACTGAAAGCCTTGAAAATTATATATTTTTCACTCCGTAATTTCTTGAATACGAAATGTTCTCGGGTCTATTATTTTGCTATATACATCTACATCTACATAATACCCCGCAAGCCGCCGCAAGGGCGTGTAGCGGGGGGTGTTAGGACACCACCCGTAATTTATAAAATTAAGAGGAAAAAAAACCGCATGCAATAACCACAAAATCCTATATCCAAAAAAAAAAAACCTGGCATAAATTCATGCATGAACACTTACACCCCACACACATGCAAACAATCAATCTACACCTTACATACACATGCACCTGAGAGTATACCTAACATCTCTATAGTGTTTAATTTTGTTCCGACTTGTAAATTCAATGTTTTTAATATTTCTAAAGTGACTTCGGTTTCTTACTATTATGATTTCTGATTGTTCGGGGAAAGAATGAGTATTTGTACCTATCTGTCCTGGAATCTATCTCCCTTAGTTTATCTTTGTGGTCTGATCTACCTAAGTAGTTTGGGGCCATTATAATTCCTTCAGTGTCATAGTTAAACTCGTTTGTTCTGAACCTTTCTAAAAGTCTAAGCCTCGCTTGTTCCATCCGCATTTCAAGTAGTTCCCAGCCTATCTCCACTAAAAGATCTGTCACACTTGTGTTCTTATCATAACAATTTTTAACGAATCCAGCGGATTTTCTCTGGACTTAATCTAATTTTTTTGCCAAATTTTCTCCCACGGATCCCAAATACTTGCGGCATATTCCAAATGAGGTCTAACTAGAGCAAAATAACACCTCTCTTTAACTTTTTCATTACATTTCCCCACCACCCGTTTAATGAAGCCAAGTTTCTTTAAAGCTGATCCGCATATTGTCCTGATATGTGCTCCCCATGAAAGGCGTGGTGTTAGAACAACCCCCAAATATTTAACTTGATTTGCCGTAGTCAATACTGAACCCTCTATTTTGTAGTTTATATCCTGTTCCTCGCTTCCTTTATTCCAAAATTTCAAAACTGCGCATTTATCTATATTAAGTGTTAATCCCCATTTATTGCACCATTCCGAGATATTGTCTAAGTCTCTAGAGAGTAGCTCGCGATCTAGTTGGCTCCTTATTTCCCTGTATATCACCGTGTCGTCAGCAAATAACCTTAGATTGCTACTAACGTGTGTGCTTAAGTCATTTATTTATATTAAGAACAGAAGAGGCCCTATTACACTTCCCTGGGGGACGCCCGATGTTACATCTCTATCGGTTGAGCACAACCCATCTATGACTACTATTTGTTTGCGGTTTGACAAGAAGTCTCTAATCCAATTAATTATTTTCTCATTGATCCCATAATATTTAAGTTTATGTAACAATTTATTGTGTGGAACTTTGTCGAAGGCTTTTTTGAAATCGAGGAATACTGCATCGACTTGTGTCACATACTATGCATTATGCGATGTATCCAGAAAAGCTATGTCTTTAAAAGACAAAGGCCGCTGTTGGCATTTGGTGTACCTGACCTGGTCAAGGGAAGTCTCTTTAATAAATAAACCCGTTAAGGACTTTCCTAACTTACCTGTAAATGTTTTTAGTGGCAAAGATGAATAACCAACCTTCCTAAATTGATGAATTTCAATGTTTCTATTAATGACCACTCAACAAAAAAATTAAAGAACCCTGTTCCTCTGCGGCGCATGTTGCAAATTAAGCCGCCATTTTTACACTATTGTTGCATTATATTCTGACTTCAGGCATAATGCTGCTAGCTGTGGCGTACTTATCAAAACATGGCAAGCACTATTGATATCTAGCAGAACAGTGGAACAGCGTTTTGCTACTCAAGTAAACTTTCGAGATATTCACTAGATTCACTTGATTCACCGTAGTTTATAGAGTGATGGGGCACACATTGAGGCTTAGTGGTTTGGTTAAAAAAATTTTAGAAAGTAAAATTTAAGGAATGATCTCACGAGAAAGACAAAGATTACAAGTGCATAGGTCAGATTAAAAAGGACGTAAAAGAGAGAAACTATCATGGGTTTGAGGGACTCGACATTGAGGGGAGGAGAGTGGAGAGTTGTAGTAAACAAATTGTAAAGTGTATTACAAATCATGACGATCTTTCTTCAGCTTTGGACTGCAAAATTTAGTCGTTTACCACAGTAAAATTATAATGAAAAAATGCTTTTACTCTGCAATTATTTAAATCGAGTTTTTTGCAAAGTTTAGCGATGAATGAGTTCGAGATAAAATACAAAAACACATATTCTATCAGTCTCACCAAGTAAAGTTATGCAAAATTCATTAAACCGAGCTAAATATTAAAATTTGGCATGCAAGTTTCAACGGCATCAATCTAAGAAAGTGAATTTTAATAGATATACCATCATCATCATTAATCAACATGAAAATTATTAAACAGAGCTTCTCAATATTTTCGGTTTTCCCCCTTTTCTCTTTCTATTTTAGCACTTCTTTAGGGATGCCAGTCTATTTAATATCTTCTCTAGCTAATTCTTGACTTAACTCTGTAATGGAAGTTCTTTGCGGTTCCATAAATTCTATTCTGTGGTGAACTACCCCGTCTCACCATGCAATATGGAGTTTTCTTTTCTCTTCCGACTACTAAATGACTACTTCATAAATATATATGCATCAAGTCTTTGAGTTACTTCTTCAATGTCTGTTCTAGTAATGCATATTTTCCATCATTTGTCCATAGTATCATATTTCCAATGATTCTTACCTTAATAATTCAGTGGTGTGAATTTTTTCTCACAGCCAAGAGTAAAATTCTTATTCTATTTTTAATGAAGCATTTCGTTTTGTCTTAAATAATAAAATTCCCCGTTTTAGTATGGCTTCTTCAAGTAGAAAGTTACCGTCCCTTGCGACAAAGTCTGACGGTAATGCTTGAATGTTAATTATCAGTAATCATGTCTATCAGTTGTTCGAAGGTAATACCTGCTAATGCAGCTCACTATATTTCAACACGGTAAAGATTAAGACTGCGAGACTACGCTCGTACGTTCAACGAGCCAACCTTAGAGCAGTTATGAGAGCTTCCGTGAGCTGGTTTTTGGACTAAATATGCTTTTCCTTTTGAGAAAGATGAAAAGGTATCTTGCGGGAAATGCTACAAGAAGTTAGGTTTTGAGAGGTGGGGTAGAGGCCTCAACTCAGTTCTCTTGTGGAAGAGACCATTGCCAACACAACCACCCACCCACCTACTCACGTACACACATACTCGAGATCCCTATTCCCCTTTGCCGTCGTCTCACCTCTCCTCCTTGCCCCTCTGCATCGCATCGCCATCTGCGCACCCATCCTTCCTCTCCCCTCCGCTCACACACACCCTTTCTCCCACCTCTCCATACCCCTGCTTTGCTCCGTAGCCCCATTTTCCATCTCACTCCCTCTCGCACTGTCCCTCTCTCCACTGGCACTCTCTTCCGTGCTTTATCTCTTGCACGGGTAAAACAAAAACCGCACAAAGGGCACCGTTGTCAAGGAATCAATATTTCCAGTTCCCCAGGAGGAGTGGAAGCGGGGGAGGGATGAAAGGAGGTGAGGAAGGGGTAAGGACGGTCAGATAGGGGAGGAGTAGTGAGGTGGAGTTGGAGAGGTGCAGGGCGAGGGTAGGGGTGGAGGAAAAGCCCGGAGATGAATGGGCAGAAAGAGAGGCTGATGATGCAGCAAGATATATAAATGCACGGGTCCGAGGGATGGTAGTAGATGAGCAGATGGTTACGGGAGATAGAGGTGGCGGTTGGGTCTCCAGCAGCGGTTTCGAAGGAACTAGTGGGATAGGAATGGGAGGGATGGGAGAGAAGGGTAGTGGTTTGCTCACCCCAGCTCTCCTTATTTTTTTCGGGGATGAGAGACTCTGCCCTAATGAATCGTATCAATTCCCCTTCTGTTATTACCGTGGAAAAATGGTTTTTCCCATCTCTCTCCCTCTCACCGTATCTCCCACCTCTCACCGGCGCGGTTTGGCTACGGCCACGATTGAAATAAAAACAACACCTCTGCTCCCTCTTCGCTCATGGACCCATTTCTCTATGGTTTTTCCTCCCTTGTCGTTTCCTCCTTCCTCAGCCACTGTGTGTTTGAGAGGCACATTAAGCGAAGTATTCAATTGGAGTGCTTTTTGCTCTCTTGTTTCCCACCTTCCTTTTACATCCTCTTCCAAGCTCTCCCTCTATTTCTCTCTCTCTCTGTCCCTCTCTGGTATCACCCACTCCATCAATTAGCACAGGAGTCGTGAGATACGAAATTAATTGCCGGCGTCGTCACGAAGACGTAGCAGGACGGCCTTGAAATTGTATTGGCGAGATATGCAATGGAGTAGATATGGCTGTGCATGCCAATCGTCATCAGAGCGAGAAAGGTCCCTCAAGCGAATGGTTTACGTAAGTTTTATTTGTTAACCTCCGGTTGCCAGAAGGACAGGTAACTTTATATCACTGGATGTCTTTTATCACAGGTCACCTGCTCAATTAAATTGTAATTCCTTGAAAACCCGATATCTCGCGGTAAATTGAATGTCCCTTAGCCTTTAAATGATAACTACGCTTTGTCGATTTTAGAGCACCCTTTTAAGCAACGCTATGAATATCTGAGTATACTACTGCCGGCTTTTGGGACATGATATTGTTACCTTTTTTAGTTTCCTTGTGTTCTCGGTCGATAATCGTCAGTTACGACATAGCTTAGCGTCAAAATGACAGGTGGGAAAGTAAAATTACCCAAGAGAGAGTTTAAATTTGCTTTTGGGATAGTACTTAAATTTGGGCCAAAGAAATGGCAAATGATCTGTAAAAATTAATCTAAATATATTAAATAGTTTTCTCCGAAGTTATCTCAAATTAAGATACCATAATTTAGCATCAAATTAGATTTCTCGCCTGAATCGGGACACTACTATTGGGCATATTTAATCTATGTTAATAGGATTTGAACGATTTTTTAGACAAAAGGGATAAAATATATTGGAAGTAATGTCTTGAAGCTATAAATAAATGAATCCGTTCATCGTCCAAAAAGTGATTTGCCCTATCAATGTTTCCGGATACAGATAAAATTTTAATTATGCGGAAAATAAGTCTTATGGAAGAGCGAATAAATTCTATTATATCTCTCTTAACTGGGAAGAGGTTTATGTATAAACTTAATGTGTTTGCCATCCATACTTAATATTTTGGCTGGCTCTTATTTCACTTTGCGAATTTTGAAATATCCTTTTCTCTGATGTAAGGAGTCACTTTACTATTCCACATTGTGTATTTTTATACGACCTAGATTTCGTAACAGCGTAACATCTTCAAGTAAATTGAAAATCTTAGATTATTTCTGCTCTAGAAGGCAGGTTTTACATTGCCCATTGGCAGGGTCTATTGCTAGCGCGTGAATTTGGTAGAGCAAAGTGTGTTCTTTCATCATGAAGAATTTTCACCATTTTGCGCCTGAAAATTTGTTATTTATTCTGTTTTCTTTTTCATATTCTCTTATCTTCTTACAATTAATCATTAAAACTGTGACTTATGGAATGTCTATTATGAACACCTTTGACGGCGTGCGAGGCATGATGGAAGTGTGGATTAACCTATAAGTGATCTGTATCCTTCCAATCCTAAATTAATTTTCCTTAATTATGTTTTTAGCTCTAGTGAAGATCCATCGTTGAAAATTCCGGTCATCTTTATCCATAGATGAGGCTACATGTTCAACAAATTTCTGAAAACAATTGCACCCTTAAACTATATTTTTAATTAGTTTACAACACACCAAGAGAATTTTTCGCAGCATATTCCAATTAAGGAACTAAGTATAAATAGAAACGTTACCTGTAGATAGACCATCTATAAAATCACTCGATTATCACCATGAATTTAGAATCGTTTTATACCCTTCGTTACTGTTATATTTTGGCTGAAGAACTCATTCTTTCGTATCAAATATTTAAAATCACACAAAACGTCAAAAGATTTTATCAAGATTTTTGGGATAATTTTACTCATCACATCCTTTATTTTTGACGGAAATTTGGATGTACATTGGCCGTGACATCGTCATCATCCCACTTCCTGTCGGCCATCTTCCGTGCACCCCATGTTGCTGTGTTCTCTCTGGCAGTCGCGCCTGAAGGCAAGTAGATGCAGAAGTGGTAGGATCCTTGAAGCGGGCTCCTTCCCGGACGTGCGCAATCACGGGGGAAGTTTTCCTTTTCGGCGCTCTCCTTTCCCGGTCGGCTTAAATTAATTCCCCTCCGAGGATAAAAGGGGGCTTCAAGGGGTTAGCTAAGATACAAAGGGGGAAGGAAGTGGGGTGGGAGGATAGGGACAGGGGGAGGGATGAAGCGATGCTTGTACTCCCTAATGCGCGTGCGGATACGGCGTTTTACACGCCGATTCTCGGGTGACGGTGATTACACAAACCGGGATTTGTCACGTCCGACCGACGGACGCCAGATGTACTCGTATTCAAAAATATGTCTCGCTGGGAGATAGGTAATGATATTTCTTTACAGAGAACTGTGTTGGTCCCAATTTCCATCTCTCTCTTCTTACCTGCTCTTCTTTCTTTTACTCATCTCAAGTGACAACCTTGCATTCGGTTTTCCACTCCATCCTTTTTTGTCCCCGTCTCTAATCCATTTCTTAATATACTATTTTTCTTTTGAGCCATTCGCAAAATGTTTATTGATCATATCTCACAAGCTCTCCTCCACTGATTTAATTGACAAGGTTTAATCATTGACGCGGAGGCAGAGACACGTGCGATAGCTGTGTAAACTACTAACTACTAGTAACTAGTCCGATCGTACAAATATGTGCTCGAAAAAATCGTTTGGCGAAAGGCTCCGGAATGAAAAAACACACGATGACATTCGCTGTATATCTTGCTCCACACACCCGGTTAATTTTTAAGGAACACTCTGATAAGTATGAAAAGACATAATAGCCTAATGGAATGAAAACTTTACGAGATGTGTTATTTTGGTCAGAATTCAACTTGTAAACGCGTCAAGTGTCGAAAAATTTTTGTATGACTAAATTGCGTAATTAAAAAGGGCTCTAAGTTGGTCAATCATTATCAATAATAATTAACGAGCTGAAAGTGTTATATTTGAATAGCCCTTTTGGCTCATGAACTGACATATCTTACTACATACCCTATGAGGTGGCTTTTAGAGTAAAATATACTTTGATATGTGTCTATAGAACAGGGTTAACACCGATTCTTTGATCAAGTAGCAAGGTTTCATCTGCCTTTTCGTATTATATGTTGTGGATTATTCCGGAGGCACATTAGATCATCATTTAAATGGTTGATTTTTATATACTTATGGGATTTGTTGTAACCTAATCATTACTCGTATTAAAGGTCGGTAAAATTGGTAATTCAACTATTAACTGTTTTTATAAGACTGAAAGGAAATGTTTACTTTAACGAATAGACTTCGCGAAGAAGTGCTTTTGCCGTGTTTTTTTGTTCTAAAATCAGATAAGTGAGTTATTTTATCCTAAAAGAATGAATATTCTCCAGCTCGTTAAACCCCTCTCACTGTTTTACGTATTTCAGACTTTGATCGCTTCTTATCCGCACATTTAAGCGTTTATTTTAGGCATTCCTGGAATAGTTTTTTCTGAATGTAAGCTGTTGAAATTTGTAAAAATTGAATGACTTTAGGGGAGTTTCAAAATATTTTGAAATCATATTAGATATAACTTTCTGCTTTACTGAAAACTGTGAATTTTAGTATGAGGACGTGTTATGATTTTGACTTTTATGCATTGAAATAGGATAATTTGATTGAAGTATTGATGAGAAATCGAACTGTTTTGTGCTCTGCTTGAAGAAAAGCCACGCATATTTATTAAATTTACTGATGGGCATTATTACTTGATGACAATGAGATTAAAATAAATAATGGCCAGACTTATTTTGGATGAGTGTAGCTAATAGAATGTATAGTATTTGGTAGTCAACTATCATTCATCGAGTTTATGATATTAGCAGACACAGATATACATGAAAAAATGTCCGAACTCGATAAAATTATTTCTTCAGTCTACTACCATAATAGCCGTTTAATTCCCTTAGCAACATTGACTTGAGTTCAATTAATATTCTATCTCACTATCAGCTATTTGTATTCGTTCTCCATGCTTAATGAAAGTGGTTGGTAGCCTATTTGTGACGTACCTTTCATTTACTATTATTTTTAAGATTCCTTTCCTTATTATTAACCGCCCATCCTATTTTTCCATATTCTGATGTACTAGGCATTTCTTTCTACAAACTGCACATGAAATATTATATTTTTGCCTATCCAGAATGCCTCTGGATACGTAAGTTCCACATGCAGCTCTTCCTTTTTTTATATTTTAAAAATATTTATTCCGTGAATTTTAGATTATTCATTTGGGATTTCGAATCTTAATCTTCTGGAATGTGTGCTACCCAATCTTTCCTTATCTCTCTACTTCACCCCCGGAACTACGTGTCCTCGTGAATACTCGTTCCTTTTAAGAAACAGTGCGATTTAACAGATATAAGAGTCTAAGCGAGTGAAATTCGGGAATTAAAACGCAGGCATGGTTATTCTAGAACTCATGGAATCATGATATTTTAAAAAATGTACAAAATTGCCTCTGATAACTGATTATGACATCCTTATCTACATCCCATGACTTCTCTAATCACAACCCTTTCTCCCTCTGTGAGAAGACAATAAGCCTTTTTGATACGTATTCTCTATATAAGATAAACATATTTATTGCTCTTTCATCCTGAAATATATCCAAATATCCAGAAACCTAGATGGTAGGTAAAACTTCTTTATCGTCTCTTGGCTTCTATGCATAGTACCATCTCTGTGAATGAATTGTCCACTCTTTGGTCAAACAATAATTATTTTTAACGCTATGCATTCACGATGTCATAGGATGTAATAGTTTCCCTCCGCTTTTTCAATAATTTGTGCATTCTGAAGACGTGAAAAGCGAGTGCAATCTTCCCCGTGATCACCGTCCTGTTTTCGGCCTGACTGATTCCGAATCCCTCCTTCCAAAGAGCTGCACACACAAAAGTAGTCCATTGAACTGAAATTAGCCGTTTGTCCCCTTTCACGAGGAGAAGTTTATTGTGCAAGCAAATACGTACCAACCGAGTCATCACAATTAGCCACAATCCCATGCGAGGTTTATGGAGAGGACAGGATGTATTGCCATCTTTTACTCCCTTTGTCTATTCTATTGTTCGTTCGTTGTGACCCATGAGAATGAGAGCAAACCGTCACGTGTGGAACGATGAAAATTTTAGTGTTCTACCTCGGGGTAATTATCTAAGAAACATTATATTGTTTCCATTTCAAGTCACAGAGCCGCTCATAATCTAGATTGGATTCCTATCGTTTCAAAATTACATCCTGAAACCACGTCATCTCCCAAAGATAGTGGTAGAATTTCGCATAAGTGTCTTAACGGGTAACGTTCCTTTACCAGAATATTCCAGAAATTTGCAGGCTGGCATGGCCATCCATTTGTAACAGGTAACGATGTCAATTAATCTTCCGATTCTCTGATTTTCATAGGTAGCCTGAGGTGCCTAAATTAGTTGACATTACGTTCAAAGTGATTAAATTCGCGGAAGTTTTATTGAGTCTTGACCATTATACACACTGCAGCTTTTGTGTCAGGTTTATTCATCCAAGTCTATTATTTCTCAAGATTAATTTGGAAAACTTAATACCGTTTGCAATTTAGTTTACAAAAATTATAATTTATTTTCCGTGAAGATTAGTAAAAGTTTCCATATTTAATCATAAAGAAAAGAAATAAATAAGAAAGCTGCTTTCAATACTGTTTCTTCGTTAACAGTAACTTTACACCAAGAATATTATTTAAAGGCAAAAAATAAATATTTATCTCATCATTATTATCTTCTAAAAGGGGAGCCTTTTTGTTGCAGCTATTATTTGCCTCTCTCCATTGCCGTTATTTTCAGTTTACTGTAGGTTGTTACCCTCACAGCATTTTTTATATAACCTATAAATTTCTTCAATATTTTCTATTCTTTTTCTCTCCATTATATTTTCCAGAAAGTTTGAATGTCTGAAAACATGTCCAAAAATGTAATCTTCCTATTCTCCATCCCTTTTATTAGTTTCCTATCCTCTCAATACTTCTTCTATGTTGCTCTTCTTGTCCATCCATCTTTTTCTTGTTATTACTCTCCTAATCTATATTTCCATTGCTTCCAAACGAGCCTTTTCGCTCTTTCCCAAAGTCCAAGCTTTGTATCCACATATTAAAGTATGTATCTCCAAGTAAACATTTTTGCAAAGGATTTTCCACTTTATAATTTCATATTTGTTTTCTAAAATATACTCTTCATTTTCTTATGCCGTCTTCGCTAAGGCTTTCTTTCTTTTCAATGCAGAGGTGCATATACTGTCTCTTGTAATTACACTCCCTAGGTAGGAGAACCTTTCGATTTGGCTTATCATTGATTCCCTATCATTAAATTTACAGGAAATTCTGCCCTATTTCTAGAAACTATCATTGCTTTGGTTTAATTTGCATTTATTTTAGTTTCAATTTATTGAAAGTTGTGGACAGAGGCTAGAACATTCTATTCACATCTTTTGCGGATTCTACTATGGTCACAAAATATTCTGCAAATCTAATGCAGTATACCTTTCCTCCATTTATCTTTATATCCCTTGTTTTCTCCTTTGTTTTCTCAAAATCCTATTTAACACATAAGTTGAATAGATATAATGAGAGTGAACATCCTTGTCTTACTTTTTTTCTGTGATTTTGTCAGTGCTGCAATATGAGCTTCCTGTCTTTGTAGTAAATTCCTTCTCTCCTTATTGTTTCAAACATAGGTTTCCAAACTAAGTATTAAATGCTTTTTCCAAATCAATGAAGACACTTTGTTGTTTCTTTCTAGCCTTATCTCAAGGATCAAGCACAGTAGCAGTATGGCGTCTCCCGTTTCTTTACCTTTCCGTAAGTCAAATTGACCTTTTCCAAAATTTCCTACGCTCTCTATGTGTTTTTGTTTCCTATTGTGTATAAAAGTACTTTGGAAGCATGTGACCGAATAGGAATTATTCCGTAGTTCATGTTTTCAATTGCTTTCTCTCCTTTTGGTATCATGATAATTTTGCTTTTAAAAAAAAATTTCAGGTATCTCTCCATCTTCATAACATTCATACACTATTTTAAAGCGGCTTTCTTTCATTTTATCCGAGGTTTGTTAATATCTCAGCGGGTAACTTATCCACACCCATGCACACAATACTTTTTACTCAATGTTTTTCACAATTACATACATAAGTTCTTATTTTTAGGAACTAATATGCGGCGCTTATATACTCTAAAATTCCATTAGTATCTAAATGTATCTTCACAGTATCATTGAGCCACCTCAAGGCATTTTACGAGACCCAAATGAAGGCACATTTTGAAACCACATGGAATTATCAAAGGTTTACGCCAAGCAAAATGGATGAAATGTAATGCAAAGAACCTTATTAAAACGCTCAAAATTTAATTTATTCAAATTATATTTATAAATATATACATTTACACACACACACACACACACATATATATATATATATATATATATATATATATATATATATATATATATATATATATATATATATATATATATATATAACGATTGTACGGAAAAACTCATACGAGCGGCACAATAATTGGCTGACACAACATAACACAAATAGAAAAGAATAGACACATATAAAAGAACACTTACACGGTAAATTGTTCGAGCTTTCGGCCCTCTCAGGGGCCTTCTTCAAGAGAGACTGGAGAAGGCCCCTGAAGGCCCCTTGAAGAAGGCCCCTGAGAGGGCCGAAAGCTCGAACAATTTACCGTGTAAGTGTTCTTTTATATGTGTCTATTCTTTTCTATTTGTGTTATGTTGTGTCAGCCAATTATATATATATATATATATATACATATATATATATATATATATATATATATTAACCACCTTGATCAAAAATTTCCCGGAATTTATTCAGAAAATTAAAAATACAAGTTTATTCATCTAAATCTATATTGTCCCCTTCAAAGTAATCCCCATCGACTGCAACACACTTATGCCAGCGCTTGATCCAATCCTCGAAACATTTTTTATATTCGGTTTTCGGTATGTCCATCAGTGCTTCCTGCGATTTTTCCATTACTTCCTCTCGGCTGCTAAAACGCGTTCCAGAAGGCCAGACAGTAAACAAAGAGTATTATTTGGGCGTTATGAGACGTTTGCGTGAAGCAATTCGCCGAAAGAGACCAGAAATGTGGGCAGAAAACTCGTGGATTTTGCACCATGATAACGCACCGTCGCACAGTGCTATCATTATTCGTAATTTTTTGACGAAAAATGCAACAAATACCATCCAACAGCCACCGAATTCACCTGATTTGGCTCCCTGTGACTTCTTTCTGTTCAATCGAGTTAAAAAACCATTACGGGGAACGCGTTTTAGCAGCCGAGAGGAAGTAACGGAAAAATCGCAGGAAGCACTGATGGACATACCGAAAACCGAATATAAAAAATGTTTCGAGGATTGGATCAAGCGCTGGCATAAGTGTGTTGCAGTCGATGGGGATTACTTTGAAGGGGACAATATAGATTTAGATGAATAAACTTGTATTTTTAATTTTCTGAATAAATTTCGGGAAATTTTTGATCAAGGTAGTATATATATATATATATATATATATATATATATATATATATATATATATATATATATATATATATATATATATCATGAGTATTTCAATCCTGGGATTGGTTTACTTAAGCCCTCCATTCTACTCTATTTAATATCGACGCCTTCAAACCTAGAAACCCTCTCTTTTTACGTCCTTCTTATTTTGTCCTATATGCATGTCCTATAGAGCTCTCACAGACGGACCAGTCCAGTCACAGCGACGGCGCTGCGCATACTGACGCAGCTGGCGTGAGCCCGACGTACGACCGGCCGAACAAAAGCTTCCCTCACTCTCGCTCCCCATCGCAGCTCAATTTCCGTTACTTTTGGGTCTCCCGGCGTACAGCTTAGTTTCTCCAGTCTTTCAGTAGTGTAGAGAATAATTATTTAGGTAAAGCTCGTCAATAGTTAAAAGTGTTTTAATATGAAGATTAAATGTATATCGTATTCGCGACTCAAGGGATTAAGTCTTAGTTTTTAAATAGTAAAGGCTCCAAGACCAATGAAATATCTTATGGGAGGTTGGTGGATAGGGTGCCTAATATCTACCTGTTAACGCAGCTTGGTAGTCGGAGTCGAATGGAGTAACAATAGAAATAGCGACATAACAAGAGCTCATTAAAACTTGAGTTCATTAAAACTTCTATCTGGGACTTAGGTCACGACACGAGTACTTGTGGTCATACGTTCTGGAGCATTTCTTGTTTGCCATGCGTGTGAGCCCGAGGGTTACGTAATGACATATTTTTTCGTAACTTTTCACCGCAATTCCTATTATCAAACCATTTCTCAATATTTCATTGCATAAAGGTGATCCGGGTGGAAATGGTTTCCAGATATCCCAATAAAGATGAGGTAATTTTCTCTCCCACGAAAATATATTTTAGTATGCAAGAATACCTTCTGCCTCTCCTTGTATGAAAAAAACCCTTTCTTCACCCAAAAGAAGTAACGATTTTTAAGTTACCAATGCAGAAATATACAGCTAACGGGAGATAAAGTGTAATTTAAAAAATGATGCAGCGGAAAGATTACGCGAGTATTATCAAGTGAATATGAAAAGGAATAAAATACACGCATCAAGTAGAAGACGTATCGTTGGGTACTCAGTTGAAAACCGGAAATTGGTTGGTAAAAATCAACCAAAATTGAGTTATCTGTAAATATTAAATTCGCAAAAATTGGGAAAAAGTGCGGTAGCTTATAAGTAAACCAATAATTTTCTACTGAAAGTTTTGTCAAGTCATATTAGGAAACACATTAAATATGTTTATGTATCCTCCCAGAGTAACCCAAACCTAACATCCCCTACTGCCCTATACTCTCCAATTTCAACTCTCACACAGAAAGAATCTAAGCCTTTCTTAACCGCCACCTACCACCTCTTGTACTCTCCTTCCTTTCCTTTAAACGCGGTTTCCCAGGAAAACTCCTGATAAATAAAATACATCCCACCACCCAACCTTGCACACCACAAAAATCAACCTCACATCCGACTCCAAGGCTCAATCTATGCACCTCAAGTTTCCTAAGATCCCACACACTGAAATAATTACTCAGAGAATTTTTTCCGATTTCAACGACCGTGACGCTAACTAAGCTCTTATGACCCGTCAATCCAAGAAATATTTTGAGTTTCATAAACACTGTGGCGCGCCCCGTAAACAAATTACCTAATATTTCTTCAACTTGCTACCGCTCCCGTTGTGGAATACGCCCACAAATCAGCGCTGCCCCCCCTTTTCTAATTGTTCATGAGAATGATCAATCGATATTATTCTAATAATTCTGACTTCTTCCCTTCTAATCCTTTCACACGCGATTTCCCACAACTTTTCCTCTGATCAGCGTTTCTCCCTTATCCTCCTAGAATATATCCCCGATTCAGCCATCAGTATGGAGGTGAGAAATCGCGAAACCGCATACATATGTGCTAGCTTCAACTTCTCGGTTTGAAGCGGCACCGCTATTTCCTTAAGACTTTTCTCCCACACTTCTCGGCACATCTCGCATTTCCTTTGCCCAAAACCTTCCCGTCTGGCCTGAAGAAGGATTTAGAGGAGGCTGAAAGCTCAAACTATCATAAAAGTGTCCTTTTACGTGTAATATGCATGTGATAATGGACAACCCTGCCTTACACGTCTTTCTAATACAGTCCATCCGCACTCTCCATCCCCCACTAGCACCTGATTAGTCTGATACACGAACAGGTTGCGGATTAGCCTCCTGTCCCTGAACTAAATATGATATTTCTAATATTTATAGTACCGGTAATCCTCAAGGCAGGAGCAGGGATCTTTGTACATTCAAACCGATCTAACATAATTATATAATTCAATATTTTAAATAAATACCAGGATAATGTTTAAAATAAAGTCACTTATGTGTCATAGACTTTTGAATTTATCTTAAAAACATTTTAGTGTATCATTCATTTGTTTATCACTTCTCCATATTTCAGGTTTTACTCGAGAAATTTTCAAATTCACTCTTTAACCACTTTTCCTTGTACTTCCTTGTGCGAAGGAAATAATTTCTCACTCTTTTAAGTAAATGTTAACAGTTTTGAACCCTGTGAACTCGAATCTGCTAAAATGCGAGAATAAGGCGCTGGCGGCATGAGGTTATTAATGTCGGAAAACATGAGGGAAGAATATAAATTTAAACACGTGAAAGGACGAATTAAGGCAAACATTTTTAATTTAAGCTGATACCTTCAAGAAAATAAAAACAAAACGGATGAATAAAGGTTTTCTCGAGCCCTTTTCTTTAATCTGCTATTCCAAAATGCCCAAAAAAAACCGGTGCCCTGCTGGAAATTTCCTCGGGCTTTCACACATAAAACACAGAAAAGAGAATCGCCAGCGTTTGGGGCAACGAGCGAGGGGGACAGTGGAAATGAAGGATTGCGCCGAGAGAAAGGGCTAAATAACCCCCTCGGTGATCAACAGGGTGAATACATATATGGTATACAAGACAAATTCCGACGCATAATTGGGTTTTAATGCAAAGTTTACCCTGAAACATAAGCACGGTTCGTGGGTATTTTTCATTCAAGGTCACCTCATTTTGTCCTATATCCTATGAATCTGCTTATATGTATAAGAGTGAAAACAATTAATTATTTAGTACCACGCTGATATAAGCGCGGGGGATCGAGATGGTGCGGGGGCTAACGTGGTGGCTTCCCACCCTGAGGGCGCGGGTTCAAATCCCGGCGGTATTGAATATTTTTCAGAGGTATCTCGATCCCTACTTGAGGTGCTTTGTGGACGACACGGAGTGAGCACGCCGTCCGTCGGATGGGACGTTAAGCCGCGGACCCCTCGGCGCCTTTTGTAAAGAGTAGGCTAATGCCGACGCCGGGTTTCTCTCCACCCTTCATCCTTTCCTGTCCTTCCCCTATGGCGCAAATGACCTTAGCTGTCGGTCGCCTCCCCTCAAAACTACTACTACTGATATAAGCGCTATCAATAGTAAAAATTTCAAAGCTATCTAAAAACGCTTTTATGAAGATTTTTACTCTTGTCGTGTTATTTCTGTGGACGGGAAGACGGACCCGAAGACTTGGGTTTCATTGCGATTCACCCATCTGGGAACTCAAACTTCAACCAATCTGTGATATTTTCTGGGTACTTGATTTACAGCGGAAACCGCAAGTTGTGCAGGGACAGGAAATCCAACGTAAGGATTTGGTTTTAATCGAGCTAACTCAACTTAGTTTTTTTAGATTTGTGTGTTCTCAAATATATTCGATTTTCTTCCTGAAAATCGACCATGAAATATTTAATCTGTAATCTTATAAGACTATTTACTCCTGAACACTCACCTAATTTTTACAGAATATGTTATGATATGGTCAGAAATTAACTCCACGGTATTCGAGTTTTATTTAGTAAGTATTCACATGAATGTTTTGCTCAATCTTTTCATGGTTGAAAATCAAAAATACCATGAAATGATTGTCTCCATTAAGAAAATAATATTATTTATTTTGAAAATTGTAAACACCCATTCTATCTCGAACACATCTCCTCCTAATGTCAAGGTTGGTCACAAGCAAATAATAATTCAATTTGGCTTTCTTTCAAAGAGTAAAAGTAGAATTTTCAATTAACTATTGATTTTTCAGTTGTATTTTCGATTGATATCCTCTAAGTATTTTTCAAAATTTTGTGCAGGCAAGGCTTTTTTGTTTAAATGTGACACAGTTGGTATCCTTATTTTAATTTAATTTGAAAGCAATTTTATCCGTTTTTTATTTGATTCTAGTGTGGTGCTCTTTTTATCCCTGAGCACTTGAAGTAATGCATCATGGAAAAAACATTCTCCATCCAACTTTATTTAATTAGAAACTTCGTCGTTTGGCCGTGAAAAACCGTCATTAGTATTAGGTATTCATATAGCCTTCCTCTACAAATTCAATCAACGTTTCATGATTTCATATCCCTTCTCTCCCCCAAGATAATTCCATTCTGGCCATAATAATTCATTTGGAGTTTATTTTGGAGTAGAAGGAAGGTGAGTAAATAATTTCTTTTAGCAATGAGACTTTAAATGCTCTCTCCCTACTTTCAAGAGGCAATACTGTGTAATCAAAATTTCAGGAATATCATTTGATTGGCTTTTATCTCTTTTGAGTGAAAAGTGATATGAAATAAATGTTTTTCTGATAGGTATTTGGGTATCACTGGAGATCTACAGGTGTATTTTACCCTGGTGAACCCCAGCACCATAAATATAGTTCCATATACATATATTACACCATCACACAACCTTGGCTTTACATACAAAATGACTTCCGAATTTCGTTATATACTATTTCTGTTACATAAAAATTTTTAACTACTGGTAGTCACCACAATTTGTGAGAAAAATATAAAAATAAAAAAATATTAAACCACAATATGTTCATTAAATGACTAAGGAGATTGAATTAATACAATAAATAAGAGTGAATATTTAGTCTGTCATGCTTACACTACTGCTGCTAGAAAGGGGTGAAATACGGTTTATGTAAGTTTTTCATTTTTGAAACATCTAGGAGGGTAATCAACTTGATATGCTATTGATAGATGAACTTCGTGGAAAATTCAATATTTATATTTTAATGATTTATCAATCATGAATAAATTTAAAAATGAGTTGGCGTAATATTGCACTTTTATTTCTAGCCCAAATTCCAACCTAACTTTAAATCATTCATTAATTGAGGTGAAATTTTCTGAAAGGAACTTGTCTATACCAATTAATAGATAATTAAATTAAAAGTTTTAATGCTTTTCTGAAAATATCATGAGAAAGTATATCATTCCAGAAAAATGGTCTCATTAATGCAAGATGCATTAGATGAGTGATGTGCAGTTATGACATGCGAGTATTGAACATTTCTCTTCATTTTTATTAACTATATGAATATATATAAATATATATATATATATATATATATATATATATATATATATATATATATATATATATGTATATATTACTCAAGCCATTCCGACGATTAATTTTTCATTTACTATATTATTTTGCTGCAAAGGCATATGTGTGAAAAGATGAATATTTCACGCAGCCAAATTTTAAATTCAAATGAATTCATTAATATAAGCAAACATTATGAACATTTACGAATAAATACATGCCCAGGAATATCTCCTTTCAATGAAGGAGTGGATTGCTGGCTTCATCGAAATTATATATTTGGCAGGTGACTTCCTCCTGCGTTCGTAACATCTCCGTGCTCCATCAGTAACGTTTACACTTCAAAGCGCCAGCCATTGCCGTAGGCACGGTTAAAATTGGAATAATATTAGACTTTTGTTTATGAAAATCACACCCCTTATTTTCATTTTACAAGGTGCCTGTTGATAAAGTGTGCGAATGCGCACTTTTTCTCCTCTGTGTCAATCACACCTCACTGTACGTATTTATCTCTCGTTCGTGAAACTTACAATTCCTCATTTTCAGTCCTTTCATTCGCATCCACTCATGATTTTTTAGTGGATTCCTGCCTCTAAAAATCTTCAATCTACGAGGTCTGTCCAATAAATACGCGAGCTGAGGTCATAAAAATCTTTTTTACAAAATTTAGTGTACATCAATTTTGTCCCCTTCAAAGTAATCCCCATTCGTTGCTATTCACTTAATCCATCCCCTTTTCCACTTTTTAAAGAACCCTTGGAAGTTCTCGGCAGTTGGGCTTTTTTAGTTTTCTAGTCGTTTCCTGCTTTATTGTGTCCACATCTTCCCAGTGACGTGTTTCAGCACAATTTTATACTTTGGGAATAGGAAAGAGTCGCAGGGGGCGAGATCTGGCGAATAAGGGGGATGATCTACGATGGTGATTGCGTTGTTTTCCAGAAATTGGCGAACAATCAAGCTGAATGTGCAGGTGCATTGTCATGGTGAAGGATCCATGCATCGCCTTGAGTC